>NC_081418.1:102698495-103298495 GCF_949786415.1 Peromyscus eremicus | reverse complement strand
TAATCAACTGGAATCTATTTTATGGTGAGTGTTGCCTCTCCTGTCCTGTCAGAGTCCTGGTACTTCCTGTGAGTTCCTAGTAGAGCCAAAGTTACATTTTAAGGTTTAATTACTATTCCTAAGAGATCCATGAAAACAAAAATGCCTCTGATCTGCAAGCCCCTTGCTCAAGGACAGACAGTTCCTGAAATGCTGGAGGCTGTTGTTTATGGGAGATAACAAGCTACGTGTTTTTCATTCCCCTAAACAAGTTTGTTTGACACATCTGCACCAGATGTGCTTGGTCACATATGGGCAGGAGGTTCACAGGCTGGAGGTATGTCAGGATGTATGCTTGCCCCTGACTGGACTTGATGGGAAATGCAATGAATTATGGGTTTTCCTCCTTAAGCTGCTACAAACTGTGATTCTGGGCCATTTCCCAGGAACCTGGGTATGAACCTGGCCAGAGCCCATCCACCTGGCCAGTATTTAATTAAAGCTTGCTTCAAATTTGGCTTTAAACTGTGGTAGTGGTCTTATTCTAGATCGGTGAGATTAACATAGACTCAAGAGTCCTCTCCCTTCATGTGACAGGAGCCCTCCTTTAATCTATTCTCACACGCAGCATTTGGTTTCTAGATGATATTGGTTGTGTTTCCCATGATTTCCAAGTTGTGAGTTGTGCAACTTCTAAGCTGCAAGTCAAATTAAATGTGAGTTTAAAAGAAGTCAAATTAGCCAGGCGTGGTGGGGCACACCTTTAATCCCAGCACTTGGGAGGAAGAGGCAGGCAGATCACTGTGCCAGTCTGGTCTACAAAGCAAGTTCCAGAACAGCCATAGCTGTTACACAGAGAAACCCTGTCTTGAAAAACAAAACAAAAAGTCAAATTAAAATCGGAAAAAAAGGGGCTAAGCATGTAGCTCAGTGATGAAGTGTTTTTCTAGCATGTGCATAGTGAGGCCCTGGAGTCTATCCCTGAAAATAAGGGACAAAGAAGAAATTGGGGGAGGATGAAATGAAACCAACTTACTAACTTGGTCTGCAGCAAAAACAAGGAGATACATGACACTGGTTGTGTGTCCTGGAAAGAAGAAAAATCTGCTGTCAGTAATTTAAATTTCACCTGAGTAAATTAGAAAACAGTGAATTCATTGAAAGAAACAGAGGAAAATCATTTAAAAGCCAAAAATAGAATATTAACAGGGGAAATAAATCAATGGGTATCAATTCTAGTTTCTAAAAGGGCTCAAATGTTATTTACCTAACCAGAAATGAAAGAGGAATTACCACTCTTGATAACATGAATGTTCTAGGAATATGAAAAGGAGCACAGAGAAGCTCTCTAAGAGTGTTAAAGGCTAAGATGAAGCTGATTAATTCCTTCAGAGACAAAAACTCCTAGAGGAGAAATAGAGACTATAATGGAATCCTATCACTGAAAAAATTGAATGAATAAATAATGTAAAATAAAACAAAAACTGTCACCAGATAGTTCCTCTGATGAATTCTACCAAACATTTAAAGAAGTAGTACTGTTGGTTTGTTACAAACCTTTCCAGAAAATAGAAGCAGAGAGAAACCCGATTGATTTTGAGGAAGAATCACCCTGACAATGAAACTGGAGAAGACATTACAAGAAAGGAAAACTATAGAACACAATGGATGCAGAGGGCTTCAGTAAATATTAACAAGGTGGATCAGCAGTTTGTCAATGGAGTCCACACCTTGTGCAAGTGTGCATCACCCCAGGTGTTTAAGCTGGCTGGAAGGTGAAGATCACTGAGTAGAGTCCATCGCAACAGCTCAAGGAAAAGGCATACGACTGTATCGACTGACACAGAAAAAGCACTTGACAAAATCCATGACCCATTTATGGTGAGACAAGTGAAAGAGGAAAACCACCTTAGCTTGATAAAGAACAGTCAGAAAACTACGGAGAGCCAATGCCACGGTTAACAGTGGGACGTCAAGTCTTCTCTGAAGGTCATGAATATGGTAAGTTGTCCCTCTTACACACTTTATTTAGCGCCAAGCTAGAATTTTGTTCTAGTGCAATAACTAACTTCCTGTCTTTCCTCCTTCCCTCATTTCTTTCACTGTTATGGAGATTAGAGGACAACTTGTGAAAATTAGTTCTACCATTTCTTGGGATCAAACCCAGGACATCAGGCTTTACCTGCTGGGCCATCTCATTGGCCCTGTAATAACATTAAATAGGAGAAACACTAAAAGCAAGGAATGCAAGTGGGAAAAGAAGAGATGAAACTTCCTGTTTGCAAGTATCTTTTTCATGAAGAGAACCCCAGATGATTAATAAACCTCCTGCCAGTTACAACCAATTAAAGCCGTAGCATCAAGGCCAACAGAGAAAAGCCAGATGTTTCTCTACACTTCAGCTGAACACTGGAAATGGAAGTGCAAACTGAAAAACCATCTATATCAGCACAAAGACACACTTAGGTCCAGCTCCGAGAAACACATGCAGAGTGTCAGTCTGAAGACATGCAACAACTGATGGGAAGAAATGGAAAGAAGTTCAAGTTCATGTGATATCACTTCTCCGAAGTTCACATGGAAATGCAAGAGATCTCTGCAGTCAGTCTCAATTGAGAGGAGAGGTTCAGGTAGGATCATCCCGGGCTCCAGTCCTACTGTAATCCACAGTAACCACTGGCACCATATATTGGAGAGAGAACAGGGTGTTGCACGAGTCCTAAATGGTCTTATAATAAAAACCCAGAGCCAGATATCAGGGTGAAAGATCAGAGAAGCAGAGCAAGCCACAGCTACCACCTCTTACTTCACCAACTCCTCAGCCTGACAGAGCCTCTGCAAGGCTCCTGTCTCCTCCCGCCTTATATTCCTTTCTCTGCCCAGCCATATCACTTCCTGTCCCATCCTTCCTAGTGCTGGGATTAAAAGTGTATGATCCAAAGTGCTGGAATTAACGGTGTGTGCCACTACTGCCTGATGGCACTGTTTCTTTTTTAGACTGGATTAATCTCATGTAGCTCAGCATGGCCTTGAATTTATGAAGATCCAGATGGATCTCTGCTTCTGCCTCCTGAGTGCTAGGATTAAAGGTGTGTGATACTACTGCCTGACCTCTGTGGCCAACTCTGTGGCTGGCTCTGTCCTCTGATATTCAGGAAAGCTTTATTTCTTAGGTTACAAATATATCACCACAACAGGAAGTCAGTGGGTCAGGACAGGGAGACCAAAAAGTGACCTAGACAAGTCCAATAGTGCTGTGGAATAATCTATTTTGTATACTGTAAATATGACTTACTCTCATTGGTTAATTAAAGGGCTGACTGGCCAATGGCTAGGAGGATATTCAGAGCAGAGAGAATACTGGGAAGAAGAAGAGTGGAATCTCAGGAGTCTCCAGCTAGATGCAGAATAAGTAGCATGGGAAGTACATAATTGAGGTAAATGAGCCTTGGAGCATCACATAGATTAACAGAAATGGGTTAATTTAAGTTATAAAAGCTAGCTAAAAACAAGCCTAAGCTATCAGTAAAGCATTTATAATTAATAATAAATCTCTGTGTGGTTATTGGGGAGCCAGTGGTCCAGATGAAAAACTCAGCCTACAAATGACATTCCAATGTGGGGCAACACATAGATCCACATAAAACACGAGAAAGCTTTAAAAAGAGTTCTAAGAACAGAAAAACAGAGCCAAACATAGCTTCCTAGTAACTGCCTTCTCTCAGGTAGGCTTGGTGCTAGCAACAAACAGATGTGTGGCTCTCTTAAGAGGCCTTGCTACTGAACACTTATATGGGGTTTATGAACAGTAGGTGGCATGCTACTTGGTCGCAGCATGGACCCCAAAACTTTCCAGAGTTGGGGTGGTAAATACGATTCCCAGTACCTCCACCATGAGGCTAAGCTCTCAGAACCAAGGGGGAAGGAGCCAGTCACCAGCATGTCATGGGTTAAGTTGCACAGTGGTTTAAGTTTTGCTCATACAGACAAAAAAGATTACAGATACTCAGTAAAGACAGATCTGAACAAAAGAAACCTCTAAACAGGTTACAGTGTGTTTAATACAGTCATAGAATAAAAAATAGATCAAGAGGGACAGAGAAGACCGAGAAGCGCTTGAAAAGGAGAAAGCAGAAATTGAATGCATGCAAAACCTGACTGAGGAAGAAAGGCGGGCTGAACTTCAGGCAAATGGCAAAGTCATTACCAACAAAGCTGTTAAGGGCAAATACAAGCTTTTACAAAAGTATTAAAGACTTCCTAGTATTCAATGAAAATGAATTACAACATACTCAATCTTATGGGAAACTATGAAAGCAGTACTAAGAAGAAAGTTCATAGCACTACATGCCTACATAAAGAAGTTGGAGAAATTTCACACTAGCGACTTAACAGCACACCTATAAGCTCTAGAAACAAAAAGAAGCAAACTCACCAAGGAGGAATAGATGCCAAGAAATAATCAAATTGAGGGCTTAAATCAATAAAATAGAAACAAAAGGAACAATATAAAGACTCAATGAAACAAAGAGTTGGTTCTTTGAGAAAATCAACAAGACAGACAAACCCTAATCCAAACTAACCAAAAGGCAAAGAGAGAATATCCAAATTAATAAAATCAGAAATGAAAAAGGGGACATAACAACAGACACTGAGGAAATCCAGAGAATCATCACATAATACTTAAAAAACCTATACTCCACAAAATTGGAAAATCTAAAAGAAATGGACAATTTTTGGATAGGTACCACATACGAAAATTAAATCAAGACCAGATAAACAATTTAAATAGACCTATAACCTCTAAGGAAATAGAAGCAGTCATTAAAAGCCTCCCAACAACAACAAAAAAAAAGACCAGGGCCAGATGGTTTCAGCACAGAATTCTACCAGAATTTCAAAGAAGAGCTAGTACCAATACTCCTCAAATTGTTTCACACAATAGAAACAGAAGGAACATTGCCAAACTCCTTTTATGAGGCTACAGTTACCCTGATACCCAAGCCACACAAAGATGCAACAAAGAAAGAGAATTACAGACCAATCTCCCTTATGAACATTGATGCAAAAATACTCTATAAAATACTGGCAAACTGAATCCAAGAACACATCAAAAAATCATCTACCATGATCAAATAGGCTTCATCCCAGAGATGCAGGGATGGTTCAATATATGAAAATCTGTCAATATAATCCACCATATAAACAAACAAACTGAAATAAAAAACCCACATGATCATCTCATTAGATGCTGAAAAAAACTTGACAAAATCCAATACTCCTTTATGATAAAGGTCTTGGAGAGATCAGAAATACAAGGAACATACCTAAACATAATAAAAACAATTTATAGCAAGCCAACAGCCAACATCAAATTAAATGGAGATTAAACTCAAAATCAGGAACAAGACAAGACTGTTCACTCTCTTCATATATATTTAATATAGTACTCGAAGTTCTAGCTAGAGCAATAAGACAACAAAAGGAGATCAAGGGGATACAAATTGGAAAGGAAGAAGTCAAACTTTTGCTATTTGCAGATCATATGATAGTATACAGAAGTGACCCCAAAAATTCTACCAGGGAACACCTACAGCTGATAAACACCTTTAGTAATGTGGCAGTATACAAGATTAACTAAAAAAAAATCAGCAGCTCTCCTATATACAAATAATAAACTGGCTGAGAAAGACATCAGAGAAACATCACCCTTTACAATAGCCACCAATAATGTAAAATACCTTGGGGGGTAACTCTAACCAAACAAGTGAAAGACCTATATGACAAAAACTTTAAATCTTTGAAGAAAGAAACTGAAGAAGATATCAGAAAATGAAAAGATCTCCTGTGCTCATGGATAGGTAGGATCAACATAATAAAAATGGCAATCTTACCAAAAGCAATCTATAGATTCAATACAATTCCAACCAAAATCCCAACACAATTCTTCACAGACCTCAAAAGAACAATACTGAACTTCATATGGAAAAACAAAAACCCCAGAATAACTAGAACAACATTGTACAATAAAGGAACTTCTGGAGGCATCACCATCCCTGACTTTAACCTCTACTACAGAGCTATAGTAATAAAAACAGCTTGGTAGTAGCATAAAAACAGACACATGGACCAATGGAAGTGAATTGAAGACCCTGACATTAATCCACATACCTATGAACACCTGATTTTTGACAAAGAAGCCAAAACTTACAATGGAAAAAAGAAAGCATCTTCAACAAATGGTGCTGGCATAAATGGATGTCAACATGTAGAAAACTGCAAATAGATCCATATCTACCACCATGCACAAAATTCAAGTCCAAGTGGATCAAGAACCTGAACATAAATTCAGTTACACTGAACCTAATAGAAGAGAGAGTGGGAAGTAGCCTTGAATGCATTGGCATAAGAGATCACTTCCTAAATATAACACCAGCAGTACAGACACTAAGAGCAACAATCAATAAATGGGACCTCCTGAAACTGAAAAGCTTCTGTAAGTCAAAGGACATGGTAAATAAGACAAAATGACAGCCTATGGAATAGGAAAAGATTTTCGCCAACCCCACATCTGACAGAAGGCTGGTCACCAAAATATATAAAGAACTCAGGAATTAGACATCAAAATACCAAATAATCCAATTAAAAACTGGGGTACAGACCTAATAGCGAATTCTCAACAGAAGAATCTCAAATGGTTGAAAGACATTTAAAGAGTTGTTCAACATCCTTAGTCATCAGGGAAATGCAAATCAAAACAACTCTGACATACCATCTTACACCCATCAGAATGGCTAAGATCAAAAACACTAAGGACAACTTATGTTGGAGAGGATGTAGAGTAAGGGGAACACTCCTCTACTGTTGGTGGGAGTGCAAACATGTACAGCCACTTTGGAAATCAGTATGGTGACTTCTCAGAAAATTGAGAATCAGTTTACCTCAAGACCCAGTGATACCACTCTTGGGCATATACCCAAGGGATGGTCAATCATACCACAAGACACTTGCTCAACTATGTTCATAGCAACATTATTTGTAATAGCCAGAACCTGGAAACAGCCTAGATGCTCCTCAACCAAAAAATGGATAAAGAAAATGTACATTTACACAGCTGTAAAAAACAATAACATCATGAAATTTGCAGGCAAGTTGATGGAACTAGAAAATATCATCCTGAGTGAGGTAACCCAGACTCAGAAATACAAACACAGTATGTACTCACTCATAACTGGATACTAGATGTAAAGTGAAGGATAGGCAGACTACAACCCACAGCGCCAGAGAAGCTAGAGCCTTCATCCAGTGACTGATGGAGGCAGATCAGAGATCCATGGCCAGGCACCAGGCCAAACTCCAGGAGTCCAGTTGAGTAGAAGGAAGAGGGATTGTAAGAGCAATGGGATCAAGATCATGATGGGGAAATCTACAGAGACAACTGAACCAAGCTTGTGGGAACTCATGAACTCTAGACCAACATGTGGGAGACAGTAGTGTAGCTTGGTCTGTTTGAGGGGCCCTGGCAGTGGGATCAGGATTTGTCCCTGGTGCATGAGCTGGCTTTTTGGAATCCATTCCCTGTTGTGGGATGCCTTGTTCAGCCTTGATCCAGGGGAGAGGGGCTTGGTCCTGCCTTGACTGAATGTACCAGGCTTTGTTGACTCCCCATGGGAGGCCTTACCCTTTTGGAGGAGTGGATAGGGGGTGGATTGTGGGGAGGTGAGGGGGAGTGGGAGGGGGAAACTGTGGTTGATATGTAAAATGAATAAAAAATTTAAAAAAGGAAGTAAAGTAAAAAAAAATAAGCCACATAAAGATGGGAAATTCAAAGAGAGTCTGGATCCTGTATGATATTGTATTGTCTTTGAATTTTTTGAGTGCTGATGAATGAGCAATAACTGCTAAGAGGCATTGGATTATGAAAGCTGCTTGATTAAACCAACCTATATATTTTTAAAATATCTTGACTTCAAAATGGAAGTCAAAAGATGTGTTGCTTTGGGGAAGAGGTTATGATTTTATTTCCACAGGAAATGAGAGGCTATAGATTCATTCAAGGTTGATATGGATTGGATTTGCAGGGAAGACTCATGAAAATCCTGGCTACAGATATAACAAAATAAACCTAGAAAAACTACAAAACACATAATGTATATTTTACCTGCTCAAACATAAAACAAAAAATCATCTTTGGCTAACTTGTGTACAACACACAATCTATGCTTGTATTAATACAGATATGTATGTTACCTTTAAAACTTTATGTACTTTTCAGAACAAGGGGACCAGACACCAATAAAAATAGATGGCCCAGACGATCCAATATCTCAGAGCACCTGTGTTGAAGTTTCCCCAGAGTTCTGCATCCAGAACAGCTTCAAGGCTACTGGCTGAGATTGTCCAGCCTCACTGACTACTCCAGCCAGGACTTAACAATTATCCTGATTTTCTCAAGATTGCCCCAAAGAATCTAGTACCCCTAGTCTAGAAAAAACAAGCAGTCTAGAAAAAACAACACCCAAATTCCCGAAAGATGGATTATGAATGTTTGTTATCATTTAAGGGGGGTTGGTTACAAGTTGTTATTGGTCATAGTCAGAAAAAAAGCTAAATAAAAGAGTTAAATTCCAAGATCTCTTTCTAAAGAAAAAAAAGGTGAATATGATATAGGAATAACAGGAAAATAGGGTAGATTATTGAATCGACTTTAATCCATAAAACAACTATTAATCTAAAAATATTTTAGATTGGTATGGATTTTGTTTTATTAATACAAATTTAAAGTTATTTTTGCTATACTATATGCATGTTTCTACTTTTGTTTGGGGTATTGTGCTTATGCAACTCATTTCAAAATGTAATATTTAATTTAAAAATGCAGGTTAGTAGTTATAATAAAACTTGTAGTCATATTAGGTATGTTTTCAAGATCATACATAGATATATTAAGATAGATAGATGGTCTTCAAACAATTCAAAGACCTAAAGATTATGGCATTTAGTATATTTAATAACCTAAGGCTTTTCATGACAGTGAGACACATCTGCTCCTGACAGCACCAATTTACTTCAAAAGATGATGGGCATCAAAGAACCTTCATGTTGGAGTTTACTTTCTTTATGGCAAAAGCTAATCATTTGGGTAAAGAAACTGCCATTGCCTCAATTGCTAATCATATACTGTCCAAACTGGACCAACAGGATGTACAAAAAAATGACTGTCAAACTTTGCCAAGACAAGGTAGGACAGTTTTTCAAAATTCCCTGCTTCTCAAAAATGTTTGTCAAATATGCTAGGCCTATAGGCCAAAGTTGGATGCCTCAAAATTACAGAGGAACTTTGGGTGACTGTTCAGGCAGCCAGATGTCCCTGATATTAGGTAACATTACACCCTTCTGTGGTTTTTGATGGAGTTAAAGACTTAATAATTAGATGTAAAGTTTTCCTTAGTTATGATAGAAGGTAAATTAGGTATAAAATTTTAAACTCACAAAGATAAGATAGATCGTAGAATATTTTCTCTAAATTTGCCAAATACAGATGGATAGATATCATAACTGCAATTCTTACTTGATAACTAATTTTGTTGTATATAATTTTACTATGTTAATGTTAAAACTTTCCTTTTTAATTAGACAAAAGGGAGAAATTCTATGCAATAATCTTTTTGTACACTGTAAATATGTATTGCTGTCATTGGTTAATAAAGAACTGACTGGCTGATGACTAGGCAGGATTTTCAGGACAGAGAAAACACTGGGAAGAAGAATGATGGGGTCTCAAGAGTCACCAGCCAGATGCAGAATAAGCAGCACGGGAAGTACATAGATGAGGTAAAGAAGCCTCGGGGCAGCATATAGATGAATAGAAATGGGTTAATTTCAGTTATAAGAGCTATCTAAAATCAAGCCCAAGCTATCAGCTGAGCATTTATAATTAATTATAAGACTTTGTGTGGTTATTGGGGAGCTAGTGGTCTGGATGAAAAACTCCGCCTACACATTGGGTTCATTGTCAAAGGATCAGAGGCTACTGATGGAGGAAGGAGAAAGTTTTTAGACTTCAGTACTGGAAGAGTCAACATTCTTACCTAAAAAATGAACATTGACACACTGACATGCAAAAGTCCACAAAAATAAATTCTAACTTCTAGCATTCACAGACCTGAAAGTAAAAACTACAGAAGTTCTAAAATGATAACATGAGGGAAAATCAAAATGGCCTTGGCTTCACAAGGAGGTTGTAGATTCAGCTACAAAGCTACAATCCATGCAAGAAAAAAAACATATTTCAATGTATTAAAATTTAAAAATCCCTGAATGATATGGGAAAGACTATTTGCAAACAATATGCATGATTAATTATATCCAAAATACAAAGAACCCTTAACACTTAATAAGAAGACAGCAATAGAAAAAGCAGATGAAAAACCTGAATACACCCCTAGCCAAAGAAGTTGTCAAAAGGCCCATGGCACATGGAAAAAATTAAGCATGTATAATCATAGTGACACAAAGCAAATTTGCAGGCTTTTGGTCACCTGAGATACTGTTCTGAACCTATTGCTAATGGTGTTTGGAAGGACTAAGAGTTCTACATGGACAGACACACACACACACACACACACACACACACACACACACACACACACCAGAAAAGAATGAGTAGAACAGTGATGATCAGAAATGCTAGATCCCATTATGGCCTCTTGCCCTAACACTTGGTGCATATTATCATTATAGCTTTTTGTTTTGGTTAATTTTCTCCATGATTTACATTTTAATATTATTCTTATCTGTGGAAGAAGCTGGAATCCCATGAATTTTTATAGGCAGGCTCTTCCTTGGGGACTGCCATAAACTGCTGCTTTTTGTTTTTGTTAAAAGGTTCTAACTGAAATGCTAGCTGCTTAAGACAGCTAATACTCTACCGTGTCTGATCATTTCTGAACACAGTGAGCTCTTGGCTTCTGCATCTATCACTAGCATGAGTCTCACAGGTTCTGTTTGTCCTTTAGGAGTTCTCAGAAAGGCCCTGGCCAGTGGTTTTCTGCTGCAGAATATTTGTTTAGCTATGTAAAGATGTGTTGCTGTTTTATCTTGCTTGCCTAAGGCACCTGATTGGTGTAATAAAAAACTGAACAGTCAATATCGAGGGATGAGGTATATGCAGGATTTCTGGGCAGGGAGAGTAAGTAGGAGAAGGAATTTAGGCTCGGAGGAAGAAAGAAAAAGAGACACCAGGGAGATGCCAGTGCCCAGCCAACCAGACATGGAGGAAGCAGGAAAGTAGGACCTACAGGATGAAAGAAAGTTTAAAAGCCCTGAGGCAAAAATGTAAATGAATAGAAACAGGTTAAATTAAGTTAAAAGAGGTAGTGGGACAAGCCTAAGTCAAGGCTGAGCATTCATAATTAATAATAAGTCTCTGCGTCTTTATCTGGGAGATGGTTGGCAGCCCAAGGTAAATTCCAACTACAGTTTTCCTTGGGTTTTAGGCTATGTCAGAAATTGCAAGGTACTGTCTTATCTGACCATCCTCTGTGTTCTGACCCTGTGTGACTTCCAAGTCCTTTTGTGGGATAAGGACCCATGCAATCAGAGGTAGTGTAAAGGGTCATTTCCTAGTACATAATATGCTGGTGAAACCCACTGTCTTCCTCATCCTACAGGCAGAGACCATGAGCACCTCTATTCCACAGTGGTAGAGTGTAGCTAGAGTTTTCCTGCCTGGCCCACAGTCAGGACAAATCTCTCTTACCCGCCAGTCCTATAGCTGCTCAGACCCAACCAAGTAAACACAGAGACTTATATTGCTTACAAACTGTATGGCTGTGGTAGGCTTCTTGCTACCTGTTCTTATATCTTGAATTAATCCATTTCTATAAATCTATACCTTGCCATGTGGCTCGTGGCTTACCGGCATCTTCACATGCTGCTTGTCATGGCGGTGGCTGGCACTGTCTCTCTCTGCCTTCCACTTCCCAGAATTATTTCAATTCTCCTCTCTGTTAGTCCCACCTATACTTCCTGCCTAGCCACTGGCCAATCAGTGTTTTATTTATTGACCAATCAGAGCAATTTGACATACAGACCATCCCACAGCAGTAGAGTATGCTGAGGCTCAATGGTAAAGGGCTCATTTATCATTCCCAAGGCCCCGAGTCCCATTCCCAGGAACATACACTAGAAAAAGTAAAAGAAGAGAAGATAAAGGGAGGGAAGGGGTACCCAAGAAAATCAAGACGAGACACTTGCTACATGGATGTGTTCCACCATGGTTTGCATTGTTTTGAGTGTGATCCCTGAGTTCATGGGCTGGAAACTTTGTCCTCAGTGTAGTGATATTAAGAGGTAGTGGGCACTTTCTGAGGTGGCAGCTTAGTGTAAGGTGACTAGGGTAACAAGGCCACCATTCTTGGAAGGAATCAATGTTGTTCTTAAAAGAGGGGTTGATGTAAAAGAACAATTCTGGCCCCCGAATCACTCAGGCTCCACTGTAATCTCTCCCACACTCATGTATTCCCATGATGTCATTCTCTATGACGAGACACATCCAAGTGGGCATCATTGAAGTAAAAAAGAAGCCAGAATCAGACTCTTGGACTTCCAAACTGTGAGCTAAATAAATCTTCCCTTTATAAAGTGTCAGCCTCGGGTATTTTGTTATAGCAACCGAAGATAGACACAGTCACAATCAGCTAGAGAGCAGCAGAGCTGAGAATTCCATTCTACATAAGGTCCCTCTTCAGAGACCTTATACTGACATAAGCAGACACACACTCACCATCACTATAGTTGTTACTGTGTTCTGCCATCTCTAAGAAAGAAGAAAGAGGATGTCAGAACAGGAACAGCGTCCTCATTTCCCCTCCTCTCTTTGGATGACAACTGTATATTAACTCTTGATGAACAGCTGGAAGATTCTCCTCACTGTGCTTTGGTGTTTTTTGTTTGTTGGCTTGTTTTTGTTTTGTTTTGTTTTTGTCTTTTTTCCAGACAGAGTTTCTCTGTGTAGCCCTGGCTGTCATGAAACTCACTCTGTAGAGTAGGCTGACCTCAAACTCAGAGATCTACCTGCCACTTACCTCCTGAGTGCTGGGATTAAAGGTGTGTACCACCACCTCCTGGCTTTTGGTGTTCTTTTGCTGTGCAGAGGCTTTTCAATTTAACATGCTCTCATGCATCAAGTCTTGCCATTATTTCCTGAGCTATCAGATACCAATTTGGAAAGTCCATGCTTGTGCTTAAATATCAAAGGGTTTCCCCAATGCTCTTCCCTATCAGGGCCAAGGTTTCTCCTGCTACCAGAAAGTTCTTTGGCCCATTTGGGGTTGGTTTTTGCACAGGGTGAGAGATAGGAATCTAGTTTTGGTCTTCTACATGAGGACATCAAGTTTTCCCAGATTAAAGCCTCTGCATTTTGCAAGTTGTGTGATCTTTAATAGTTGTTGTTGTTTTGTTGTTGTTATTGCTGTTGTCTTTTTAAAAACATAGTGATGATGATGATGATGATGATGATGATGATGATGATGATAATTATTGTTTTAGGGCTACTATTGCTGTGATGAAACATGACCAAAGAAACTTTGAGAGGAAAGGGTTTATTTGGCTTAAACTTTTACAGCACTGTTCATCACTGAAGGAAGTCAGGATAGGAACATAAACAGGACAGGAACCTGGAGCTGATGCAGAAAACATGAAGGAGTGTTGCTTACTGGCTTGATTCCATGGCTTTACTCAGCCTGCTTTCTTATAAACCCAGGACTACCAGCCCAGGAGGGAACCATTCACCATGGCTTGGGCCCTCCCCCATCAGTCACTAATTAAGAAAATGCTTTACAGTTGGATCTTATGGAGGTATTTTCTCAATTGAGGGTCCCTCCTTTCAGATGACTCCAGCTTGTGTCAAGTTGACATAAAACTGGCCAGGACAATTATGTAAATGGTTTGTGGGAGGAGTTTTGTAGCAGTTTCCTAGAAGATTAAAACATTCCATTACTAGAGGGGAGCTCCTAAAGACAAAAAAAGAAACAACTCAAAACAGATTCAGGAAGTCCCTGAAGCTGACCAAATTAACTAGGCTCTTTCTTCCCCAAGTAAAGAGTTAAGTCTTCTAAGAGTCACTCTCAGACAAGTTAAGCTGCAAAAAAGACTTAGGCAAGCTGATCTGCCTGGAAGAGGTTCAAACCAACTGAGGCACCTGGAAAGGACTCTCTCCAACAATGTTGAGCTGCCTGCAGGCTGTGCAGTGTGCTCTAGGTTCTCAGCTTTTGTGAGCTGTCACCCATGCTGGGGTGGGCCTTAGTGATACAGCTGTCTTTGACTCATTTCTGCTCTGGTAAGTAACCTCTCACCATATTCCTGTAAGCAATCCCAATAAAACTCATTGGTTCACCAAGTTGGACTTCAGTGACATCCGTGCTTTGGTCTGTTGTGGGCTCCCTGTCTGGGTATGTGTTACATTTCCTCAGTAAAAGTCTGTCACACAACAGGTGTGCACACATCATGGCATGCACATGGAGGTCAGAGGACAACAGTATGGATTCAGTTCTCTCCTTCCACCTTTACATAGGTTCGGGGGATAGAACTCCCGTCCTTAGGCATGCTGAGCAATCTCATAGGCTTCCTGTTTTGCTCCTTTGTTTCTTGTTTCTTTTTCCTTTTGGAGGGTTTGGGTGTGTGTTGTTACTGTTTATCTGAGACCTGCTCCAGGAATCTGATTTCACTCAGTTGAGGGGGAAGGATCCAGACATAATGTGTTTGTATTATCTTATTTAATTATCACAACCAAAATGCCCTTTCAGTTCCCCTTTTCTTTAAAATCATGAAACCAAGACCTAAGGAGGCATCTCATTTTCTTAAAGCCACATACATCTACAGTGGCACCAGGATGTGTGTTCAGATTTCACTGGCTTCTCCAAAGTGTTAATTATTCTTGGCTACCTAAAAGAGCAGCCCCACCTCTGCTACACCATCCCCAGTGCCTCTCGGGAGCTGTTGGGGAGAAGACACCGTACCTGGCTATAAATGGGTGATAAATGGGCCATGTCATGCCAGACATGGGCAGAAGGTAGAGGAGTGCTGGGTCTGGCATGAAGTGAACTGTACATGATGATCAACGTCTGTTAACTTGCTTTACAGGTCACTGTAGCTCTTCGACCGTCTCCAGTCCTCACTGGCCCATTCACATGAAAGCTACAGCTTTCAGTTCTTCTAGTTCTGCTGAGTCCCTTCTAGGTTCTCTCTGGAAGGTACTAATCTTTTCATCCTTCAATCTGATTTAACCTCTAACACTGGAAATGGTGGCTTTAAAGTATGTTTTCCAATTCTAATACCTGAACTATTCACGAGTCCACTAAAATAACTCTGTCTATTGACAGGGTATTTCTATGTAGCCTTGAACACTGAATGCCAGGAATATAGGCACTTGCCACCTTGGCTGTAAGTAGAGGCCAGTGGACTCCATTTTGTCCCTAGGTTCCCAGTGTTTTGTACAACTCTGGATAAATGACATGAGACACTGGAGTGCACTTACAGGGAATTTTGGTTACCTCAGGAGTGAGATTTCCTGCTGCACCGGTGAGGATGAGGCTTGTCACTCAGGCTTCTCAGGGACAGAAGTCTAGTCTTGGCCTTGCTTCGGCCTCAGCAGCCTTCATCTGCCTGGGACTGCATCACTTCCAGGCTCCAGGCCTCTTCCTCTACTTTGTCATTTTGCTTCCTTTTAAATTTACTTGTAGACGCCTCTCACAGCTCAAATCCTGAAGCTGAGAAATCCTGGAAACTGAGGCACAGGGAACAACACTACATGGAAAGCAGGTGCTCCATGTGAGGGCTGAGCCAGGCAGAGGCTGCCTGTTAACACTGTAGGGAGAGATCCTCAGAGCCATGGGAAGTCACCGGAGAACCAGGAGTCTCTACCCCAGAGCAGACTCATCAAAAAGTGTGAAGTGGGTCGGGACTGATATCATCCGAGTTCAAAATGAGCAGTCAGGTTGTTTACATTATAAGGCCAACTGATCTCTCCTGCAGATGTGGCAAGGGAGCTCATATAAAGTTTGTGCCCAGCCCTCCCCTGATGGCTGTTATCCAGGACACAGGGAGTAAGATCAAAGGCTGGGAAGATGCTCCACTGGGATGTCATGTTTCCAGGTTCCCCAGCAGGAACTTGTCACCTTTTACAGACACTAAAATTACATGCCACAGAAATACATTAAAAACTCCCCTCGTCTAAGCCTGTGCAGGATCTCCTCAGACAGAGTCCTCCCCTGCCACGTCCATCTGGGTAAGTGCTCTGCACCCAAGTGTAGCATCAGAAGGTGGTCGGGTCCCAGGCAGGCTGTGGGAGGAGGAGCAGTGGGGCTCAGGGAGGTTTTCAGCATCTGCAGAGGAGATGCTGAGCTCTGACAGTCCTTCGGCACAGGTACTGTGTGCTGTACGGCAAAGAGGATGTTTTCTTCTTAACATATTCAGTTCCTTAATTTAAAGACTTTCAAAATTGATTTAGAATTCACATTTATTCCTATGAACTAAATAACTCACAATGGAATAGTTGGATAAGTTGCCAAGTTACAAACATTTTACTGATTTACCTATTCCTAAGACAAACTATCAGAGAATTGAAAGGTGGGAATACTCATTTTAATTAAATGGCCTCAGTTATGCAATTATCACTTTGGCACATGCAGCAGAACTATTTTAGTGTAAGATCTTCTGAGTTTGAGTTATCAAAGCTTTAAAAATCTCTGTAAGGAATGGAGGCTGCAGACTCTAAACCACATCCCACAGAGGGCCACCTCACAGGACTGCAAAATGCTGGCTAGTGTTTGCTCATGGTCACTATTCATTCCAATTCAATCTCAGAAATCACGAATTTGTGGTGTTGGTCCTTAGCCTCTGCCAGCCTGGTAGGAACTGTCACTAGTGGCCATGGTGATGAGGTTGCCAGGACAATAATTATTAAATTACAGTGGACACAGTGACAGGTTCCCTTCCTGACACATTGAGACCCAGGAATAGGAGTTTCTGGGAAGAGTGGTTGGGTGTTTTACCTTTTCTCTACGTTCTCCCCATGCACTGTATATAATTTTTTGTAATGGAGAAACCTGAATCTCATTTTCTTTTGGTAAATTTTTGAACAACTGAACCCCATCCTGTTCTGCTGTGTCTACCTGGTTTTTGGGTTTCTCCCAAACCTCATCTTTTCATGAATTTATGTGAAGAGACGGGCAGGATCCAACTCCCTTCTCTTGTCCCTGAGGTGATGATCACTCTGTCAGGGAGGTCACAGCCCCTTAGCAGCAAAGCTGAGCCTCTCAGGTGATGAGGGAAGCAGGTTGTGCTGCAGCACTGTGCAGGGTCCAGTGTTGGTGGCTGGAGTCTGTACCATGCTGCTCCTCTGGAGCATCCGCTCCTGTCATTTCTGGAGGTTGATTTGAAAACACTGGGTGACATTCTTGCTGCCAGTCTGAGCCCAGAGACACAGCTTCAAAGGTTTGAAAAATTAAAAATACAATTCTCACACAGTTTTTCAGACACAACTGCCATTCCTTAGCCCACAGGCTGTTTGTGATTTGCCCACCACATTCCCACAGTTCATTTATTTCTGGCATCTCTGGAAACAGTGCTGTCATATACTTGGTCATGTTTTTTCCCTCCCTGGTGTGCCAGCCATTTCTACCCAGTGTCTTCCTAGTTTTAAAATTAGGGTTTTGCCAAAGGTAAACATCCTGACTGAGTAACCTCATCCTCAATCACTTGCATGGAGCAGGACCAGTGTCGCCTACCAAACCTCTCTTTGCTGAGCCTGTGGTTGTGGGTTGTCCATGGTTTGGGTAAGTGTAGGGTGACACAAAGTCTAAGGTCATGACTTCCTTGATTCAGACAGACAGGGGGTTTCAGTTTCTCTGTCCTGAGCAGCCGCAGTCTTCACAATCAGCTTGAACTGAGGAATGCTTCGACTCCTTTGTCATTTCTTGCTCCGTGCATGTTTTCTTTTCCTAATCTTCCAAATGTCTTCCCTTCCTCTTCTCCAATACAGTCTCTTCTAATGAGAGCTATTCCAGAATCTGTGACCCTTTCCTGGTGCTATGTACAGAATTTCATGTATCTGGAAAGCAGCCTGTTTAGTTACATTGTGTAAAATTCATCACAGTGCATGATACAACAGGCTTTCCCAGGCTATCCCAGGCTGTCACATTTCACTCTCCCCTGCCCTCTCTGTTAGACGAGTGTCCTTTAAACCATTCTGCAGATCTGAGAGTGTCTTGTCTCCTGGTCTCTTAACCATGCTCATCTAGGAAGGTGTGAGCTTTGAGGTTCAGCTGGGAGGGAACAAACTAGAGGATTCCTTGTGGCTTGTACTTAAGAAGGGTTTACTCTCAACAGAACATTTTCTATAGAAATTATACAACCGTCTAGATTCTATGTGTCTTACTGATTCTTATATTAAATTTAGATATATTTGTATGGTGCATGTAATTTGGGGGTAGTGAGATGACTACAGAAATGCTGTCTCTGTCTCTTCTGGCAAGCTGAGATTCATGATGACAAGCAGTCACTGTAAATTTTCTCTTTTGCGACTATGGAATGACACTTTCAGAAAATCAGGTTTTTCCAGTGGTTTCAAAGCAGGGATTTCTGAAGTCATGATGTTGAGAACATCACTTGGGGTTCATGGCCTCTGCACCTGCCTGTCTTTCCTAAGTGCTTTAATTTGCAGAGCTGCAGTTTCTGAAGGGATGCTGAAAACAGCCCATGCCCTGCTCTACGGAGCTGACACACACAGCCTGGGCAGTCTCACAATGTGATGTGTTCATAAAGACCTAGTTCCTTTTCTTTTCTTTTCTTTTTCTTTTCTTTTCTTTTCTTTTCTGGCTAGTTCAGTGAAATTAAGGAAAAAATGCACATTTCTAGAAACGACATGAGAGAACATATTTTAGAATTATTTTACTTCTTAGTTAGCCAGTGCTAATATGCATATGATGGAAACTACATTTTAAGCACTACAGGTGTGTGTTTTCTTCCATGAAGTAGGTGTATAAAACACGACCTGCTACTCAGTGGACACAGATCACAAAACGCCATTCAGAGCATGTTCTCCCAATGACATCTGTCCCTTAAAGCTTGGAGACAATGGAGCTCTCTTACTCTCTCCTTTGGTTACCTGGGTTATCAACACACAACTCAAGTGCTTGAGTTGTTCAAAGTGGAGAAAACTGCCATTTTACCTGATCACTGGAAAATGTCACACTGCCTCTTCCTCTTCATCCCCTCCCTCCTTACTGTGTTCTCATCCTTGTGACTGGGATTTGGAAAAAAAAAAACAACCCATAAACTTTATAAAGAACTTCACAATTCAATGGGAATAATTAAGCACAACTTATTTAATCAACAATCTGCTGCTATCTGGACTACATGGTCCATACGCTTATACAGGATTAACCCTTTCTAACAATGCTATAGAATTTTTATTTCAGAAAATTTGCTTTGTTAAATGTTTTCACCAACTATCTGCCTCAGGTCTAAATCCTTAAATAGTACCCTGTACTTGTGAACTTTATCCCATTTGTCTCTCCACAATACCTTCCATTATAATGTCACATGACCCAAATAAGTATAAAACAATTTCACCAAGCTGGGCAGTGGTGGCACACACCTTTAATTCCAGCACTTGGGAGGCAGAGACAGATGGATCTCTGTGAGTTTGAAACCAGCCTGGCCTACAGAGTGAGTTCCAGGACAGGCTCCAAAGCTACAGAGAAACCCTGTCTCAAAAAACAAACAAAAAACAAGAACAAAAACAAAAAACCCAAACAATTTTACCTTATACCCAGTGATAATTTTTTTTACTATGTAAATGGAATTTCTTTACAATATTACATGTCCTGTATACAAGGTGTCTAACTAAAGAAAAATGTGAAATTCAACAATACATACACTACATTCCCTATCCTAGTTCCTGTTCTATTGGTGTAAAGAGACACCATTGCCAAGGCAACTTATAAAAGAAAGCATTAAATTCAAGGCTTGCTTACAGTTTCAGAGGGTGAGTCCATAACCACTATGGCAGGCAGTGTGGAGGCAGGCAAGCAGGCATGGTGCTGGAGCAGTAGCTGAGAGTTTACATCTGATCCACAGACAGGAGGCAGAGGAGGGGAGGGAAGGGGAGAGGAGAGGAGAGGAGAGGAGAGAGAGGGCCTGGTATGGGCTTTTGAAATCTCAAAGCCCACCCTTAGTGGCACACTTTCTTCTACAAGGCCACACTCCTTAATCCTTCCAAAACAGTTTTACCAACTGAAACCAAGCATTCACATACATGAGCCTAAGGGGGCCATTCTCATTCAAAGGACCACATTTCCTAAAATAAATCTGGGGCTGGCATATCAGAGTCTGAAGTATCAATGCTCAATTAGGGAGAGATGGAACCTTAGACTCCTATGGAGCACACCATTTTCCTTTAACTAGTTCCGTAAAATGGGATAGGATAGCCATGAGTCTGCTATAACTGTAGTTCCATTTACCCTCTGACTTCACATGCTGAAGAAGGACGTGGAACATGCTCCTGCTGACATTTGCCCACTTTGCTCTTCTCGTGGAGGAGGCTCTGGAATGAGATTAGAAACAGGGAAGATGCAGTTACAGAGCAGAGCTCAGTGACTGAATTGTCCATCAGAGTCTCTAGAAAGGACTCCACTCCAATGTGCTACTGTTGTGTAATTTATCATTTCTCTTCTGTTTCAGGCAGGGATGGAGCTGAACAGCCACTGTGAGCTACCTTAACTCTCCCTGAGCACAAACATACGCTCTGCATGGGAAAACCAGCAGCTGAAACACTGAAAGAAACCGTTATGTGCTGGAACACTGTCATGTTTTGTGTGTATAAAGCATGTTCTTGCACAACTAGTGTCTCCACTATTGACTAGTGACTGTCCATATATTCCAGAGGAGTTGACTGGAGCTCAGCCTCCAGTGTTCAAGGTCACACTTAGAAGAAACTGGATCATGGGTGGAATGTGAAATGTTTGGATTCATAGTTCACAATTCCCAACATTTAATATAGAAATGTATTAAGAAATTCAGTTTCACAATAAATAGAGTAAAAGCAGCCCTGAACAGGATAAGTGCATGCCCGATGCATGTGACCTCTTTTAGTGCAAAGGGCTGGTTTCTTCTATTACACAATCATCCTCATTCAAACTCACCCTAAATAGTAAAACTCTGTCTATAATGTACCTGTCAATCAAGAATTTGTGGATGAAAACCCAGTAAGAAGCTGCTCCTGCTCCAGTAAAACCCCAACAGGTGAAATACGAAAAGACATCATTTCTGAAGGAGACAGTTTTTAATGTTGAAGGAGCTCACACACTGATGCAGCCACCCTGGGACACAGGATCCAGCCTTGGCTCTGAAGACTAGGACAAGTGCTAGCATGAGGATGGTCTGTGGAGTGTGAGGTGGAACTGAGTCTTCAGTGGAATAAGTGTGTGTGGGCATCTGCGTGTTTCCCTGACACAGCAGAGCTGTCTGCAGTGGTTTGTGGGGTTGTGTCCATGATGAGTCATTGATCTACTTTCCTTCTCAGCCGCTGTTTGTTCCCATATAAGATGAATAAGAATCACGAACTCCACACTAATTCCCACTTAAGGAACACCTTTTTCTCTGAAATTGGCATTGGGATCTCAGCCAACAGCATCCTTCTTCTCTTCCACGTCCTCAAGTTCACTTCTGGGTACAGGTCCAAACCTACTGACCTGCCCATTGGTCTCTTGGCTCTAATCCACCTACTGATGCTACTGATCACAGCATTCATAGCTACAGATATTTTTATTTCTCGGAAGGGATGGGATGACATCACATGTAAATTCCTTATCTACTTGTACAGAATTTTTAGGGGTCTTTCCATTTGTACCACCAGCCTGTTGAGTGTCCTCCAGGCTATCATCCTCAGTCCCAGAAGCTCCTGTTTAGCAAAGTTCAAGCGTATATCTCCCTATCACATGTCATGTGCCCTTCTTTTCCTGAGTATCTTCTATATGTTCATTAGCAGTCACCTCTTAGTATCGATTATCGCCACACCCAATCTGACCTTGAATAACTTTATGTTTGTTACTCAATCCTGCTCTATTCTACCCATGAGTTACCTCATGCAAAGCACATTTTCCACACTGCTGGCCCTCAGGGAAGCCTTTCTTATTAGTCTTATGGTCCTCTCGACTTGCTACATGATGACCCTCCTGTGCAGGCACAAGAAGCAGTCCCAGCATCTTCACAGCACCAGCCTTTCTCCAAAAGCATCTCCTGAGGAAAGGGCCACCCGGACCATCCTGCTGCTCGTGAGCTTCTTTGTGGTGGTTTACTGTTTTGACTGCATTATCTCTTGCTCAAGAACTATGTTTCAGAATGATCCAACACCTTACAATATCCATTTCTTTGTGGTCCATATCTATGCCATGGTGAGTCCTTTTGTATTTATGAGCACTGAAAAACATATAGGTAACTTGTTGAGGTCTATGTGTGAGAAGGTGATAAATGTTTGAACATTCATTGATGGGTAAGTTCCTTTAAGAAGAACCAATGTACTGGCATTAGAAATGTCAATCATGGCATAGTGTCTATGTGCTTTGGTGTACATGAAAATATGAAGTTGTATTTTTTCCCTTAAAATTATTTAACCCATGTGGTGACAAACATGTGACAGAAAATTTAACCATATGCCCTTTGAGATATAAGGGATATATATATATATATATATATATATATATATATATATATATATATATATATATATCTCAATGAGTCTTTAAGGAGTCCTATGAGGTGGCTCTTAAACATCATGGCTTAGGATAGCCCATACTACTTTTAAGTATGTAACCACTTTTAACACTTTTTAATGCTTCAACTTCCTCTGTTTTATTTATTTTTTACAAATTAAATAAGAAAACCTTTTTTTAAATAAATAGTCATATGATCCAAAAGAAAAGGAATTACACACATAACTTTCAAAACAGAACTGTGTGCAATGAACCATACTGTTGTGGAATGTTATTTTAACTGGACAAAGATATGTTACATTTGTTTATGCTGCATTTGTTTAATTATGTAAAGATGTGTTGCATTTGTTTCACCTGGCCTGCCTAAGGCACCTAACTGGTCTAATAAAAGGCTGAACAGCCAATAGCTAGGCAGGAAAAGGATACGCTGGGCTGGCAGGGAGAGGGAATACATAGGAGGGAAAAAAACCTAAGCTCAAGAGGAAGAACAAGAGGAGAAGAAGAGAGGAGAGAATGAGGGGCATGCTTAGGTAAGAAGCCAGGCAGCCTCCAGCCAGCCAGACACAAGAAGCAGTGAAAGTAAGATATACAGAGGTAAGAAAGGTAAGAAGCCCTGAGGCAAAAGGTAGAGAAAGAGAAGTAGGTTAATTTAAGTTAAAAGAGCTATCCAGAAAGGAGCTAAGCTAAGGCCGAGCATTCAAAACTAACAAGATGTCTCCTTGTCATGATTTGGAAGACAGTTGGTGGCCCCAAAGAAAAAGCCTGGTACACCACACAGTGACTTGTTCAGCAATGCTAACAGTAACAGGATTTCAAATTCTCAGAGAGGGAAACAACTGTCTAGAGTTATCAGAACATATGACAAAACACAGCCTTTGCATGGTGTGGGATACTGTTCAAGTACAAGGCCATTCCAGCACAGGGTGCTGTAATTTGGGGCCCTGAAAAACAAGAAATAGTCACACCACACTGGTCAGCTCCCTTGACGTTCAATACTCCACCCCACGTGTCTTGTGAAACCCAATCTCCTCCCTCCTGTCTGCACTTTAAATGGCTTGTGTTAACTTCTGTTACTTGGGCAAACATTTCTGCTTATGAGGCAGTTTAGCAAACTCTATTACAGAAGCTTAATAAGCCAATCAAATATGTGTCACTGTAGATTGCTATGCAGGGGGAGATAGGAACACAGGGAGCATAAAAAGCTTCGTTTAAATTAACTTGGGGCTCAGCTTTGGACTGCTATCCAGTGGGAGTATTGTTTCCATAGAATAAATGCTTCCTGGCTTCAGCTTGGGTGTCTCAGCCCTTGGATGTTTTCTGCAAAAACGGAACACAGACAAACCATGATGTTGCTGTGCAAAGTAAGATAACACAGTGAGAGAAAAACAAGTATTATGTGGATTGCCTGAGAGAGGGTGGAACACAGTAGTGAGACTCAGAGAGACAAAATACAATCTAATTTTGGAGGTTCAAGAGAGAGCGCAAATGGAAAATTTTTTTGCTTGATGGACGTAATTTCAATTCAGGGGTTAACAAATGCAGATGTGTGTAGTTATAGGATATAATGATGTGTATGTGCTCACTAGCACTCAATTGTGTGACTAAAATGTTCAAATGATATCTTTGTATGTTTTGTGTGCTTCCTCATAATAAAAGACATATTATCTTCATGCAGCTAACACAGCATTCTCTCTAGTCCCCGTGAGGTTCACTGGATATAGGATTCACTGCAGTCAAGGTCCTGAGTACAGATATCCAGCATTCACATAACACTAGACAACAGGGCACTGGACATCTTCCATCCCAGAGTTCTTATGGCTGGAAAGGAGGGGATTCCCAGACTCTCCACTGCAGCTAGCCTGGCCCACACCATGGAGATGACAAGAGACCCAACCTTAAACCAAGTGGAAAGTCTGGACCAGCATAACAGGTGTAACATGAATTATTATTAAGAATTGGTCTTAATTAGGGTGTTTGGCCATCCCATCACCAGAGTAGGTCAGTTCAGGCTTTCTCTTGACCATTGCCAGCAGTCTGTTGTGGGGGTATCTTTGTGGATTTCTGTGGGCCTCTCTAGCACTTTGCTTCTTCCTATTCTCATGTGGTCTTCATTTACCATGGTCTCCTATTCCTTGTTCTCCCTCTCTGTTCTTGATCCAGCTGGGATCTCCCGCTTCCCCAAGCTCTTTTTCCCTCGACCCTCGCCCTTCATTACCCTGACTCATGTCCAGGCTGTTCATGTAGATCTCTTCCATTTCTCCGTCACTGGGTGATCCCCGTGTCTTTCTGGGGTCCTGTTTTCCAGGTAGCCTCCCTGGTGATGTGAGTAGCAGTCCAGTCATCCTTGTTCCACATCTAGTATCCTCCTATGAGTGAGTACATACCATGTTTGTCTTTCTGAGTCTGGATGCAGAGATCCATGGCTAGGCCCCGGGTGGAGCTCTGGGAGTCCAATTAGCGAGAAAGAGGAGGGTTTATATGAGCAAGAATTGTTGAGACCAAGGTTGGATAAAGCACAGGGACAAATAGCCAAACGAATGGAAACACATGAACTATGAACCAATGGCTGAGGGGTCCCCAACTGGATCAGGCCCTCTGGATGGGTGAGACAGTTGATTGGCTTGAACTGTTTGGGAGGCATCCAGGCAGTGGGACCGGGTCCTGTGCTCATTGCATGAGTTGGCTGTTTGAAACCTGGGGCCTATGCAGGGTCACTTGGCTCAGCCTGGGAGGAGGGGACTGGACCTGCCTGGACTGAGTCTACCAGGTTGATCTCAGTCTTTGGGGGAGGCTTTGCCCTGGAGGAGGTGGGAATGGGGGGGTGGGCTGGCGGGAAGGTGAGGGGGGCGGGAGGGGGGAGAACAAAGGAATCCATGGCTGATATGTAGAACTGAATTGTATTGCAAAATAAAAAAAAAAAGAATTGGTCTTAATAATAAAAACCCAGAGTCAGATATCACGGTAAATGCTGAAAGAGCAGAGAAGTAAAGGAGCCAGCCAGTTACCTCTTATCTCTATGAGAATCAGGCTGAAAAGGGGCTGAGCTCCTGTCTCCTCCCACCTTATATTATTGTCTCCATCTCCCTAGTGCTGGGATTAAAGGTGTGTGCCTCCATTGCCTGTCTCTGTTTCTCTTTTAGACTGGATCAATCTCATGTATCCCAGAGTGGCCTTGAACTCCTGATCTTCCTGCTTCCTCCTCCCAAGTGCTGGGATTAAAGGTGTGCGCCACCACTGCTTGGCCTCTATGGTTAACTAGTGGCTAGCTCTGCACTTTGAACTCCAGGTGTTTACCCCCAGAGACCACTAAGGAGTCAGTTTCTGATGCAAGCACACGAGGGTCTTTTTATTGTCGGGTTTGAACCTAGACCACTGCCTGGCAGATGGAGGGAAATGCAGTGGCAGTGGTGGGCTCAGAGGTAGGAGAGTCTTTAAAGGAAAAAAAACATAAGCTAGGAATTACATGCCTTGGCTTTTTGGGATTGAGTCAAAGGATATGGGGCAAGGTGATTTTTCAAACTATTGGTCTTTTGGCACAAAACCACATTTGAAACTATTGGGTTAGACTCTTGGCATGAAACCATAACCTGCTGACAGGATATCTGGATATACGTAAGGGCTGTAAACCGCCAACAGGATGTCTGCAGGAGCATCTGGATCTTGTTAAACTTTACTGCCCTGTTTCTTAATTGGCTGCTTCTAGGGTATCTGTTTGAGTTGTCATGGCACATTCCTGAGGTTCTTCCTGGAACTGAGTACAGCCCCTGGTCACCAAGTAGTCTAAGATGGTGGCCCTTCCCTAAGATGGAGTCCATAAAGTCAAGTCTAGGCCTTCATATTGCTTTATTTGTTAGAGCACAAACAAAATATTACCTACCACAAACAGGTTGAACTCTGATCTCTACACACCATGAGACATAGGTGTCTATATTCACAGACATGAACACACACACACACACACACACACACACACACACACACACACACATACACACACCAAAATATTCCCCCTAAAGTTAAAAAGGGACAAGAATATTGATAAGTTTTGAACTCCCAGTTGCTGGGAGATGGAGCACAGCTCAGAGCTGGCGTCACAGGCAGATGGAGCACAGCTCAGAGCTGAGGTGTCACAGGCAGTTGGAGCACAGCTCAGAGCTGGTGTTACAGGCTGATGGAGCACAGCTGAGGCTGACCCATGCCTGAGCTGGACTCCGTTCCCTGAGGAGCAGGAATGGCCAGCCTCATTCTCCCTGATGAGACAGGAAGAGGCCGTGCTTTGTCTGAGTGGAACACTGATATGCCCTGTGTTTCAGTCTCCTGTGCAGACATGGTGCACACACCTGCACCCAGGACTCAGGAGAGGGAGGCAGGAGCGTGTTTAGTTCAGGAGCAGCCTGGGCTACTCAGAGACCTTGTCGAGAAAAGCAGTCATTTCAGGGAGACCCTCAAATAGGTATTAGAATTAGAAAACAGTACTTTAACACAACTATTTTCAATGTTTGATATTAATACAGACATAATGAATGGAATGATTAGTAACTTCCAGAGAGAACTGCAAACCTAGGAGGAACTAAAAGGAAATAAGACTATACATTTACAGTTTAAAATTGCCTGTGGATGGGTCTGGGAGGATTGGAAACTCTAAAAGAAAGCGCCAGAGATCTTCTAATCAAGGTGGCAAGTGCCCATTGTCGGGAAGAGAGGATTAAATGGAAGCTTTTGGATGTGAAGTGAGAGTAAGTTGTTGAACAACCCTCTGAACACATGTAATCAGGAAGGGCTCATCCAGGAAGGAGGAAGCCCACAGCCTGTTGTTACTGGGAAAACAGGGTCACCACAGTCCAGCCTCATCCTGGACCCTGCACTTCTCTGCCTGTAGCAGATCAGACACCTCTGGCATGGTGTGGCATGTAGATCACCCATTTACATCTGGTACTCTGTCCCTATACAGTTCCTGGGAAACTCTGGAGATGGGGATCTGTAGGTGTGACTACTCTTTGGAGAAGCCAAAGAATTGCTCTTTGGAGAAGCTGGAGAGGTCTGAACACACATGCCAGCTCTACTATGACTTGCTGTGTGATTACAGGCAGGAGAGTCTACCTCTCCAGGTCTTCATTTTCCTAAGTGTGTGTGTGTGACAGAGCTATAGGCTTGTGTGTGCTCGTGTGCCTGGGGACTCCCTCTTGTGTGCATGTGGAGGCCAGAGGTCATCTTAGGTGTCATCTATTTCTCTCCACCTCATTTGTTGAGACACGGTCTCTAACTGAACCTGAGAGTCATTGTTTTAACTAGTCTGGTGGGGCAGTGAGGTCCCCTTCTTGGTGCTTGGATTACAAACATGTGCATACATGCCCAATCTTTACTTGTGTGTTGGGGATCTGATCTCTGAACCTCATGCATGTATAATAATTATTTTATCCAGTGAGCCATTTCCCAACTTGATCCCTGATGTTAATACATGCTCCATGGGGAAGAAGTGTAGGCATCCCAGGAAGAGGGTTGCCTATCACACAGTGTAGGGAAAGCACCCTTGGAACCATGGGAAGTCATGGGAGGCCCAAGAGTCCTCATCCCAGATTAGAGGCATCAAAATTGGTTTGAATTAAGTCTAAGGAGAAAAGTTATAAAACTTAGGGTTGTCTATATGACAAACTTTTTGATCCCTCCCTCAGCAAGGGAGCTCAGATAAAGTTTGTGCCCAGCCCTCCCCTGATGGCTGTTATCCAGGACACAGGGAGTAAGATCAAAGGCTGGGAAGATGCTCCACTGGGATGTCATGTCTCCAGGTTCCCCAGTGGGAACTTGTCACCTTGCACAGACACTAAAATTACATGCCACAGAAATACATTAAAAACTCCCCTCGTCTAAGCCTGTGCAGGATCTCCTCAGACAGAGTCCTCCCCTGCCACGTCCATCTGGGTAAGTGCTCTGCACCCAAGTGCAGAATCAGAAGGTGGTCAGGTCCCAGGCAGGCTGTGGGAGGAGGAGCAGTGGGGCTCAGGGAGGTTTTCAGCATCTGCAGAGGAGACGCTGAGCTCTGACAGCCCCTTGGCACGGGGACTGTGTGCTGCACGGCAAAGAGGGTGTTTTCTTCTTAGGATATTTCCTAAGTTAATTTTTCATCGGAGACATCAATGTTTTATATTTACATGTTTGTCTGAATTAAATGACTCATTATATCCAATGTTCCTCATATACAGTATATTTTATTGATTTAAACTTACATATTGTTATAAAAGTATTTATAACATGACTCCTATATTTTGAGTGATTAAAAAGGATTCTAGGGTGTCTGTAAGGAAATGTCCTTCCTTGTGTCAACATTGTCTAGTAGAGGACAATGTCACATTACTTGGAGGTCCCCACCAGTATTTTCTCCTGAAGTCATTTTCTTCTGATTCAGTTTCAGAAATCATACATCAATGCTCTTGGCTCACTGTATGTGCACTACACAGTAAGACATGTCCTTGGAGGGGATCTCAGTGGCTGCAACACTCAATATTAACTGTACCATGAACACAGTAGTAGTTTTCCCTCTTGGGTGTAGTAAAGAGCCAGGATTCAAATTCCAAGAGCTTGAGAGGAACGACATCTGTGTCCGTTAATCTGTCCTGTGTTCAAGTCACTGAGAAAGTATCCCTTCCAAACACCCTGACAGTGGAGTGCTGGATTCTCAATTTGTTTAGAATAGAATGCAAAATGTTAGTCAAGCCTCGTACTGTCCTGCTCTGTGCTTAGCGTTCAGATTTTCTCAGTCTGGGTCTTTTCATAAATCATCAGAACAGACAAACACGAGCACCATCTTTCTTACAGCTAACACACAGAGACTAAGAAGAGAAGGGAGAGAGCCGTGCAGCAGACAGCTGGTCTTGGCCGTTGTTTCCTCCTGAGCTGAAGACCAGCGGGGGTCTGCTGCAGGCTGTGGATCTCTGGGCAGACAGTGGGGTCAGAGAGGAGGATTCTCTGCAGCTTCCTGCTACTGTGTTTCAAAAGAGCACTTTCCTCTCCTGCTGTTTCACGGTGTAGTAAAAATATTAGTCAATGTAGATGTAATTCTGAACCGTCTTATTAAATAAGAAACACAGAGCCAAATAAGGAGTTAAAAGCCCAAGAGGTCAGAGCACTAGTGAATAGCCTTTAGCTTACCAGCTGCTGCCGTCCTTCCCCTGAGAAAGAGACCTACTTCCTATGTGTCCGTCTTTTTTAAAAAAAATTTATTTTATAATTTAATTTAATTTTACATATCAGCCATGGATTCCCTTGTTCTCCCCCCTCCCGCACCCCCACCACCTTCCCCTCAGCCCACCCCCATTCCCTTCTCCTCCAGGGCAAAGACTCCCTTGGGGATTGAGTTCAACCTGGTAGATTTAGTCCAGGCAGGTCTATTCCCCTCCTCCCAGGCTGAGCCAAGTGTCCCTGTATAAGCCCCAGGTTCCAAACAGCCAGCTCATGCACTGAGGACAGGTCCCGGTCCCACTGCCTGGATGCCTCCCAAACAGATCAAGCTAATCAACTGTCTCACTTATCCAGAGGGCCTGATCCAGTTGGGGACTCCTCAGCTATTGGTTCATAGCTCATGTGTTTCCATTCGTTTGGCTATTTGTCCCTGTGCTTTTTCCAATCTTGGTCTCAACAATTCTCGCTCATACAGTGTCTGTCTTTTTATTGACTTTCTGTTCTGCCTTCTCATTGGTTGTAAATCCAACCACATGACTTCTTCGTCACTGCCTGTCTATGCAGACCTCCATGTCTCAATGGTTGGTACTTGGATTAAAGGCATGTATCACCAAGCTGGCTATATGCTTGAACACACAGACTCTGCCTGCCATGTGATCAGATTAAGGGCATGTGCTACCACTGCCAGACTTCTGCTAAATGGCTTGCTATTATCTCTGACCCCCAGGCAACTTTATTTATTAACATACAAATAAAATCACATTTCAGCACAAATAAAATATCACCATAAGTCAATATCCTGGCTGCAAGTCTGAACCCAGAGAAATAACCATACTCATTTCAGTGAAAAGATGACAGGGATTAATTCCCAGGATATTTTTCAAGAGTAGCAGCCATTTCCTAGCCCAGATATTCGCTAGGCATTTGCTATGGCATTCCTGTAGTTCCTGTACTTTATGGCCTCTCTGGACATAGAACTGATATCTGCTTGGTGATGGCCTTCCTTCCCTGACACACCAACCATCTCCCTAGAGTCTCCCTAGTTTTCCAGATAGAATTAGGCAAAAACAAAACAAAACAAAACAAAAAACCCCACAAAAAAAACCCACAAAAAAACAGTACACACTGCTCAGTTCCACCCCACCCAATCCCACTTGCAGATGGAAGAGCCAGTTCCCCCTTCCAAAGCCGTCTGTCCATTTTACATGAACTCACAGAGGGGATGAGAGTGTTGACAACATGGTAAAGGGGAGCTGTGTGAGGATGACAGATACAAGTCCACTGTTTTGTGAATGTAAGAGTGGACAGGTACCATTTAGTCTTGACATGACCATGCTCTTTACCCATCCTCTCAACACCAGGAGATGGGCAGGCTGATTCCATGTTGGGGAGGAAACAGATGTGTCCTTCCGACCTGCTTCTCCCTGGATCAGTGCACCTACTGGGTCATAGGCACCCCATCCTGCAGTGACATCTGCTGAGGGATTTTCTCCTCCCATTCCACTCTACTTCCAACCAGTTCACAAGTTTGAGTCACTGTCCTGAGCACTGGTCACTTGTTTGAAGCCATTTGGTGATGTCAGGCCCTGTCAGGCTCTCCCCGAGTGCAGGAGCTTCAGGATGACACTGTGTCTGCAGTCAAGGCTTTTTGAACTCTGCAGTGCTGGGCAAGCTAAGCCTCTCATCTTTCAGGGGACATCCCTACAGCTGCCTCTAACAGGAGAAACAGTCGCTTCTCCTTTCTCGAGTATTCCGTTTTACTGGTCTGTTCACTTTTCCTTTGCATATTCTTCATGTGGGACAATTTCCCAAACCCACATCACTTTCCCTGTGACTTATTTCCTTATATACAGAAAGTCAAGTGTCTCTGAATCAGTCTGTGTTTTCATTGTGCAAAAGGCGATTTGGGTCCACTATACAACAGGTTATCCTAGGACACTGACGGGGCAGCCACCCTTACCTTGTCTGATTGAAGAAGGTGTCTTAAATGATACTGCTGAGGGTGGAGCATTTCTGTCCTGTCCCCTGACTTCCAAGGTTAAGCTCTGCTAGGCTGGTGTAAGCTGGTAAGGCTCACCTAGGAGGGGACGGTCCTGGGGATTTCTTTTCTATGGTTTGCTGAGGCGTCTTCACCAGAATGGCTCCCCATGATTAGTCTAGAAGTTATCATGTATATTTTTTTTACATCATACATAATTTAAAGACTTTTACACCACATGTATTTGATTTGTATGTCTGATTGATAAAAGTGTGGTGCAACATTGGGGGAAGAATGCAGAAATATTGTCTGTGTCTCTCCTGGCCAGGTAGTACTTGTGATGACATGATGGCATGCCCCATTCTTGGTCTGTCTTCTGGATGAAGGAGGCTTCTCTGGTGGTCACCTCCAGAAAAATAAGGTTCTCCAAGGGTTCCAAAGCCCCATCCAGTAAAGTTGTGGTTTTATGAGACCCTTCCCATTTTCCTAAATCAGGGTTTGCAAAGTCCCATGAAGATAATAGAGTCACTGTCTGGTTACCAGTGGAGAAAATGTACTGTTTACAGAGTCTTGCAATGAGCTGTGTGGAAGAGTTGAAGATTTCTCCTCTCTCTCTCTCTCTCCCTCTCCCTCTCTTTCTCGTAGATTTTGTTTCATTTTGTTTCTGACCTCTGCTTACTGAGACTGAGATTAAGCCATTAAATCCATATGTTATATAAAGAAAATGACAATGCAAAGGGAATAATTCAGTGAAACTCATTTAAACCTGAATTAGTACCATTATTACTATAATTCTTACATTATTGTTGTTGTTGTTGTTTTCGAGACAGGATTTCTTTATGTAGCTTTGGAGCCTGTCCTGGAACTCATTCTGTAGACCAGGCTGACCTCAAACTCACAGAGATCCACCTGCCTATGCCTCCAGAGTGCTGGGATTAAAGGCTTGTGCCATCACTGCCCAGTTCATTATTATTATTATTATTATTATTATTAATCTTATAAAAATTTAACTTTTCCTAAGGTTGCTATAGAATTTTATTTAGGAAATCTCTATTTTAAACAATTTATTTTATCTTACGTGTACAAGTATTTTGCATGCATATATGTATTTTCACTACGTACATGCCTGGTGCCCGTGGACCTCAGAAGCAGCTTTTGGATCCCTTGGAACTGGTGCTGCAGGGGGTTTGGGGCTGCCATGTGGGTGCTGGGAACTGAACCTGGGTCCTCTGCAAGAGCAGCAGTTGCTCTTGACCATCGAGCCGTCTCTCCAGATACTGTTTCTAACTGCTTAAACTATCTGCCTTCGCTCTGATTCCTTTCCTTCCATTTATTTATTTTGTGGGGGAGGAGGAAGAGGAGGAGGAGGTATGCAGGCCACAGCACACTTCTTGGGGTCCTTGGAGTTGGTTCTTCCCTTCCAGAATGTAAATCCCGGGAGTCAAACTCCCATCGTCGTGATTGACAGCCAGCCCATCTGCGCACTGAGCCGCCCCGCAGGCCTTTTGCATTGAGCGCATTGCTGGTGCTGCGTGTTCAGGACCTTGAACACTTCTGCTTTCTCTTCCTATCTTACAAGTTCCATGGTCTAAACAATATAAAACCAGCACACACCCTCGAATTTCAGATGCTAGTTACTATATGACTAGACCACATGACTGTTACACAATTCAGGAGTATGATACTTGAATTCAAGTAAATGCTTGCACTATATGAGGAAGAATCTTCCAGAAGATCCTTTATCAAATCTTCTGGTGTACATCTGGGGCTTGGGCCTCCTCAGTCTGAGAAATATCACTGTTTCCTCAAAGAGGCATGGGATCCTAGATGCCTGTGCAGCCCATCTTTTAGGATGAGTTTGATAATTTTTCTTTCCTTAAAACCCTACAAGGGGAATGGCCATGGATCTATTGTAATTATAATTCTATTTCTGTTTATTAATCTTCACATGCCAGAGGAGAAAAACCCCAGACCATGTTCCTGCCAGTATCTGATAACTGGACGCTTCTCATGGGGCCTTTTGTTATGCTGTAACATGAACACATATCTCAGATGCAGTTACAAAATGGGATTCACAGAAAAGGCAAAAATGCTACCAGAGTGCTCTGGAAAAGGGTTGCACAGACACTTGACTGCTTTCATATTTAATCTTTTCTCTGTTTCAGGCAAGGCAGAGCTGATCAATTGTTTTTAAAACTGCATTCACTCTCCCAAGTCACAAACATAAGGAACCTCATGAGAATAAAGCCAGCAGCAGACACTTCCACAGCTCACCCTGTGCAGGAAACACTGCCATGCTTGGCACATAGACTTCATCTTCTTTCACACCTAGGGTTTCCCTGACACAGGCACACGACTGTCCATGTGTTCTAGAGGAGGTGACCGCTGCTCAGTCTCAGAGTGCTCAGGGTCACGCTCAGAGGAAATGGCAGACTGTGGGTAGAATGTGGAGCAGTCTGGATTCAGAGTTCCCGCTTCCTAGTGCTCCCTGCAGAACCACACGAAGAGCACTAGGTCTGCAGCAAGTGAGCAGAGCACAGAGAGACTGGAAGGTAACGACTCTGGGCCTATTTGACCCAAGGACACTGTTTCATGCCAGGGTCTCATTTCTGATTTCTTGCGATCCTCACTGAACTTCCTTAAAAACTGTAGGGCTGTTATATCCCTGACAATCAAGATGCTGCAGATGAAAGACAAGTTGCTTTTGCCTCAGGAAACCTCAAATATGAAGCGATAGGAAAAGCAGTGCTTCTATGACCCAGGGCAATTTTTAATACAGAAGAAAGCTTCTATACTGATGGGGTGTAAGTGTCGGAACAACAAGGAGAGCGGGGATGGCTACTGGACAGTTGGAGGTGGAGGTGACAGTGAGTGGAATAAGGCTGAACTGTGAATCCCCGACAGGTCTCCCTGAGGTCACAATGCTGTCACTGACTGAAATTGATGAGCGAGGCGAGATTTGTGATATGGAATCTTCTTGCTGTTCTCCCCCCACAGTTCCTACCTGCTTCTTTCAGCCATAAAATGAATAAAACCAATGAACTGCCCCATTACACCAAGGCAAGAAACACCATTTACTCTGAAGCTGGAATCGGCATCTTAGGCAACAGTGTCCTTCTCTTCCACATCCTCAGACTCATTCGTGGGCAGAGGCCCAGACTCACTGACCTGCCCATTGGTCTCTTGGCCCTAATCCACATACTGATGCTGCTGGTCATGAGTTTAGTAGCTACAGACATTTTTATGCCTTGGAGGAGATGGGGTGACACCACGTGTAAACTTATTATGTCCTTGTACAGGTTTTTTAGGAGCCTCTCTCTGTGTGCCTCTAGCCTGCTCAGCATCCTCCAGGCCATCACCCTCAGTCCCAGAAGCTCCTGTCTAGCAAAGTTCAAACACAAATCTCCACACCACATGTTAGGGTGCCTTCTTTTGCTCAGTGTCTTCTGTACATCCATTGGCAGTCCCCTCATATCACACGTGATTGCGACCCCTAATCTGACCTCATCTCATCTTACGTACCTCACTGAATCTTGCTCTCTTGTGCCCATGAATTACTCTGTTCAGCACACATTTTATATACTGTTGACCTCCAGGGATGTCATCTTTATGGGTCTCATGGCCCTCTCCAGTGGGTACATGGTGACTTTCCTCTGCAGACATAAGAAGAAGTCCCGTGTTCTCCACAGCACCAGCCTTTCCTACAAACCATCTGCAGAACAAAAAGCCACTTGGACCATTCTGTGCCTCATGAGTTTCTTTGTGGTGATGTACACCTTGGATAGCATCAGTGCCTACTTAAGAAGTATAAATGATGATCCCATGTTTTACTGTATGTCGATTCTGATAGGCCATGGCTATGCCACTGCGAGTCCTTTTTTAGTCCTCAGCACTGAAAAAAGTGTAATTAACATTTTCAAATCCATGTATGAGAGGGCAGTAAACACGTGGTTGTTTAAGGATGGGTGTGTTCCCTTAAGATGAGCTGGTGTACAGCCACCAGAGCGACGCATTGTGGTGTGGCGCGTATGAGCTTCCTTTAAAGTGAAAATGCAGAGGTATTCTTTTTTTAGTTTTATTTTTTTATAATTTTTCAAGATTTATTCATATGGTGTTCTATCTGCATGTATGCCTGCATACTAGAAGAGGGCATCAGAACCCATTATAGATGACTGTGAGCCACCATGTGATTGCTGGGATTTGAACCTGGACCTCTGGAAGAGCTGCCAGTGCTCTTAACTGCTGAGCCATCTCCCCAGCCCCCAGAGTTATTCTTTTTATTTCTGTTAAACCTATTTATTGTGATATATGTGGATGGCAGACATAAAAGAAAAGCCACATGCCAGATACATACGTGTTTTATACTCTCCAGGATGTCTTCAAGGGAGACATAGAAAATGGATCTTACATGTCATGGCCTGGATTACCCACACTACTTATAAATATCTGACAGATGTGATAGGCTTCAGTCATTCAACTTCCTCAGCTGTCTCTGTTTTGCCAAATTAGGTATGGAAGCACTTATTTTTATAATCATCATATAACCAAAATACACATACACACACACAGAGGGAGAGGGAGAGAAAGAGAGAGAACAGAGACTGAGACAGACAGAGAGACAGAGACACACACAGAACAGAGACATATATATATATATATATATATATATATATATATATATATATATATAGAGAGAGAGAGAGAGAGAGAGAGAGAGAGAGACAGTGAGAGAGAGAGAGAGAGAGTATAAAGCAGTATAAAAAGCAGTCCTAAGGATGGATAAACAAATCACAGTCTCTACACAGGGCTTTAAAACAAAGGGGATTCTGCACCTGGTACCACACAGATGAACATGAAGTCATCGTGCTGACTGATTAAGAGTCACATAGAATGGATTCTGTGTGGACTACTTGGAGCAGGAAGAGCTGAGAGACTTCCACAGATAGAGACAGAGCAGATATCATTCTCAGCTCAGGAGGACAGCCAAGGGCGACTGGCTGGGTGGAGGAAGAAGAAGTGTTACAGATGGTGGGTAAAGACATAAATGACTCCAAGCAGCATGCTTAAGATGGGAAACGCTTATATGTGCTTTATCATCATAATAAATGTGTTCAGTTACCTTAACCCAGATGCAAAGTATATGCTCCCTGAAATAAAAAAAGTGAAAAGACTCTTGAGTGCCAAAATGTAATTTTACAAGTTTTAAAACACAGAAGACTTTTCCCAAACGATGAACATTTTCTAACAGTCCGACTCTTAGCCTCAGTGTCTCAGAGCAGCAGAGAAGTTCTTCCTAGAGCTTCAGGAGGCAGCACTGCCTCTGCTCAGCCTTTGAGAGATCTTCAGTCCTGCTAGCCTTGGCTACAGGGAGGTAAGGCCAGCCTGGGCTGTATGATAACCTGCCTCAAAAGCAACAAAATTTAACGGTAAAAAGCTCTCAGCCTCCTCTTAGCTCCAAGAGCTGTGACTTTCTGGATCAAGGGTTTCTTGTGACATTAAACTCTGAAAATCAGACATGTGAAGTCACCCAGCAGGACAGCCATCAATGCCGTGGAAGCAAGAGACTTGTCATGCATGTTTAATTATAAAACATCAAATGCTGCTGCAGGTATACCTTACAATGTGACATAGAATTATGTGTCATTCGATATTTCAGAAGAGCAATTCAAGGATATGTGACAGACTAAATACCACTTAATTATAGTGACATCGTGACAGCCACATACATATTTTGATTACATAGTTCTGCTTTTAGGATTTTTATTTAAAGAAATAACTTTAAAACTGGGTCGTGAGCTGGATATTGTGGTGCACACCTTTAACCCCAACACTTGAGAGGCAGAGGCAGATGGATCTCTTTGAGTTTGAGGCCAACCAGGTCTATATAGTGAGTTCCAGGACAGCCAGAGAACAGAGTGAGACCCTGCCTCGAAACAAACAAACAAAAACAAAACGAAATGAAGTGGGTGACAGAAGTGGACAATTTGGAAAAACATTAAATTAGGTTGAGTTTCTACACTTTGAGCCAGATATTAACAAAATGTACATCGTTAGTTGACATGACAGGATATTTGCAACCATTAAGAGGTCAAGAACACGGGAGGAAATGAAGGAAACGATCCAGGTGGTACATGTAGGAAAGACAAGAAGATGCTGAGACATGTGGGTGCGTGTCTATTGTCCTAGCATTCAGGAGGCTGAAGTGCCAGGGTCACACATTCAAGGCCAATCGTGGCTGCACAGTCGGTTCTATTCCAGCATTCACTCCCATGTCTCAGAAAGAGGGAAGAAGACATGGGCACGCCCTTTCGCAACTAAGACATACCTTAGTAAATTAGCACGTGAGAAGATTCGGTGGATCTAGGTGAGCAACATCAAAGCCACAATGAGACACGTGGGTCATCAGAACAGCATCAGTCAGCCACTGACCATCAGCGGGAAGACAACTACAGAAGATTTTGAGGAGACTGTGGTAGATCTTGCTCCACCACACACTCACCACATGAGCCAGCTGTTGTTCTGCTCACTCCCGGTTCTGCACAAGTCATATGAGAATGTGATGCATGCTGGCCTTTCCTGTAGCATTCTTCACAGTCACTGTAAAGTGAAGGAATGGAATTCACAACACAGGAATGGAAGGACAGATGGACTTCCACACAACAAATTCCTGTGCAGCAAGAGAGAAGAGTAGGCGAGTGATAAAGCAACTCGAATTAACTTCCAATGCATCTTATTAGGTGGAAAGAGACTGCAAAGGCAGTGTTTACTGGGTCACTTCATAAGATAATCCTTAAAAGGAACAGCAGCTAACAGATAACCGGCTGATGCAAAGGATGTGTGTGAATGAAGAAAAAGTGTGCATACAGAGACCTTCAAGATGACAGTCTGTTCTGTATTTGTCTAAACTCTTAGAATTTCATATCAAAAAAGGTGAACCTCAACATTTATAACCCCTAAAAAGAAAGAATATTTACTAAGTGATGTTTTCTGTGGAAACGATGAGGTCAAAGGTGAAGGACACTGTGCAGCTCCATATAAACAGTGTACTCTCAGCAGAAAGATCTTGACTGTTGGCTTGTTTACTTGTTTGTTTGTTTTTAGAGAGTGTCTCAAGTAGCGCAGACTGGCATCGGACTTTCTGTATAATCAAGGGTGGCATTGAACTTCTCATCTTCCTGTCTTCACCGCCTGAGTGTTAAGATTACAGGCTTGTGCCAGTATACCTGGGTAGCAAATTAACGTTTTGTTTTGAGACAGGGTTTCTCTGTGTAGCCCTGACTATCTTGGAACTCATTCTGTAGACCAGGCTGACCTTGACCTTGGAGATCTGCTCTTTCTGCCTCTTGAGTGCTGAGATTACAGGCGGGTGCCGCCACCATCCTGTTGCAAATTAATTTCTTACCTATGTAGTAGATAATAATTCTAAAACGGCTCCTCTGGATGAACAATAAACAAACAGATGGTCTAGGTTACACCCAAACTCTGAAAATATGTGTCCACACCCCTCTCCCTGTATGTGACTGTTGCCAGCAGCACTCTTCACAGTCACTGTCAAGTGTGAGGAATCACGGACTCCAGCACAGGAACACACAGGCAGATGGAGTCGACACTGAACGCCTACAGAACAAAACACATCTTACCTTCACCAAGTGAAAGGAGACAGACTGTAAGAACCGTGGTGTAATTGTTTCACTCATGTAACGTTCTTTCTGAGGAGCATTATAGGGTAGACAAAGGATGAGTGATGTGAGGGTCAGGGCAGAGAGAAGTAGACTGATCAAAAGGAGGTGCAGTTGAGAAATCTCAAGGTGACGGACTGCTCTGTATTTGATGGGGATATGGGAACAAGTCTATATATTTGTTAACACACACAATTTTGTATTACAAAGGGTGATTCTCGAGGTTTTAATCTTCAATAAAAGAAACGGACATAAGAATCTTTGACAGTGTGTTTTTCCTGAAAATTATAAACCTGTGTTAACATAAGCTGTGAGACTCCATACCAACATGGATTCTCGGTAGCAAATGTGTTTCTTACAGAGGTAGGAGTTAATGCTCAAGGTTGCCACCACGGTTGGCAAGAAGAACATGAGGACTCTCATTGTTGGAGAGTGGAAGAACAAAAAAACAAAGGAAATTAAAACCCCAGTTGTATTGCACTATAACCTGAGATATAAATAAAAAACCAGCTGGGCAGTGGTGGCGCATGCCTTTAATCCCAGCACTTGTGAGTTTGAGGTCAGCCTGGTCTACAGAGTGAGTTCCAGGACCGCCAAGGCTACACACAGAGAAAATCTGTCTCAAATCCCGCCCCCAAGATTTATAAATAAATAAATAAATAAATAAATAAATAAATAAATAAATAAATAAATGTGAAATCAGCTTATCTTAATAAAGAGACAGATGGATAAAATTGAGAAATCATTTAGATACTCATGAATCAAAACTGGGGGTGGGCAATATGCCTAATAAACCTTATCCAGGTCCATTTGTTGAGATGTACTAGAGAAACAGTGGATAGTAATATCCAGATCTCAATCCCTCAATACCAAGACCAGAGTATCCTGCCTGAAAGTTGGACTACAGAGAAGTCCCAGGGCTTCTTTCCCCTCACAGGAAAGCTGATGTGCTGTAGGGTATGGTGGCTTTGCCTATAATCTCAACAATTAAAAGATTATATTAGGATACAGGAGGATCACTTAGCAAGTTCAAGTCCAGGCTGGGCTATGGAGTGAGTTCAGGACAGCCTAGATTACAGAATGAGACTCTGCAGAAACCAATCAATCAACAGTGTATCCACCTATCCTGGGGCGTGCTGGCCAGACATTTGGTGAGTCCTATGCCAATGAGAGACAGTGGCTCACAGAAGTAAACAGAGTTCCTAAGGATGATACCTGAGATTGTCCTCTAGCCTCCTCCATATTCATGTGCACATGCACATGAATACACACACACACACACACACACACACACACACACACACACCACACACACACACACAGAGAAAGAGAGAGAGAGAGAGAGAGAGAGAGAGAGAGAGAGAGAGAGAGAGAGAGAGAGAGAGAGAGAGAGATACAGGAATCTCTAGTTCCCAAGACACATGTGGGTGAGAAAGTTAGCTCAGTGGTTAGGAGCAGCTGCTGCCCTTCCTCAGGATCCTAGTTCAGTTCCCAGAACCCCCATGAAGTGGCTCACAGCTGCCTGTAACCCCAGCTACAGGGGATCCAACACTCTTTTTGGCCTCCCGTGGGCCTCTGCACTAATACATACACACACACACACAAATAGTAATAAATCTTAACTGAAAAAGACATTACATTATGAACTCCAGATGCTGGACACGGAGCTATACGGATTTGGCGTTTATCCTACTGGATTTTGGTTCTCTCTTAGTGTGATTATTTTGTGTTTTGATTATTCTGTCAGGAAATTAGAATATTTACTTTGGTTTTTTATTCGATGAAAGAGACTTTGGACTTTTTAAAGTGTTGGACTTTTTAAAGACCGTGGGGACTTTTAAAGTTGGACTATAATTTACATTATGAGATAAATATGAGACTTTGGGGGAAAAGGCCCGATGGTGATATCTTTAACTGATGTGTTTTTATGTCAATATGATAAAGGGTAGAGTTGGGATGGTTAGTTTTGTCAACTTGACACACTCTAGAATCATGTAGGACTGGGTCTCAGTGAGGGACTATCTAGATCAGGATGGCCTGTGGGCCTCTCTGTGGGAGTTTATCTTGATTCATTAATTAGCTAGGAGAATCCTCCCACTGTGGCTGCCACCCTCCTCTGGGCAAGGGATCTTGCAGAGATCTGCAGAGGACAGAGCAGCTAAGGGCAAACACACGTGCATTCACTTTCTCTGTTTCCAGACAGCCGATGCGATGTGATGGGCTAGCTTTGTGCTCCAGCCACAATGTGATGGGCTAGCCTAGTGCTCCAGCCACCATGCCTTCCCAGCTGGTAGTGATGGGCATTCTTTCCAGTTTGTGAAGCATGGAGATTTCACACACACACACACACACACACACACACACACACACACACACCTAGGAAGAATATAACTAAGCATGGGGGAGAAAATGAAACCTCACAATTTGATTTAAAAGAAATTTTGTCAAGAAACAAGAACAGAGTATCTGATTTTTACCTAATAGTAGCTTGGGTAGAAAGTAATGGAGTTTTGGTGGAGGAATACTGACTGAATTTTCTGTTACAAGGTTTATAAAACTCAGTCTTTGAAAGAAACAAAACACCTTGCACCTCAGAAGAGTTCCCCAAACATCTCAGCAATAATAGTAGTAGGAAAACCAGAAGCGAATTCAGACCTTCACCTGGCTTCTGAGAAAAACCATGTGGTTGGCTCTGGTGCACTGAAGCATGTCAGGACTGAATGCCTTGATGATTCCTCCCCTTGTCATAGCTGGAAAATTAGTTCCACACAGAGTTCACTGACAGCTGCACTAAAGTATACGCTGCTTATAAAATTAACGTCAGGGGCTTTCTAAAAGTTCCTGTAACCAAGCCAGTGGACCAGCAGGCCAGCATGCAAGGGGACATTAGCCAGAACCTTAAGTACGCACATTCTGGCGCCACCTAGTGTCACATGGGAGGTCGGCAGTTTTAAGAGGGAATGAACTGGGAGAGGTGTGTGTTACAGCTCTGAAGGGAAAGAGGTTAGCTCCCCTGGTGGCATCAGCCAGCATCCACCACTGAGGTGGTTACATCATCACCTGCCGCCACGTGCCTTTCCCCCATCAGCTATGTGACAGGGGCACACTTTAGAAGGGCCCACCAGTCACCGTTCCCTCTCTCACCTCTCTTGCCTGTTCTCTTGGTCTTTCTGCCTCTCTCATGCCCCCACTCCGACAACGTGGCCTTTCGCTCTCTGACTCTTCCCCTCCCCCAATAAACCTCTTGCACTAACTGTTGTGCATGGAACGTTTGCTTAGTTTCATACCTTGGCAGGCAGGGCTTGCCAAAAGGCACCCACTTTAACTTTTTTTTTTTTAAAATTTTTATTTTGCAATACAATTAAGTTCTACATACAGGCACAGATTCCCTTGTTCTCCCCCCTCACGCCCCCCTCACCTTCCCCCCAGGCCGCCCCCCATTCCAATCTCCTCCAGGGCAAAGCCTTCCCCACAGACTGAGATCAACCTGGTGGACTCAGTCTAGGTAGGTCCAGTCCCCTCCTCCCAGGCCGAGCCAAGCGACCCTGCATAGGCCCCAGGTTTCAAACAGCCAACTCATGCAATGAGCACAGGACCCGGTCCCACTGCCTGGATGCCTCCCAAACAGATCAGGCCAATCAACTGTCTCACCCACTCAGAGGGCCTGATCCAGTTGGTGACCCCTCAGCCATTGGTTCATATTTCATGTGTTTCCGTTTGTTTGGCTATTTGTCTCTGTGCTTTATCCGACCTTCGTCTCAACAATTCTCTCTCATATAAACCCTCCTCATTCTCGCTAATTGGACTCCCAGAGATCCACCTGGGGCCTAGTCATGGATCTCTGCATCCAGATCCCTCAGTAGTTGGATGAGGTTTCTAGCACGACAATTAGGGTGTTTGGCCATCCCATCACCAGAGTAGGTCAATTTCGACTGTCTCTCGACCATTGCCAGCAGTCTGTTGTGGGGGTATCTTTGTGGATTTCTGTGGGCCTCTCTAGCACTTTGCTTCTTCCTATTCTCATGTGGTCTTCATTTACCATGGTCTCCTATTCCTTGTTCTCCCTCTCTGTTCTTGATCCAGCTGGGATCTCCCGCTTCCCCAAGCTCTCTTTCCCTCGACCCTCGCCCTTCATTACCCTGACTCATGTCCAGGCTGTTCATGTAGATCTCTTCCATTTCTCCATCACTGGGTGATCCCCGTGTCTTTCTGGGGTCCTGTTTTCCAGGTAGCCTCCCTGGTGATGTGAGTAGCAGTCCAGTCATCCTTGTTCCACATCTAGTATCCTCCTATGAGTGAGTACATACCATGTTTGTCTTTCTGAGTCTGGATGCAGAGATCCATGGCTAGGCCCCGGGTGGAGCTCTGGGAGTCCAATTAGCGAGAAAGAGGAGGGTTTATATGAGCAAGAATTGTTGAGACCAAGGTTGGATAAAGCACAGGGACAAACAGCCAAACGAATGGAAACACATGAACTATGAACCAATGGCTGAGGGGTCCCCAACTGGATCAGGCCCTCTGGATGGGTGAGACAGTTGATTGGCTTGAACTGTTTGGGAGGCATCCAGGCAGTGGGACCGGGTCCTGTGCTCATTGCATGAGTTGGCTGTTTGAAACCTGGGGCCTATGCAGGGTCACTTGGCTCAGCCTGGGAGGAGGGGACTGGACCTGCCTGGACTGAGTCTACCAGGTTGATCTCAGTCTTCGGGGGAGGCTTTGCCCTGGAGGAGGTGGGAATGGGGGGGTGGGCTGGCGGGAAGGTGAGGGGGGCGGGAGGGGGGAGAACAAAGGAATCCATGGCTGATATGTAGAACTGAATTGTATTGCAAAATAAAAAAAAAAGAATTGGTCTTAATAATAAAAACCCAGAGTCAGATATCACGGTAAATGCTGAAAGAGCAGAGAAGTAAAGGAGCCAGCCAGTTACCTCTTATCTCTATGAGAATCAGGCTGAAAAGGGGCTGAGCTCCTGTCTCCTCCCACCTTATATTACTGTCTCCATCTCCCTAGTGCTGGGATTAAAGGTGTGTGCCTCCATTGCCTGTCTCTGTTTCTCTTTTAGACTGGATCAATCTCATGTATCCCAGAGTGGCCTTGAACTCCTGATCTTCCTGCTTCCTCCTCCCAAGTGCTGGGATTAAAGGTGTGTGCCACCACTGCTTGGCCTCTATGGTTAACTAGTGGCTAGCTCTGCACTTTGAACTCCAGGTGTTTACCCCCAGAGACCACTAAGGAGTCAGTTTCTGATGCAAGCACACGAGGGTCTTTTTATTGTCGGGTTTGAACCTGGACCACTGCCTGGCAGATGGAGGGAAATGCAGTGGCAGTGGTGGGCTCAGAGGTAGGAGAGTCTTTAAAGGAAAAAAACATAAGCTAGGAATTACATGCCTTGGCTTTTTGGGATTGAGTCAAAGGATATGGGGCAAGGTGATTTTTCAAACTATTGGTGTTTTGGCACAAAACCACATTTGAAACTATTGGGTTAGACTCTTGGCATGAAACCATAACCTGCTGACAGGATATCTGGATATACGTAAGGGCTGTAAACCGCCAACAGGATGTCTGCAGGAGCATCTGGATCTTGTTAAACTTTACTGCCCTGTTTCTTAATTGGCTGCTTCTAGGGTATCTGTTTGAGTTGTCATGGCACATTCCTGAGGTTCTTCCTGGAACTGAGTACAGCCCCTGGTCACCAAGTAGTCTAAGATGGTGGCCCTTCCCTAAGATGGAGTCCATAAAGTCAAGTCTAGGCCTTCATATTGCTTTATTTGTTAGAGCACAAACAAAATATTACCTACCACAAACAGGTTGAACTCTGATCTCTACACACCATGAGACATAGGTGTCTATATTCACAGACATGAACACACACACACACACACACACACACACACACACACACATACACACACCAAAATATTCCCCCTAAAGTTAAAAAGGGACAAGAATATTGATAAGTTTTGAACTCCCAGTTGCTGGGAGATGGAGCACAGCTCAGAGCTGGCGTCACAGGCAGATGGAGCACAGCTCAGAGCTGAGGTGTCACAGGCAGTTGGAGCACAGCTCAGAGTTGGTGTTACAGGCTGATGGAGCACAGCTGAGGCTGACCCATGCCTGAGCTGGACTCCGTTCCCTGAGGAGCAGGAATGGCCAGCCTCATTCTCCCTGATGAGACAGGAAGAGGCCGTGCTTTGTCTGAGTGGAACACTGATATGCCCTGTGTTTCAGTCTCCTGTGCAGACATGGTGCACACACCTGCACCCAGGACTCAGGAGAGGGAGGCAGGAGCGTGTTTAGTTCAGGAGCAGCCTGGGCTACTCAGAGACCTTGTCGAGAAAAGCAGTCATTTCAGGGAGACCCTCAAATAGGTATTAGAATCAGAAAACAGTACTTTAACACAACTATTTTCAATGTTTGATATTAATACAGACATAATGAATGGAATGATTAGTAACTTCCAGAGAGAACTGCAAACCTAGGAGGAACTAAAAGGAAATAAGACTATACATTTACAGTTTAAAATTGCCTGTGGATGGGTCTGGGAGGATTGGAAACTCTAAAAGAAAGCGCCAGAGATCTTCTAATCAAGGTGGCAAGTGCCCATTGTCGGGAAGAGAGGATTAAATGGAAGCTTTTGGATGTGAAGTGAGAGTAAGTTGTTGAACAACCCTCTGAACACATGTAATCAGGAAGGGCTCATCCAGGAAGGAGGAAGCTCACAGTCTGTTGTTACTGGGAAAACAGGGTCACCACAGTCCAGCCTCATCCTGGACCCTGCACTTCTCTGCCTGTAGCAGATCAGACTTCTGTCTTACCCTCTGGCATGGTGTGGCATGTAGATCACCCATTTACATCTGGTACTCTGTCCCTATACAGTTCCTGGGAAACTCTGGAGATGGGGATCTGTAGGTGAGACTACTCTTTGGAGAAGCCAAAGAATTGCTCTTTGGAGAAGCTGGAGAGGTCTGAACACACATGCCAGCTCTACTATGACTTGCTGTGTGATTACAGGCAGGAGAGTCTACCTCTCCAGGTCTTCATTTTCCTAAGTGTGTGTGTGTGACAGAGCTATAGGCTTGTGTGTGCTCGTGTGCCTGGGGACTCCCTCTTGTGTGCATGTGGAGGCCAGAGGTCATCTTAGGTGTCATCTATTTCTCTCCACCTCATTTGTTGAGACACGGTCTCTAACTGAACCTGAGAGTCATTGTTTTAACTAGTCTGGTGGGGCAGTGAGGTCCCCTTCTTGGTGCTTGGATTACAAACATGTGCATACATGCCCAATCTTTACTTGTGTGTTGGGGATCTGATCTCTGAACCTCATGCATGTATAATAATTATTTTATCCAGTGAGCCATTTCCCAACTTGATCCCTGATGTTAATACATGCTCCATGGGGAAGAAGTGTAGGCATCCCAGGAAGAGGGTTGCCTATCACACAGTGTAGGGAAAGCACCCTTGGAACCATGAGAAGTCATGGGAGGCCCAAGAGTCCTCATCCCAGATTAGAGGCATCAAAATTGGTTTGAATTAAGTCTAAGGAGAAAAATTATAAAACTTAGGGTTGTCTATATGACAAACTTTTTGATCCCTCCCTCAGCAAGGGAGCTCAGATAAAGTTTGTGCTTAGCTCTCCCTAGATGGCTGTTATCCAGGACACAGGGAGTAAGATCAAAGGCTTGGAAGATGCTCCACTGGGATGTCATGTCTCCAGGTTCCCCAGCGGGAACTTGTCACCTTGCACAGACACTAAAATTACATGCCACAGAAATACATTAAAAACTCCCCTCATCTAAGCCTGTGCAGGATCTCCTCAGACAGAGTCCTCCCCTGCCACGTCCATCTGGGTAAGTGCTCTGCACCCAAGTGCAGCATCAGAAGGTGGTCAGGTCCCAGGCAGGCTGTGGGATGAGGAGCAGTGGGGCTCAGGGAGGTTTTCAGCATCTGCAGAGGAAATGCTGAGCTCTGACAGCGCCTCAGCACGGGGACTGTGTGCTGCACGGCAAAGAGGGTGTTTTCTTCTTAGGATATTTCCTAAGTTAATTTTTCATCGGAGACATCAGTGTTTTATTTTTACATGTTTGTCTGAATTAAGTGACTCATTACATCCAATGTTCCTCATATACAGTATATTTTATTGATTTAAACTTACATATTGTTATAAAAGTATTTATAACATGACTCCTATATTTTGAGTGATTAAAAAGGATTCTAGGGTGTCTGTAAGGAAATGTCCTTCCTTGTGTCAACATTGTCTAGTAGAGGACAATGTCACATTACTTGGAGGTCCCCACCAGTATTTTCTCCTGAAGTCATTTTCTTCTGATTCAGTTTCAGAAATCATACATCAATGCTCTTGGCTCACTGTATGTGCACTACACAGTAAGACATGTCCTTGGAGGGGATCTCAGTGGCTGCAACACTCAATATTAACTGTACCGTGAACACAGTAGTAGTTTTCCCTCTTGGGTGTAGTAAAGAGCCAGGATTCAAATTCCAAGAGCTTGAGAGGAACGACAACTGTGTCCGTTAATCTGTCCTGTGTTCAAGTCACTGAGAAAGTGTCCCTTCCAAACACCCTGACAGTGGAGTGCTGGATTCTCAATTTGTTTAGAATAGAATGCAAAATGTTAGTCAAGCCTCGTACTGTCCTGCTCTGTGCTTAGCGTTCAGATTTTCTCAGTCTGGGTCTTTTCATAAATCATCAGAACAGACAAACACGAGCACCATCTTTCTTACAGCTAACACACAGAGACTAAGAAGAGAAGGGAGAGACAGCCGTGCAGCAGACAGCTGGTCTTGGCCGTTGTTTCCTCCTGAGCTGAAGACCAGCGGGGGTCTGTTGCAGGCTGTGGATCTCTGGGCTGACAGTGGGGTCAGAGAGGAGGATTCTCTGCAGCTTCCTGCTACTGTGTTTCAAAAGAGCACTTTCCTCTCCTGCTGTTTCACGGTGTAGTAAAAATATTAGTCAATGTAGATGTAATTCTGAACCGTCTTATTAAATAAGAAACACAGAGCCAAATAAGGAGTTAAAAGCCCAAGAGGTCAGAGCACTAGTGAATAGCCTTTAGCTTACCAGCTGCTGCCGTCCTTCCCCTGAGAAAGAGACCTACTTCCTATGTGTCCGTCTTTTTAAAAAAAATTTTATTTTATAATTTAATTTAATTTTACATATCAGCCATGGATTCCCTCGTTCTCCCCCCTCCCGCACCCCCACCACCTTCCCCTCAGCCTACCCCCATTCCCTTCTCCTCCAGGGCAAAGACTCCCTTGGGGATTGAGTTCAACCTGGTAGATTCAGTCCAGGCAGGTCCATTCCCTTATCCCAGGCTGAGCCAAGAGTCCCTGTATAAGCCCCAGGTTCCAAACAGCCAGCTCATGCACTGAGGACAGGTCCCGGTCCCACTACCTGGATGCCTCCCAAACAGATCAAGCTAATCAACTGTCTCACTTATCCAGAGGGCCTGATCCAGTTGGGGACTCCTCAGCTATTGGTTCATAGCTCATGTGTTTCCATTCGTTTGGCTATTTGTCCCTGTGCTTTTTCCAATCTTGGTCTCAACAATTCTCGCTCATACGGTGTCTGTCTTTTTATTGACTTTCTGTTCTGCCTTCTCATTGGTTGTAAATCCAACCACATGACTTCTTCGTCACTGCCTGTCTATGCAGATCTCCATGTCTCTATGGTTGGTACTTGGATTAAAGGCATGTGTCACCAAGCTGGCTATATGCTTGAACACACAGACTCTGCCTGCCATGTGATCAGATTAAGGGCATGTGCTACCACTGCCAGACTTCTGCTAAATGGCTTGCTATTAGCTCTGACCCCCAGGCAACTTTATTTATTAACACACAAATAAAATCACATTTCAGCACAAATAAAATATCACCATAAGTCAATATCCTGGCTGCAAGTCTGAACCCGGAGAAATAACCACACTCATTTCAGTGAAAAGATGACAGGGATTAATTCCCAGGATACTTTTCAAGAGTAGCAGCCATTTCCTAGCCCAGATATTCGCTAGGCATTTGCTATGGCATTCCTGTAATTCCTGTACTTTATGGCCTCTCTGGACATAGAACTGACATCTGCTTGGTGATGGCCTTCCTTCCCTGACACACCAACCATCTCCCTAGAGTCTCCCTAGTTTTCCAGATAGAATTAGGCAAAAAAACAAAACAACAACAACAAAAAAAAAAAAACCCAAAAAACCCCACAAAAAACCAGTACACACTGCTCAGTTCCACCCCACCCAATCCCACTTGCAGATGGAAGAGCCAGTTCCCCCTTCCAAAGCCGTCTGTCCATTTTACATGAACTCACAGAGGGGACTAGAGTGTTGACAACATGGTAAAGGTGAGCTGTGTGAGGATGACAGATACAAGTCCACTGTTTTGTGAATGTAAGAGTGGACAGGTACCATTTAGTCTTGATATGACCGTGCTCTTTACCCATCCTCTCAACACCAGGAGATGGGCAGGCTGATTCCATGTTGGGGAGGAAACAGATGAGTCCTTCCGACCTGCTTCTCCCTGGATCAGTGCACCTACTGGGTCATAGGCACCCCATCCTGCAGTGACATCTGCTGAGGGATTTTCTCCTCCCATTCCACTCTACTTCCAACCAGTTCACAAGTTCAAGTCACTGTCCTGAGCACTGGTCACTTGTTTGAGGCCATTTGGTGATGTCAGGCACTGCCAGGCTCTCCCCGAGTGCAGGAGCTTCAGGATGACACTGTGTCTGCAGTCAAGGCTTTTTGAACTCTGCAGTGCTGGGCAAGCTAAGCCTCTCATCTTTCAGGGGACATCCCTACAGCTGCCTCTAACAGGAGAAACAGTCGCTTCTCCTTTCTCGAGTATTCCGTTTTACTGGTCTGTTCACTTTTCCTTTGCATATTCTTCATGTGGGACAATTTCCCAAACCCACATCACTTTCCCTGTGACTTATTTCCTTATATACAGAAAGTCAAGTGTCTCTGAATCAATCTGTGTTTTCATTGTGCAAAAGGCGATTTGGGTCCACTATACAACAGGTTATCCTAGGACACTGACGGGGCAGCCACCCTTACCTTGTCTGATTGAAGAAGGTGTCTTAAATGATACTGCTGAGGGTGGAGCATTTCTGTCCTGTCCCCTGACTTCCAAGGTTAAGCTCTGCTAGGCTGGTGTAAGCTGGTAAGGCTCACCTAGGAGGGGACGGTCCTGGGGATTTCTTTTCTATGGTTTGCTGAGGCGTCTTCACCAGAATGGCTCCCCATGATTAGTCTAGAAGTTATCATGTATATTTTTTTTACATCATACATAATTTAAAGACTTTTACACCACATGTATTTGATTTGTATGTCTGATTGATAAAAGTGTGGTGCAACATTGGGGGAAGAATGCAGAAATATTGTCTGTGTCTCTCCTGGCCAGGTAGTACTTGTGATGACATGATGGCATGCCCCATTCTTGGTCTGTCTTCTGGATGAAGGAGGCTTCTCTGGTGGTCACCTCCAGAAAAATAAGGTTCTCCAAGGGTTCCAAAGCCCCATCCAGTAAAGTTGTGGTTTTATGAGACCCTTCCCATTTTCCTAAATCAGGGTTTGCAAAGTCCCATGAAGATAATAGAGTCACTGTCTGGTTACCAGTGGAGAAAATGTACTGTTTACAGAGTCTTGCAATGAGCTGTGTGGAAGAGTTGAAGATTTCTCCTCTCTCTCTCTCTCTCCCTCTCCCTCTCTTTCTCGTAGATTTTGTTTCATTTTGTTTCTGACCTCTGCTTACTGAGACTGAGATTAAGCCATTAAATCCATATGTTATATAAAGAAAATGACAATGCAAAGGGAATAATTCAGTGAAACTCATTTAAACCTGAATTAGTACCATTATTACTATAATTCTTACATTATTGTTGTTGTTGTTGTTTTCGAGACAGGATTTCTTTATGTAGCTTTGGAGCCTGTCCTGGAACTCATTCTGTAGACCAGGCTGACCTCAAACTCACAGAGATCCACCTGCCTATGCCTCCAGAGTGCTGGGATTAAAGGCTTGTGCCATCACTGCCCAGTTCATTATTATTATTATTATTATTATTATTAATCTTATAAAAATTTAACTTTTCCTAAGGTTGCTATAGAATTTTATTTAGGAAATCTCTATTTTAAACAATTTATTTTATCTTACGTGTACAAGTATTTTGCATGCATATATGTATTTTCACTACGTACATGCCTGGTGCCCGTGGACCTCAGAAGCAGCTTTTGGATCCCTTGGAACTGGTGCTGCAGGGGGTTTGGGGCTGCCATGTGGGTGCTGGGAACTGAACCTGGGTCCTCTGCAAGAGCAGCAGTTGCTCTTGACCATCGAGCCGTCTCTCCAGATACTGTTTCTAACTGCTTAAACTATCTGCCTTCGCTCTGATTCCTTTCCTTCCATTTATTTATTTTGTGGGGGAGGAGGAAGAGGAGGAGGAGGTATGCAGGCCACAGCACACTTCTTGGGGTCCTTGGAGTTGGTTCTTCCCTTCCAGAATGTAAATCCTGGGAGTCAAACTCCCATCGTCGTCGTGATTAACAGCCAGCCCATCTGCGCACTGAGCCGCCCCACAGGCCTTTTGCATTGAGCGCTTTGCTGGTGCTGCGTGTTCAGGACCTTGGACACTTCTGCTTTCTCTTCCTATCTTACAAGTTCCATGGTCTAAACAATATAAAACCAGCACACACCCTCAAATTTCAGATGCTAGTTACTATATGACTAGACCACATGACTGTTACACAATTTAGGAGTATGATACTTGAATTCAAGTAAATGCTTGCACTATATGAGGAAGAATCTTCCAGAAGATCCTTTATCAAATCTTCTGGTGTACATCTGGGGCTTGGGCCTCCTCAGTCTGAGAAATATCACTGTTTCCTCAAAGAGGCATGGGATCCTAGATGCCTGTGCAGCCCATCTTTTAGGATGAGTTTGATAATTTTTCTTTCCTTAAAACCCTACAAGGGGAATGGCCATGGATCTATTGTAATTATAATTCTATTTCTGTTTATTAATCTTCACATGCCAGAGGAGAAAAACCCCAGACCATGTTCCTGCCAGTATCTGATAACTGGACGCTTCTCATGGGGCCTTTTGTTATGCTGTAACATGAACACATATCTCAGATGCAGTTACAAAATGGGATTCACAGAAAAGGCAAAAATGCTACCAGAGTGCTCTGGAAAAGGGTTGCACAGACACTTGACTGCTTTCATATTTAATCTTTTCTCTGTTTCAGGCAAGGCAGAGCTGATCAATTGTTTTTAAAACTGCATTCACTCTCCCAAGTCACAAACATAAGGAACCTCATGAGAATAAAGCCAGCAGCAGACACTTCCACAGCTCACCCTGTGCAGGAAACACCGCCATGCTTGGCACATAGACTTCATCTTCTTTCACACCTAGGATTTCCCTGACACAGGCACACGACTGTCCATGTGTTCTAGAGGAGGTGACCGCGGCTCAGTCTCAGAGCGCTCAGGGTCACGCTCAGAGGAAATGGCAGACTGTGGGTAGAATGTGGAGCAGTCTGGATTCAGAGTTCCCGCTTCCCAGTGCTCCCTGCAGAACCACACGAAGAGCACTAGGTCTGCAGCAAGCGAGCAGAGCACAGAGAGACTGGAAGGTAACGACTCTGGGCCTATTTGACCCAAGGACACTGTTTCATGCCAGGGTCTCATTTCTGATTTCTTGCGATCCTCACTGAACTTCCTTAAAAACTGTAGGGCTGTTATATCCCTGACAATCAAGATGCTGCAGATGAAAGACAAGTTGCTTTTGCCTCAGGAAACCTCAAATATGAAGCGATAGGAAAAGAAGTGCTTCTATGACCCAGGGCAATTTTTAATACAGAAGAAAGCTTCTATACTGATGGGGTGTAAGTGTCGGAACAACAGGGAGAGTGGGCATGGCTTCTGGACAGTTGGAGGTGGAGGTGACAGTGAGTGGCATAAGGCTGAACTGTGAATCCCCGACAGGTCTCCCTGAGGTCACAATGCTGTCACTGACTGAAATTGATGAGCGAGGCGAGATTTGTGATATGGAATCTTCTTGCTGTTCTCCCCCCACAGTTCCTACCTGCTTCTTTCAGCCATAAAATGAATAAAACCAATGAACTGCCCCATTACACCAAGGCAAGAAACACCATTTACTCTGAAGCTGGAATCGGCATCTTAGGCAACAGTGTCCTTCTCTTCCACATCCTCAGACTCATTCGTGGGCAGAGGCCCAGACTCACTGACCTGCCCATTGGTCTCTTGGCCCTAATCCACATACTGATGCTGCTGGTCATGAGTTTAGTAGCTACAGACATTTTTATGCCTTGGAGGAGATGGGGTGACACCACGTGTAAACTTATTATGTCCTTGTACAGGTTTTTTAGGAGCCTCTCTCTGTGTGCTTCTAGCCTGCTCAGCATCCTCCAGGCCATCACCCTCAGTCCCAGAAGCTCCTGTCTAGCAAAGTTCAAACACAAATCTCCACACCACATGTTAGGCTGCCTTCTTTTGCTCAGTGTCTGCTGTACATCCATTGGCAGTCCCCTCATATCACACGTGATTGCGACCCCTAATCTGACCTCATCTCATCTTATGTACCTCACTGAATCTTGCTCTCTTGTGCCCATGAATTACTCTGTTCAGCACACATTTTATATACTGTTGACCTCCAGGGATGTCATCTTTATGGGTCTCATGGCCCTCTCCAGTGGGTACATGGTGACTTTCCTCTGCAGACATAAGAAGAAGTCCCGTGTTCTCCACAGCACCAGCCTTTCCTACAAACCATCTGCAGAACAAAAAGCCACTTGGACCATTCTGTGCCTCATGAGTTTCTTTGTGGTGATGTACACCTTGGATAGCATTGGTGCCTACTTAAGAAGTGTAAATGATGATCCCATGTTTTACTGTATGTTGATCCTGATAGGCCATGGCTATGCCACTGCGAGTCCTTTTTTAGTCCTCAGCACTGAAAAAAGTGTAATTAACATTTTCAAATCCATGTGTGAGAGGGCAGTAAACACGTGGTTGTTTAAGGATGGGTGTGTTCCCTTAAGATGAGCTGGTGTACTGCCACCAGAGCGACGCATTGTGGTGTGGCGCGTTTGAGCTTCCTTTAAAGTGAAAATGCAGAGGTATTCTTTTTTTAGTTTTATTTTTTTATAATTTTTCAAGATTTATTCATATGGTGTTCTATCTGCATGTATGCCTGCATACTAGAAGAGGGCATCAGAACCCATTATAGATGACTGTGAGCCACCATGTGATTGCTGGGATTTGAACCTGGACCTCTGGAAGAGCTGCCAGTGCTCTTAACTGCTGAGCCATCTCCCCAGCCCCCAGAGTTATTCTTTTTATTTCTGTTAAACCTATTTATTGTGATATATGTGGATGGCAGACATAAAAGAAAAGCCACATGCCAGATACATACGTGTTTTATACTCTCCAGGATGTCTTCAAGGGAGACATAGAAAATGGATCTTACATGTCATGGCCTGGATTACCCACACTACTTATAAATATCTGACAGATGTGATAGGCTTCAGTCATTCAACTTCCTCAGCTGGCTCTGTTTTGCCAAATTAGGTATGGAAGCACTTATTTTTATAATCATCATATAACCAAAATACACGTACACACACACAGAGGGAGAGGGAGAGGGAGAGAGAGAGAACAGAGACTGAGACAGACAGAGAGACAGAGACACACACAGAACAGAGACATATATATATATATATATATATATATATATATATATATATATATATATATAGAGAGAGAGAGAGAGAGAGAGAGAGAGTATAAAGCAGTATAAAAAGCAGTCCTAAGGATGGATAAACAAATCACAGTCTCTACACAGGGCTTTAAAACAAAGGGGATTCTGCACCTGGTACCACACAGATGAACATGAAGTCATCGTGATGACTGATTAAGAGTCACATAGAATGGATTCTGTGTGGACTACTTGGAGCAGGAAGAGCTGAGAGACTTCCACAGATAGAGACAGAGCAGATATCATTCTCAGCTCAGGAGGACAGCCAAGGGCGACTGGCTGGGTGGAGGAAGAAGAAGTGTTACAGACGGTTGGTAAAGACATAAATGACTCTAAGCAGCATGCTTAAGATGGGAAACGCTTATATGTGCTTTATCATAATAATAAATGTGTTCAGTTACCTTAACCCAGATGCAAAGTATATGCTCCCTGAAATAAAAAAAGTGAAAAGACTCTTGAGTGCCAAAATGTAATTTTACAAGTTTTAAAACACAGAAGACTTTTCCCAAACGATGAACATTTTCTAACAGTCCGACTCTTAGCCTCAGTGTCTCAGAGCAGCAGAGAAGTTCTTCCTAGAGCTTCAGGAGGCAGCACTGCCTCTGCTCAGCCTTTGAGAGATCTTCAGCCCTGCTAGCCTTGGCTACAGGGAGGTAAGGCCAGCCTGGGCTGTATGATAACCTGCCTCAAAAGCAACAAAATTTAACGGTTAAAAAGCTCTCAGCCTCCTCTTAGCTCCAAGACCTGTGACTTTCTGGACCAAGGGTTTCTTGTGACATTAAACTCTGAAAATCAGACATGCGAAGTCACCCAGCAGGACAGCCATCAATGCCGTGGAAGCAAGAGACTTGTCATGCATGTTTAATTATAAAACATCAAATGCTGCTGCAGGTATATCTTACATATGTGACATAGAATTATGTGTCATTCGATATTTCAGAAGAGCAATTCAAGGATATGTGACAGACTAAATACCACTTAATTATAGTGACATCGTGACAGTCACATACATATTTTGATTACATAGTTCTGCTTTTAGGATTTTTATTTAAAGAAATAACTTTAAAACTGGGTCGTGAGCTGGGTATTGTGGTGCACACCTTTAACCCCAACACTTGAGAGGCAGAGGCAGATGGATCTCTTTGATTTTGAGGCCAACCAGGTCTATATAGTGAGTTCCAGGACAGCCAGAGAACAGAGTGAGACCCTGCCTCGAAACAAACAAACAAAAACAAAATGAAATGAAGTGGGTGACAGAAGTGGACAATTTGGAAAAACATTAAATTAGGTTGAGTTTCTACACTTTGAGCCAGATATTAACAAAATGTACATCGTTAGTTGACATGACAGGATATTTGCAACCATTAAGAGGTCAAGAACACGGGAGGAAATTAAGGAAATGATCCAGGTGGTACATGTAGGAAAGACAAGAAGATGCTGAGACATGTGGGTGCGTGTCTATTGTCCTAGCATTCAGGAGGCTGAAGTGCCAGGGTCACACATTCAAGGCCAATCGTGGCTGCACAGTCGGTTCTATTCCAGCATTCACTCCCATGTCTCAGAAAGAGGGAAGAAGACATGGGCACGCCCTTAGCAACTAAGACATACCCTAGTAAATTAGCACGTGAGAAGATTCGGTGGATCTAGGTGAGCAACATCAAAGCCACAATGAGACACGTGGGTCATCAGAACAGCGTCAGTCAGCCACTGACCATCAGCGGGAAGACAACTACAGAAGATTTTGAGGAGACTGTGGTAGATCTTGCTCCACCACACACTCACCACATGAGCCAGCTGTTGTTCTGCTCACTCTCGGTTCTGCACAAATCATATGAGAATGTGATGCATGCTGGCCTTTCCTGTAGCATTCTTCACAGTCACTGTAAAGTGAAGGAATGGAATTCACAACACAGGAATGGAAGGACAGATGGACTTCCACACAACAAATTCCTGTGCAGCAAGAGAGAAGAGTAGGCGAGTGATAAAGCAACTCGAATTAACTTCCAATGCATCTTATTAGGTGGAAAGAGACCGCAAAGGCAGTGTTTACTGGGTCACTTCATAAGATAATCCTTAAAAGGAACAGCAGCTAACAGATCACCGGCTGATGCAAAGGATGTGTGTGAATGAAGAAAAAGTGTGCATACAGAGACCTTCAAGGTGACAGTCTGTTCTGTATTTGTCTAAACTCTTAGAATTTCATATCAAAAAAGGTGAACCTCAACATTTATAACCCCTAAAAAGAAAGAATCTTTACTAAGTGATGTTTTCTGTGGAAACGATGAGGTCAAAGGTGAAGGACACTGTGCAGCTCCATATAAACAGTGTACTCTCAGCAGAAAGATCTTGACTGTTGGCTTGTTTACTTGTTTGTTTGTTTTTAGAGAGTGTCTCAAGTAGCGCAGACTGGCATCGGACTTTCTGTATAATCAAGGGTGGCCTTGAACTCCTCATCTTCCTGTCTTCACCGCCTGAGTGTTAAGATTACAGGCTTGTGCCAGTATACCTGGGTAGCAAATTAACGTTTTGTTTTGAGACAGGGTTTCTCTGTGTAGCCCTGACTATCTTGGAACTCATTCTGTAGACCAGGCTGACCTTGACCTTGGAGATCTGCTTCCTCTGCCTCTTGAGTGCTGAGATTACAGGCGGGTGCCGCCACCATCCTGTTGCAAATTAATTTCTTACCTATGTAGTAGATAATAATTCTAAAACGGCTCCTCTGGATGAACAATAAACAAACAGATGGTCTAGGTTACACCCAAACTCTGAAAATATGTGCCCACACCCCTCTCCCTGTATGTGAGTGTTGCCAGCAGCACTCTTCACAGTCACTGTCAAGTGTGAGGAATCACGGACTCCAGCACAGGAACACACAGGCAGATGGAGTCGACACTGAACGCCTATAGAACAAAACGCATCTTACCTGCACCAAGTGAAAGGAGACAGACTGTAAGGACCGTGGTGTAATTGTTTCACTCATGTAACGTTCTTTCTGAGGAGCATTATAGGGTAGACAAAGGATGAGTGATGTGAGGGTCAGGGCAGAGAGAAGTAGACTGATCAAAAGGAGGTGCAGTTGAGAAATTTCAAGGTGACGGACTGCTCTGTATTTGATGGGGATATGGGAACAAGTCTATATATTTGTTAACACACACAATTTTGTATTACAAAGGGTGATTCTCGAGGTTTTAATCTTCAATAAAAGAAACGGACATAAGAATCTTTGACAGTGTGTTTTTCCTGAAAATTATAAACCTATGTTAACATAAGCTGTGAGAGTCCATACCAACATGGATTCTCAGTAGCAAATGTGTTTCTTACGGAGGTAGGAGTTAATGCTCAAGGTTGCCACCACGGTTGGCAAAAAGAACATGAGGACTCTCATTGTTGGAGAGTGGAAGAACAAAAAACAAAGGAAATTAAAACTCCGGTTGTATTGCACTATAACCTGAGATATAAATAGAAAACCAGCTGGGCAGTGGTGGCGCATGCCTTTAATCCCAGCACTTGTGAGTTTGAGGTCAGCCTGGTCTACAGAGTGAGTTCCAGGACCGCCAAGGCTACACACAGAGAAAATCTGTCTCAAATCCCGCCCCCAAGATTTATAAATAAATAAATAAATAAATAAATAAATAAATAAATAAATAAATAAATAAATGTGAAATCAGCTTATCTTAATAAAGAGACAGATGGATAAAATTGAGAAATCATTTAGATACTCATGAATCAAAACTGGGGGTGGGCAATATGCCTAATAAACCTTATCCAGGTTCATTTGTTGAGATGTACTAGAGAAACAGTGAATAGTAATATCCAGATCTCAATCCCTCAATACCAAGACCAGAGTATCCTGCCTGAAAAATGGAGTATCCTGCCTGAAAGATGAACTACAGAGAAGTCCCAGTGGTCCTTTCCCCTCACAGGAAAGCTGATGTGCTGTAGGGTATGGTGGCTCTCGCCTATAATCTCAACAATTAGGAGATTATATTAGGATACAGGAGGATCACTTAGCAAGTTCAAGTCCAGGCTGGGCTATGGAGTGAGTTCAGGACAGCCTAGATTGCAGAATGAGACTGCAGAAACCAATCAATCAACAGTGTATCCACCTATTCTGGGCGTGCTGGCCAGAGATTTGGTGAGTCCTATGCCAATGAGAGACAGTGCCTCACAGAAGTAAACAGAGTTCCTAAGGATGATACCTGAGTGATACCTGAGATTGTCCTCTAGCCTCCTCCATATTCATGTGCACATGCACATGAATACACACACACACACACACACACACACACACACACACACACACACAGATACAGGAATCTCTAGTTCCCAAGACACATGTGGGTGAGAAAGTTAGCTCAGTGGTTAGGAGCAGCTGCTGCCCTTCCTCAGGATCCTAGTTCAGTTCCCAGAACCCCCATGAAGTGGCTCACAGGTGCCTGTAACCCCAGCTACAGGGGATCCAACACTCTCTTTGGCCTCCCGTGACCCCTGCACTAATACATACACACATACACACAAATAGTAATAAATCTTGACTGAAAAAGACATTACATTATGAACTCCAGATGCTGGACATGGAGCTATACGGATTTGGCGTTTATCCTACTGGATTTTGGTTCTCTCTTAGTGTGATTATTTTGTGTTTTGATTATTCTGTCAGGAAATTAGAATATTTACTTTGGTTTTTTATTCTATGAAAGAGACTTTGGGCTTTTAAAGTGTTGGACTTTTTAAAGACCGTGGGGACTTTTAAAGTTGGACTATAATTTGCATTATGAGATAAATATGAGACTTTGGGGGGAAAGGCCCGATGGTGATATCTTTAAGTGATGTGTTTTTATGTCAATGTGATAAAGGGTAGAGTTGGGATGGTTAGTTTTGTCAACTTGACACACTCTACAATCGTGTAGGACTGGGTCTCAGTGAGGGACTGTCTAGATCAGGATGGCCTGTGGGCCTCTCTGTGGGAGTTTATCTTGATTCATTAATTGAGCTAGGAGAATCCTCCCACTGTGGCTGCCACCCTCCTCTGGGCAAGGGATCCGGATCTGCAGAGGACAGAGCAGCTAAGGGCAAACACACATGCATTCACTCTCTCTGCTTCCAGACATCCGATGCGATGTGATGATGGGCTAGCCTGGTGCTCCAGCCACAATGTGATGGGCTAGCCTGGTGCTCCAGCCACAATGTGATGGGCTAGCCTAGTGCTCCAGCCACCATGCCTTCCCAGCTGGTAGCGATGGGCATTCTTTCCAGTTTGTGAAGCATGGAGATTTCACACACACACACACACACACACACACACACACACACACACACACCTAGGAAGAATATAACTAAGCATGGGGGAGAAAATGAAACCTCACAATTTGATTTAAAAGAAATTTTGTCAAGAAACAAGAACAGAGTATCTGATTTTTACCTAATAGTAGCTTGGGTAGAAAGTAATGGAGTTTTGGTGGAGGAATACTGACTGAATTTTCTGTTACAAGGTTTATAAAACTCAGTCTTTGAAAGAAACAAAACACCTTGCACCTCAGGAGAGTTCCCCAAACATCTCAGCAATAATAGTAGTAGGGAAGCCAGAAGCGAATTCAGACCTTCACCTGGCTTCTGAGAAAAACCGTGTGGTTGGCTCTGGTGCACTGAAGCATGTCGGGACTGAATGCCTTGATGATTCCTCCCCTTGTCATAGCTGGAAAATTAATTCCACACAGAGTTCACTGACAGCTGCACTAAAGTATACGCTGCTTTTAAAATTAACGTCAGGGGCTTTCTAAAAGTTCCTCTAACCAAGCCAGTGGACCAGCAGGCCAGCATGCAAGGGGACATTAGCCAGAACCTTAAGTACGCACATTCTGGCGCCACCTAGTGTCACATGGGAGGTCGGCAGTTTTAAGAGGGAATGAACTGGGAGAGGTGTGTGTTACAGCTCTGAAGGGAAAGAGGTTAGCTCCCCTGGTGGCATCAGCCAGCATCCACCACTGAGGTGGTTACATCATCACCTGCCGCCACGTGCCTTTCCCCCATCAGCTATGTGACAGGGGCACACTTTAGAAGGGCCCAGCAGTCACTGTTCCCTCTCTCGCCTCTCTTGCCTGTTCTCTTGGTCTTTCTGCCTCTCTCATGCCCCCACTCCGACAACGTGGCCTTTCGCTCTCTGACTCTTCCCCTCCCCCAATAAACCTCTTGCACTAACTGTTGTGCATGGAACGTTTGCTTAGTGGCATACCTTGGCAGGCAGGGCTTGCCAAAAGGCACCCACTTTAACCCACTTTTTTTTTTTTTTTTAATATACCCTTTCAAGAGATATCCTGGCAATCAGGAGCCGAGGAATACCACAAAGTCACACCAAACAACAAACCTCACACAAGAGATTTATTGGAAGGGAAAACCCCCAGGAGGGCGGCTGTCTTTGTTCCAGGGAGAAGTAGCAGGGAACTGAACAGAATGCAGGGTTTATGTAGGATTTCTTGGCCTGGGATTGATGGGTTTTTGTGACCGGATTTTAGGGCAAGTTTAGGGATTGGTGGAGTTTTGGGCCCAGGGATAGGTGGGATTTTGTGCTCAGGGGTTGGTGGGACTCTGTAGCCTGTTCTTGGGGAATGCTCAGGGCCTGGTGGGATTTCAAGTCCTTGCCCCTGGTCTCGAGGTCAAGTCAGGGTCAGGGTGTTCTTTCCCTGGCCCCTTTACCCTACACCCATTGCTTCTTCCTGTGCCTCCCATCACTTCAATCAGTACTTCTACCCCTCCCATCCCTTAACCCCTCACCTTAAACCCTCAGGTCCTGCCCAGCCCTTCAGCCCTACATCACCTCACAGGGCTCTGCCTCTCACCTCTTCCACTTAGCTTCCCGTCATTGGCTCTGGCCACTAACTCACCCTGCAGAGTATCCATTTTGGAATCTCTCTCTCTCTCTCTCTCTCTCTCTCTCTCTCTCTCTCTCTCTCTCCCTCTTTTGGTTTTTTGAGACAGAGTTTCTCTGTGTAGCTTTGCACCTTTCCTGGAACTCACTTTGGAGACCAGGCTGGCCTTGAACTCACAGAGATCCACCTGCCTCTGCCTCCCGAGTGCTGGGAATAATGGCGTATGCTGCCGCCACTGCCACCACCACCCGGCAGTTTTTTTGGAATCTCTTATTGGTCCTCTGCACAGTGTTGATGGGCCCAATTAGATTCACATTGAGCACAGCTCAGCTCAGCCGGGACTGCTCCCATCTCCTCTTCAGTCACCTCACAGGCCCACCTGTGCACCTTACCCCCTCACACACCAGTTTCCCTGGGATCTCCTTCCAGAAAGACGCAGGAAGGTGTCATGGCTGAGAGAACCTGAAGGTCTGTCAGTCTTGCTCATCTTTTCAAAGAATCAACTCTTTGTCTCATTGACTCTGTATTATTTTTATTGTTGCTTCTATTTTATTAATTTCAACCCTGATTTTGGTTATCTCTCCCTGTCTACTTTTTTTTTTGGGGGGGGGTTGGGTTTTTGCCTGTTTTCATTTTACCAAGGTCTTCAGGTTCTCATTATTAATATGAGATCTCTCAATTTTTTTTAATGTAGGCACTTAGTAGGCACTTTGTTCTTCTTGTTGCTTTCATTTTTTTCCCAGTATATTTTGGTATGCTGTGCTTTCATTTTAATTCAGCTCTAGGAATTTTTGGATTTCCTTCTTGATTTCTTCCATGACCCAATTATCATTCAGTAGTGAGCTGTTCAGTTTTCAAGTGTTTGTATACTTTCGGTAGCTTTTATTACTGTTGATTTCCAACTTTATTCCATTGTGGTTAGATAGAATGCCGAATGTGATTTCCATTTTTCTATATTTGTAGAGATTTGCTTTGAGGTCAGTTTTGAAGGAAGTTCCATGGGCTTCTGGGAAGAATGTGTATTCTTTAGTGTTTGTGTGGAATATCTGTTAGGTCTTCCAGTTTATGATGTCATGTAACTCCAGAGTTTCTCTGTTTAGTTATTTTCTGGACGGACTGTCTATCTGTCAGAGCGTGGTGTTGACATCATCACTGTCACTGTGTTGGGATCAGTCTGTAGCTGTAGATGTACCAGTGCTTCTTTTGGTCACGTTTGGCCCCCGCATTTGGTGCATATATGATGTTTAGGATAGCAGTGTCCTGTTGGTGATTTTTTCCTTCAATCCTATGAAATATTCTTTCCCCATCTTTTCTGACTAGTGTTGGCTTGAAGTCTATTCTGTCAGATATTAGAACAGCTACACCTGTCTGTTTGTTACTTCCATTTGCTTGGAATACCTTCTTACATCCTTTTAGCCCAAGGTGATGTCTACCATTGATGGTAAGGTGAACTGTGGATGTGGGTCAAAGGGAACACTTCTTCACTGCTGGTGGGAGTATGAACTGGTGCAGCCACTGTGAAAATCAGTACGGAGGCTTCTCAAAAAGGTAGAAATAGCTGGGCATGGTGGCATGCACTTTTAATCCTAGCACTCAGAGGCTGGTGGAGCTCTGTGAGTTTGAGGCTAGTCTGGTTTACATAGTAAGTTTCAGTCTATCCAGGAACCCTGACCAAAAAAAAGGCCATATATATATATATATATATATATATATATATATATATATATATACCACATGGTGCAGATATACCCCTCTTGGCATATACACACAGAACTCTCTATCATACTGTAAAGGTACTTGCTCATCCACATTCATCTATTGCCACTATTCATACTAGTCAGGACATGTAAATAGCCTAGATGTGCATCAGCTGATGGATGAATAATGAAAACATGGCACATTTACACCATGGAATATTCATCTGTTGAGAAAAACAAAATTGTGGAGTTTGCAGGTAATGAATGGAACTGGAAACAACCATTCTGAATGAGGTGACCCAGACCCCAAAAGACAAACATTATGTGTTTTCTCTCATATGTTGATGTTTGCTTGAATCTTCAAATATGTGTGTTCCATTTGGAATACCCATAGAGGCTGAAACATTGTTAAGGAGACACGGGAGGATTTCAAGGAAAAGTAGAAAAAAATTAGTAGTATAAAAGGCTAAAGGGGGAATAGTGGAACAGGAAGGGTTAAGTGGTGTGGAAGACGGGAGAGTCGGGTAGATGAGGGAAGATGTGGAGGGATAGCCAACATTAAAGACCTTTTGAAAAAGACATGTGGAAGCCTACTACTGTAGAAGCTTCCTAACACCACACACACACACACACACACACACACACACACACACACACACACACAATTTAAATGGAGTTTTACTGTAACAGTGCAACAGGATCCCTACTAGATACCACAGTGTAACAAATAAAAAACCCTACCCCGAGAATGGATGACCTCTTTTGGAGTTGTTGGCCAGTGGGGTCCTATAGACTCTCAAACATCACAGGCTGTTGCCAATGCTCGTGGTTATCCCCACCAAACTTGATGGTAAGACCCTGGTGCTGAGGACACCACATACTTGAGTCATGAAATGTAGAGGAACCAATCTAGCACTCACCTGGAAGCTTCATTCCCACTGGCTAGCTTTCAACGTGCTGGAAAGGGCTACACGCATTATTGGAGGACACAGCAGTCACTGGTCTTACTCAGCTGGGAACCCTGTGACTACAACAGCGACAGGCCTGGCAGGACATGCCTGCTGGTGCAGTAGCGGCACAAATGTTGCGGGAGTAACCAACCACTTCCCGCTTGGATTTAAGACCCACTCCACAAGTTGAAAACTATACCTGGTACCATTATCAGGACCTGTGGCCAGGCAGGTCCTAGGCTTCAGGGGAGAACCCACTATCATTACTCTTATAAAGAGGCATAGTATTCAACAGATTCTTAAGGATTTCTCACTATATTTACATATTAGGGATCTCTCAACTCTATCATTCTTTTTGACATAGACACAGATTAACACAGAGACACACAGCTGGTAAAGATACAGAGAACAAGAGCCTGGTGGACGCTCAGCCCTTAATGGGACATATATATCATACCCTCTTCTGCTAAGGGTTAGGGGTCATTGTGGAAGAGGGTTGAGAAAGATTGTAAAAGCCAGAGGCAGCGATGAGTACACGTTTTCTGGACACAGCTGGGCCGTTGCACATATGAAGTCGCAGCATTTGTGACAGCATGCAAGTCACAAGTGCAAGCTCTAGCCAGGCAAAAAATCTCAGCATGCTGAGGGAAAGTGGCATGAAGTCCCACTTCTGACTAAGGAGATAATGGCTGTTGGTAGCTGCTGGGAGAGGGAGTCAGTTTTCTTTAAGGGTGTGGCCGCTGGTAGGTTGACCATGCTCCAGTGAAAGGCCATCCATCCAAGAATGTATGGGCGCCACGAAAACAAAAGAAAACAAAAGAAAAGGGCGCAAAGTCAAGTATGGAGTGGGGACTGGATCTAAGAGTAGCTGGGGAAAGAGTGAATATGACCAAAATAAGTAGTATGCAATTCTTAAAAAACCAATAAAATATGATAAAAAAACTAGTAAGATGAAAAAGTAAAAACAAACAAAAAACCAATAGGTTAAAAAACTTTCAAACTGTACTTCAAAATTGAGAAGGGAAGAAAAACCAACATAAAACCTCATGTCCTAAGCCCCACATGGGTATTGGGCAACATTATTCTAGATATGGTTTAGTCTTTTTTATGGGTGGGTGGGGGGTTCGAGGCAGGATTCCTTGGTGTAACAATCCTGACTGTCCTGGAACTTGCTCTGGAGACCAGGCTGGCCTTGAACTCACAGAGATCCTCCTGCCTCTGCCTCCCAAGTGCTGGGATTAAAGACGTGCACCAGCACCACCCAGCTCTAGACATGTGTATAGACATAATACGGAAGGAAGAGAGGATGAGAATGAGAAGATGTGCGTGAGGGTAGGAGGGAGGCAAGAGCAGGGGGAAGGGAGGAAGGAAAAGAAAAATAGCAAAGATCACGCTGAGCATGCTGGTTTAAAATTAAATGTGTGGAACTTATTCTCACTCAAATCTAATACAAGATAAACAAATTTGAGTGGACTGAAACAGTTTCTCACTTTATATGGGTTTGTTACCCAATTGCACACCTGTCACAAGATGTCCCCAAGATGATGGACACTAAGAGACGTCAGTCCTCTCCCTTCTTGAGCTGCATGTTCTGTTGATCTTAGCAGTTTCTCTCTCTGGTCAGAAGGATTTGGAACTCCAGTCCCTCCTGCTTCTTCCATGCCCGCACCCAACACACTGCTTCAATGGACTTGGCATCAATGCCCAGCTCTGCCATGCCCCTCCCCTTGGACATGTCATCCTAGTCTTGGTTTATTTGAAGGCGCTGCCACCATCCCGACCTTGACTTTCCCTGTCTGAGTTCTTTGGGTCTCTCTTAGTTGTCCAGCTCTGCTTCATAGATGGGAAATGCAATGTCTGCTCCATGTCCAGCTGCCCCTGGCAAATCAGAGCAGCTTGGAGATCCTGAGAAGCATTTGCCAGGTCAGACAATGCTCAGGAGAAGCCACAGGAGTCCGGGGATCCTGGGCTTGAGCATTGGCACCTGGAGGAGAGACTGTCTGCGTGTGAGCTTTCTGAGGAGTTAGAGCAGCCTGGACAGGGCTTGGGAGATGGCTGGGCAGGTGTGGTGCCTCTATCCCAGCTTCAGGGGTCTGAGGAGGAAATTAGTGAGACAGGCTGCTGGTCCTCTGGGCTTAGATTTTTCTGGAGCCCAAGAACTAAGAACCAAACACCAGTGCTCCGTGTCCTTTCACCAGGAAACAGAAAACAGACAAAACCAAAACGTAGAGATTTTCCTTTCTCTTGGAAAAACTAATGCCAATGTGAGCAGTGTGGGCTGTCATGGTGCTCACCAGGCCATCATGGACCAGAATCCTCCTATTTCCATCTCATAATCCTACTCATAAAGCTCACAAGAGCAGGGAAAGGAGGGTAACCCAAGAACAGTGTCTTTCACAGACTTCTCAAAGAACCATTACTTTAACATCTAAAGAATGATGGGAAATGTAGTTTTTATGCTCAGTCAAAAGCCAGGGAGCAGCTCTATCATCACACTAACCCATATTTGCTCACCACAGCTTGTCTACAATGACAATAGTCACATTCATTTGCTTAGAGACATCAGCTTGAAGTCCACCATGGGCCAGGAACATAGCTCCCTGCAGGGTATCCCCTGGTGAGAACACACACAGGGAGACCCTCCCTGGCTTATTTAGGGAGAATTCCCTGGGCGCAAGCACTGATTACCTACTACTTTCTTAACCCCACAATACCCTGGGAGTAGACCCTGCCTCCCCATCGGACAGATGAGTAATAGCGGCTCTGAGGCTGTAGATCTGTTCCTGGCTCCACCATTCTGTAACAGGGGAGACTTCATATTCATGATGACCCACTCTAGAACTCTGGACATTAACAAGTGCACTACATTCTACACTAGTGGTTACATCCTGTGTGGTCGTGTCCGTCTCGTCCTGTCGTCCGTCCCGGCCCCCCCCCCCCGCCCCCGCCGAAAGCTTTATACAATCCATTGTCTGAGTTCTGGTTCCCAGGGTTTTTCAGCTATCAGTGTGTCTGCATTATAGTTTAGCCCTCATAACTACTAGAGATGGAACTGTCTTTCTCTGTATTTAAGTCAGAGAGCAATTACCCAGAGAGGTAGACTCACTTGCCCAAAGTCACATAGCAAGTCCACAGTCGGCTCTACAGCCATGGCTGACCCTGAACTCTTGACCCTCCTGCCTCCATTACCAATATGTGCCACCACCCCTGGTTTATGTAGTACTGGGGACTGAACCCAAGGCCTCATACATGCTGGTCAGCATTCTACAAACTAAGCTATATCCCCAGCCCCACACTGTATTTAGTGTAAGATGACCCTAGAATGGGCTTAACCTTAAGTTCAATAGAAATCCTATTCAGTGGGTGGCTTCTCAATGGGCTCACAAGCCACATGGGTGCTTATGGTTCTTGGAAATCCACAGGGACTTGTTTCTCAGACCAGGGAACCAAGCATGCTCCTTGGCATGGGGAAGTGGCTTTCCCAACTCCTGTCACACCCAATGCTGTTTTAATTTGCTTTCAGGAAATCACTGCTTAAGCAAATGTGCCTGCTTTAGTCAGGCTGTCTAAGGGAACAGACCTGACAGAATGAATATATATAATATATATTATGAATATATAAATATATTATGAATATATATACATATACATATATATATATTAAAAGGAGATTTATTACACTGGCTTACAGGATACGGTCCTGGTAGTCCGCCAATGACTGTCCCAAGACTGAAAGGCTAAGAATCTGGTAGATGCTCAGTCCAGAAGGCTGGATGTCTCTGCAGTCCATACCTAATGTTGGGATTCTGGAGGATTCTTGAAGAACTGCTGGTCTTCAGCCTGTTATAATCTCAAAGAACTTGGCTCTGGTATCGGTGAAGGATTACTGCAGCAACAGCATGCACGGCGTTGTCAGTGAGAGTAAGGGCAAGCAGGCAAGCCACTTCCCTCTTCCATGTCCTATATCTGATATGCCACCAGAAGGTGCCACTTGCACCTGGCCTAAATAATCTGACCAAGAAAAATCCCTCACAGGAGTGCCCAGTGCCTTGCTTTTTTGTTCATTTCAAATGCAGTCAAATTGACGATGAGAATCAGCCATTTTGGTATTTGTCTACTCTCAAGTCAGCACAAGGAAGTGAGGTCGATGCTACAAAACTCGGCTTTGAAGTGGTTGATATCAGCATTGACCTACTCAGGACAAATGGCAGCCTGGCCCTGGGCAGCCCTGGGAGGGTGTGTTGGGTTTCTGTCCGTCTGAAAACGAGAGTGCTTGAAAGTCTCACTCTTGGGGATTTGAGCATTTCTTTTCCAAAAACGCAGCATTCTGGGGAGAAGCAGACTCACCACTAGCATGCCAGGTCCTGTTTCTGAGTTGGAGGGATCAGGACCAAGAGGGCACTGAGTGCGTGCTCTCCTTTTTCTCATCCTCTGATGCCACCTATATGAAGAGAAACTGTGCCCAAGCCACTCTGTCCCCTCTGCAGGGAGTTCACCATGGACCTGCTCTCCCTCACAGCACTATTAGGGTTTGACAGAGCAGAGGTGGGAGCCCTGCCCTCCCTTAGCCAGATGGAAGGTTGGAGCAGGTTTTTTTTGGGGGGGTAGGGGGAACCAACCAGCTCCCAAATCGTGACTCAGAGACTTATTATTTGTTATGAATGCTTGGCCTTAGCTTATGCTCATTTCTGGCTAGCTTTTTTTCTTTAACTTAAATTAACCTGTTTCTCTTCATCTACATTTTGCTTTGGGGTTTTTTCCTTTCTTGCTTTCTTTCTGCATGTCTTACTTCCCTGCTGTCTCTATGTCTGGCTGGTGGCTGCCTAGCTTCTGGCACCGGGTGTATTCTCCTTGTTCTCTTCTCCTTTCTTCTCTCTCATTCTAGATTTCTTCTTCTATTTATTCTCTCTGCCTGCCAGCCCCGCCTATCCCTCTTCTGCCTAGCTATTGTCTGTTCAGCTCTTTATTAGACCAATTAGGTGGCTTAAGCAGGCAAGGTGAAACAGCAACTCATCTTTTCATAATTAAACAAATGCAGCAGAAACAATTGTAACAGACCTTCACATAAAGTAATATTCCACAGCATAAACAAATGTAGCACATCTTTGCCTAGTTAAACATTCCACAACATAAGGTACTACTTTGTACCTTAGCTGCCACCAAAGTCCCATGTGAAGGGTTGGTCCCCGGCTTATGGTGCTGCTGGGAGGTAACCGGACCTTCAAGAGGTTAAGACCTAGTGGAAGGATGTTCAGTCATCAGGGTCAAGGCCTTGAAGAAGAGAATAAGAAGGACCTTATCTCCTTCGTGTCCCTCTCCTGCTTCCTGGATTTCATGAGGGGAGCATGTGTTCCTCCAACAGCTTCCTGCCATGGTGAGCTGCCTTGCAACAGGGCTGAGCAGCCACAGACGGAAACCTCTGACACCACAACAAAGCCTTCCTTCTATAAGTCAAAGACCTGGGGTAATTTGTCACAGTGACTGGCAGCTGACTGTCATGAGATTCTGGGTTTCTGCTGCTCTCCAGATGTGGGAGTGGGGTCTTCAGGCTTCATCATCTTGTCCCACCTGCTCCCAACACAAAGGCAACAGCTCCAAGGCAGCATGGCCAGAAGCTTTCATGAGAGAGGTCTGATGCCCTCCCGACAGATATACAATGGGGCTGTCCACACGGAAGTGGTCACAATGCGGTGGAATGCAGGACAGGCACAGACTGCAGAGGCTCACCTCACCTATACAGTCCCACATAGGACGGGTCCACAGTTCTGCTCCGAACCCGTGGGTGTCCTCTGCAGAAGGAGGCCCTCAGCCTCTCACAACAGAGCCCAGAGCGGCTCCGGCCACTCCCTTCTGATGGCTTCTTTCCAGCTGTCATTCTACAGGCTGGGTGCTCAGACTCTTGAGAGTATCACCTCGGTGTCACATCCTTCCATCTCGGTGATGCTCGTGTCCGGTCAGGGGAACAGGCCAGCATGCAGGCCAAGGTAACGCAGCACAAGAGCCACTGTGATGGGGAGAAGTGTCCTGGTGGGGTCTTCAGGGTGGCCCCAGGGGTGCTTTTCATCACCCTGTGCTAGCACAGATCTCCTTGTTGGAGGCCTTCTTTGCTGCCACTCGAGGTTCTGCACAAGCCACTCGGTCCCATTCGCTGAACTTTTCCTCTGAGACTTCTTTCATTCCTCACCAGTGGTCTGCATAGCACAGGACTCAGAGGCTGCAGAGACTTCAGCAATAAAAGGGTTTCGGCAGTCTACGATGTATTTTCTTTATTCTCTTCCGTGTGTGTGTGTGTGTGTGTGTGTGTGTGTGTGTGTGTGTGTGTGTTGTGGGGGCATTGTATGTGCATGAATATGGATTAGTGTGTGTATCTGTGTGTGAGCCTACAGAAGCTAGAGGAGGATTTGGGGTGTTCTATTCTGTTGCTCTCCCCCTTATTCCCTCCCGTGAGACAAAGCACCCCTTAGCAGCAACTGTTATACGGACTGAGGCGGCCATTTCTTCTGTCTCCAGCAGGTGGCGACAAAGCACAGAGGCAAATGTGCCCCTGCTGGGTCATGGGAGACGCCTCTTTCCAGGATCCAAGTAGAGGCTGCAAATGGGGAGAGACCCTGGGCTAACAGGAATCTGAAAAGAAAGTCTGCAGCCAGTCCGAGACAGTTGCTTCCCTGTGACTCTGGGTCTTGGGATGGATCAGATCCACTCCAGAACTCTCAGCCCCTAGTGAGTAAGTGACCTGGAAGTTACCAGCTGCAGAGCAAACCCAACAAACAAACAAATGAAAAACTGTCTCAGATCATGATGTTAATAAGAGGCCAAACTGGGACTAGACCCAGGCTTAGCTGTCCCTCCAAATGTGAGATCTCTTCAGCAAGCCACGGTCCTGGTCTGACCTAAGCCCAGGCAGTTGCGTAATCGGAATCGAAGAGGCTTTGTTACAAGGAGATTCTACTCGAATGGGAGGCAGATGGTGTGAGCCCCGACATCCTTTAGGGTGGAAGGACTCTGACAAGACCAGCTCAGGGCAGCAGAAGCCCAAGAAAGAATTACAATAAAATACTCTGTTTTCAAATATAGACCTGGTCCTATGTGTATCTGACTCACTCAAAGATCTGCAGAGAATAGCTGGCCCTCTGTATCGATAACTGCCACAGAGCAGTTAATCTTTGAGGAATATTTGACAAAGGGATGAAGAAGAAGCCAAGAACTGAGGACAGAAGCCAGGTGGGTCAAGGCAGGCTTTTCAGGTGTGGAGACATGGCGAACCTTGGAGGGTGAGCTACAAGTTTACCAGGTGGAAAGAGAGCTAAAGGCACTCCAGCTACACACGGAGGAAGGACAGGGTGCATCTTCCACTACGTTCAATGTGCATCTAATAACCGCCCCCCCCCATGCACTCTACACTCAAGACATGAGGGGTAGGGAGGGAGAGAGGGAGGGAGGGGAGGGGAGGAAGGGAGGGAAGGGGAGGGGGAGTGCTCCACCTTTACTGACTCCCTTCCTCAGCTGTTTGTCAATCAGGCTGAGGTGTTGGGGCTTTGGGCAACATATTCCCCACTGATCCTAAGTACTGAGATGTCCCACCCATATTCTGATTTGCTTGATGGTCCACTCATGGCCATAGAGACCTCACTTGCTCTTGACAGCCCAGATACTATGCCACAGTTGGGATTCTGAAACATCCCCCAAAACTGATGCCTGTGACACCATTGAGGGGTTGTAGAAACTTCTGTTTGTTGGGGTTTTTTGGAGACAAGTTCTACCATGTAGATCAGGCTGGACTAGAGCTCAGAGATCACCTTCGTCTGCCTCCCAACTGCTCAGAAATTGTAGATCCTTTAAGAGATGGCAGCTCTTTTAGTTAGAGTTTCTATTGCTGTGAAGAGACACCATGACCATGGCAACTCTTATAAGGAAAACATTTAATTGGGGTGACTTGCTTACTGTTCAGAGGTTTAGTCCATTATCATCATGGTGGGGAGCATGGTGGTGTGCAGGCAGACATGGTGCTGGAGAAGTAGCTGAGAGTCCTACATCATTCAGGCAACAAGAAATGGTCTGTGACACTGAACGAAGCTTAAGTAAAAGAGACCTCAAAGCCCACCCCCACAGTGACACACTTCCTTCAACAATGCCACACCTACTCCAATAAAGCCACACATCCCAATAGTGCCACTCCCTTTGGGTCCATTTTCTTTCAAATCACCATAGAATCTAAAAGGAGGAAATTAAGTTATCAGGGGATGTGCACAGTCTCTTCCTGTCCATCTCTGCCTCTCTGCTTCCCAGCTGCCAGGCCCCTCATGATGTACCCAGTTACCACAGGTCCAAAGGTAGTCGAACCAAGTGACCACGAGCTGAAATATTGCAAACTACAAACTAGACAAAACCTTTCCTGCTTATAAGTTTATTTATCTCAGGTATTTTGTCATAGTACCAGAAAGCTAACACAGCCATCTTAGTTCCCGACACAGTCTCTTCTGATGTGGTGGCCTTGGTCTTCCTTCTTTCTAAGTTAATGCCACAATGGAAAGCATAAGAACTATCCTAGTGTTTGGGAGGCAGAGGCAGGAGGATCAGTTCAAAGTCGTCTTTGGCTACACAGCAAGTTCAAGCCAGCTTAGACTACACAAGACTCTGTCTTAAAAAAGAAAAAAAAAACACAATGAAGAAGAAAGGGGGTAGTGTAGGAGCCAGTGCTCTCCAAGTTCAAATCTCAGCTCCACCATCTACTACTGGCTGCGAGGATATGGGGATATTTAATCCTCTGTGATCACATTTCTCGTATTATACACAGTGATGCTGATCATAAGAACAGGGGCTCACAGCACTGACAGAGGGCTGACTTAACTTGCTGCAGCTCCGGGGCAGCTGCCTCTGGGCTGGACCATCTTCTTCAGACTGTTTGCTCTAGGAGGGCAGAGACTGTTCTTTCCATCCGTTCCTCTGTCTTGGAATGTTCTCCAATCCGTATTCTTCCTCTTCCTCCTCCTCTTCCTCCTCTTCTCTCCCTTCCCAGCAGGTGCCCTCAGCATTTGCCTGATCTGCTGCTCTGTCACCCCAGCTGCCACACGCATCCCAACCTCCGTGGCATGAATGGCTCTTTGCTCTAAGATGACAATGGTGCATTGGAAATGACATACCGGAGAGATGTTATGGAAGAGACAGAAAAGGGTCTGATACATTGTCTGCAGATGACTAGACGGAGGAGCAATACAAGAGCATGTGCTATGGGTGGAGAGGTCACACATGGATCATTGTCCACAATGCCTCAACTAGGCAAAACTCAAGCCAGGAAAACTGAGTGGCTGGCTGGTGACATCTGGAGGGCCTTCACATACCCGTGTAGCAGTCAGGATGGATGACACCAGTCAGGCACTCAACTGGGACTGTGGGCTGCCGTGGCTCTACCTATTCCTGGCTTCCACACAGCACAGAAGCCAGTAGGGTGGCTCAGGGCTCCTGCATGCATCCCTTTACCACCAAGACCCGCGACTCCTGCACCATTACCTTTTCCCTATCATTGAGGGAGCCATCACAGGCCAGGAGGTAAGCCAGGAGGACACAGAGAATGGGAACACTTTGCAATGGGAAAATGGTTGAACGATGTAGTGGCCATGTTCTGAAAACCCCTCTAGGCTGAGGGTAGAGCTCAGTTGGGGAAAGTACTGTTTTAGCATTAGAAAGAACTAGGTCCAATCCCCAGCACCCCACAAACACAGTGGTAGCACACAAATCTGCAATCTGGCACTCCTGAGCGGGAGCGGGAGGACCAGGAACTCAAGGCTATTCTCGGCCTCAGCCAGTTCCTTGCCAGTCTGGGGTACACTCAAAACAGCAATTCAAGCATTCTCCAGCCCAAACATCCCATCTATCCCTGAACCCATGCTGGAGTCTCTCTCGTCCATCAGGCTCCCCTGTGCTCAGCTCCCTTCCCAGCCCCCATCAGTATCTCCATAGACACCCAAAGGGCGCTTGAGAATGCACACACCAAACGAGTCACCTGCTTAATCTCCAGTGTCCCCCACTGGACTCTAAACCTTCTGGGTCTGCAGCGCCCCCCTCTTCCATCCACCTCATTGGCTTTCTTTCTCTTCACCCCAGCTCTACCCTCACTCACCTCCCAGCTTCTACCATAACAGGTGTCCAAATCCTGTGACCTGCTAGGGACAGCCCCGCCACCTCCTCGGAGCTAAAATGAACCCTCTCTCCTATCACCCTGTCCTGTGACCTTCCTGACAGCCTGTGCCATCTGGAGCTGTCTCCCCACTGTTCCCAGGGGAAGGTCTTCTTTATTCCTTGAGCACTGTGTTCACTATGCTGCCTGGCTGGAGTCTGTAGCCCGTGGATGCATGCATGGATGGTGGCTTCCATGGAAGAAGGCTGTACATGAGTGTAAATGAGTGTGTGCATGGAGAACTGCAATCTTGAAGGCTAAGCAGGTCCGGAGTGGGGAGAAGAGTAGGGGTTCATTAGAGTTCACTAGTTGTTCCAATCTAGCTATTCACAAGCTGGTGACTTTGAGATCGACTTTGACTTCACCTTCATGAGCACAGTCTCTCCAGATGAAACTTCTTGGGTCGTATATCCCATAGCTCTCTGGATTAAGGTGTTTTATCAAAGGAAGGGTCAGTGTGGTCTCTGGTCCGGAAGACACAAGGCCAGAATGCACTACCTGAAACACCCAGCAGGTGTCGCCACGAGAGCGCCCTGAGCTTCCACCTGCGTGAGCTCTCAGGTTCTGCTTCTGGTCTTTGGGCTTCAGTCTCCACCGGTAGCGAGATTCTGGAGGATCCTGGAACGTCTAGCCCTCGGTATGGCCAGTGCGGTAGTAGTTCTTCAGATGGGGTCGCCACCCCAGCTCCCTGTTTCTAGCCCATGTGTCAGGGCTCTAACAAGGCGCGAGGGTTCTGGAATGAGCCTATATCCTTTCCACCCAGAGGATGGCCCTTGGGCACCTGCTGGTCTCAACCTGCGAGTTAGTGAAGGATGCTAGGCGAGCGGGATTCCACCGCCCTCCACCCCCAACTCCGCTCCGCGCCCCCGCCTCCCACCGCGAGCTCGGAGGAGCGCCGCGGGAGCGCGCTCGGGGCAGACATCCTCGACCCGCGGGCGCTCCGGCGCGGGGCGGGCGCTCCGGGAGGCGGGCGGGGGAAGGGCGGAGAGGGAGGGGCGGGGGCGGGCGGCAGCAGCGCCCCGCAGTCCCCGCGCCTCAAACACTTGCCGCGATCGCTGGCGCGCAGCGTCGCCCCGCGTTGCGCGCTTGTCTCTCCCTCCCACTCCGCGGCTCCCGCGCTCTGGGACAGTCTCCAGCGCCTAGCGCGGACCGACGTACAGACGGACGGCCCAGGGAGCCTCGGCCCGCGCCCCCTGAGCAGGCTATGTGGATTGCCCCGCCGGGCCCGGCCGGCGGGATCAGCACAGCCCGGCCCGTGGCACCCGCCACCAGCGGGGACTATGACCCGGAAAGCGCGGCGCTGCCTGGGCCACCTCTTTCTCAGCCTGGGCATGGTCTACCTCCGGATCGGGTAAGCGCCGCGCGCGTCCTCTCCGCCCGTGCGGGCCAGCGTGCGGTCCAAGCAAAGTTGACTGGGCCCGGGAGGGAGGCGTGCTGCCCAACTTAACTCAGGAGAGGCAGCGGGCGGTGCGGGAACCCTGAGGGCACAAAGGCTCCCAGCGAGCGGACACCTCCCCGGCGCATACTGTTCCGCAGACCTGAGCAGGGGATCGGTCATCCCAAGGATATCCGAGTCTGGGAATCCTCAGAAACAGATAGCTCTGGGACTCTAGAGAAGAGTAGCTGCTCCATAGGGTCAGCTTCCCCAGGGACCCCGCAAACCACAAGCACAGCAGGTCTGGCAGGACTACAACCACCCCACAGAGAGCTCAGTTCCCGGCAGAAACTCCGCGCGTGTGGTGCGGGCACAGCCCTTTTGCAGACAGGGCTCCTCCGGTAGCAAACAGGGACCTAGGGGCGGGGGAATGTTCTCCGGCAAAAGCATAAACCACCTCTCAGAGCCCTGGCACCGCCGCATTTCCAGCGACCCTCAGACCCCATTCCCAAGCCAGGAGGACAGCATCCTCAGCAATCAGAACCAAATAGTTAAGTCCTGAGGTAGTCAATGGATGGTCAGAGACACTAGGGAGAGATGCCCTCTAGACCAGCAAAGGGAAGCGAGACAGTCCGACCCTGGGGTCGCTGGGGTGGGAGCCAAGGAGCTCAGGCGTGTCTGGAGGTGGGGCAGGCGACACTCTTCTAGAAAGTGGAAGTAGGTGGCTCCAGATGCGGCTTGCGCTGCATTACACGGTGTCTCCCTTTGTACTTAGGAAGTGACTTGTGTGCGGCACGATTCGGGGGACGTGAGGGGCTTTAGACACGGACAGAGGTGCTGGCGCCAAAGGGCCACCTTGGTAGGTTTCACACCTGCCTCTCCACACACCCCCACTCTCTTGTGCGAACCTCCTGTCGCCGCTTTGGGGAGGACTGGACCCAAGGCCAGGGGGCGTGTGTGGCAGACCCTTTGTGTTTCTCCACCGCCACCCTCAGGCCTCCCGCTTCCCCAACCCCACCTCTCTGGAACGGGATTTCGCAACCAAGTGTGCGCGCTGAGTGGACTAGGCGGCCTCCAGCCCGACCGCGGATCGAGAGGCGGCTTCTGGGCTCGCGCGCTGCCTGCCTGCCTGCGGGCGTGTTTTAAGTGTTATTGATTCGCCCGCGTCTGGATGGCTTTTCTTTTTTTTTCCCCACTTGCTTTAATCTTCATCTTGGCCGGTACACTGCCGCCCTGCGCTCATCCACTCATCCAACATCCAGGAAGCGGGCCGGGCCTATTGGCTCTGGCCCCCTTAGGTATTATCTTCTTTTTAATTAGAAACGGGGGCGGAGACAGACACCGACGACTGAAGAAGAGAAAAACAGAGAATAAACCTCCCTGGTCTCCCGGGGACCCGACACCTCATTGGCTCACTAGGGGCCCAGCTACCCTAGGGGAGGAGGCGGAGGTCAGGAGGGCGTGGCCCTCTCCTCTCTGGGGCAGTTGGAGGGAGGTCCCAGTAAAGAGTTGCAGTGACTTTGAACTGCTCTGCTGCCCCCTGGGTCCGAGGGTTAAGGTCCCCAAATCCCCGGAGGTTTCCCAGTCTGGTAGGTAAGACTGGCTCCTGTGCCTCCCATTCTGCGTGGCACATCTGTGGTATTCTAAGTTTACCTGGGTTGTTTAGGTGACTCCAGCACTAGCCCCCGGGAACCGTTAGTTCCCCCAAATATTGGAAACGGCACCTCAATATGTGCTTCCCAGCGACCCTCTGGGATGCAGACTGCCTACCAGAAGCCTCTGCTTAAACAGTGTGGGCTCTGAGATACGCAGAGGGGGTGTGAACTCGCTCCAGGTTAGAAAACTAAGGAAGGCTATGATGGAAAAGAGGCCCGCCCCCTTGGGCTCTAGTAAATTGCTTCTCTGAAATTTGGGTCCCATAGTGTCCTTGTGCTCTGCAGGGACAGACATTTCAGCTACGGACTTGTAGCCAAAATCTTTACATGCCATCCTTTTGTCCTGCCCTCCCTTAGACCTCTCACGCACGGTGGCTCTGTGGGAGGTCCACGGCAGCAGCCGAGATGAGATTTCCACCTCTAGCACCTGCCAGCCAGAGCCTTTCTCCAGGTCTCACCCCCTGCCTCTGTGTCCCCTCCAGTGGCTTCTCTTCGGTGGTCGCTCTGGGTGCGAGCATCATCTGTAACAAGATCCCAGGCCTGGCTCCCAGACAGCGGGCAATCTGCCAGAGCCGGCCGGACGCCATCATCGTCATAGGAGAAGGCTCCCAAATGGGCCTGGACGAGTGTCAGTTTCAGTTCCGCAATGGCCGCTGGAACTGCTCAGCTCTGGGAGAGCGCACTGTCTTCGGGAAGGAGCTTAAAGTGGGTATGTGATCATCAGACACCTTGAGCAGGGCCCGCTGGTCTATGAAGAGAGTCAGTCCCCTTGGGAGCCCTCTGTGATCCCTTTACTAGCACTATGCTCCAATACCCTTGCTGATTGCATCTTGTGGGTGTATGGCTTGGACTAGGGTCTCCCACTGAAGGCCAGGGTTGTAGATGGAAGCCAGGCCACTTCGTTGGTTACAGGCAAAGCTACAGACCAACTGATGGCCCAAAGGCTCACTGGCAGATCTAACATATTTTCAAATGAGGTCCAAATTTAAATGTGTAGTGTTCTACCCATCATAGAGAGTTGGAGCTTCTTTTGGGAAATGGACAGATCTACTGATCACCTGTGTGCACTGGCATCATTGTGTTAGTTAGAGCTGACAAAACAGCCTCCTGAGGGTAGTCTGAGTGACCGTTCTCTGTCACAGTCCCCACCATGCTCTACTGTGGTCCAGCATGCATAGTCTTGTGACACAATCCACCTGATTTCTGCAGCAGTGCTTGGGGGGTGAGTTGGCATGTGCAGACATGTATGTGTGCCTGAGCACATGCATACATACATTCAACTTGCAGAACAATCATGATAAGCTTGTGATGGGAAGGGAGCAGAGAATCTCACTAATCTTCAGGAGGTCCTGGACCGTGGGGAAGGATGTGGAGATGTCTTCTCACTTGCATGTGTCCAGACTTGGGGGCCCAAGATGGCCACAGACTCGCTTCTGCACTGTGACCTTCCTCGAGGCACAGAGCAATACCGGTCTGTTCGGGCTGGGCTTCCCTGCACGCACAGCTCTGCTGCAAAGGCCTCCTTGAGTGCTCTCTTCGGCCCTAGCACTAGCAACTCCAGTGGGATGCTCGAAATCCCCAGTCCAGTCCAGCATCCTTCACGTCCTGGCTGCTCCCCCAACTTCCCTGCTGTCATCTGGGCTCCCAGGCTGTCCCACTTCCCTACTGCTCCCAGAAAGAAGGAACAGCTAGGTAGAAACCAGAGCATGGTGTTACTCTGTGAAAGACCCTTTAAAGGGCCACTTACTCCAGCCAGCAGGAAACCATTGTCCACCTGCTGTTGAGACCTTGGTCCCTTCAGGACCACTCAGTCTTATCCTCTTCTCTAAACACACCTTACTGGTTCCTCTTAAGGGCCATTGTGCCCCTCTAGAGACCAGTGCCATAGTCCGAATCCTCTGTATGCATTCAAGTCCCTTGGAGCCTCCCACCACCTGCACCTTGGCTCTGCATCAGCCAACACCTCACACTATTTCAGTGCATTCTGTCCACTTCAGGAGGCAGAGGCTCCCAGCCGGCTCACAATGAGTGCATCATTCCCTGCCTCCAGGCAGTCTTGCTGCAAGTCTACTTTGGTTACCAGATTCTGTACTGATGACAGAGCTGGGTCCTGTGGTCTATATGACATGGTCGGGCAGGTCCCCTCCGGCAGAGCCCCTTCCCCAGCACTCCCTGTCTAGATCTTGGCTACATGGAGTCCCTCCTCCCCACGCCCACCTGTCCCCTCCCTGTCTCAACCTCAGAATCCGTTTTCTTGTGGAGTGGACCACCTCAGCTCAGGCAACAGGATGTTGTCAACACCAAAACTGCGGTTGAAGCCTCTGAAATCCCAGTCTCCCCAGCCTTCTGCTTGACATCTATCAGCTTTGTGCTCCTCAGGTGTCCCATCCATCTTCTAATTCCTCATACCCAGGCTGGGGCTCTGACATTATTTTGAACCTAATAGCCTTGCTGGACTATGTTGAGTTAACTTGCTACAGATGAGTAAACTGAGGCTCAGAAGGGACTTGGCCAAAGTGAGTGAGAGGGTCTCCCAGGACAGAGTTCATCTCTTACAGCTTGCTGTTTCAGAATGGGCATAGCCAACTTATAGACACACTGTGATGATACCCATTAGGCTGTGGCAGAGGGGGCCAGGATGGAGCCACCGCTGGATCATAACACCCCACACACCTGGCTATATTCTATGGGATTAGCCCCACACAGTCTAAGGAGGAGGGATGCCACCAGTAGAGGCATGCCAGTTGGGACAGGTAAGGGTAACTATGAGGAAACACATGACATAGCAATGCTGGGGTACCCTGGGTGAAAGTGGGACCTAGAGCCGGAAGATGTGGGAGCCCAGAAGCTGTGGGAGCCCACTCGAAGGAGCCTGAATTTCTAGGACTTGAGATCTGTTGGAAGATTCTGACCATGACCATTACTACCAAAGTATGGGCTTCACCTTAAACATTGTCACTATTCAATGATTGTTGACCCACAAAAAATGGCAACTTCATGAGTCAAGCCTTTCTCTTATGTTAACAAGTATCATGTTATCTCTCAAATTTAGGATTTCTGGGTTCCTCAACCTCACCCCTACCCCTAGGATTGCTTCATCTTGCCTTGTAGGGGTGAGGTCTCTGACATATGGATCCCCTCTGGTACTCTAAACTATAGGACACATGTCCTTTGCAGGGACTTCTCAGAAGCTCCATCCTGCGCATCTTGGTAGAGCCCATTGGCTAGAATTTAGTCACATGACTTCACCTAGCTGCAAGTGAAGCTGTGAAAGGCAGTCTTGCACACAGAACAGCAATGTTATCAGCTCAGGATGTTAGGAATATGCAAATAGATTATGAAGTAAGTGTAGCTAGCTTCTACTTCCCCAAGCTGAGGTCTGAAGACTTCCTTCTCCCACCTGCTCCCACCCATCCCTACTGTGGTCCTCTGTTCTGCCTGAGATTCCTGGCTTTGCCTTCCCTTCTGAGTGTCTGGATTTTCATGCAGAGATCTGAGAAGGCTGTGAGCATGTCTAGACAAGGCCTCTTGGAAGTAGAAATTGAAACCAAGTCCAACACACCCAGGTGAAAAGGGGACTGTTGAAATGCCTAAGGAACTGGAAAACTAGGGATGGTGCTAACTTCAGAACAGCTGGACCAGAGGTTGCATTGCTTTCCAATAATGCTATGAGGACAGGCAGATGGCCATTGTAGACCCAGGACCACAACAGGTTCAAGACCTCAGCAAAGAACCTTGGCCTATCTCCAGCCATATTATAAAAGTCCCAATGCTTCCTCAGACTCCACAGCTTAATGCAGCTGAACTTTGGGTAGTGTGTCCATCCCAGGGGCAAGGTGCTTTGCTGGCCAGCATGAGAGCTCCACTCTGGCCATTTCTCGTGGAAAAGAAGCAAAATGCCAAAGCTGGGGGTTAAACAGCTGGCATTTATTCCTAACAGTTCCCGAGGCTGGGGGTTCAAGATCAAGGCCCAGCAGGGTTGCTTTCTCCTAAGGCTTCTCTCTTGAACTTTCACAAGGCTTTTCCCCACCTGGTGCTGGGGATCCACCCCAGGGCCTTGTACTTACTAGGAAATCACTCTACCCCTGACTGTAAAGGAGTTTTGTTGCTCTATACTCATCTGCTTATTCCTTTCCCTCACAGAAGCTCTCACGGTTCTTTTTAAAAAACACCAGTCTCGTGGGATTTGGCCCACCAATGACCGTATTTTAACCTAATCACCTCTTTGAAGGCCTTTTCTCCAATTGCACTCACATTCTGGGGTGCTAGGGATCAGAGCATCAGTGTGAGTTATAGGGGACAGAGCTGAGCCTATAGCAACAAGCAGTGACATGGTCCATGACGTAGGAGAGGTGCTGGAGGTGGAAGGGGCTCAGAGGTGGGACCCCCAAGATGAAAAGAGGGGTTTGGTTCTAAGAGCAAGGTAAGGAACATTGCTGACTACTCACTGGGATCACAGACAGTGGGAAAAGCCAAGGGAACTGTGAATAAGGTCCTAGGAGACAGGGAGAGGGCTCAGGTAAGGGGGCTTCTAGTGAGTGAGTCTTTCCTGAGAGTGCAGGGATTCTTTCTGTGTGGTGTATGACTTGCTGCGTTTAATCAGCTGAGATCTGGCCCAGGGAGACGCTCTGCGGGCCCAAGAAGGGCTTTAGCCCCACCCATCCCCATCTCTCTCTTATGTGCTGGGGACTGAAGCCAGAGCCTTAATCATGCTAGGCAAATGCTCTGCCATGGAACTACATCTCCAAACCTAATTATCCTTCTCTCTCTTCTTTTCTTCCTTCCTTCCTTTCCTTTTACATTTTTTTATATACCTTAAATCTTTTTCTTAGACCTTTACAACGTGTGTTTACACACCTGAAAACACTTTCTTAGACCTTCAGAACTCCTTCTTCAAATCCAGTGGAGGAGTGATGGTCCTTCGTGGTGGGAGCTTCCTTCTGCACCTGTCCCCTCCCATGACAATCTTTCTCTGTTGTGAATGTGGAGGGGATGGAGATGTTTCCACGTCCTTGCTGGCTTATGTTTTACTCATCATAACAGATACACCTCCCCATGAAACGACTTACTTCATTTCAGTTGAGTCTAATTATGACTGCACAAATTCTACCTCTGTCACTCCATAGTGCCACTCATGGCCTCCCCAACAGGACTTCTCAGACCTCCACATTCCTGCCAGGTTGAGTGGGTGCCACACGTGGAGCACCCTGCCACCTGCCATCGTGATTTATATTTCCCAGTGAAGGGAGGGTGTTGTATTTACTCACCCCTGAGCTGCCTGTTCATGCCTTTCGCCCATTACCCTGTTGTCTTGCAGGTTCTCCCATTGGGCTGGGATGATGTGGTAGTACTGATATCATGAGCCAGGGATCCAGGGCTGCCTTAGCAGTATCCAGGTGGGGAGCCTCACTCTCTGCTCCTCTTCTCTGAGGCTCAAATATGAGCAGGAACTGGGACAGCCCTTTCTCATGGCCCTGTCCTTCCAGTCTCGCAGAGAGGCAAGAGTCAGCTGCGTCCCGGGGCTGCTCTGTGGCAGTGCTGAGACTTGGCAGTGAGTTCTCCATTGCTGGAGGATTTGCCTGTGTGCATGAGCCAGACTTGAGAACCTCAGGGAAGCTGTGTGGGGCAGCTAGATGTGCTCTAGAATTGGAGTCACACACCCAGGTTTCCATTCTGCCCCACCCTTATACGCGGAAGACTTGGGGAGGTCATGTGACCTTTCTCCTCTCACTCTGCCCGTCTGTGGTGGTCCACCATGCCAGGTGGTAGCAGAACTACATGATGCAGGATGTAAGACCCTGGCTCCTGGTGTGCTGGCTCTCAGAGGGTCTCCTTTCCCCCTTATGGAGCCTGTGTGCTGATCTGATAGAGACACAGCTCAGGAACCGGGGCCTCATGCCCCAGGATCTATTCTTTGTGTGACAGAAACTATTAGTCAGGCTACTCATCTGAAGTCTTTACGTTGACTTAAATTGAGTCCCCAAATCTGCCTGCCTCTCATGGTGATGACAGTCTTCACACAGTCACCACCTGGACAATGTCACTTTCCTTATACCCTCCACCCTGGTTGGATCTCCAGTCCATGCATCCATCAGTGTCATTCTAAGTAGGATGTCCTCATATAAAACACTATTGTGGTTTCCTATTTCTCTCGGAAGAAACGCGGACATGGTCCCTACTCCTTTGGCCAAGTCCTGTCTTGGCACAGTCTGCTGTCCCCAGATGTCTGCTTATTTTGTCCTCCATCTCTCTGCTCCTCAATCCCTTAGAGATGTCTCATCACACCACTGCAGTGTATCCCTATCCACCCTTTACTTTTTTCTTTTTTTTAAAGATTTATTTATTTATTCATTTATTTTATGTATATGAGTGCTCTGTCTTCATGTACACCAGAAGAAGGAATCTGATCTCATTACAGATGGTTGTGAGCCACCATGTGGTTGCTGGGAATTGAACTCAGGACCTCTGGAAGAGCAATCAAGTGCTCTTAACCGCTGAGCCATCTCTTTAGCCCCCCACCCTTTACTTTTCTATATCATCCTGATGCCATTGCTGCCCAAGACAGCTCAAGGCCTTAGCCCTGAGGCTACCTGCTATTTCCTAGCCATGGTCCTTGACCACAATGATAAGGATGCCTGTCTCCCAGGTGCCTAAAGGACGGATGAGACCTGTGAATCTCCCTTTGTTGCTGGGATCATCTCTATATCTCCAACCAGAGCTCTGTGGGGAGCAGAGGCCTCGGGCCAGCACATGGAAGGCTGGTGACCACTATGAGTTCAGTAGATGTAGGGACACCCCAGAATACTGGAGCAGGGAATGGGTCTAGAGCATGCACAGGAGATGGCTGAGCTGCTGCAATAACCTGCCATCCTAGTATTATACATGGTTCTCCTCAAGAGGCACCTCCCCCAGGAAGCTCTCCTTTGAGACAGCTGACCCTGGCCCCCTGTGTGCTGTTGTATTTCTGGCACTTACCACGTGTGAGCATCCTTATGTGTGGAAGAATGCGTCTCCAGTTAGTCTTCTCTTCCAGCCAGAGGCTCCATGGAACGTGGATCTGCCAAACTGTCCTCTTCTCCCAGGCCCCCCAGGCCTGGTACAGACCAGAACCTGGCACATAGTAGGTTTTCATAGAGTACGTGAAGACCACTTCTTTCCACCCTGTGTCCCCAGTGCCTTAGAGCCCTGGAGGGTAGGCTAGCCCCTTTCATTTACTGGGCACCATGTCCAGGAGTCCCTCACATAGTTTATAAGTGCCTTATTTTCTTGGCTGAGAAGATAAAGCATTTCATTTCCAACCCAAATAAGACTGAACACTGGCTGCCACACATATCTCTTTGGGCCCCTTGATGCCATGGCACTGCTCATGGCGGCTGTTTTGTTTTTATGGTGTCAAGTGTAGGGGCCAGGGCCTGTGTACACTAGGCAAGCCTTTCTGAATAGCCACCCAATGTGCTCCCTCTTTTGTGATCTTCCAGGGGGATGAGTGTGGACTAGACAAGAAAGATCATTAGAGGCTCATTCAGGAGCAGCCGTGTCCAAGTTCTGTTAGCAGACCTGTCGCCACCTCACCTCACCTGCCTGAACCTGACCAGGTGCCCTGTAGATACCGCAGGGGTTTGGTTTTATGGGTGGTGATTGGGGGAGCTCAGCATGTCATACTCTTTGCTCTGAGAGGGCCGGTGTGTCCACCAGTATACGAAAAGCTTTAGAAACAACTTGAGCAGCCTCCACACAGAGGAGCTGTCCCATGATAAAGTTCTGCAGAGAGCCGCATACTGGGAACGGCTACTCTGTGATACCCTCACAGGCAACTGAACTCAAAATGTGATTGGAGCCAACTCTCAGGTCACCCATTCTCAGGTCCAACATCTTTTCTACGGGTCCAGAACAGGGGGCTGTTAGCATCTGATGTGATTGGAGCTGATGAGATCTGGTTCAGTCAGCATTCTTCAGCAATTCCCAGAAGGCACCCAGGAAACTCAGGTGCCAGACTCTCCACACAAGCGCACTAGAAACTCACAGACATGTCTGACATATATCCGGGAATGCGTGGTACAGGATAAAGAACTCAGACCCAAAGCCTACATCCATGAGATTTTACAGCTTCTGAGGAGTGTGTTGGGTTAAACTCATGGCTGTTAAATGCTTGTGGGCTAAGATCCTCTCGTACCTATTTGCTCACCCCACACTCACTCACCAGTCCCACAGACAGGACCACTCTGCAATAAAAGCTGGTGAGCAACACCCTAGTCGGCCACAGGCTCTGCCCGGCACTTTCAATATCTGATGGGGACAGATAAAGCTGGGGTTGAAACGTGTTCTAAGTGAAGGGCTGTGTGGACTACAATTCAGAGCCACCTGCAGGGCCACCTGAAGTAGGAGCCGGTCTACAGACAGGACAGGTTGTAAAGAGGTGGTAGGGATGGCTCAGCAGTGTAGAGTGACTTGTACAGGATACTGGATTCTAGAGAGGATGGGCTAGCAGAACTCTGGGATGATGGACAGGGATGGCAGAAAGGCTTCAGAAAGAAGTGGAGAACGAGGAATCCCAGATGGTTGTTTTTATTTGTTTGTTTTTGAGACAAGGCCTCATTTAGCCCAGGCTGGCCTCAAACACAACTATGTAGCTGAGGATGACATTAAACTTCTCCCCGCTCCCAAGTGCTAGGGTTACAGGCATGTTCCATCATTCCCAGACTTCCCATGGAAAGGTTTTGCACATCACATCCAGAGGTTTTGCTCAGGCAGGGAATTGTCCAAGAGATTCGCCCAGGAGGTTGAGTGATAATCACATTCTTTGTGCATACAGAAGTTTGCTGTGTCGCCAGCATTATCAACAAAGAAATGGTGGTTTCCCATCATGTGCTCAGGGGATGCCACATTCCTTTCCAAATGTTCATGGCCTCCGGTTTGGTACCCTCCTGCAGAATTTTTCCAGGGATGGGCACACATGACCTAGGATTCAGCCTCAGGTCCACCCGCCTCTGTCTAGCGCCAGGGAAACTCTGATGCATTGATACCAGTGTGTAACCTTTCTCTTTGGGGCAGTTGTTTGAGCTTGCCCTCCTTTATTCTAGGGGACTATCTGGGTCCACATCCCTTGCTTGAGAACCCCTACAGGTCCCCCAAATGCTCTGTCTTTATACCCACAGCCTGTAAAAGTGGAGCAGTGTTTGGCTGCTTGGCAGGATGGATGGGAAGTCCTTTCCAGGGAGAGAGATAGAGCGAGGGGCGGCCAGCTCCACTTTCCCTCTGCCTTTCTTAACAATGCACCATCTTGCCCAAGCAAAAGCTCTTTTCTTTCCCCATTCTCGCTTAGAACACAGCCAACAAAGGGCTTTTTGTCTCGTTTGCATTTTTTTTTTTTTTGCAAGCCTCAGTTCATCCTGGATTTTCGCTCTCCTGACACTATTCTTTGAGATGAGCTTTTTGTTATATGGTTTTTCCAGCTTCCCCCGGTAGACAGTCCAGTGCACACACACACTCGCACATGCTCGTGCACACGCAGTCACTTTCACACAGCCCTTCATTCAACGCAGAGACTTCATAGGTTCATAATCTAGGTCCCCACAACCTCACGGGGAGAGGAAGAAAACTCAAGATAAAGTGCTGACCATAAATGGAGGGAGAGGACACCAGGAGGGCCTCAAAAGTGGGGACATTTGTAGCCACATCATGGTTGATATCAGGCTAAACGATGCCTCTGCTTGGAGCTGCCTTTTACAGATCCCTGCCAGGTGTGGCTCAGGCCTCCTTTCCAGAAAGATTGTTCAGGATTCCTAGTTTAGGAATGAAGACCCTGGGGCCCAAGAGGCATGTAACTTGCCCAGCATCTTGCCGTGCTGGGAAGCAGGGAAGCAGGGCCAGGCTGTGAACCCAGGTTCACTGGCCTCTAGGCCCTGCTTTGAAACCACCTGGATACATCCATGATGCTTCACAGAGCAGCAGAAAGGGCGTTTCTAAGCTTAGAGAAGTCAGAACAAACAGATGGTGGCCACTGGGGGACAGTTAGCAGTGTGCTGCGGTTTGGCTCTGTGAGAAGAGGGACCCACAGACAGAGAGCTGAGGCAGGACAGCAGTTAGAGTGGGGTGAATGACACATGCCCGTCCCCATTTCTGTGTCTTGTCTCTCCATCTGACTCAACACCCCCCACACAGTTCCTAACCCTTAAATCTCCTGGTTATGCCCTGAGCGCCTCCTAACTCCTGTGTAGCAGAGGGCTGGGCTGGGAGCAGCTACTACACTAGCCTGGTGAGAGCTACCTTTTTCTGTCTGTCTGTTTTCCCACTCGTCGCACATTTCTGCTGGTGTCACTGACTGCTCACTCTCTGACCCATTGGCTTTAAATAGCAAAAGAGAAAAAAACGACAATGCACTCTGTGGTTTCCAGTCAGATACCGTAAATACACCCAGATAATATTCCGGTGCAAACCACGGGCAGCGTTCGCAAAGGGCGGAGGATGGAATCTTTGGGGCCAGCTTGGACAAGGGCTCATTTCCTCTGTCCCCATGGGACTGCTATGGAGCTGAACACAGAGGGCGTCAACCAGGCTCTGGCTTCACCTCAGCACTAACACTTACCCGCCTCCCCCTTGTTGAGATTCTGTGGTGATATATTGTGTACCCTAGTAAAATTTGCCCGAAGATCAGAGGACAGAACAAGCCACTAGATTAAACATAGAGGTCAGGCAGTGGAGCACACACCTTTAATCTTAGCACTCTGAGCCCATCTGGATCTCTGTGAGTTCAAAGCCACCCTGGACTACATGAGATTGACTCAGTCTAGGAGAGAAACAGAGCCAGGCAGTGGTGGCATATACCTTTAATCCCAGCACTTGAGATCTCATGCCTTTGCTTGGGAAGCACACACGCCTTTAATCCCAGGAAGTGATGGCTGGGCAGAGAAAGGTATATAAGGCATGAGGAGATAGGAACTAGGGCTTTTTTCAGGCTGAGGCATCCTAGAGTTAAGACATGGCTTGTTCCTTTGTCTCTCTGATCTTTTAGCATTTACCCCAGTATCTTGTTTCAGGGTTTTTTATTAATAAGACCTTTTAACACTTGAGCTACAAGATTCCCCTAGAAGCACCTGAGAAGCCTCGCCTGTCTTCAGGGCAGCCTGGCAGTAGCCTCCTGGGTTCTTAGTTCATAGATGGGAAGAGTAAGGCTCAGGGACTCAGGGTGTGGGCTCCGTGTCACCCTGCTGAGTGAGACATAGTGGGGAGTGGATGGCAAGTGCCCTGTCACACAGACTGAGCTGAAGACACCTGGGTTTGGTCCCCTGGGCTTCTGTGTAGAAACCCCTGATATGTGACTGGTGAGAGTTGAGAGCAAGGTGGAGGGAAGGGAAGGGATTCCTCACTGGGGGCCTGGGGACTGGTTCTAGTCCAGTCTCTGGAGTCACTGGTGACCTCAGACAGGCCTTCCTTCTGTCTATGGCTCTGGGAGTCTGTCCTATGACTCTAGGGACAGGAGACAGCCCTGCCCAAGACAGGATCCTGGGACTCAGATTTGAAATCCAGATCCCTATCCATTCCCTTCTCCTCATCAGTATCCCTGGTTTACCTGGTCCACACCAGCTGGGGACATTGATCTGGGTGCTCCTGTCCTGGAGACTCCCCTCCTCACAGACTCTTCAAACCTTGACACCCCAGCTCCCACCACTGTGCTGTTTTGTTTCTTCAGAGTCCTCAGCTAACAGAGTGACGCAATCTTGCCATCTGTCTCCCTACAAAAGCAGAGCTACACCTGAACTCCACATCTCAGTTCAGCCAGCCTGCAGCACCATACCTAGCACACAGTAGACGCTCAGGAAATGTTTGCTGAGGGCAGGGACTGGGCACACGCTTAGCCTAGGTGACAGAAGCCAAGATTTAGATGAAGACCCTTCTTTTGCCCCTGGTAGTTCCTCATCACCAGAGGGGCACTGCCAACTTCAGCCGAGCTGGCATCTACTCACAAAACACATGGCAGATCTGGTGGAGAGGTGGGCTGGAATAAGAGCCATGAGCTACAGGAGAGTGGGGTCATATTCTGGAGCCCACTGTCACCAGGCCAGGTCAGGTCTTGTGTCTGGGCCTCTGTGAAGAGGTGGCCTAGATTAGCCTGCCCGTCACAGGTTGGTTGCCTTGATTTGTCAATCTCAGCAAGATGTTCAGGACATAGCCTAGCCAGCAGCCCATTTCTGAAGAGTTGGCACGCTCTGTATGAATGCAGTGCCCTCCAGCCTCATCACCCTTACTGTGGGAGCTGAAGGAACCACTCGGAACTTCTGTGCAGAGATCCTGCAAGCACCACGAGATGTACTCAGTAAACGTCCCAGTGAAGGCTTCTCCAGGCTGCGCTGGGAAGAGTGTGGACCATCAGGATCCAGGAATGGCTCGGGTCATGAATGGGGACACCAGGTGACCTCTCAATTTGCCTCTGGCTGTACCTGTGCCTATGACATCCGTACCTTTCTGAGCCTCATCCCTTCAGCCCCACTCCAAGGAAGGAGGCTTGGGTTGGTAGAGCAGTTGGATGACCAAGGGATCCAGAACCCTTCCTGTCTGGATCTGCCATCACCTCATTTCCTTCTCAGGGTACAGGGCCTGACCAATTACTTATGGACAAGTATTAACTGATAACCAAATGTCATCTCTTGACAGAAATAATGCATTCTGGGAAGAGCTGATGCCTCCCTCTCTAACCATGGTTTTCAGACAGGGTGACAAGGTAGGGTGGCAAGGCAGGGCTGAAGAACAATGCCACCCAACAAAGGCCTTGACTCCCAGTTCTGGCCCTAGTAGAGATAGGAAACTTTAACCAATTGCTTTTCTTTTTCAAAGCCTCCGTTTCTTTATCAGTAAAATTGGATGGTGTCTTGCATTGGGGGCTATTCCAAAACATACCCCAGAGAGCCACGTGTAGGTCTGGCATCTAGTAGGTGCACAACAAATGTTATTCATTGTCGACTCTTGTTCCTGCAAGTCTGCAGAGCCCGGGGATGACTGTCCTGGCCCCCTGGTTGTGGTAGACAGGATGGGCTGAGAGGCATGCAGCCTGTTCACCATGGGCTCCACCCCTGCCTGGTCAGACATTCCTGAGCCTCAGTCTCTTCATTTGCAAAGTGGGGTACTGTCACTGGCTCACTGGATGGGCCATTTATTTATTTACTTTTCTATCTTATGTGTATGTTTTGCCTGCATGTGTGTATGTGCACCATGTGTGTGCTCGGTGCCTGCAGAGGTCATCAGATCCCTTGACTCTGGAGTTGCAGATGGCTATGGGTTCTGGGAACTGAGCTGGGCATGGGTACAAACAGCACCCGGTCCTGGGAGTACTGGTGCTGTGTGAGGGTAATTGTCTCTCCTTGCTTCTCAGAGCAGTGGGTGCTGAGGGCCGACTTGTCGGGGAGGTCGAGGCCATGCATAGTCCGGACCAGACTCTGTGATGGTGCACCTTGAACAAGAAGCATGGCTGCCCTTCCCTCCCCTCAGGGAATGTGTGAGCAGAGGCCGGGGCCATCTCTGTAGCCATTGACTTCAATAGCTGACTGTCTCCCATCACATACATTTCTCTGCAGCTTGGGAGACTCAAGAGAAACAGAGTGGGTGGCAGACAGACACCCAAAGTTACCTCAAGAAGCGTACGTCTGTCAGGCCGCCCTGTGCAGGGAGAAGCCTGAGAAGGGGGAGGCTGAGGGGCTGAGGCTCTTGGTCTCTCCTCAGTTCTGCACTTTTGGTCTGGTTAGGTGAACACAGTTCCTGCTGGAGTGTGACAGCAATGACCACCCTGTGTTCTGAAGCCATTTAATCCCGGGACAGCTCTCGTTCATCTGAGGTAGCCAGGGCAGGTGTGCAGCTGCATCCGGGTGCCCCGGCTGAGCCGGACTGATCTACTGGCTCTGGTTTCTTCAAATGTAAGCGAAAGAAAATGAAGAGCCACCCCGTTCACCTTCAGTTCTGTGAGGACCAGCTGGTGCTGACCTCCGCAAGTGCCGTAGTGACTGGTGTGTGGGATGCTTTTTCCTGCTTTAACAGTGGTCATTTTTTCTCTTCCCCACGACCTCCATAGGAAAGCTGTTATCACCCCTTTAACAGTGGAGGGACTGGGCACAGAGACAGCTACCTCACCTGAGGTCCCACAGCTAGAAAGCAGTGGAACACAGTTGCCTCTGACTGTCCCTTTCTCCAAAGCCCTTGAGGGACTGACCTTGATGTCACTGCCTCTCCTAGAGTTTCGTTTCTTGTGTGTCTGTTTTCTGGAGTGAGCTGGCATCCGGGTTGGGGGAGGGACTTCCTCCTTACCTCTCTAATGTCTTGGGGAACTCAGCACGTGCTTAAAGTGTCTCGTCAAGCTGCCACTTTGAAGAAGGACAGGGCTCTACTCTGAGGACCCCAGTTTCGGACATTTATTAAGCCAGGCTCTGGGCTAAGCATTTTGCATGGCCCTCTTATTCCCCTCCTGGGTAGACATTGGCATTGTCCCAGGCTCACAGATGAAGAGACCAGGAGAAGAGGGACTATCCTACAACAGCCAGCAAGTGGCAAATGTGAATCAGACATAAGTCTATCTTGATAGGGATGCTGTGGTGGGTTTCATGAAAGCGAGAGCAATACTGGCCCTGTCCAGCCAAGCAGGGCGCCAAAAGAGCAGCGCGGAGGGGGCAGGGCAAGTGGTGTGTGAAGCAGGTTCCAGGGAAGTCCAGGCAGAAGCCAGATGCTGGAGCGAAGGGTCTATGTTACTTGCAGGTTTCTCACCAACTTCCTCAGTCTCCCCCGCAGCCCTTTGCCATCTCTGCCCCAGCTCCCAGAACGCGTTCTTCTGAGGTGTGTTCTCCCACACATGCACCTGCTCCAGCTTTGGCTCCTTCCTCAGTCCCCCAGGCTGTAAGAACTATGGGCCCAGTGCTCATTCAGGGGTCATCATGGGCAAGTCCTGTTCTCCTTCACCCTGCAGAGTACACACATCTCTTGAACCTATCTGGCAAAGCTTCTCTGAGGCCCAGAGAAGCTAAGTGTCTGGGTGGCAACATGACACTTGCCTCCACTCAGCATTTCTGTTGGCTTCACCTTGATGCTCAGACCTCTCTGCCCCTTATGGTGGGACAAGGGGACCACGGAGAGGGCAGAGGACAGATATACGAAACAATGTGTTACACAGCAGTATCAGTGACCGAGGGCCAGCAATACTGTTTCTATAGGTGCCACTTGCTGAACACTGGCTAGAGCTTTGAAGACAAATGCTTCTAGCCGCTGTCACAGCTGAGGAGACCAAGGCACGGGGCAGGGGTGATTACTGGTCAAGTCACAGAGGCGGGGATTAATGGCTCCAGCTTCAACCTTCAGCCTGTGCATGTCACAGATGTTCCATAAATGTCGCTTTTCTGTGATATGAACACATATACAGGTGATATGATCCTGTCAAGTATGCTGGGAGAGGCAGTAGGTAGAAATGGGACAGAAGAGCCCCCCACCCTGTGTGCACCCCAATCCAGCTTTCCTGAGGGTTGGGGATTACGGGAGAGTGAGTGTGTACTTGACTGGGGTCCCAGGCATTATCGTCACCCTGAGGAGCTCTCTGCATAGTCAGCATCAGACATCTGGTTGGTTTTTGGAGAACCACTGCACCTTGCTCAGCCTCTCCTGGGCCAGATCCTACCTTCTCCCTAGATGTCCTTTTCGGAGCATCTCCCATATCAGCTCTTACAAAGCTCTCTCCGCTCTTCTGCCCCCAGGGAGCCGGGAGGCTGCCTTCACCTACGCAATTATTGCTGCGGGTGTGGCCCATGCCATTACAGCTGCCTGCACCCAGGGCAACCTGAGCGACTGTGGCTGCGACAAGGAGAAGCAAGGCCAGTACCACCGGGACGAGGGCTGGAAGTGGGGTGGCTGCTCTGCCGACATCCGCTACGGCATCGGCTTCGCCAAGGTCTTCGTGGATGCCCGGGAGATCAAGCAGAATGCCCGTACCCTCATGAACTTACACAATAACGAGGCAGGCCGGAAGGTAGGCAGCAGGGAGGACGCTGCAGTGAGGTCGTTGGTGACAGGGGTGGCGTCTGGGAAAGCCCAGCTCTGCGCCTTGCTTCCTTCTGCTCCACTCTGGTGTCACAAGTGTGTGGCATGAAGCTTACTGGCTGAATAGAAAAAAAAAAAAAAAACCAAAATGGGTGCCTCTCAGCGAGGAGGGAAGAGGGAGGCTGATGAGTTCTCCAGGGCTCCACTGTCAGCTGTAGAAAGTGACTCTGGGGAAAGACTGAGGCAGTTGCCAGAGGCATCCACATGGACCAGCTTTCAGAGCAGCTACCCATGTCCTGTCGCCTAAACCAAGATCTAAGCCAATCCTAGAGGAGTAGGGCAGGATTTCTCCTGTTTCCTGCAGAGTGGCTGGGAAGGGGAGGGAGCTGGATGCCCAGTCCATGAGGAGAAGCAGATGGGACTGAAGGGCCAGAGGAGAAAGTGAGGAGCCGTGAGCTGGGGGTGGTAGGGGAGGCAGGTCCTGCCAATGTAAGAACCAGCCACGGCCGTTGAAATGCATGAAGGCACCAATACAGACTGGGAATCCTATCCCAGAAGTATTCACCCATCAGCAACCTGACCAGGCACTGAGGGACACCCAGGTCAGTGTTACCTGAGAGGGCACTGTCCCTGGTTGAGGCCTGAGGCTGGGGTGGGTTTCCGAAGGCCTGTGAAGGCGTGAAGCGGGAGGGGGTTTGTGCTTTGCTCCATGAGGTATCTGCGAGGCAGGGTGGAAGGATTGACAGAGACACAGAGCTGTGGTGAAGCGGGGGTGGGGGGTGGGGGTATGGGGGGGTGTCCTCAGGCCTGACGAGCTCATCACAGTTGGGTGGGCTCTGGGAGCAGGACAGCCAGTCCCTGAGTGTAAGTCTTGGGTTTTCTGTGCCACCACTTCATCTTTAGAACTGGTCTTGAAATGGGAAAAGCCAAGATTGAAGACAGTTCCCAGAAGGGTTCAGACATGAGAGTCTGCTGTTTAGTCTAGGTGACCATGGCAAAGTGGTGTCTTGTTCTGGTCCACCAGAACCCCTGGGCCACGTTTCAGCTCACAGTGTCCCCAGGAGGTTGTGTCATTTGTACCTTACTTTTACTGATGAAGAAACTGAGGCACAGGCAGGAAGTGATGCGCTAAAGGTCCCCTAGCACTGGCACCCGGCACGTCTGGCCACAGTGTTCACATTCTCTGCACAGATGTGTACATGGCTGCAGCGGCTGAGCCGGGGGCAGGGTCTCCTTTGCTAGGTCAGCTTCTGTCCTTCATTGCTGTACTGCCAGGGCTGAGGTGAGGAGGGAAGGCATCCCACTAAGATCTGACCCACCATCCTCAGTGCTCAGCCAGGGCAGGCATGAGTCCATGTTGCCCACATAAGCAGCACCCAGAGGGCCCCAGTGAGGAGTGTGGCTGGCGGCCTGCATACTGTGAGGGCATAGACAGGCCTGTATCCAGAAGGATAAGGGGCTACCCTACCCCCTTTCTTGTGCCCCCCCTGACCACATGCTCTGTGCCACAGCCTCTGAGCAGCTTTGATAAGTAAGAGAGACCTGGTCTTCCCTAGGATGATATCCAGGTAAATTGGGTGGCCCCAGGGACCATCTGTCTAGAGGGGTCATTCTGTGGGGGTCTCAGCTGTCCCTTCCTTTCCACTGCTGTAGTCAAACTCCCAGGGGGACTGGAGGTCACAGGTGCTGCTTCCTTCCTGAAGCTCTCACTCCTTGGAGGCAGGCAGGAGGCAACAGCTTCCCTCCTTTATCTCCAATTTCCTTACCCCAGCTGCCTGCATGGCCTATGTTGAGGCAAAGCATGAGGTTAGCCCATGGATCACAGTGAACCAGGCTAGCCGCTTTGGTAAGAGAGCCTCGTAAGCTGCACAGTTGGTTGTAGGCACAAGGCTGTGGCTGCTGCTCAGTTATGCTACCCTGGGCCTGTGGCCCTACATGGTCACAGGAAAAGCTTAGTGGGCTTCCTGGAAGAGGTGGGCCCCAAAGATAGCTGAATTTGGCTGATCAGAGGAAAGAGGTGAAGGCCCAGAAGGATGGGACCTATGACAGAGTGGAGTCTGGCTGGTCTGTGGGTTCTTGGGGGATCCCCAGATCTGATAGGATGTCCTGATGTGGCTTCTCCTTGTCCAAGTCTCAGGGGAGCTTCCTTCTCGTTCCTTCCCCACCTCTTTTGGGATGCAGCTTTGTCCCATAGCTTTCTCAGGACCCCCTTGGGGTGTCCCTTACAGCTCCACCCTAGACCCTGGAGACAGACATGCTGCACATGGACACATTGATCAGGACCCATGGCAACTAGGTAGAGGTGCTTTGGCTCCAGAGCAAAGAGGGGTAGAAGTCATGGGAACAGGCTGTGGATAGACATTGGGTGTGGATGGAGCATGGGCTGGGCCTGCCTGAGGTGTGAGGAGCACAGGAGGAAGAATTTTCCCCACTTGCTGGTGAGGACCTGTCTTAGTCAATATTCTATTGCTGTGAAGAGACACCATGACTAAGGCAACTCTTAGGAAAGAAAGCATTTAGTTGGGGGCTGGCTTACAGCTTCAAAGTTAGTTCATTGTCATCATGGCAGGGAGCACCGTGACATGCATGACATTGGAGCATTAGGTGGAAGCTACATCATTATGTGTAGGGAGAGAGAGAGAGAGAGAGAGAGAGAGAAAGAGAAAGAGAGACTGGGCCTGGCATAGGTTTCTGAAACCTCAAAGCCCATCCCCAGTGACACATTTCCTCCAACAAGGTCACTCCTCCTAACTTCTAATCCTTTCAAACAGTGCCACTCCCTGGTGACTAAGCATTCAAATATGTGAGCCTCTGGGGGCCACTCTGATTCAAACTGCCACAGGACCCTTAGGTGTTTTCCCACAAAAGCAGTTCATCTAGGGACCATGTATTATCCTGAGTGTGAGGGTTAGCTGGGGCCACTGGCCTAGGTCTGAGTCCCAGAGGATATTACTAATTGTAAAGCACACCCCTCCCTGGGACTTCTCAGCATATTCCAGGCTGCACTGGACTCCACATGGCCGGTGAGGAAAGGCCCACAGCATTTAGGCTTGGGAAGGATTGTGGTCTTGTTGATCACTCGCTGCCTCGTGGAGACAAGACTCAACCTGACCACAGGCTCTGGAGCTTGTCAGCAGCTGGTGTGAGAGAAAAGGGAGGGGGCAGGAGAGCCAGGAGGGGGCAGGAGAGCCAGGAGAAAGGCCATGCATGCCTTCTGCAGGCTGCTGAGGGGCCACTACTGCAGAAGCACTGACTGTGTGCCCTGAAAAGGAGGAGGACCAGTGTGAGGCTTCTGCCCTCAGTGGACTCCGGAACCAGTGGTCAGGGCATGGTGGGCCACTGTGCTTCAGCCTCTGATGGCAGGGGTAGTCACAGGGGTAGTCACAGGGGAACTCACAAAAAGGAAGGCCAGGGACGGTAGATGCCTCTGGGGGAGGTGGCTGGGAGCTGAAGTCTCTCCTGTTGGCCTTTTAGGGCCACATTATTTCTAGATTGATGTCACAGGCCACTCTGCTCCACACGCTGGTGGAGTACTAGGCTCACTCATTCCGGTTAGTGGTTCAAATCACAGGATACTTGAGGAGACAGACGTCTGGAGAATGGGCCTGAAATCCTCACAGTGATCTCTGTATCCTTGGATTATCTCTTTCCCGTCCCTTGGGTGTCAGGGAGAAGAGTTAATTACTCCATGGTCTTGTCCTCAAGATTCCCAAGTTAGTGAGAGAAAGAAAAAGGGGCCAAACTTTTGACTCATGGCTGAACATCGTAGGAGAAAGACGGTTCAGAAAACACAGCAGCTGTGCTGTTTCCTAAGGGAGACCGGCTGAGAGAAGAATGCGATCTTCAGGCAGGCCTTGAAGGATAAACAGGAAGAAGACACCTAGCATAAGCAGGCATGGGACTCAGTGGCGGAGGGTCTGCATTCGTAATGCCCTCCACTCAATCCCAGCATTAGAAAAACAAAAGGGGGGGTATTAAATCTTCAGAGAGCAGTAGGGGCTCCATGGTCTGAGGCTGGGTAAGAGGTAATGAGGTTGCCCAGGAGGCTGGAATCAAATACCAGGCCTTACATGTCAGAAGTAGCCAGAAACAATGTAATGGCAGTGAGCTTTGGGTGGCTTCCTGTCCTTCCCTGACATGGAATGGAGAGGAGCGAAAGGCCCTAGAGGTAGCAGGTGTCAACACCTAGGAGTTAGGGAAGTATAACAAGCAGCCTTTGGGCAATGTTTGGCAGTGTGCCCCTCACTGGGTTAGGCAGAGGAGACAGGTAGAGAGCATAGGAGGGTCCTCCGAGACAGAGGTGGTGACTCCTGGGGCTCTGGCACCTGACTGTAGCTTTGGAGAATGCTTATGTGGAGCAGGCCCATGACCCACTGGAGGGCAGGAACAGCTAAGAACGCCAAAGGCCTCTGAGGGGTGCAGGGAAGGAATAAAACAGAAGCCAGGAGGGTTCTGGGAAGGGAGGTGCTGGCAGGGAGGTGACCAGGACAGGGACAAGCTGGGACCCCGCCTGACTGCACAGGAAACATGCCCCCCAGTCTGCATGTTACGGTGGCTTCTGCCGTTTCTTCACCTGGCAAAGTTATCTCCAAGTCCCCACAATAACATGGTATCTTCCTACTGGCTGTGGAGGTCTTGGTGTACCTACCCTCAGGGTGAAGTGTGGAACTCTGGAGGGTCCTGAGGAAGGATGGACTGTCAGCAGCCCCTGAAGCAGTGAGGGTTGAGACCAGGACAGGCAGCCTGAGGACAGGGCCCCCCACTGGGACAGGCCAGCCCTGCTGGAATGTGCCTTGCTCCAGGGAGGTGAGCTAAGGGGGATGGAATTCCACCTGAGTGTGGAGTCACCTCTTGCTCACAAGGGGTGTTGGTCTTGTCCCTTCCTGCCCTGCCCTGTCTGGTCTGGGTGCTCCTAGGGGCTGGCTCTCTACTCTGGGCATGGCTGTAGGGAGGCCAGTGTATCGGGGACAGCAGGGACCCAGCCCCTGGCAGCGAGGGCGAGGCCCAGATAAGACTTGCTCCACTTTGTTGCCGCTAGAAGCCACTTGCATACTTACCCAGAGAGAGTGGACAGTGTGGCATGTCAAGGGCCCGAGAGGCCAGGCCCCACCTCCCCGGAAGCCAGCTAGCAGTCCTCAGGCTACTGTGCTTACAAGTTCTGCCCCACATTTGGGGCAGATAGGGGATCTCACCTTCAAAACGCAGGAAAGGCCTGCGTCCTGGGCTCAGTGGATCCGGATGAGGGTGGCCTTGGGTTTCAGAGGCTTTTCCAGGTCTGACATTGGGGTAGAAGAAAACGCAGAGCTCTTGAGGACCTTGCCCATGCCCTCCCATGCTCACTAGCCTCTAGCCCTGAACTCCTGGGCCAACCATTTTGCTCAGGGTTTTTACACACGCTGCCCATCAGGGTGAAGTTCAGCCCCTTCTCAGAAGTCTTCTCTCCCCAGTGTCCACCTAGTCTCAATAATACCACTCTGCTTATCTATCTATCTATCTATCTATCTATCTATCTATCTATCTATCTATCTATTTATTTAGAGACATAGTCTTGCTATATAACCCAAGCTGGCCTTGAACCTTCTCTCTCTCTCTCTCTCTCTCTCTCTCTCTCTCTTTTGGTGTTTGTGGGGGTTTAAAACAGGGTTTCTCGGTGTACAGGCCTCTGCTTTTATTTTTTAAGGCAACCCCCGCCATTTGAACTTCTTCTGTTTGCACAGTCCTTCATGTCTTTATTGTCCACTACCTCCCACTACAAGGTCAGCATCATGAGGGTCAGGACAGCTGAGTCGTCTCTGCCTGGAATGGTGCCTGGCACACAGTAGGGTTCAAGAAAGGTTTCCAGAGTGCGTGCATGAGTGGCAAGTGTCTGCTCTTTCCCGGAAGTGTCTTGGGAGGAGGATGCCAGATGGAATTTGAGATTCCCAGTTAAATTTGGATTCAAGATAAGTAAGAAATAAATTTTATTTATGTGTGTCCCAAATGTTTTATGAGACACACAATTAGATGTCTTCTTTGTTTATGTCAAATTCAAATTTAACTGTTTTGTGTATTCTGAGTAAAGCTTATGCTGTGGTAACTATGGGCTCACATGAAATTGAAAGAACACAGAGACTCTGAGGACCTGTTGTTCAGCTCCCCCACAGTGACAGCCTATAGAATTGTAGGACGCTGTCACCCCAGGACCCTGGCATTGATACCACGGAAGTACAGAGCATGAGGACCGTGTGCCATTTCCCTCCCTCAGGACTCCCAGTCACCACACATCACTAATGTTTATAATTTTGTTGTGTTAGAAGGTTGGATAGAAGGAGTGGGGAAGGATGCAGCCGATAGAATCCCTTCTTGCTCCATGTTATCTCCTAAACTCACTCAAGTTGTTGTGTGCAACCATAGTTCTTGCCTCTCAGCAGTCACGTGACAGTCCACGTGACAGTCCATGGCTCAGAGGCAGCACACTTGGTTTAGCTGTTCCCCCGCTGAAGGACGTCTGGTTTGTTGGCAAGCTTGGACCGTTGTAAATAAAGCTGCGGTGAATGTGTGTGTACAGATTTTTCTACGAATGTGAATGTCTAGTTCTCTATGCTGTATGCCAAGGGAGCCAACATACTGTTGCTGAGAGTTTAGCTTTATGAAAAAGCAGCTAAGCATCCCTACAGAGGGATGTCAGCTTCGCATCACTGCGTGACAACTGGTTTTGGGGGTCCACAACGGGTTGATCCTGCTGATTTGGGTCTGTAGCAGCTCATCACAATAGGATGCATGATGGAGCAAAGCTGCATACTTCATGTCTGGAAGGTGACAGACAGGGATAGGGTGGACCATGTCCCACTTTCCCCTTTGAGGGCACCTTCAGTGACTTGAAAACTCCCTTGCCTCTTGAAGATCCCCCTGTCTATTGGGAAGCAGCCCATTACTACATGGGCCTCCTGGGGACATCCCAGGTTGAACTACAGCACTGGCATTGCCATTTTCCACTCCCAGAGCCACCTGTGAGTGACCCATCTTCTCCACATCCGTGCCCACACTTGCTGATAACACAGGTTTTTATTTCTGTCGCTGGGATGGGCGTGTGCCGTATCTCAGCAGGGCTCTAGCCACACCTCCAATGGCTGATAAGATGAGCATCTCTCCTTGTGTGTTTCTGCCATCTGTGTACCTCAGAGGGTATGGTGGGATGTGTCTGTCCATCCTCTGGCTCACGTTTTAGACTGCTGGCTTTTTTTGGCTGTTGGTTTCGGACATTTTTAATTCATCTCTTCAGGCGCTTTAGTCAGGTCTGTGTTTGCAAGCCTTTCCCTGGTCTACAGCTTGTCTTTTTTATCTCCACGACAGGGCCTTTCCCAGAGTGAAAGTGGGCCTGTTGTTACTGCTGTTTGTTTTTATACACTGTCTCACTGTAGCTCAGCTGGCCTTGAACTTGTGGGAGGAAAGTACTTTCGAAGTTGGCTAAGAAACCTTTGCTACCCTGGGTCCCTAGGGTGCTTTATTTCTAAAAGTTTTGCATTTAAATTCCTGGTGTGGTGGCATGTGCCTGTAAGCCCAGGACTGGATTGTGAGTTTGAGGTCAGCCTGATCTATACAGTAAAGCCCTGGCTCAAAAAAAAATTAAGCATTTAAGCCCACTCATTTTATAACTAGATTATCCAGATGTTTTAAGCCTAATACAAAGCTTATCACTTCAACTATGCTTACATATATGATTATGCAGCTCAAGGTCCATTAGTATCATGAAACACTACCACATCTGTGCACAGCCTCCATCACATTTGTCCAGAGCCCCCATCATACCTGTGTAGGAGACAACATCACACTTGTGCCAGAGACGCCACCATACCCATGCCAGAACCTCTATCCCCACACCTAAGCCAGGGCCTCCATCCCCACACCTATGCCAGGGCCTCCATCCCCACTCCTATACCTTGTCCTCCATCCCCACACCTATACCTTGTCCTCCATCCCCACACCTATACCTTGTCCTCCATCCCCACTCCTATACCTTGTCCTCCATCCCCACACCTATACCTTGTCCTCCATCCCCACACCTATACCTTGTCCTCCATCCCCACACCTATACCTTGTCCTCCATCCCCACTCCTATACCTTGTCCTCCATCCCCACACCTATACCTTGTCCTCCATCCCCACACCTATACCTTGTCCTCCATCCCCACACCTATACCTTGTCTTCCATCCCCACACCTATGGCAGGGCCTCCATCTCCATACCTATACCTTGTCCTCCATCTCCACACCTATGGCAGGGCCTCCATCTCCACACCTATGCCAGGGCCTCCATCTCCATACCTATACCTTGTCTTCCATCCCCACACCTATGCCAGGGCCTCCATCCCCACACCTATACCTTGTCCTCCATCCCCACACCTATGGCAGGGCCTCCATCTCCACACCAATGCCAGGGCCTCCATCCCCACACCTATACCTTGTCCTCCATCCCCACACCAATGCCAGGGCCTCCATCTCCACACCTATATCTTGTCCTCCATCTCCACACCTGTGCCAGAGCCTTCATCAAATTCTCTGATTTCAGCAACTTGAAAGCTGCAGCCTCAGCCCCAACACGCCAACCCAAAGCCTCCAGTCACTGAAGCTACAAACCACAGCATAGACTCTTCACTTCCTGTCCTGGCCTAATGACATACTTTTCCTCTCTGCTTCCACAAATTTGACCATTCCAGAGACCAATTAAGAATCCAGAATTAAGCTAGATTGGGGTGTTTTTCTTCTGTGTCTGGCCCGAACTGGCCTAATGTCTTACAGGTTCTCATGTTGTAGGTGTGACTTGTGTGACAATATTCCTATTTTAGCTTGATTTTCATGGTGGTTGAATCTGGTTCCTCTGCTCAGCCCTGGTGCCCAGACAAGGAGTGTAGCCTCTAAGAAGGAATTGGACCAGGAGAAGGAATTGTAGGCCTATTCTGGATCTAGAGACTTCTTCTGAGGGCCCACAGGTGGAGAAGCAGGCCAGGATTGGTACCCGGCCCAGCTTAGGCTCTCCTGCCTTGTGGTAGAACATGCTGGATGAGAAGCTGTGGCAGAGGCTGGGACCATGATGGAGATGAGAGTCCAGGACTAGGTTATTGATACTGATGGAGCTAGAACTGGTCTAGAGAAGCCACTGAGAACAGGTCAGAAGGGAACTGACCCTGGTCAGGGTGGAGGGTGTTCATGAGGACTAGGGTTTTTCCTCTTCATTCAATGTCACAGCCAGGGCTGGGTCCAGCCAGCTCCTGCCATTGATGCCACAGTGATAACCATGACTAGTATCCAGGGAAAGAGGGATGAGACAAGGGAGGAGTGGAAATGAGTGGTCAGATAGGGCAGCTCTTCCCGGAGAAACTGGCAAGGCCTGTGGGTCCCCAGCTGTCACTTCGCTCTGGGCTACCAAGACCTCTTCTACTCAATCCCATGAAGACATGACAGCCCAGGCTTAGCTCAGAGAATGGATGGACACCCTGGCCCCAGAGGAACTTGGGTCACTCATCCAGGAAGGTGATTTTTAGCGAGTTGTCACTGTCCCCCAGGCCCTCAGCAGGCCAGGATGTCCAGGAGGGAGAGCGTGGGAAAAGGCAGGTTCAAGCTCAGGCGAAGAGACACAAGGCTCTTGTCAGGGAGAGTGACACAGGCAGACACAGGTTCTCTGCTAGGGGGACACAGGAAGTCTAATATCAGCACTAACAGTACAATCCCATTTAATCCCCACAACCGTTAACCTCCCGCCTGGTCACAAGTCTGCCTTCCCCGCTTTACACTTGGGAAAATGGAGGTGAAAAGAGGAAAATGGTCCAAGGCTACACCACACTCAAGTTACCCTAGACATCTGAACTCAAGCTGGCTCCAGACTCAACAATGTCTGGGGCTGACCTTTCTCAATCCCAACATCCCATGAGTGATTCCACAATATTATCCCAAAAGACTGGAACCTTCTGAAGCAACTCAGAAGCTTTGGTCCTTAGACCCCAAGGTCCCACTCTCTAACCACGTGGGGACTGAGGGTCATTCAGGCACTGTGTCCTGTCTTGCTCTGGTTGTGGGGCCCTAGACATTGTCTTCCACCTAGAAGAGGACACCTGGGAGCCAGAGAAAGAGCTGATTTAGAGGTTTATGTATTTATGTCTTTTTTGGGGGTTTTCAAGACAGGGTTTCTCTGTGTAGCTTTGTGCCTGTCCTGGATCTCGCTCTGTAGACCAGGCTGGCCTTGAACTCACAGAGATCCACCTGCCTCTGCCTCCCGAGTGCTGGGATTAAAGGCGTGCGCCACCACTGTCCGGCTGCATTTATGTCTGTTAAAGCAGAGTTCTGGGCCTCCACAGTTCTGGGCTTGTGCTAGACAGAGGGCAAGCTTGGAGCCCTGAGCCTTCACCTGCAGGGTCCTTCTTGTTCTACTAGGCAAACATGAGCTTTGGCTCAGCGTCCCCCAGAGCCCAGCCTGGCGTACACTTGATGTCTTGGGGTGGCACAATCTAAGGGCTAGTGCAGACTGTGTGGTTGGGAGGGCTGCTTTCGTTCCTGTTCACAGTGTATGCTGCTGTGCATTTGGCTGGACCTGGCCTTGCTGCTTCTGGCCCGGGTGCCCTTAAGGCTGTCGCTTTGCTTTTCTGTGCCTACTCTTTCCATCTGTGAAAAGGGCTCATCTCATAAATTGATGCTAACAACATGATCAAATGAACTGAAGGTGTTTACGGTCACATTGGTAAACAGTCTCCTTAAGTCACATGTGACCTTTTGAACAAACTGCAAATGAGTATGATGAAGCCTCAGTTCTTTGGCTCAGGTTTCTAGGGCTTGGTGTCCATGTGTGGCTCATGGTTAGCTTATGACTTCCCTGGTACAGGGAGTCCCCGAGACGCTGGTGAGCACGGGGTATTCAGAACTTAGCATTAATAGAGAAACCTAGGAAGGCCTCCATAGCCGGCCACCTTCCTGGCCTCCAGGAGCAGCCATGTGATTTCCCCTAGAAAGAATCCCCCATGTGGCTGACCTGGCAAGAGCTTACTGGAAAGTAGCCAGAGGAGAGGAGGGCAGTGTGGTGAGGCAGAGGTGGGGCTCGGTTATGCCACAGTGAGACCAAGGCAAAATGTGCCCACTGGGCACACAGTTGCTTTCTTTGTCCCCAGGAGGGGGACTAGAACTCAGGGTGTTATCAAATGAGTGAGGGGAGACAGCAGAGGGGGATTTGAGCGGGCTAAGAGGCATGGCATGATCCTGCAGGGACGGCAAGACTGGCTCCTAGAAGCCCAGCCGTCACCTCTCCTAATCCTGGACCCTTGTGTCCTTTGCAGAAAGATTCAGGTGTGATAATATACTGAAGAGGGCGTTCTGCCTAGCCAAGGAGACTCACTGGCAGTGTGCGTCTGAACCCAGGGAGATGGCTCAGGGCGGGGGTGTCTGCCATGCCATAGGAAGGCTTTCCCTGTTCCCCGTGGGGATGATATGTCACCTGCCCACTGCATGGATTGGGAGGGAGGGCCAGGCAGCAGCTGGAGGAGTACAGCAGGGCACTGGCAGGAGGGGTGGGGTCTCCAGCAAGACCTGGGCCCTGGCTGTGGGCAATGCCAGCCTCAGCTGCTCACTGTGCTGTACCATATCGAGACTAAACATACTTTGTGTGTGCTCATCCCATCCCACATGTGCCTCATAGCCACTCTCACCTCACAAGAGAGGGCCTGTTGTTATTCCTGCCACAGGAGGAAACTGAGGCACTAAATGAATGGTATAGCCCTGTCACCCACCTTGGCAGGCCACACTCTGTCCATCCCCTGTGCACCTGTTTCTTAGCCCTCTACTGTGTGTGTCCATGTACAGTGTTTAGATGACAGGGCTGGTATGCTGCAGTCACAATGACTAGCCAGTTGCACACACCTTATTCTTGCAAGACCTTCACTATTTACACCTTTTCCTGGTCAAGCCTTGCAGCTCTGTGCAGGTGAACAGTGTCACTGGGCCCCTGTTGTAAGCAGGCATGGCCACTGAGGCTCAGGTGGGCCTTTGTGCACCAGGAGGGTTGCGCTGCAGCTAGCTCTTCTCCTCTGGGCAGGTGGGGTTGCTGGCCACACCCCGCTCTAACTCTCAAGAATTCCAGTTGGGCCTTTGTTCTGTGCTGGCAATAGAAATGGCCTGGGTGTGGGAAGAGCTTCCTCCCAGTCCTGACTGTACTGCTTATTTGCTGTATGATCTTGAACAGTTGCCTGTCTCTGAGGCTTAGTTTCCCTCCTCCATGTGTGTGTGGGGTTCCAATAGTAGACTTCTTGGATCCACTGTGCAAGCTCAATGCCTGCAAAGTCCTAGATGGCCAGTGTTTCACGGTGGAACGCATGGAGCCCAGAGCAGCTGCTCTGAGACTGCACGAGTCTTAGAGGCAGGGGTTGCAGAAATAACACGAAAGCCACAGTTGTGTTCTAGGCGCTACAGTTTGTTTGTTTGTTTGTTTGTTTGTTTGTTTGTTTGTTTATAGGGGTAGTGGTGAGGCAGGATCTCACTATGTAGCCCTGGCTGGCCTGGAACTCACACAGATCCACCTGCCTCTATCTCCTGAGTGGTGAGATTAAAGACCTGCACTACCACACCTGGCTAGACCCTATGTTCTATTCCTAAGGCTCTTGCTAGCTCTGTGCTCCACCTTCTTTGAAGCCCTGCCCAAATAGCATGTTGGAAAGATCTGGGGGGAAGGAGCTGTCTGGAAGCCATTGAGATTTGTTACTTCTGAATAGGGAGGGCCACAGGAGACCAAGCCACTGTGTGACATTATGAATTCCCTGAGATGGGTCTCTAGATCAATCAGTCATACTTGAGCTGCTCCTCAGTAGAGAGAGCTGCCCTTGTCAAGTCCAGGACCTGCAAACTTCTCCACAAAGCCTTGTCTACACCCAGAACTTCTGCCCACACTCCTGGCCGCTGCATCCGGCAGCTGCCCTCCTCCTGGCTGCAGACTGTCTGGTGGCCTGCCTGGAATATCCTTGCCCTGTTCCCGGAAGCATCGGTGCCACCCAAGGACAGAGCCTTGGCCTTGCCTCTGGCTGTGCGCTTCCTTTCACACCCCACAGGTGGGACTTCACCTACTGCCCCATTTCTGCTCTGCTACAGCTACCCAGGATTCACCTGTGCACCAGCCCCTGAGTTCAAATCTCCTGCAAACAGAATCTGCCCCTGCCTGGTGTTCCAATTCATCAGCCTCTTCCTGGCAGCAGTATGACAGGCCCCTGGCTTGGGGCTGCAGTCTTTCCAAACGTGACTTGTATCCTTCATCCTCTGTTACAACCTCACACTAATTCCCTTCCATCTCAGCATAGATCCCGAAATCTTCAAAATATCCGTCAAGACCCTCCCTGATCTCTGTCCTCCTCTGTTCCAACGCCACCTCCTGCCTCCTCTTTGCCTATTCTCTTCCTCCTCTTCCCAAGTGTCTCCTCAATGGTCTCAGACATGCTGGGTATTCCCCTGCCTCAGGCCCTTTGCACTTGCCGATTTCTCTAGACTGCTGCACCCCCAACCCTCACCCCACCACACATCCTCAAGTCCTTGCTCAAATATCACCTAAGAAGGGTTTTCCTGACCACCCCCCTGGAAACTGCCCCCATCTGTCTCGCCACTTCCTGTTCCCGCCCGTGTTTTGTTTTCCCACATAGCGCTTTCGACCACCTGACATAATATTGGGAGTTTGCCAGAGATCCCAACATGGACTGGGAAAAAGTCAGAGCGCTTGCTGTAGAAGGCATCCTGTGGGAGGGTGCAGGCCCAAAGATTCCTCCCCACTATGATCAAGTCTGTCCCTCCATACCTTGCCCCACTGGGCCAGTGGAAAGGGTTTATTTCAATACAGCTCCCGTCATATGGCAGGCATTATTCTAAGTGCTTTGTACATATTATCTCACACAGTGCTCATAAGAACCCATGAGATGGCCACTCTTACAGTCTTCCATTATAAATATGGAAATGGAGGCACAGGTTCAGTGACTTGCCCAAGATCATGTGGCCAATAAATAAAGAGCCAGGACATGTATCCTGGAAGGGCAGGGTCAGAACCTACGTTCACTATACTCCTCTCTGGACCTGCTCACTCCCTTATTTGTTAAATATGTGTCTACTTCATGTTAACTACAAATTTTGGAGATGGACACATACATAGATGACTAAGAAAATGGTGAAAAACTCCCATCAGGGAGTTCATAATCCAATAAGAAATATTGACTAAGTCAAGATCAGGAGAGGAAAATGTCCCCGTTCAGTAAACATGTGCTGACACCTGTAATGTGTCAATTCTGGACATCAGAGATGAAGCATTGCTGCTGGTTTTGAGGGGCATCCATTGTGACAGTCTAGGGAGACCTGACAGCAGAACTCGGATCTGACACAGAGAAGCATAGGACATTGTGGGAACCCAGAAGAGGAGGTTTCTGCGTGGGGACTGGTTGAACTGAACAGACGGCTGAGTGGTAGCAGCGTGGCTGCCTAGGTGTGTGGGTAGATGGTTGTGTAGGTGAATGGAAGGATGGAAAGGTGGACAGATATGTGGGTGGTGGGGGATGGGTGGATAGATAAGTGAGTGGGTGGATAGAATGGAGGGTGAAAGGATGGATGCAGAGATGTTTTACTATGTAGACAGAAAAGGATTTGGAAAGGATGGATGTGTGAATGGATGGGTGGGTGGGTGGATGGATGGATGGATGAATGGATAAACATGTGAATGACTGGGTGGGAAAGTTGGAGGATGGATGGGTGGGTACGAGTGTGAATGGATAAATAGATTATAGGTATATGGATGTGTGTATATATAAATATTTGAAATATGGACAAGTAAGAGTCAAAGGATGCAGGATGCATGGATGGGTGGATGGATGGATGGAGAGTTATTTGGAAAGATTGTTAGTTGATTGAATGAATGAGTAAAAAGCTGAGCTCATTGCTGGGAAGTTGGACACGTTCCCAGTGAGATCACCAGACCAGCTGAAAGAAAGGATTGCAAATCCACACATTCATCCACTCAACAAATACCAGCAAGCACCTATTTGTGTGTCCGGTACTGTGTTAGGCTCTGGGATTAGGTGTGGCACTTGCCTTTATAGAGCTGACATTCCAGGGGGAAGTCAGACAACAAATAGTCCGATGGAGAGAGAACCATTGTCAAAGAGTAATCAATGCCATGACAGAAAAATAAGGCAGAGTAAGAGGGTAGAGACGACAGAAATGGACGTTACTGGGGGAGGTGGAAGAGACCTCTCTGAGAAGGTGAACTGTGAACAGAGACTGAGCTGTCTGGGGAGTACCACTTGAGTGAGAGCATTCAATAGCCCAGAGGCCAGTGTGGCCCCACCAAGTGAGCAATGAGCACAGGGGTGACAAGGTCACAGGCAGGAGTGCTGGGAGCGGGGATGCCCTGGAGGACATGGGAGGGGTCTGCGTGGAGCAGGCACATCTGGGAGATGAACAACTTGCTGCTTGGGTGTAAAGGCTTTCAAGGGCAGTCAGTCTGGCTAGCCTGGAAGCCAGTGGAGACCACTGAATCTGGGCTGGTTTGCTGTAGAGAGCCCCCCTCCCTGCTCCCCTGGAAGGGTTCCCAGTTGGGAGGCCATCAGCATTTTAATTACGGCTCCCAGTTCTCAATGGTTTGCAGCCCAACCATGAAACAGGCCCTGGGCAACATGTGGCACTTCAGTGATTTACTCCCTCACCATTCTATATTCAGTGCCCCTGGGTGCTGTCGGCCGAGTTTTCAGAGAGAAAAAGAAACGGAATGTGGGAGCAGGGTTAAGTCTGGGATTTTAAGTGCATTGATCCATTTTTCAGTTATTCTCTGAGATAAGATTTCTCAGCCTTCCCTAAGTTACTGGTATCCACTGATGTGGGGCACAACTGTCCAGTGCTCTGCTTCTCTTCACTCTGATAGCATGCATGCTTTCTGCCGAACGGTGGCTTTGGAGGCTACCACAAGACAGGCATGGGTTCCCACTCTCTGTCTGAGGCTTCCCCCTTCACCCCAACCCAACCCAAGGCCCAGGGTCCTACAGGACTCTTCAGACTTCACATGCCCATAAACCACCTGGAGAGTGGAAACACCTTCTGACTGATAGCAGATCTGGGCAGGGCCTGAGGCCCTGTATCTCCAGCAGCCTCCCCTGATGCCGGGTGCTGTGGCTGGAATGTATATCCCAAAAGTTCGAGTACTGAAAACTTAATCCCCAAAACCAAATGCAGATCTAGAGGTGAGACCTTTGGGAGGTAATTAAGGGTAGACGAAGTCTAGAGGCCAGCCCTCGGAGTGACATCAGTGGCTTTATAAGCAGAGGAGGAGAAACCTGAGCTCCCACACTATTCTGTCTCTGATGTGACATCCTGTACCATGTTGTGACATGGCACAAGGTCCTCCTAGATGTAGGCACCATGTGTTTAGGTTTTCAGCCTCTAGAATTAAGCTGAATAATTACCCAACCTCTAACAGTCAGTTATAGTCACAGAGAACAGCCTGGGACATTGGCTTTGGGACCACACCTGGGCAGCAAGGATCTTGACCTGTGCCATCCAATAGAAATCTAATTAATCCACATGGGTAACATGTTCTAAGGACAACATCAGAAAGACAAAAAGAGTCCTGGGGAGGTGACTCAGGGGTAGAGCATTTGTCTAGCATGCACAAGGTCCTGGGTTTGATCCCCAGCACTAAAGAGGAAAAAAAAGATGCTGTTAAAGGGAATAATGTAATTTATTTAATCTATTATCATCATTCAATATGTAACTAGTATAAGAATACTGAGGTCTTGTGTGCTGCTTTTCCATAATAGTTGTCTGTGATCTAGCATGTGTACTGATAGCACATTTCATTTCAGGACATCGTATTGCTTCCAGGATGTCCACTCTACCCCTATAAATTCCAAATCTGATTTAGGACTGGTTGGGGAAAGGCAGCTTCACTTCCCGGGTCCCTAAGGCAGCTATAAATATCTGCTGAGGACAATCATGGGAAATGAGAAGGTTGGACTAGGTCCTTGCTGCCCTTCCCCTCCCGGGTGGGCCAGTGGGTCTGTTCTCTGCCACATTTAGCTCACATAGCCTGGAAATGGCTTCTCTTACCAGTCCCCAGTTTTGTGGTCAAAGAACCGGGTTCAGAGATGCTAAGCAACATCCTCAGAGTGACCCAGCCAGGAGGTGACAGACCTGGGGCTTGAATCAAAATAGTGGAAACTCCTTCTCTGCAGTAAGAGACTCCAAATCTTTTAGCATGCCGTGACTTCAGGGGAACTTCCAGACCCATTCATTTCTGCAGATCTGCTGAAGTGGCCTGGACCCTGAAGCCAGAGAGCCTCTGGAATGGCAAAGAAGGCAGAGCACCTTTGGTTGGCAGGACTGGCACAGCCCAAGTCCCTGGGAGCCCTGGGTCCGAGCTCCTGCAGCAAATCCTAAGGTTTAGAACAGCACCAGGGAGTCCATGTCCCTTCAGCCATGCCCACCATCTGTGCCTGTGGGAGAGGTCTGTTACACTCAACTGGAAATTGCCATGGGGTCAAGACCAGACACTCAACCAGAAGAACCCCAATTTCATCCAATAGAAATCAAATATAAGTCCCAGCTAGGAAAGGGTATCTCAGAGGAGATGCCCCAGCGTGTATGTCCCAGCTACTTGAGACCAGCCATTCCTAACTCACAGATGCCTGCTGAGCATCTCCTAGGAGGTGGCTTCTTCCAGATGCCTCACGGACCACACAGCAGAGAGCAGAGAGCTCTGCACAGTGAATCCAGCAGCAAGTTCTCTAAAAACTCATGGCTGGGAGGATCCATACTAGGGTCGTGCACGAGAGTCTGACAGAGGAGTGTGCCAAAGCTGAGGACCCAGGGGAAGGGTACCACAAGCAAGACAGCAGCAGCCATAGGGGTCTTGAGTGAGAATAAATATGGCTTCCCAGGAACACCTGGTACCAATTGTTCACTGAGGGTGTTTGGCAGGGCTGAGAGGCAGCAGGTGTCCTGGGCACCAGAGGGTAGGGTGAAGTTGTTTTCTTAAGAGGTTGCCACTTGGCTTCTGATAACTGCCCACATCCCCATCCCATTAAAGCCCGGCTATGCCCAGATGTGTACTGGATTCCAGGAGGGGGTATGGCCCAGTACACAGTCTCTCAGCAAGTCTATCCAGAGTTCTGGGGGGTCTCCACACTCCTTCCTTTCCTATCCTGGCCATTGCTGAGACACACCTAACTTCTCTCCTGTATCTCACTAACACTTTGGTCTTTGTATCATTTGGACTTCTGTCCAGGCACTTCTGCTACTGGAAATGCCCTGGATTTGCTTCTCTGCATGCCTCAAAACTCACAAGTCCCTTCCTCTAGGAAGCCTCACAGGCACATCGCTTGCTTGGCCCATAGAGAATGCAGAGGCTTCTGTTTGGACCAGATCTGAGGAAGAAAGATTCACTGGTCTGTCTCCCTAACTATGCAGAGTCTCCTGAGGAGAGAGACCTTGCCCCACATCACTAGCACCTGATGTAGACCTTTGCAGAGGGTAGGTCCCTCAGGATGGCTCTGGAATGACAGGGCAGAATTTTCTCCCTTGCCCATTATTAAAAGTACCAGAAGAGCTTTTGTAGCTTGAATGTTAAGTGGTCTTTTAATAAAAAACCCAGTACCAGATATTGGTGTAAATGCTGAAAGATCAGAGAGACAAAGAAACAAGCCACAGCCACCACCTCTTACCTCACCCACTCCTCAGCCTGAAAAAGCCTCTAGTTCCTATCTCTTCACGCCTTATATACCTTTCTCTGCCCAGCCATCACTTCCTGGGATTAAAAGCATGTGTGCTTCCCAAGCAAAGGCATAGATCTCAAGTGCTGGGATTAAAGGCGTGTGACTCCCAAGTATTGGGATTAAAGGTGTGTGCCACCACTGCCTGGCTCTATTTCTCTCCTAGACTGAGTCAATCTCATGTAGTCCAGGGTGACTTTGAACTCACAGAGATCCAGATGGATCTCTGCTTCCCAAGTGCTAGGTTAAAGGTGTGTGCTCCACTGCCTGACTTCCATGTTTGATCTAGTGGCTTGTTTTGTCCTCTGATCTTTAGGTAAATTTTATTAGGGTACACAATATATCACCACAAGCTTTGAATGCTCTCATGTGCCTGTCCACAGCTGAGATCAAGTCAGAACTTAGAAGAGCCTGAGCCAGACTTCTGGAAATTCAGCCCCCATTGACTCTGCAGGGCTGGGAAGCCCAGTTTTGGAGGAGAAGCAGGTGCCAGCCATACACCAAGTCAAGGCTGCACTTCGAACACACAGGGCCAACTATGCTTAGCGCTGCTGGCCCTACAGTTTTTTTTTTTTTCATCTGTGTGTCACACAATCACAGCGTATGGTTCAGTGGTTCCTAAGAGGTTCATAGAGATACACACCCACCACCCAAATAAACTTAAAACCTTCAACACCCAAAAGAAGTTTTTGGTAACTACTGACAGTCATAGGTGAAAAAGCAAACCAACAAGCCCTGTGTCCCAGTAGAGGGGAGATGTAAGCAGGAGGATGGGGAGTTCAAGGCTAGCTTGGGCTATGTGAGAAAAACAAGAAGTCAGCCAATCAGCCATCATCTTACCTTTGTTCCCCTCTCCCCCAGTTTTCTGGTAACTACTGACCTATTTTCTGCTTCTGTGGACTGGCCTATTCTAGATGTTTTTGTGTAAGTGGGATCATTCTATGTGCAGGTCTGTGACAGGCTCTGTTCATTGTTAACATGTGTGTGGGGCACATCCATGTTGTAGCATGCTGCTTAGACCCGGAACGTCCCCCCAAAGCCCACCTGCTAAAGGGTTAGTTGTCAGCTTAGCGAAGGGACCTTAGGTGTCTGGAAGCGCGTCTTTGAAATGGAGAGTGAGACCCTTACCTATCCAGTCTCCAGTCTCTCTGTCTCTCTTTCTCTCTCTCTCTCTCTCTCTCTCTCTCTCTCTCTCTCTCTCTCTCTCTCTCTCTCTCTCTGCTTCTTGGTTGCCATGAGGTGAGCAGCTTTCTACTGAGTGCTCCCACCATGATGTACTGTGACACCACAGACCCAAAGCAACAGGGCCAGAGCAAGCATGCAAAGAGACCTTGGAAACCACAGGTGTAAAATAAGCCTTTAACCCCCATGAATTGGTGACCTCAGGAATTTTGCCATGGTGACAGAAATCTGAGTAACAACACTTCTTCCCTTTTCACGGCAGAAGACTACTCCATTATATGGAGAGAGCATAGTCTGTGGTGCCAAAGCCAAACAAAATGCAGAGATTAATCTCTGGATTTTTTTTTAAAGGAAATAAACTAAGCATAGGAATGCAATTTGAAACATATATGTGCATACCTTAGAGGCCTCCGGTTTGGGGGAAACAAAGGAGAGTTGGGAGCTTTAAGAGGGAGAAATCTATATAGCTTGTTTTGAGTTAAGGTCTGCTGGAGCTCTGGGTGCCATGTGATATGTAAAGCTAGTATTCAGGTCATAGTGGCTAGTCTATGGTCAGTTCCTGAATGAAAATATCCCTAAGGACTGATGGGTTCTGGTGGAGGGCCCACCCCGGCCCACCCCACCCCTACTTTCCCATGGCCCCTTGACTGTGTTTCAGCGGAATATGTCAAGCAGCCTCCATTTGCAAGAAAAACGCATTTGTCCACTGAGGGCCCTGGGAGCTGCTCCATTCCAACTACTGTGGTTGTTGCTGCAAAGAACACGTGTGGACTTGGGCTTCCGGTCTGCCTTTTGTTCTGCCCTTGTGCCCAGGCCCTGCCACCTTGGAGCTGTCTCCAAAAGGGCACAAGTCTAGAGCCAAAAGAGGAGGAGGAGGGACTGACAGATGCCCGGTCTTAGAGTGGGCTGCATAGGCCATCCCTATGACCTCCAGGGGCCTGGGCAGAGCAGCAGGGCTGCTGGGTGCCTTTTTGCATTGGTTCTCACCCCTCAGTCGAAGATTTGAAGAGAAACCCATTGTTGGCAGTTGATGTGTGACTACTTCCCACCCTAGGGCATAAGTCTCTCACTGCCCACCCGGCTGCCCACCTCTAGGCCTGGCCCAGGAATTAAATCGTCATGTGGCGCAAAGATGAACGAGAATGAGCAAAAGAGCAGACAGGCAAAAGTCCACTCCCCATGTCTCAGAGATTGCTGGAAGCATGTAGGTTTGCCAGATCTCCATCCCCCTCATCACAGGCAGGGCCACCCAAGTGTCTCACCCGAAGCCACAGTCTATAGTCCCCACTCAGCTTGGACCATGGGACAGTCCTGAGGCCACGACTGCCCGTTTATCAGCTCAGGAGAGACACCAGGCAGGGGTCTGTACTGTGAGTAGCTACTGTCCCCAGGGCTCAGCCACTGCCCTTCTGAAATGGCTCTAAGTGTCCATGGGAGCCCTGTGGAGGGATTACAGCAACCTCAGTTTATGGTGAGAGAAACCGAGGCCTGGCCCAGGTCCACTGCCATGCCGGAGCCTCTCTGCTGGCCTCCCGCTTGGGCTCACACCATGTCTGAGGGTGTACATAGGCGTATGTTTGTGAGAGCATGCACGTGCAGGGAAGATGAAGGGGTGTGTGTGTGTGTGTGTGTGTAATGAGGGTGTGTCATTGTGAGAGTGTGAAAATACACAAATGTGTCTCGTATATAGTGTGTGAACTATATACGGGCCAGGCCTCGGTTTCTCTCACCATAAGCTGAGGTTGCTGTAATCCCTCCACAGGGCTCCCATGGACACTTAGAGCCATTTTGGAAGGGCAGTGGCTGAGCCCTGGGGACAGTAGCTGCTCACAGTACAGACCCCTGCCTGGTGTCTCTCCTGAGCTGATAAATGGGCAGTCGTGGCCTCAGGACTGTCCCATGGTTATTTTAGGGAGGACGTGAGTATATATGCAGATGAAATCTGGCACTGCTCCTGTGGTATTGAGTGCAAAGGTGTGTAGCCTGTGGAACTGTGTGGTTCACCCACAGAAGGGAATGTGTGTGGGTGTGTAAACACTTGTTGCATCTGGCTGTTTGACCACAGCTGACCTGCGCCAGGCATACAGGTGTACCCAGGAAGTGTGAACCCAAGAAGAGACAAGGCTGAGCTATTTATGAAGTACGAGTTTCCATAAGACCCCAGAGTTAGAGGACAGGTTCCAGACAAGGCCAGGAACTCAAAGACAGCACAGAGTCACACAACCTCTGAGCCTCTGTGAACCAATAGACAAGATTTTCAAAGGCCTCCGCTTTACAGCAGAAAACCTCTCTGGCTGTGGCCCAAAGCCCTTTTTCCTGGCCATGTCCTCCATGCTCAGGGCTGCAGCATAAGGGCTGTGGTGGCCCCAGTCTGTGGAATGCAGCCATGCTTGCATCCACCTGAGCCAGATAGGGGCACCGGCTGGAGGTGAGAGCACTCAGTGTGGCTTGAAGAATGCGACCGAAGAGAAAATACCTCAAGTATTTCCAGAAAAAGCTGCTTCCCTCTTTCATCTGAGTTGCCCAGAGGAACACAGCTGCAGTGAAGTGCAGGGCAGGTTTTGGCTCATGATGGATGGGCCAGAGGAGGAGGGGAGGGGAGCAGAAGGGGAGGAGTGAGATGAAGAGGAGCAGTGAAGACTGGGGAGTGAGAGGAGGAGCAGGGGGAGGAGGAGGAGCAGGGGAGGAGGAGGAGCAGGTGGAGGAGGAGGAGCAGGGGAAGGAGGAGGAGCAGGGGAGGAGGAGGAGCAGGGGAAGGAGGAGGAGCAGGGGAGGAGGAGGAGCAGGGGAGGAGGAGGAGCAGGGGGAGGAGGAAGAGCAGGGGGAGGAGGAGGAGCAGGGGAGGAGGAGGAGCAGGGGGAGGAGGAGGAGCAGGGGAGGAGGAGGAGCAGGGGAGGAGGAGGAGCAGGGGAGGAGGAGGAGCAGGGGAGGAGGAGGAGCAGGGGGAGGAGGAGGAGCAGGGGAGGAGGAGGAGCAGGGGGAGGAGGAGGAGCAGGGGAGGAGGAGGAGCAGGGGAGGAGGAGGAGCAAGGGAGGAGGAGGAGCAGGGGAGGAGGAGGAGCAGGGGGAGGAGGAGGAGCAGGGGGAGGAGGAGGAGCAGGAGGAGGAGCAGGGGGAGGAGGAGGAGCAGGGAGAGGAGGAGGAGCAGGGGGAGGAGGAGGAGCAGGGGAGGAGGAGGAGCAGGGGAGGAGGAGAGCAGGGGAGGAGGAGGAGCAGGGGAGGAGGAGGAGCAGGGGAGGAGGAGGAAGGGAAGGAGGAGGAGCAAGGGGAGGAGGAGCAGGGGAGGAGGAGGAGCAGGGGAGGAGGAGGAGCAGGGGGAGGAGGAGGAGCAGGGGGAGGAGGAGGAGCAGGGGAGGAGGAGGAGCAGGGGGAGGAGGAGGAGCAGGGGAGGAGGAGGAGCAGGGGAGGAGGAGGAGCAAGGGAGGAGGAGGAGCAGGGGAGGAGGAGGAGCAAGGGGAGGAGGAGGAGCAGGAGGAGGAGCAGGGGGAGGAGGAGGAGCAGGAGGAGGAGCAGGGGGAGGAGGAGGAGCAGGGGGAGGAGGAGGAGCAGGGGAGGAGGAGGAGCAGGGGGAGGAGGAGGAGCAGGGGAGGAGGAGAGCAGGGGAGGAGGAGCAGGGGAGGAGGAGGAAGGGAAGGAGGAGGAGGGGAAGGAGGAGGAGCAAGGGGAGGAGGAGCAGAGGGAGGAGGAGGAGCAGGGGAGGAGGAGGAGCAGAGGGAGGAGGAGGAGCAGGGGAGGAGGAGGAGCAGGGGAGGGGAGGAGCAGGGGGAGGAGGAGGAGCAGGGGGAGGAGGAGGAGCAGTGGGAAGAGCAGCAACAGGAGGAGGGGCAGTGGAGGGAGGAGGAGGAGCAGTGGAAGGAGAAGCAGTGGGGAAGAGCAAGTGCTCCCTGCCTCAGGATGTTTTGTTACAGCATGCTATCACAGAGGATCTGATCACCTGGATCCCTGCTCACCACCTGAGGCACAAATGGCTCAGAATTGATGCCTCAGAGGGGACCAGGGAAAGAAGCCACAATGTCAGCTAACTCAGATTCTCAGTCTTCAGACCCCAAGATCCTGACCTCCCCATGTCCTTTGAATTTATAGTTTAGGGTGGTGGTGGTGGTGGTGGTGGTGGTGGTGGTGGTGGTGGTGGTGGCGGTGGTGGTGGTATGTGTATGTGTTGGGCATATGTGTGCTTGGTATATGTGTGTGCAGGTCCACATGTGCTGTGGGGCATGTGTGTGTGGAGGTCAGAGGGCAACCTCAGATGTCACTCCTCACCTTCCACCTTCTTTGAGACAGGGTCTCTTTGCTCTTCATTGTGACATACACCAAGCTAGCTGGCCTGCTAGCTCCTGGGAATCTCCTGTCTCTACCATCTGTCTTGCTAAAGGAGCATTCAGATTCAGATGTACATGTGTCTATGCCCAGTTCTATGTGGGTTCCGGGAATTCAAACTTGTCCTCCACTCCTACAGCAAGGCTTTACCCACTGGCACCTCCCTGCCTGTCCCCAAGTTCTTTTTAATGTGCAAACCAGTCCTTAGTAACCCAGACCATATTGTTTGTGGCCCCAAACCTATCAACCTGAGACTATTTTACACACACACACACACACACACACACACACACACACACCCCACACACACACACCCCACACACACCACACACACACACACACACACACACACACACACACACACACACACACAATCTAAGAGAAATAAATAAACCTATGATTCCAGCACTGAAAAGACTGAGGCAGGAGCATTGGCCACAGTTTAATCAGACAGATGGAAGGATTTCTGTAGCAGTCAGGACACTTTACAGTGTATTAACACAACTCAAGCTGGTTAAGGACGGAGAATTCCTGGAACTAAGGGTCCTGTGGCCAGCTTGATCCCGGGCACAAATACTATTCCCAGGAACCAGCTGCACACATCACTTCTTCCCAGCCCACTTACTTAGTCGGTACCAGACTCAACTTCCCAAGCTGGCCAGATGTCTGTCCACAGTTGTGGGCTTCACTTTCCCATTTGTTCATCTCTGGTGAGAAACAGCCAACATATTTTCAGTTCACACCTAATTCCCAAGACTGTGACTGGGTCAAGTCACCAGCTGATCCTTACCAATGACTGATGTGAACTAGGGGAAGTGACTGGTGAGAGCCAGAGGGGGAGTGGTTGTGGGAACTAAGCAGTGACTGATGGAAACTGAGAGACATAACTGGTGGGAACTGGGGGTGGGGGGAGAGAGACTGGTAGGAACTGGGGAGATAACTAGTGGGAATTGGAGAGGTGACTGTGGGAACTAGTAGCATTGACAGGTGGGAACTGGAAGAGGGAGGTGGCTGATGGGAACTAGAGAGGTGGATGTTGGCAGCTGGAAACAGTGACCAGTGGGGTGACTTGCATTTTGGTGGCCAGCAAAAGCCTCACTGAGGAGCCAGGGTCAGTCATGCCAGCCTCCCTAGAAAACAAAGTACCAAAAAAGAGTGTCCTGCTGGGGTAGGCCAGACCTGTGCAGGAGATGAATAGCCCTGAGATCCTGGAGGGTGGTGCATTCCTAGACAGAGCCACATTCCTGAGGAGGGCTCGGCAGAGGTGATCCACCCCAGCAAGCAGGAAGTCCTGATCATGCTGGGAAGCTCAGATAGCTTCAGTGTGGCTCCCAGCTGGGGGTCATGGACAGAAATGGTGATCTTCAACATAGAGATGCTGTGGAGCATGTCCCACACTTTGGTGACGGGTGCCCTATGGCATGGACTGAGCAGGAGCCAGAGGTCATGTCCAACCTCTCTCCTCTCAAAACCATTACTGTTCTCCAGGCCCTTCGTGCCACTGTGAGGGTCTGGGGCAGGCCCAGCAGGCAGACTCTGATAGTATCTACTTGGCATTATGTATGAGTCAAGGAATTTTCTGGAGCCAAGTTTCTCCCCAGGCCTTCCCAAACCTGAGCACCCCACCCTGAGGAGTTCTGGGCTCTGGGCAGCACCTGGTACATTGTTGGCACTTCCTGGAGGACTTGTCAGAAAGAGATGGATGTCTTTCCCTCCGGCGGTGCGGAAAAACCTTCCTGCTGCTTTAGACAGGTTTGGGGCGCTGCTGGGAGACAGAGAAGGATCTCAGCTGCAGCCCCACCCACTGGGTGCAGGAAGCCCCTCTGTAGAGCTAACTGCTAGTTACACACACTTCAAGACAGGTAACTTACCCTTCACAGGAGCCCCTTCCCAGCAGGGTGGAGTTGGGAGAGAAGGCTAGCCTCCCACGGAGCAGTGCTCTGCTGCCCCAGGAAGACGCCTCCTCCCAGGGTCCAAGTCCTGCCCTTCAGTTACACATCCTTTCTGCTTACTCTATCCCAGACAGGGATGCAGAGCCTGTGGGCCATACTCAAGGACCCTGGACATTGCTTTCTCTAGGCTGAGCTGCGCTGAACCCCTCTGTATTATACCTGGTTCTCCTTTCGTTTGACAGACAGGACCCCATTCTGTAGCAATTCTCCTAACCCAGCTCCCCAAGTGCTGGTGTTCCAGGTGTGCACTCACTACCAGGCTTGGCTGCTCTTCTTCCTTGCTAGAAATCACAAAGGCTGACCATTCTCTCTGTGTGTGCATTAGGCATCCATCAACATGGCCTCAGACGGCTGGCTTTTTAGCAGTCTTGCTGTCATTGAAGCATTCAGTCTTTCTCAGTCTCTCCCATTCTGTGCTTTTGCGACCAATTTTAATATAAAGATCTTTGAGTGTTTGCCTCTCTTCTGGCTGCATTTACTCATCATGTGTTAGTCTGCAGAAGGAACAAAATTCTTCCTGGGACTCCACATGACCCCCATTAGGCATGCCAGGTGATGGGAGCCAGGGTCCAGTTGCACCAACCCCCGCCCCCCTGCTCCGCAGAGGCCCTTCATCCTGACCACTGGCCCAGCCTGAATGTGCTTCCTGTATTCTGTACCCAGACTCTTCCTCAAGCCCAGCTTCTGGCCTCCTGACTCGGTGCACAGATTCTCCACTCACCAGGCCCCTGTGGCCGGTTCACTCACAATCACTGTGCGTTTTGCCTCTTCTCTCCTCCCGTGGCTGCTGCCCGCATCAGAGCTCCATCATCTCTGGCCTGGGCACAGAGGACAGTGTTTCTCCAAGATGCTCCCCTGCCATTGTCCCTTCCAACCTAGTGTTCTTGGGACTGTCTACATGGTGATCCAGATGCTCCCCTGCCCTGAAGAGTCAACTGTGCCAGTTCCTCGGCTCTGTCACTCTGAGCCTCTACCCTCCTACCACAGGGCCTCCTTCCCATTCCTCCCAGGGGCTGCATCCCACCCACACAGGCACAGGCAAAGCTGTTCTTGTCAGTCCTTCTTATTCCCTGGGTCCTGCGCCGCTCTCGCCTTCCTGAAGCCCACCCCCAACCCTCCTCCAAGTGTTCCTTGCTATTCCTTCAGCCCACATTGCTACACATTTCTGTGAGTTCCATGGCCACCTTGGCTCTGGAACCATAAGCTCAAAGACAGAGGAGGCTGCACCTCAGAGCAGGCAGGGCCAGTGTCCGATGTCACCAGGCCTCCCACAGTCTGTCCCGCCCCTGCTTGTAGCAGAGGCAATACCAGCAGCACACGTGTCCTTTGCAATACGAACAAGTGAATGATAGAATGCACCTGAGCCCAAACAGCCCCCCATTCTCCTTGCAAGCAGAAGTCAGCACTTTGGCTATCCCAGGCCGGTTGTCGTGGATTGTTGACTGTCTCCAAGTTGGGGTTCTCAGGGAGAGGGGGCTGAGAGGAGGATTCAGACCTGAACTCTGTAGGAGACAGGTAGACACTAAAGGCCTTGACGAGATTTTTGGAGTGGGTGCTGCCCGCCTGTGTCACTGCCAAAGTTGGAATGGCCAGGTACTTGTCCCTCTGGCTCTAAGTGCCCTGAGATGGGCCACTAGGGTAGAGCTCCTCTGTATCCCAAAGAGCTTGGTCTTAATGGAGAACATGATACGTGGATGGCTCAACACTGCTCAGGAGACAGTGTCAGGGACTGACAGGTGGGAGGAGCCTACCTTGATAATCAGGGGAAGCTTCCTGGAGGAGGTAGATTCTTTCTGGCATATGAGCTGTATCAGAATGGAACTACTCAAACCGGTTTCTTAATCCACAGAATGAAATCAGTCTAAAAGGGTGCCCACTGCCTGGGACTGGAGGCCTGATGGAATTCAGACAAGATGTCCCTACTTTTGATAGTAGGGGCACAAGCTCCCATGGGGTCCAATGGAATCTGGCAGGGGCGTAACTCCTCAGCATCTTCCAAGGGCCAACCAGCTGAGGCTAGACCCAGATGTGTATGGATGCCCTCCTGGGTTTCCCTTTGGCTGTGTGAAGTGTTGGTATGAATGGCAGATCCTAGCATGCCTATCCACCCTCCTTTAACCTGAGTCCCTCAGGTGTGACCTACTAAGTAGTTCAAATGTCCTTCTGGTGAACTCCCTTTGGGCATTTTCTGAGTACCTGCTGGGGGCTAGCCCTGGGAAGGTGCTGGAGAGGGGTCCCTATAGGGATTTTGAAGCCTCAACCTGTTTGACCTGAAGCACGGGAGGGAGCTAGGAATCCTGGAAACTAAGAAGCCAGGATCCAGCCTGGCCTCCAGAGGTGGGAGCTCGGATGAAAGGGAGTGACCTGCACATGTTTTCTTTGCTGCTGTGGGTGCCTTAGGGAGGCAGCTGGCTGCCCAATGGGTGACCAGTCCTGGCCAGGGCAGTTGTGACTATGCTGAATACAGTGAGATCTCTGAGACTTACAGAGTGCAGAGTTAGCAGAGCTGGGCTGGATGTCACCTGATTAAGGGCCCATTCAAGGTCACCACAGCCCCAGGCCAGCAGTGACTGCAGGGGAGCAGGAGAGGCCTAATGGGAGAGGCAGGTTGCAGGATACAGGGGTGGCCACTATACCCCTAGAGCTTTGGAGTCCAGTGTTCAGCTCATGGGCCCCGGGCAGTGTCTAAGCCATGGCTGTTCCAAGACAACATAGACAGTTGTGCCAACTTTGGGCCAGCACCTAGACCAGCCCAGCTGAAGCAGAACTTTGTCCTCACTCCGTGTTGATAGATGCCTCAGGTTTGGCAAGGAATCTGAAAAGCCCATCTTCTAGACTGAATCCTCCTGTGTTGTAAACACAGTTCAAAACTGATCTCAGACCAAAGAGAATCAACGTGCATTTGGATTGAGCTGGGCTGGTGTCACCAGACTGGGAGAACAGAGCATAAAGAAGTTGAGAGTGAACAGGGCACATGCCCCCAGGGAGACCACTGCATCAAGGCTGTGGAGACAGAGGGACCCGGTTCCAGACCTAAGTTGCCTGTACCAAAGGCAGAGAGGGCCTGGAGGGTGGGCTGGGCCTGCCCTTGGCCGTGAGCCACAGTGATAAGTTCTGTGCTTTTCCCTGTCGGCCCTGCAGATCCTGGAGGAGAACATGAAGCTGGAGTGTAAGTGCCACGGCGTGTCGGGCTCCTGTACCACTAAGACGTGCTGGACCACGCTGCCACAGTTCCGGGAGCTGGGCTACGTGCTCAAAGACAAATACAACGAGGCTGTCCACGTGGAACCGGTGCGTGCCAGCCGGAACAAGCGGCCCACCTTCCTGAAGATCAAGAAGCCCCTGTCCTACCGTAAGCCCATGGACACTGACCTGGTGTACATTGAGAAGTCACCCAATTACTGTGAAGAGGACCCAGTGACAGGCAGCGTGGGTACGCAGGGCCGTGCCTGCAATAAGACAGCCCCTCAGGCTAGCGGCTGTGACCTCATGTGCTGCGGCCGTGGCTACAACACACACCAGTATGCCCGAGTGTGGCAGTGCAACTGCAAATTCCACTGGTGCTGCTACGTCAAGTGCAACACGTGCAGTGAGCGTACCGAGATGTACACGTGCAAGTGAACGGAGGTCACAGGTCGGATCGCAGGCAGGCAGGACGCAATCTCCCTGTCGGCCAGCCGCTGCCTGGATGCTCACAGGGAACCACGGAAGCACTGACCTTGTCTTTTCTGCTGAGGGGGGAGGGGTATTCTGGGTTTCCTGCAGACTCCTGTGGGAAGAATCTCTCAGAGGCCTCGCCCATTCTGTTCCACACGGATGCTGCTCGGCCGCCCTCCCCCAGACACCGCCCAGGCCCCTCCACAGCTGGAACAAAGTTTTCTGCGGCAGGCACTCTGGAGCCTCGGGCCTCGTCATAGCAATATTTAACAATTTATTCTGATAAGAAATAATATTAATTTATTTAATTAAAGAGAATTCTTCCACTTCGTCGGGATCCGTTTTCTGCAATCAAAGTGGACTGCTTGAGGTCCTGGTGGGATGACTTTGTCGCTAGGCCTGGGAGCTGTGAACAACTGTACATAATTATTCTTTATGCAGATGTTTCTACTAGTTGATTTTGCAAGTACCCTTCTGCAGCACTAGATGTTAAGTACAAAGAGAAAATGGTCTTTATACACATATAGATATATATGCACACACGTTTGTATTTTTTGTTTTGTTTTGTTTTTGCTGTTTGCTGCTACCTATCCAGACTCTAAGCTGGTCCAGATCTGGAGTAGTTCTTCTCCAGGACATGCCCCCATCTTTTTGCCTTCCACAGTTCAAACCTCACTGTTAGAAAAGTCCCGTTGGGAACAGTATGTGTCAGGGGACAGGAATCATAAACTCCCAGCAGTTTCCATCTCTGGAAAGTGAACCACTGGATAAGAGGATTTCTAAGAGACTATTTTTCTATGGATATTTTATTTATATGGAGTCTACCTGTGATGCCCCACGGCCCGTGCTTCTTCTTAACACTGGTACTCACTCAGGGGCAGGAGGACAAGGCCAGGTGTGTGGGCAAGTCCCCTGGAGACCCTCACACAGCTGGGTTCTGGAGTTCCATTTGCCAAGGGGGCCATAGCCGTTCCCAGATGCCTGGGCTGGGGTATGATCTGTGTTAAATGAGAGGGACTCATCACCCAGCCTTAGCTTGCTAAACTCATTTCTTGGAATGGGGTCACTGGGCGATAATCTTAGGAGGCGACCTCAGGATGAGCTACAGTGGTGGATGAGTCAGTGTCTTGAACATTTTGTGGTCATCAGTGGGACCTGGCACTCATCATCAGGCAAAGGCCAGCTTAGGGGTGTTGATACCTCACCAGCACAGCCCAGCCACTGCCTATGTGCCTACAGGTGAGGTGCAGTCCTCAGAAAAGGGGTCAGGAAGGAGAGGGAAGGAGGGAGCCAAGAATCCTCGGCCCAGTGAAAGTGGTGGGTGTGGCCCCTCTGCAGCAGACCCAGCTGCACCCGAGTCTCCCAACCAGGAAACCCTCAAGAAAGCTGGGGGTATTTTCATGTGTGTCACATGCATTTCCACCTGTGTGCATGCATACACATTTACACACTCCTATGCCAGCTCTTTGAAGTACCTCCAGAGTGCTCACATGTGGATGTGCCTGCATGTATCTCCATGTGCCTGGGAGATCAGATCATGTGTATGGAGCTGTATGCCTGAGCATCTGTTGTCCCAGGGGGTATTACTGGGTGTCCATGTCTGTGGGTGGGGTGTGAAGTAGACAGCAGGGAACTATTTTGATTGTGTTGAGCTACAACGAGACTGCAACTCTGAACTCTATCTCCACAGCTGCTGGTGAAACTCAAATGCCTGTGAGACCACAGCCCTTTGGCCTGTGTGCTGGGAGCCCCTCAGTGCCTAGGTCATGTCCAGTTCCCCACCTGGGTTACAGCATGAAAATAAACATGGCTGGATGGCTGATTTCTTTCCTTGAATGTCTTTTTAATTTTATTGTTTTATTTGGGTGTTTGGATGGATGATCATGTACCTGGAAAGATGGAGTGGATGAATGGATAAATAGATGAGTGGGTGGATAGATAGATGGATGGGAATATGGATAGGCAGATTGATGGACATATAGACAGCAAGAATTTCCTGGGTTCAAAACTGGCTGTGTGTTCTAGAGCAGCCCACTTAACCTCTCTGTGCCCATCTCTCTCTGCTGGTCAAGCAGAAGCTGCAACAGGATGGCAGTGACCCAGTGAACTAACACATGGGGCAGGCTGGAACGGGGAGGCTTATGGAGCAGGGATCTGTGAGGCTACTGCTGGGTCCCCAGTGCCCAGTGCCTGCTTAGGATAATAAGCATTTGGTAACTAGGAATGAATGCCTGGTGGGACCTAGAGGGCTTGTGAGGGCACCAGAGGTGAGGACCTGGAAGACAGGAGTTGGCTTGTTTTGAGGGTTGCAGCATACTGGAGCTGGCTGGTGCCTATGGATACAGCCACAGACACAGCTTCTCCACTGACAGGCGGCACTGGTTACCACAGCAACGCTCCTGGACACAGAAGAATGAACTGAAGACAGCAGGCGAGCTCAGTAGCCACCCCAGCTTAGTAAGACAGCAAAGAAAGACTCAGCAATGCATGCGCACATACAGTCACACAAGACACTGACCGAAAGGGAGAGGACAGACATGCAAGAGCCATGTGACTTCAGGCAGACCTTCACAAGCAACCACAACACACACACACACACACACACACACACACACACACACACACACACACGTGTGCATGTGCGCGCGCGCACACACACACACACACACACACACACACACACACACACGCGCGCGCGCACACACACACACATGCGCACACACACATTGACCACCTCAGCCATACTTGGGTGTCAGCCAAGGCAGCAGAGGCCCGGAACCCTAGCATTCTGGGGGCTAAGGCAGGAAGATGAGTTCCTCTCTCTGAAAGCAGCGTGGGTAGTGCCATATTCTTAAGGGTACAAGATGCACACACACCGAGGCACAGACCACAGACAGGGCTTGGGGAAAGCTGCGAACCTGTCTTTAAGAGCCATGCCTTGGCCTTTCCTGTCCCCCTGTGGTCCCCGGTACTTGCTCAGAAGCAGGCCCTCGGTGCCCATGCATGTGTGCATGGTTGAGTGAGTGTTCTCATGTGAGGTCAGAGAGAGCCAGTCCTACCTGCCTCAGGAGGCCACACCCAGACAGGAGGCACTTGGCTGAAGGGCCAAGAGCTTCTGAAGTTTGGTGTTTGTTTCACAGAGCAGTGTGCTCTGCAGAGCCCCGGCTCACAGCCTAAGCGTCTGGGCTCCAATCACAGGCCTTCCCTTTCTTGGTCTGGGAAGAAGGTTGGTGTTTGAGTCATCCCTCCTCTACTGTGACAGAAGAGCTAGGAGAGTGACTCAAAAGGAGGAAGGCGCCACTAGGACTTATGGGGTTGGCCTCTCTGCTTTAGGCCTACGGTGAGGCAATGTGTCACCGTGGGAGCATGTGGTGGGGGCAGGTGGTGGAGTACATGGTGAAGTATGTGTTGGAGCACATGGTGGGGACATGGGATGGGAGCGCATGGTGGGAACATGGGATGGGAGCACATGGTGGGAACATGGGATGGGAGCACATGGTGGGAACATGGGATGGAGCACATGGTGGGAACATGGGATGAGAGCACATGGTGGGAACACACAGTGGAGTGTGTCATGGAGTGTGTGGTGGTGGGAACACATGGTGGGAACACAAAGTGGAGTGTGTCATGGAGTGTGTGGTAGTGGGAACACATGGCAGGTAAAGCGTCCACTGCACTGGCTTCCATTTACACGAAGGGATTTAATGGTTTTCAGACTCCTCCCAGTGGCCAGAGGCTCTCAGAGGGTGTGGCCCGGCTTAGCATCTCTAGAACCTTGCTTAGGTTACCTGAGCTGCTTGGCTCAACTTGACTCAATGCTCATCTCACTCTCCATTCTTCTAGGCAGGTACCCTTCCATGCCAGCTTACTGCCCACCCTCACATAATACCTCAATTTCTACCCAGTTCCATCTGTCTTCCTGGCCCTTCCCAAGCTGACTGGCAGATTGTATGTGCTTGTTGACTAGCTTTTAGAGACGAGGAAGTCTCTCAATGCCAAACACCCAGATGGGACCCCAGCGGAGAGCAGAGACCATGTGCCACCTTCCCAGCCCTTCCTAGAAGAAAGTCCGAGGTGGTTAACTCTGGTCCATCCCGGCATTTCTGAGATTCACCTCATTGCTTTCCAGAGCCCTACTGGCTGCCCACAAGCAACAGAGAAGATACAGGTTGTATACAGGCAGAGGGTCAAAGAACACTGTGCTTGGGCTTTTCCACACCAGATCTACTTCCTACGGGCCCTAGTACCCTTTCCCTGTGCAGCTGGGAGATGGTTCAGCAGGAGCATCTCCCACAAGGAATGCTGGGTAGAAGCAGACACCTGTCATACCCATGCCTGGATGAGAAGAAGTGAGCATTTACCTCTTCCCATCAGCCACCTTGGATAGAGGGCTGACAGGTGGCAGAAGCCTGCCTAGGTCTGCAGGGTCCTGGGGGGTCCCTCACTCTGCTCCTCACTGAGTGCTGAAATGTAAGGAGCCAATAGTACCAAGCCACAAAGGGCCAAGCTTTAGCTACCCAAGCAACTTTGATGTCCAACTATAACAGAGACACAACCATTTCATTAGCCGAGAGGAAGGAAGGAGCAGAGGTGGCTGGTACTGAGCCTTCTCAGGCAAGGAAGGGACAACAGGGGATGTTACACCAGCTTTTCCTTCCTGTGCTCTAGGGGTGCAGGGAGCAGAAATTCTTTGTACTTGTTAATGGCAGGTGCTCCCTGGTTTAAAAATGCACAGAAGTGTCTAAAGTAAGAGATGATGATACACACAATTCCTCGGAGGCTCTGATGCCCAGAGATGGTGACTGCTGCCGGACTTGACAGTGGAACTAGAAACCTATCCATGCTGCAGACGACATGAATGAACTCAGGCTGCTCTCTACTCACCTTGGCAAGCACAAGTCACAGCATCTTTTTCTCCTGTCATACTGTGACTTGTGGAATATTCCTTTACACTTTGTGAGCATGTGTCACTATGATTGGTAAAGAAGCTAACTGGCCTATAGCTAGGCAGGATAAGGTTAGGCAGGAGAACCAGACTAAGAGAATGCTGGGAAGAGGAAGGAGACACGGAGAGAAGGAAGATTAACGTGCCATGCTGAAAGAAGGTACCACCATGTGGGTTAATTTAAGTTGTAAGAGCTAGATAGTAACATGACTAAGCTATTGGCCAAGCATTTATAATTAATAAAAAGTCTCTGTGTGGTTATTCGGGAGGAGCTGCCAGGACACAGAGAAACTGTCTACAGTGGCTTATGCTGTGAAGATAACCAATTGGTTTTAGTTGGCTCTACATGACCTCTGGGGAGAGTCATCTGCCTATCCACCATCAGAGGCAATGCCCACATATTGTCTTTCTGTGCAAGCATGCAGTTTGGCACAGTGCTATGACCAGATCTTACAAGTGGGGCTTCCAAGTCAAACGATGCTAGACCTTTGTGCTTATTCCCCACCAACACTCTGGGGAAGCCAGCCAGAGCAGGGGACATAATCCTGCAGGGCCCTTGGAGAGTGAGCTTGCCTCTGTTGGAGGTTGTAGACACCATCCACCAAGGTTCCACAGATAGGTTCCTCTTTCCAGTTCTGGATTGATCACGTGACCTTTTTGCCTGTCCCCACTAGCAGATCTTGTTTTCATACAAGGCTTCTGAGCTCCAACCTTCATGAGCTGCCTTCACAGATATTAACTGAAGTGCCCGATTAATCAGCAAGCTGATGGATGGCCCCACCCTGCCCAGGGACTCCAATACAATGCACAGCGGAAACACACTTTTGAGAAGCGGCGCCACTGTTTGCCACCAGAAATCAGAGGCAGAGGTGCTAATGTGTGCAAGCAAGCAGGAAGGCAGAGAAGCATGGAGAGATCAGAAGGTGGAGGGCAACTGGAACCAGCTGCAGGGGATAGTTCCAGCCAGGACCCAGCTGCATCACCACCCTGGGGCAGCAAGGTGACAAGCCTGGAGCTGAAAGCCACAGGAAAATGAGCACACAGGTGGAGGGCACTGGACACGGGTCTCTTCTGATACGGACTTGAGAATAAGAGGACGAGAGGTGGGGTTTGTTGCAAGCACCTATAACACAGGTAAGACTCATTCGTCTGGTGCTGGTCTCACACCTCTGCTCTGAGATGCTCAGCAGGGGTGCTGTCAGGTGAGGCAGCTTCAGGATCAGGCTGTACCTTTGTGGAAAACGGACTGGGGTCAGCACGTTCTGTGCCTCCATTTCCACAGTGGTACACGGGGCTAGCACAGTGGTCTTGAGTGTATGTCACTCAAGGAACAGCATTGCATAGACTCTCAAAAGGGGGCCTGGCGTGCCATAAGCCACCCACACATGCTGGTTTTGCTGGCTCTGCCCTTGGCTTCAGCACTGGTGAGACCAAGAGCAGATTTTGGGATTGAGGCGTCCCCAATGCTTCTTCAGGTCTGGACGCAGCGCCACCCAGGGCTCCAGGGCTCAGGGCCACCAGGTGGCCAACCCACCGCAGCAGGCAGCCCCTAGAAAGCAAAGCAAACACACCGAGGGCAGGAAGCCCCCGGGTTGCAGGAAAGCAAACAGGCTGCTTCCTCCCCCTGCATGCTGCTGTCACCAACCTTTCCCAGGGCCCATCCTTGGGAGACCTCCTCAGGCGGCTGGCCTGTGTTTGGACAGCTTGTTGGAGAGTGTGGGTGGAGAAAGGGGAGAGGCAGATCCAGGCCCATGCCTGCTGAGACCCCGTCTTGTGCCCGAGCCTCCCAGCTGCTCCTCAGGGCACTGCTGGGAACCACTCCCCCACCCTCACGCCTGGCCTATGCCCCTCCCTGGGCCATAGGCCTTGCTGTCATGGGGCAGATCTGTGTGTGGTGTTAGGAAAGGGCCATAGAAACAAAAATCACTCATAACCAGTGTTGGCAAAGTGCTTCCAGGAGGCCCCGCACAATTCTCCGTGCTATCTGCAGACTACCTAACTACCTAAGAAGTTCCCCCGGGGTCTCTTGGTGACCCTGGGAGGCTGAATTTTTTCTTTTAGTGCTGGAGATGAAACCCAGGGCCATGAACATGTTAGGCTTACGTTAGCCTTCTGCCATGAAACTGCACCCCAGCTCCATAAGCCCCAATTTTCAGATAAGTAAAAAGAAGCAAAGAGGATTGAGGCCACTTGCCCAAGGTTATCCAGTTAGCAAAAGAAGTTTTCATCCAGTGCCCAAACCAGTGATTCTAGCCTCTTTGCTAATGTATACGTTTCCTCTTGCTGCTGAAACAAACTCACTAAATCAATGACTTGGCCCAACACACACCTGCTTGCCTGGTGGTCAGAAGTCTGTAATCAGACTCCCCATGCCAGAGTCTGGGTGAGGTCAGGGCTGGCTCTTTCCAGAGGCTCTGAGAAGACAGATCCTTTCCTGCCTTGTCTGGCATAGTCCACCTGTACCCCTTGGATGGTGGTCCTTCCCTCCAGCTACAGAGCACATCCCTCCAACCTCTGACTCTGGCCTCTTGGGTCCCTCGGCAAGGACCCTTGTAATGAGCTGGTTCACATGACCAATCCAGGACAGCTGACTTGTTTTCTTCCATATATACATACATATTTTTATGTGTCTACACACCCTAGGAACTGCAAATGAGGGAAAGCATGCTCTGTTTTTCTGAGACTGGCTTAGTTGGCACGCTGTGATTAACCCTATTTGCATCTGTGTTCCTGCAAATGACATAATTCTGTTCTCCTCTAGGATAAAAAAGAACTGCATTGTGTGTCTGTGCTCATGTTTTCTCTGTTCCTTTGCTGTTGGCTGCATGGCCAAGGCTGCAGTGAGGATGCACAGTGTCTCTGAGGGCTTGGAGGCCTTCGGGTGAGGACTCACCAGGGCATACCTGTGACACAGGGTAGACCGTACTGACCGCTGTACTGACTGAACTGGTTACGCTCCAACCAGCAGTGAGTAGGCCTCCCTTTGCCCACATCTTCACCACTATTTGTTGTTTTCTTACTGATTGACACTGTTGTATGTTCTCTATTCACATAGCCAAAGACCCTTGGCCACTTAAAAGAGGACAATCGCAGGCAGCAGTGGTCGGGACACCGACATACCAGCTATTAACCCAGTGTGTGAGCGCGTGTCCAGCCACTGAACACCCTGGTTCACCATTCTGAGCTCATACCTTGAAGACCTGGGTTGGTTCTTGCCCTACTTTGGACTCTTCCAGGTGGAGAGAGAGGAGCCTCCCTGATCCCGTGGGGGTTTGTACTCCTTCCTGGGCCCACATGTGGCCTCACTCAGAGACCCAGGACTGACGTGCTGTGTACCGTGCCTCAGTACTGTCTCTAGCAGAGGGAAAAGCCTCACCTTCCTCCAGCATTGATTCACAGTCACACCTTGTACAGGTGCTTGCAAAGCGCAGGTGGCAGAAGCAGAGTGTGGCTGTCATCGTCTGTCCCCCCCCCCGCCCCGCCACCCCCAATGAACTCTGCACCCAGAGCACATTGCAGATGCTTCACAGCTAATCCCCACCAGGCTCCCAAGATCTTTCTGAGGTGACACCTCACAGCCATAGCCATGCTGCTTTATGGTTTGGAAAAGAGTTGAGTGAGACCTCCAAGGTTCATATGTTGGAGCTTTGGTCCTTCTTGTGGTGGGTAGAAGGCTGGAATGTTGAAGGAAGAGGTCAGGTCACTGGGGGGAAGTGGGCAGGTCACTGGGGGGAAATGGGCAGGTCATCGGGGGAGGTGGGCAGGTCACTGGGGGGAAATGAGCAGATCACTGGGGGGAAATGGGCAGGTCATGGGGGGAGGTGGGAAGGTCACTGGGGGGAGGTGGGCAGGTCACGGGGGGGGCATTGGCAGGTCACTAGGGGGAGGTGGGCAGGTCACAGGGGGCATTGGCAGGTCACTGGGGGAGGTGGGGAAGTCTCTGGAGGGAAATAGGCAGGTCACTGGGGGGAAGTGGACAGGTCACCGGGTGGAGGTGGGGAGGTCACTGGGGGAGGTGGGGAAGTCTCTGGGGGGAGGTGGGCAGGTCACTTGGGGGAGGTGGTTGAGTCAGGTAGGTCACTCGGGCATTGCCCTTGGAAGGACTTACAGTAGTTTTCTTGGGACTTTAGTTAGTTCCCCAGGGAAGTATTACAAAAAGGCAAGGCTGGCCCTAATCCCTTTGGTCTTCTCTGTTGAAGTACGATCTCCTACTGTTATGATGCCATCCACCTGAGGGCCCCCAGCAGAGGCCAAGCTGACAGTCACCTAATCTTGACTGTTAGCCTCTAAAATCACAAGGCAATTAGCCTCTTCTTCCCCCTTCCTTCCTCCCTCCCTCTTTCCCTCCCTCCCTCTCTCCCTCCCTCCCTCCCTCCCTCCCTCCCTCCTTTCCTTCCTTTCTGTACTATTCAGGATTACCATTGCTGTGATGAAATACTATGACCAAAATCAACTTGGGGAGAAAAGGATTTATTTGGCTTACATTTCCACATTGCTGTTCATCACTGAAGGAAGTCAGGCAGGACTGGAACTCAAACAGGGCAGGAACCTGGAGGCAGGAGCTGATGCAGAGGCCATGGAGCAGCTGGCCTGTTCTTTGTGACTTAGTCAGCCTGTTTTCTTAATAGACTCAGATCCATCAGCCCAGAGTGGTAACACCCACAATGGGCTGGGCGCTCTGTCATCAGCCGCTAACTAAGAAACGCTCTACAGCCAGATCTTATGGGGGCATTTTCTCAGCTGAGGTTCCCTCCTTTCAGATGACTCTAGTTTGTGTCAAGTCGACATAAAAGTAGTCAGGACACTTTTTTAGACAGGGCTCCATGTAGCCCAGGCTGGCTTAAACTTGGTCTGTAGCTGAGGATGACTCTGAACTTCTGCCCTTCCTGCCTCCGCCTCCACCTCCTGGGTGTGTGGAGTTCCTGCTTGCACCACTACACTTGGCTTAACCCTCTTCTGTAATTTCCAGCCTCAGATGTCACAGAAACACAAGACAGACTAACATAGCTGTCCAGTGTGACAACCAGTGGCTATCCCATATGGTTGCAGAGAACGTGGAAGGCGACTTGGCAAGTGAAAGGCTTGCATGATAAAAATTCAAGTCTTTGAAGAAAGAAATCGGAGAACATATCAGATGGAAAGATCTCCCATGCTCATGGATCGGTAGAATTAACATAGTAAAAATGGTCATCTTGCCAAAAGTAGTCTACTGATTCAACACAATCCCCATCAAAATCCCAACACGATTCTTTACAGACCTTGAAGGAATAATACTCAACTTCATATGGAAAATCAAAAACAACACAAAACCAGAATAACTAATACAATCCTACACAATAAAAGGGAGGCTGGAGGTCTCACCATTCCTGATTTCAAGCTCTACTGCAGAGCTATAGTATTAAAAACAGCATGGTATTGGCATAAAAACAGACACAATGATCAAGGGAATTGAATTGAAGACCCAGATACACACACACACACACACACACACACACACACACACACACACACACACTTGATTTTTGATAAAGAAGCCAGAAATACACACTAGAAAAAGACAACATTTTCAACAAATGGTGCTGGTCAAACTGAATGTCTCCATGTAGAAGAATGCAAATAGATCTATAATTATCACACTGCACAAAACTCAAGTCCAAGTGGATCAAAGACCTCAACATAAATTCAGTTACACTGAACCCAATAAAAGAGAAAGTGGGGAAATGGCCTTATACTCATTGGCACAGGAGAAAATTTCCTGAACAGAATACTTTTAGCACAGGCACTAAAATAACAATTAATAAATGGGACCTCATGAAACTGAAAAGTTTCTGTAAGGCAAAGGACATCATCATTCAGACAAAGTGGCAGCCTACAGAATGGGAAAATGTTTGTTTTTTGTTTTGTTTTGTTTTTGTTGTTGTTGTTTTTACCAATTCCACATCCAATAGATGACTTATATCCAAAATGTATAAATAACTCAATAAAGTAGATATCAAAACCCAAATAATCCAGTTACAAATGGGGTACAAATCTAAACAGAATTTTCAACAGAGGAAACTCAATTTGCTGAGAAACACTGAAAGAAATGTTCAACATCCTTAGCCATCAGAGAAATGCAAATCAAAGCTACTTTGAGATTCCATCTTACAGCTGTCAGAATGACTAAAATCAATGTGACACCTCATGCTGTTGAGGATGTGGACTAAGGGGAACACACATCCACTGTTGGTGGGAGTGTAAACTTAGACAGCCACTATGGAAATCAATATGGCAATTCCTCAGAAAGCTGGAAATCAATGGCACCCACAGCCTCAACAGGAGCGGCATTGTTTGAAAGGAGTAAGACACGTGGCCTTGGAGAAGGTGTAGTAATATTAGAGAAAGTGTGTCACTGTAGGTGGGCTTTGAGGTTTCAGAAATCTTGGCTCCTTCTCCAGCACCATGTCTGCCTGCATGCTGCCATGCTTTCAGTCATGATGATAATGGACTAAACCTCTGATCCTGTGAGCAAGCCAGGAAGCAGCACCGCTCCAGGGCCTCTGCATCAGCTCCTGCCTCCAGGTTCCTGCCCTGCTTGAGTTCCTGTCTTGGACATCGATATGGAAGTGTAAGCCAAATAAACCCTGTCCTCCCCAGCTTGCTTTTTGGTCATGGTGTCTTGTCAGAGCAATAGACACCTTGACTAAGACAAGGAGTTAGCCCCAAATCATTTCTCAAGCTTCCCAGATCCCCATCTGAAATGGGGGACTTGGTGGCCTCTCCCATCTGTCCCTTCTCTTAGCTGTATCTGTAATGGTCTCAACCCCAAGCTTCAAAGCTGTGCCCCATCCCTGTCTCACTGTCCAGTTCTGACAGGCCTGCCACCACCAAGTTCAGCATTTGTGGGGCCATTATGTGGGGAGGCGGTGAGGCATCTTCCTTACAGATGAGGAAGAACATCGGCGTGGGAGAACTTCTCCAGCCATGAGCTAATAAAGCCTCTTCAGTGCTGCTACAGAGAAATTTCTAGAATACACAGCTTAGCATTTGGAGACAAAAGGCAACTCTCAGGATGATCTGGCATGACAGTGGCATGCCCATCCCCTCAGCCACTAAGCCACCTAACTCCTAGACCAACACTGGGACCTAAGAGAGGCCCAAGGTCTGAGTGACTGCCCATGGGCAGATGGCTACTTTGGCAGAAGCTGGATAGCCAGGGAACAAAGGGCTTTCACGGGGTGTAATCCAGGCTGAGAGAGGAAAAATGGTCAGGTGCTCGGAGAGGCAGGTTCACACAGAGGGAAAGGGCGAGCTGTGCAGGACTGGCTGGCACGGGGCCCCAGGTTCCGGCCCACATTCCCAGGACAGCAGACGGTCCCTGGCAATGGTTGAAGGCCCCATTTGTGCGATATGTCAGCAGGGAGGGTAGGCCTTTTAAGGGGTAAGATCGTGAGGCCTGATAGCATGCCCGGGCCTCTCCCTGGGGAAGCCAGGCCCTTGTGAGGACTGTCAGTCATTGTTAACTGTGTCCCTGTGTGAAGGAAAGCGGGACACTGGTAGTCACTGATACCTGTGCGATCTGGCCACCAGGACTCGGCCACACCGCCACAGCTCCAGTTACAGGCCGGACAGGCAAGGAGGCCTGCAGCCCTCTAGTATACCATGGCAGGCAAAAAGGAGTGGAGAGGTGAGCAGTGTGAGGCCACAGGAGTGGGGGCAAGTCACAGGGTCCTGTGCATGAAGTCACATGCTATCAAGGGTTGCCTTGTCTCACTGTCAAAAAGAGGGTGATGAGAAGAATGTGGGGGGATGAGGCTGTGAGAGAGCAGAGGATGGAGAGACCTTCAGCTTTGTGTTGGGAACCAGTGCTCTGGGTGGAAAGGCTCGCCAGTCTCCATGGTGAGAACACCAGTGGTTGCCTACAGCTTCTACCCAGACCCACAGCTTACAAGAACTTGGTAAGGGCAGCAGGGTGAACGCTTGCGAAGCACCGACTACTTACTTGACATTTATTACCTACTAGTGCATGCTGGTCATGTGTTCGGTGGTGTCAAGGGACTTAGTCCTCACCGTAGTCTCTTGTGATGGGCATTATAATGACCACAAGTGGGCCAGAGAGACAAGACCATTTCCCAAGGTCACACAGCTCTGATAGGGCAGATCAGGATCTGTTAGCCCTGAGATTGGAACCTAGCTCTCTAGCTCCAGAATTCTTACCTTTGGGAGCCACTGAAAACTGGCAGAGACCAAAGTTAACTGAGCCAGAACGAGGCCAGGCTCAGGCCTGGGGTGGGCAGAAGATGAAGACAAGAGCAAGAAGCATACAGAGATGTGACAGCAGGGAGCTCGCAGGACTGGGAAGCAGCGGCCCACAGTGGCACACAGCCATTGTCACCCTGGGCCACAGGGACAGAGGAGCAAGGGCATCATAGAGCTCAGATCTGGAGCCATGAGAAGGGACTGGGGTAAAATCAGAGACTACAGATAGAAGAGGGAGGTGGAGGCAGGAGACAGGCTCTTTTTCCAGCTTGCTCTGCCCAGGGAGAAGCCCCAGTGTGGATGAGTGGCAGCCTCCTGGGTACAGAGCAAGGTAGAGAGAGTTGGAGCGGTTGTGAAAATCAGCTGGTCCAGGGCACAACTAAAGAGCCCTGAGAAGCCATTTACACCAAGTCCACAGTAGAGTGAGCTGTGGCCTTGCTGCCCCTTCCCAGGTACCTGTGGCTTCTGAGATGTCGAATGATCAAAGGCCAGGGTGTAACACAGAGCTACCAGGAAGGTGGGTCGCTGTGGGACCTAGTCGCCACAATGCAACCGCAGTAGAGTAGCAGGGGGTTCCTGCTTCTTAAGAGCCACCAGAGGATGAAATGAAGCTGGAGCTTTGAGCTCATGTGGCTGTGACACCAAAGGACATATCTGATAGTCAGGATGTTTGGCTAGTCACTGGCAATCATTACCAACCTGAGGGCTGCCAGGAGCTGTGAAGTGAGGGGACGATGGAGGGAGAGGAAACAGGGGGACAAATAAATGAACAAATGAATGAATGAATAAATGAATGAGGGGAGGTGTGAGGAGGAAATGAATGAATGAAAGGGATGGAGGAGGGAATGAATGAGTAAGAGAATACACAGAGGAAAGAAGACAGAGAGGACAAAGGAGGAGAGGGAGCCTGAAGAGCCCCGGACTTAAACGATCCAGCTGCATCCCACTGCTGCCTGAGATGCTAGGCCTGCCGTCACCATGGTAATGGGAGAAAATCACAGAGCAATTTGTAATCAGCAGGAGGTGGGGGGGGGGGGCTCCTGCTAGAGCACTCTGGGAAGGAAGGGCCCTGTGGGTCCCGGAACTGAGCTCCCACTCAAGCCTGAGGCCCTTTGCACCCCGTTTTCTAGGGTCCCGCCCCTAGCCTCTATAGCTAGATAAGCTCTGTCTCCCTTCTCAGGCTGCCCAGTTCTGAGATGCCTGCTGGGAGGCAGTGTCCCCTCACCAGCTTGTAGCCTGTCTGTCTGCACACTGCACACTGGGACCCAGTCCTACCTCCTGACCACAACCCTGATTCCTCCTCCTGTCCCAGGGAAGCTTTCAGAAACCGCCATGAGCCATGCTCTCCAGATGGAGAGGACCCTGTACCCAGGAGCAGCGGCAAATTCCTCCCAGCTCTGGCGGGCTCCTCTCCTCCAGACCCAGGGACAAGATTCAGGAATCACCTGGGCAGTGTAAGCATAAAAACCACCACCCTCATTCTGGGCACAGACCTTAATTAATGAGACCTGAGTCTTAGTTGACCACTCATGGCTTTCCAACCCCCTTTCTACTGTCCTGCCCACTGAACATCTCAGGGGCTTTTCCAACAGTAAGAGGCTGTGAAGGAACTTCTGATTCAAAAAGTCGTGTGTTCAAAGTCACACAGACACATAACCACATTAGCCTCCTTACACAGCAGAGGGAGGGCATGGTAGGGAACCCCATGGCTCCCTATTCCCATGAAGCCGTGCCTCACTGGAAAGGCCTCCAGGGCTCGCTTATCATGTGACCTTAGGTGAACCGTCTTCATCCTCTGAGCTTCAGAAAGTTTAGAAGGAAGGCCAAACAGCCCTTCTGCTAAGGAGAGAGGATGGGAGTCCGGGGGCCAGGAAGACAAGTGTCCCACAGCTCAGCGGCACTGGGGTCCAGGCTCCACTGCTGTGGTTGCCTCCAGGACTCCATAACTCAGTCTGTGGTCCATTACTGCCTGTCCCAACTCCGGCCCTGGAAGCTGTCCAGCTGCAAATGGAAAGGAACTGGGGGCTGGCAGAGCAGGCTGGCCTATGGTTCAGGGGCAAGGAGACTGCTTTGATCAATGGAGTCTGGTCTGGTTTGGGCAGGACAGCCTAGAAGGGAGGAAGGACCCTCAGCCAGTCTCTGCCTTTGCTCTTCACCCCTGTCCTAAGCTACCCTCCACAGCTCATGAGTGCGAACTCCTGCCTTGCTTTGAGGACCATGGTCATGCTGTGTACAGAGGCAAGAGATTTGCCTGGAGGGGCTGCACGTATGTACGCATGCACACCCACATACCACACAGGTTCTCAGCTTCCAGAGCACGCATGTACGCATGCACACCCACACACCACGTAGGTTCTCAGCTTCCAGAGCTGATGGCCTTATCTGCAATCTGGATCAAGCAAAGCCCCTTCTCCAGGGGCTGCAAAAAGAGGTGGTAGAGTATGCCCAGTTCAAGGCAAACACTCAGGACCCCGCTCTCATGTGGTCACTTACTTCACTCTTATTACTGCCAGTGAAGGCCCTGAGAAGGCAGCACCCTCCAGGGACACACAGCAGGGCACCAGGACCAGCACCTTTGCCCAGGCCGAGTCCAAGCCTCAGTGGAGGGAGTGAGAGAAGGAGGAAAGCAGTTAAGGAGCCCCATGTAGGCACCCCACACAATGGGGTCACTGGACAGGCCAAAGAAGGTGGCTGAGGCGGGCTTGGCCCTGCTTAGCATATGAGCCGGAGGCCCCCCCGCCCCTTCCTGAGTGGGTTCCAGGACTAACTATAATGTCCCAATTGTCGCACAATACCATGATGGAGGGCCCTGTCACATTTTTGTCGCCGTTACTGGGGTCCCCATTCATGGCCACTGTCACCATGCTCAGAACAAGCTGGCTAGGCAGCCTCCTTTGCATTAAAATGGGTGAGAACTAAGCCTTCCCACTGCTCAGCTGGGCAGAAAACGGGATTAGGCCAAGGACGGCTGAAGGCCCCTGGTGGGGGCGGCCCCAGAAGGCCAGTGTCGGCCACTGCCCTCTGGCCTGGGCCATGCATGCATCAGTTCTCTATAGCCCTGGGTGAGCGAGAATGGCCCCTCTCTGCATTTTAGTGTCTCTAGCTACACAGTGGGGTTAGGGACATGAGTGCCTTGGGTTTCATTCTGAAGTGAAGAAACATCACATTTATAGGGAAAATGATGTAGAGCAGGACAGAGCACAGCTGCTTTTAGGTGGGTAGGATGGGGGTGAATGTCCATTCTGGCAGGGGGTGGGGGTGGGGAGGAGGGGCACTTCTTTTTGTGAGCTTTCAGTCACAATAACAAAATACCTGAGAGGAGCCACTTATAATGGGAAATGTTTTCTTTGGGGTCAGCATTTCAGAGATCAGGGGCCATGACTGGTGGCCACTGCTTTTAGGCCTCTGGTTGAGCAGTGTACCATGGTGGTGACAGATGTCAAAACATAGCTGTTCTACTCATAGTGGAGAGCAGAAAAAAAAAACAGCAAGAAGGGCCTGGGGTGCCACATGCCCTTCAAGGACACGCCCCAGGGACCTGGAAACATCTCACTATGGTGTCCCCTGGGAACCTAGTCATGAACACTGGGGCCTCTGGAGGACAGTCAGCACCCACAGTTCAGCAGCATCTGAGGAGTGTCCGGAGCTCCTGGTCTATGGGGAGAAGCCACAGGGGGAGCGGGGGAGCGGTGGGGTGCTGTCTAAAAGCGGCTGAGAACCAGGTGAGGGTGTGTGCTGACATGAATGCATGCTGTCAGGGGCTCAGCATCCAAACACGCCACCCTAGAGACGCACGCACAGAAGCACACGGCAGCTCACATACAAGAATTTGGAACTACCCCACATGTCCACAGATTGGGGGAGGAGGGCTAAATACATCATCCACATCTCTGAGCCCATACAACTCAAAATGAAGGCCTAGTGTGACATCGGAAGTGGCATTACGTCTGAGACTACCAGCAAATGAACCAGGACAGCTGTGGATGAGAGTGTCAGGGGGTCGTTAACGCTGTGTGTGAACCCACGGAAGAGGCCTCAGTGAAGAACAAGGAACTGAGGTGGCTGCTCCTGGAACACTCAAGGGGCCAAGGAGGAAATCTTAGCTTTGTGCCCTATGTGCATCTTTACCACTGGATGTACAGATGGTCCCCAGCTTGTGATGGCTCACTTTGATTTTTGTCTTTACGATCAGGCAAAGTCACATGCATTCTGGGAAGAAAACAAAACAAAACTGTACTTAGAATGTACATCTGTGCACAGAGCTGAGGGTGGGGGCTGGGCCTCAGGCATTCTAAGCAAGGCTCTGTGGGAGCCACAGCCAGCCCCAAATGGCTCCATCCTGACGTCCATTCTGAAACTTGCAGTGGCCACCTCTCACTGCTGACACCAGCACCTCCTGCTTGTCGGCCCGCCTCTGACCCTCCTCCACAGGCTTCTTGCCCGCTCTCTGAGGGGAAGCATTCCGCTATTATATAAGAAGACATCCAGGCAGATACAAATGCAGGATGCACCAGGAGGTCACTGGCCTGAGACCTTCAGTCTGTACCGCAGCCTGGCTGAGCTCTGGCCACAGGCCTCTTGCCTGAGTATCCCACCCAGGCTTCTTCTCACAGGAAAATATGCATGGGACCCCCTTCCTTGCCCACATCAGGCCCAAGATAGAATGTAGACATCAACAGGGTTGTCCTGCTCCAAAGCCCATGTCTCTCTGACCAGAGATTCGGTCTCTAGAACCTGTTGATACATCAGAGCAGGACCAGGCAGAGATGGGGGGAAAGAGAAGGGGGTGGCACAGATGAGGAAGCAGAGGGTTAGGAAAGTTACAGCCTGCCCTAGGGTTTCCGATGTGTCCTTTGAGAGCTTGGTGAAGGGACAGGCTTCTAACCACTGGTAAGACACCCTCGCAGGGACAGAAGCAGTCAGATTATCCATGCCCCTGCCTCTGGGATCCCCTGACCCCAGCTGAACAGGCTCAGCTTGTGTGACCCAAGTCCTTGCTGCGTTCCAGCCTGGGGACTTGAGAACACTACTTCATGGGGGGCGGGCAGTGCATGTGCCCAGCTTCATGCCATTTATCTTTCTGTAGTATTATGAGTGCCCTACAGAGGGGCGTACTCTGCCGCTGGCATCACCCGAGCCTCAGACGCCTGCTGGAAAGTTCCTCACTGGAGGAAACTGAGCACCACTGAGGGGATTACCCTGTAATTTGTATGCAGTTTCAGGTCATTACCAAAACGACAATGAAATGCAGGCTCCCTGTAATTAGATGCTTTTATGAATTGGGTTCCAAGGTATTAATGGCAAAGCTATCAGATCTGCTCCTCCCCCGACTCTGGTGCCCTTTCTCAGCCATGCTCAGGCAGAGAGGCTCAAGGGTCACTTCTGAGCACTTTGGCTGGCTCCAGATTGAGGGTCTGTCATGCTCTGGATGGTGGTCACTGACTGCCACAGAAGGTTGTGACGCCCAGTAGCAAGCCTCAGAACCAGCCCAAGTATCTACAAATTGGAATGTGGGAAGGTGTGCTGCTAAGGAAGTCATGACCCATGTGGATCTTGGAACATGCTCCAGCTGTGATCCTCAGGGAAGAAGCTGGCAAAGTGAAACAGAGGGGTTGCCCAAGCCAACCCACTACAGGAACAAAGATCACAAGATGAGAAATTCTGCAGCTCAGTGGAGGTTTCTCTGCCTGCTCAGGCTATTGTACTTGGCCCTGCCACACAATCTCTCATGCACACCTTGCCTCTCTTTCTCACAAGAACACTGCTCTCTGGAAAACCCATCAACAGATCAACAGGAGAAAGAAGATCCTAAAAAACATAGCTGCCACCTTGCTACCGTGGCTGGCTGAGCAGACAACCAGGCACAGCCACACTTTGCCCAGTCTCAAAATACCCATCTGCTCTAGCCACGTTTGACTTCCAATAGGCAGGGCACCACGTTGTACCCAACCTACTGTGATTTCTCCTCTCCACTGAGGGTACACCAAGCACACCCCCTCTGGGAATGAGGCGTGCTCCATGTCAGCTCCTCTCCTCTGTGTCACATGCCCCCTTAGTGTCTACAGCATGAATAGCAAGGTTAACATCTCTGCTGCCAGACTTGGTAGGCTGGAAACAGAAGGGGAGGGGATAAAAAGCAACAGATTAATGTACACCTGCTTCTCTAATCAGAGTGAGCTTTTGAGCCAACACCCTTCCCTGCTCACAACTTGAAAATATCCTAAGGTGGAGGCAAATGAAATGCATACAACCCACCCTGCCTCACAGCTCCGCAGCAGTCCCCTGAAGTGACCACCCGATTGACACCTGCTGCTCTGCCCACTGTTCAGAAGAATGCCGTACCGAACGTTGCCAGTCTGGGAAAGAAAAGCAAAAGCTCAAAATCAGAGGGGAAATTTCTACAGAATGTATAGTGATTTTTTGCACAGTTGGAAAGTTGGAAAAATGGTAATTTTTATCATCAGGCTGGGGACTGTCTGCACACAAGGATTCCCCTGTGAGAAAATAAAGCATCTCTCCTGCGGTCCCTTTCGGCAGTCAGCCATGTGATGCTATTTGGCTATGCAATGACCCATAGGCTTGTATGTCCAGCTGGGGTTGCAGGTTTTTCAGAACCTGATGATGATACTCTTTCTCACTGTCAAACTGGCTAAGAGAGATGAGCAGTAACCAAGCCACCAAGTAACCTTGTGCCATGGTATCTCGACATTTCCTCCTTGTTTGTTTTTTTTTTTTTTTTTTTTTGTTTTTTGTTTTTTGTTTTGTTTTTTGAGACAGGGTTTCTCTGTGTAGCTTTGGAGCCTGTCCTGGAACTCACTCTGTAGACAAGGCTGGCCTCGAACTCACAGAGATCCACCTGCCTCTGCCTCCCAAGTGCTGGGATTAAAGGCATATGTCACTGCTACCCAGCAGGGCTGGGTTTTTTACATGGAGTCCAGACATGGGCAATGACTGCAGTTGTGAAGGTAAGGCCTAAGCTCCAATCAGGACCTCAGGATATTGGCTATGCTGGGAACATTTGCCAAGAAAGAGAAAACATACGTGCCACAGGCAAAATGGCTGTAGGGGAAAGCTATCCAAGCCCACCAGAGCACAGATGACTCCATCTCAGCACAAGCCCCAGACGTCGGACACAGAACTGCAACATTTGGTGTCTTCCCTGCTGGGCTTCATTCCTGCTGCGGCCTGATCTTTCTATCTTGTTTGTGTCCTCGCTCCTCCTACTGAAATGGAAATGTCTACGCAGTGCACTGTGTATCAGAAGTATCTAACTTATAAACAAAGTCTACATGGGCTCACAATTAAGAGAACGGAGTGCCCTGGGTCTCAGAAGAGCCATTGGGCTTTTCAGTAGTGCTGGAACAGTACAAAATGACAGGGACTTTGGAAGTTAGATGGAATGAATCTTGCATTGGGATGAACCCGAGCCTATGGGGGCCAGGGCAGAATATTGTGGTTTAGATTGGAGATGCCTCACAGGCTGCTGGAGCTGCCTGGGAGATTGTATGGCCGTTAGAAGGTAGGAACATGCTGGAAAATTGGGTCTCTGGGAGGGGTGGGCCTTGAGGTTTATGGTCCAACCCATCTCAGATGTGCCCAACACAAAGGATGCATGTTGTCAGGGGTTGAGTGTCTCATAAAATGCATGAGCTACTGAAAGTGACAAGTGAGTGGTCACACAGAATGAAGTCACATTGAGTATGGCTTCTACTGAACTTGAGTGCCTTTCACACCATCCTGAAGTCAGGATATCAGAAGTCAGGGATGACAGTGTGTGTGGTGTGTAAAGCATGTGTGGTGTGCAGAAAGGCCCTTTCTCAGGGGGTGTTGTCCTCTCAAGAGGACATTCGAGGGGTTCTGAGCTCATGTACTGGCTTGTTAGGCTCCTGACCTGCACTTGTCAGGCGCTCAGCTTTTCCACCTGTCCAGCCTCTTGTAAAATCCAGAGAATTATACAGCCATCAACGTATCACTCATGTATTAGGCACGCACACATACACCAAGCTCACACCAAATACACATGCTCTCACACTCAGTCATGCATGGACAGCCCACACCCTATGGCCCTGCAGGCACACAACTGCCCCCTCTCCTCCCCCTGATGACTCAGCACCTTACTGAACCCCTAAGTCCCCACTGGACATACACTCCTTACCCAACCTCTTTGCTCCAGCAGCAACCTCTTCACCTCCCCAGTATCTGCCCAGTGTAGACAGACTTTACAATTTGGCACCTCACATACTGCATCAGAAGACCAGCCACCCACTCCCCACCAGAACAGACTGCCCAGAGGCGGAACAAACAAACTCCTCCAAGACCCCCTCAATGTGTATATTCTGCCCTACTGAACTCTCTCATTCACAGGCACATGGCCTGCTCACAGACCACCTGGTTGCCTGGCTAAGACCTCAAGTGCTCTGCAACACTCTCTCTCCTTCCCTTCTGGGGTCAGCCAGGTTGCCATTGCCTTAGACAGGGTTCCCAACCTTCCAGGGGAGCGGTGAGACCCAGTGAACAGCTGGATTGGAAAAACTCCAGTGCCAGGTGCCCTGACAGGGTGGCAGTGAGAGCCAGAGCCCCCACTACCCACTTCCCAGGCCTTCCTGGTCTGGCTCAATTTATTTGGAACCCAATAAAAGACTAAGATAAAAATAAGTCCCAGGAAGTGATCACTAATTACATGCAGGTGCTAATGGCCCCTGGCTCACTGGCTGCCCCAATCCCGCCTCTTGGTGGTGGTGGTGGTGTGTGGGGGGGCATATCATTCCAGAGTAGCTGCTCCCTGATGGCCTATACTCAATCTTTGCTCCCCAGACAGAAGGACCCACATCCAACTAGCCAAGGCCAGCTGGGCACTCAGGCATCATCTACAGGGCAGTCCTCATGTCCCTTAGAGGGAAACTCTGTGACTCAAACTCACTTCCTGCAACAGGACACTGAGGCTGAGTACAAGGGTGTCACTAGTGATGCCTAGAGATGGTTCAAGGACACTCCTCCTTCTGGTCCTCCCATTGCTCTTCATTTCCTGATAGGCAGGGATTGGTAGAGGAGGCAACCAGGCCATGGTGGGGCTGTGAGGAGCAACCTGGCAGCTTAATTCACAGGGTCTTGTCCAAGGCAAAGGGGATTCTGTCTTGAGTCCCTGAGGGCAGAACAAGCCAACTTGAGCATCCACACAAAGCCAGCCTCCCTGGAGGAAGGCTGGGAGGGATGGCTGTCCTCACACTGAGCCCCTTGTCAACTGCATCAGGCCTGCCATTCTCAGGGCACCCAGGTGAGTTGTGGCTAGCTGTCCTGCACCTGGTCAGCAGGGACACTCAGATCCTCCATCCCTCGAAATCCACTAGATAGTTGGTCCCTTCTGAACCAACTTTATCCCCTTCTTTATCCCAGACATAGCATACCAAATCCTCTGGACACAGCCAGGTCCCCAACAAGGCTTATGCCAGCTGCCACTACTGCCCAGCACATCAGTGCTACAGCCTAGTGCCTTCCCAACCACTTTGGACTCCTCTGTGCCTGTGCCAACTCTCTTTCCCACAGACATGCCCTGCCCTAAAGGCAACTGGCCACTTCTGGGCCCTTCCTCTGGAAATCAGTCTTCGAGAGCGTGCACAGCCAGCCTTTCTCTGGATCCCACAGCAGCCCTCCCCTCCCCCACCCTTTCCCTTGCCATCCCCTTCATTTCACTGGAGTCCAAAACCCCACCAAGGACATGGACCTGAATGTCTACCTGAGTGTGCTCAAGCCCCTCAGGGCTACCACCCCAAAGGAACAGGGACTCCTGCCCAAGCCACTTTGGATCTAAGTACCCACAGCTTCTCCAGGGCTGTGTAAGACGCTGCCTGTTTCAGGAAAGTCCTCCTTTGTTTTTCAACTCAGATCGGGGTCTGACAAGGTTCTCCCAGCCTCTCCTAACTGAGATTCCTGGGACAACTGAACAAGGACACCTATCTGAATATCTGTCAGAGAGTTAAGACCATCATAGGACAGATAGAGAAACTGAGGTTCCTGTGGCAGAGGCAAAGTTTGCACCCAGATACCCAAACTTGAACCTTCCATACCTACGCTCGATGAAACCCAACAACCCCTTCCCGTCTCCACCCCCACCCCACATTCAGATACTCTAGAATCAGATCAGAATCCCAGCACTGCTGAATATGGAGTTGGCTCGCACAGCTGTGGCTCTCCTGGATCTCTGAGGGGCTCTGTCCTAAGTTCAGAGCACTACAAGCCTGACTGGGCAGCTGAGTGTGCCACAGGGCCAGTCCCCAGCCTCTGGCTGCAAGCTGCGCTCACTGCCCTGACCAGCCTCGGAGCTGTCTATGGACAGCCTGGAAATGATCCAAATTCAGAATTCCGAGTACCATTTCTGCAGACCGTGTAGCACTTTTGTGCCATCATAAAGCCCCTCTGGAATAGGTTTTCTGGGACTACGGCAGAGGGATGACGACTCACAAGCCCACTCTGGGGAGCCAGCATCTCTGGGAGGACAGACAACAAGTAGATGCACACAGCCATCTGGAGGTGACAGTGACTCAGTCGGTACATCTAGGGTGACGGTTCAGTGAGACCAGCAGAACGGGACACGTGAAAGCAGCTGAGCCATGAGGCGTCTCACCGGGTCCAAATGCCGCTGTGTTGACCTCACTCCACAGAGAAAACTACATCCGAGCTGTTGTGCTCAGGCTGGCGTCCTGATCCTTGAAGCCGTGCCTGTTTCCCACTTACAGTAGGTTTGGATCCTGTTCGGCCACTGTCAAGTGTTCAGGAGGCACACGTGACTGGTGGCCACCATAGGACCTGGCAGGCTGGGAGCAATGGGGCTTGGGTGCTTCTTATATGAGACGGGTCAGGGAAGGCCCCCAGGTGACTTCTGAGCAGGATCCTAAAGACAAGGGAGCGAATCAGACAGCTAAGGGAAGAAAAATCCAGACAGAGAGGACAGCCTGAGTCAGCAGTTGAGAAGAGGCCAGAGACACCGGCCAGTCAGTCAGCTCTGCAGCCATTGGAGGAACTTGGCTCTTCCTCTGAGAGGGTGCTGACAGGCAACAGCATCCCAGCCTGGCTTGGGTTCTAAGGAGCATGCACGTCGTCACTGTGTAGACCTTTATTCTAGACTGTGGGGTGTGCAGCCTCATTTTTGCTATTCACCTGGATTGTGACTTTAGGGACAACAGTAGTCCACACAGCCATACAGGACACGTGATGGTCACCTCAAAGCGAAAGTTTAACCAATGGAAATTGGGCGTGGTGGCACATACCTGGAATCCCAGCACCCAAGAAGCCAAGACAGAAGGATTATGGTAGTTCAAGGCCAGCCTAGGCTGCATGGTGAGTTCCAGGTCAGCCAGAGAAGGGAAGGAGGGAAGGAAGGGATGGAGGGAAGGAGGAGGGGACTCGCAGGCCACAGCCCAGTGCCAGGTCCTGGTTTCTATGCTGGGGGAAAGGGCTTGCTACCCTCTGCCACCCGTGTTCCCTCTGGCTTGGGTCTTGCTCTCCACATTCCTTGGATAGCTACAGGTGATGGATAGTGCCATAGAAAGGCTGCCCTCAGGCACCTCACTTGGCAGCTTCCCCTTCCTTTGACCATGCTACCAGGGCTGCTGGGAGGGGCCTTCTGATTCTACTAGAAAGCCTTCTCCCAGACACCCTGCCCCCATCTCTGCCCTACTCCCTGCCTTCACCCTACCCACAGCCTAGCCTCTCGGATGGGACCATGGAGAAAAGCTTCTCATCTCTGCCCACGGTTCTTCCACCTAATATACTCACTCAGTCATTCAGCGAACATGTACAGTACTGTTGGCACCAGTACGACCAGTATAGAGAGAGAGCAATGGACCAGAAAATGACCTTCCCTGTCAGCAGGCCTTTCCAATTTGGCGATGGGGTATCCCGAGCCCTTATGTTGTGGGGTATCCAGAACTCTTATTTTCTGGGGTATCCAGAGCCCTGCCTTCTGAGAAGATGCCAGAAAAGAACCCGTTCTCTACCCCAGGATGGCAGTTGCTCAGGAGGTCTACTGCTTTGGAGGACATGGTCTATGAGGAAGCCCATTACAGAAGAGGGATTTATGCTAGATGCAGGGAGAACTTTCTGATTTCTTGTAGAGGGATAAGCCCTGAAACTGGAAAAGAAAAGATAGAGTTCTCGTTGCCTGAAGAAATATAAACAAATACTTTGAAAACTCCATGTTAGTAAGAAAAGGAAGGGAGGAAAGAGGATGGGGGAGATTGATATAATGGGCACCCCCTTTATAAACAGTCCTACATCTTGGGAAGGGTGGAACCATATAATGTCCTTTTGCTGTCCAGACCATACACATGGGCTTTAAAATAGAAAAATCAAAAAAGGGATTCCCTGCCCCCCATTTTCAAACCTGGCACCCCTCAGAACTCCCTAGTAAGGGGAGGCTGCTCTAAAGCTGAGATGGTGGCCAGAGGTGGGAAGTGGGATTGTGGGCAGAGAGAGCCACATGAGATAGGAGCAGTCTGCAGAGGGGCAAGGCCAGGAGCCCGGGGCCTCAGCTGGTCCTCAGTCACTGGGGCACCACTGATGGTGAGAACAGTGGGGTGTGGTCTAGGAACGACACTGAGGTAATTTCAGGGTACTCTCATTCTCCTTTCTGAAGAGAAGATGTGTCTAAACTGCCTGTGTATCCTCAATATTCTCCGAAGGGTAGCATGCTTCAGTAGCTGTGAGAGAGGGCTCCAGAGCCCACCAGTCCAGGTAGAGACCCAGCTCTGAATCACGCCAGCTGTACATGTATGCTCAGGCCCATCCTAAAACTGAACTTGGTCATAAAAGATTGCCTCGGGTGGTTGAGAGCACGATCTGAGTTAACTGTCGAGTGTCTGAAATACAGCAAGTGCTCAGCACATGGTAGCTTGGCCCCGACCCCTGCCAGCATGTTTTAATCTCGTGTATTAACTTAACGCCTCCTCGAGAGTACAGACAGCTTGGGTCATGCCTGCCGAACAGATGCCGCCAGCCTGTGGACCAAAGCAGTAAGAAGTCAGCCATCTAGGCTCCTTGTAAGGCATAGATCCATAGCCTCTCACCGCCTTGCTCCAGGGCCTTGCACAGGGTCATGAGAGACCCCCACGGCAGAGCCACAGCATGGCTGCTTCTGCCCGTCCTTTCCCATCCTCAGCAACTCCGGCAAGAGCCGCTGCTTCTGTTCTACAGAGGCAAGAGCCTGGCTCAAACCAAGCCATTCTATCACAGGATCCTACAGTGTCCTTCAAGGTCTGGCACCTTCTAGATAAACACTTGGGATACATCTTCCTAGGCAAAGGAGAGCCAGGTAGAGAGTGCAGGGCCCAGGGTAGAATGAAAGAAAACTTTGGTTTCCCAGGATGCTGCAGCTGGGGAGCGGTAGAGATGGGGCACCCTGGCTGAAGCCCAGCCTCCTCCCTCTGCCCCCTCAGTGGGGGGCCCTGGAGTGCTCACCTGGAGCCATAAACAAGATGGTTCTGAGCCCCACCTGTTGCCTGGCATGTATGCCAAGACCTGCGGGGGTGGGGTCCCCAAAAAGGAAGCATCATCCATCCTGATGTGCCTATGCCAAACTTTTGAAGCCCTATGAAAGCTTCCAGACCATTGCTCTGCCAAACCTCACCTGTGTGCCAGTCAGCCACCCTCCTCCAGCCCAGCTGGGGCTGAAGCCGAAAAGCCAGCAAAGTCTCAGCAAGCCAAAGCCAACTTCTGCAGCTTCACTTTCTCCCTAAGGCAAGGGCAGGGGGACATTCTGGGGCATCTCAAAGGCTATCCAGGGGTCTGAGGAGGAAAGCCTCTGGGCTGCCATGTGGCCTCCCTGGGGCATGGTGGTAAGCATGAGGATCTTCCTAGGGTGCGCGAAGTTGGCATGCACCCCACCTAGGGCTCTCAGCTGTTCTGCGGCTCTGAGCAGGAGTTTGCCCTGAAGCAACAGGCAGTCTGATTGGGTGGTCCCTAGGGAGGCAGCTGGGTTCCCAGGACAGACTGCAGGCCTGCCTCCACCTGAGCTGTGAGGACTCTACCCTGTCCATGGTGGAAGGAAAGGCTATAAGCTTTGCCTGCAGAGAACCTGCTCCATGCCAGCCATATGTTCTGCATGACCAGGCTGCAAGACCAGGCTGCAGCTAAGAGTCGAGAGTCAGATCCTCAGGTAGGTCTGAGGCCCAAGCCCAGCGTGAGAGGAGTCCCCTTCAGTAGGAGGCTAACAAAGAGGACACAAATGCTCTCTTCCTGAACACTACACAGGAGTGCCTTGCTTCCAGAAGTTTGGTTTTTTAGAGAACAGATATGAGGTGGAATGGGTATTACCCATGCCCTCTGGTAGTGACCCTCCCAATAAAGGGCAAGTGAGCATTTTTCTTCTCTATTTCCCCTCTCACAACCACTACTTTTTTTTTTTTTAATCTTCAAAGTGATTTGCAGAACTGAGCTAATTAATTTCCCAAAGCAGTGGGGCCATCACCTGTCTCCCTCCTGAGTCCCGCCCCAGCCCCCAAGCATCTGGAGAAGGAGATGGCAGAGGGGATAACTCAGCTGGCAGAGGCAGAGGAGAAGGGAGGGCGGGCCGACCTGCAGCAGCCCAGATGCAGGGAGAGGAGATTAGAGGAGGCAGGAGGCCAGTAGGCAGGCCTCCACCTGCCCTTCCAGGAGCAAGCTACAGCCCAGCTCTGCAGTGGGCTGTGTCCCTGAAGCAGCCACTGTACCAGCACCGCCAAGACCATACTCTTCATGGACAGAGTCCTCCTGGCCTCTGCCTTGGGTCTGGTATGGGAGAACATTTATTCATCCACCCACTCATCCACTCCCCTTTCTGATTTAGATATTCAGCCCTTCTGCCCCCTCATAAGGAACAGGGGCCACACATAGAAATGAGACGCAGGCCCTGGATTACAGAACCTTACAGATGACAAGACGGACTCCCAGACAGTGGCATGAGTTGTGGGCGGGAGCAGAGAGGCACAGAGACGTGCTGCAGAGACCTCACTGCAGAGACATTCCGTCTCACACTGTCGTTGGACGGTGCGAAGGTGTTTGCCGGAGAGGAATGAGTTAGTAGACAGGAAATTTGGACAGAGAGGATGACAAACACAGAAGCAGGCAGAGGAGTCTGGGAGATGAGTTCCTGATGACTGACTGGGGAAGGTAGACCCCTGAAGAGGGAAGACTGTCCACAGGGAGACACGGGCTTGCAGGGGCTCAGCCAATGCCCTGGCCTTCGCTCCCCACTCTGCGGTGTCCAGAGATGACGGTGGAGTTGGCTCCTGTGGGAAGTGGAAGGTCCTGAGTGAACCAGAGGCAATCTACCAGGGGGCAGCCACCTGGCCCTTCCTGGTCCAAGGGCTGAGGGGAGCCGTGCTCAGGACATCATCGGCAGATTGGAGGTTCCACCTAATACATGCTCTAGTTTCACCTCTGTTGCCCTCTGACTCTGGCTTGCGGGAGGAAAGGGCTTATTTCAGTCTGCAGGTCAGGCAAACACACAGGAGCCTGAAGGGGAAACCGTGGAGTAATGCTGCTGCGGGCCCACTCCAGGCTCAGACTTACCTAGCTTTCTTATACCTGCTGAGGGAGTGGTGCCACCCACAGTGGACTGTGCTCTCAGACATCAGTTATCGGTCAAGGTAATTCCCCAAAAACATGCCTACAGGCCAATCTGTGTAGTGGGTAGCCATTCCAGCTTTGATCTGGAAGTTTCAACCCCCATTGAGGCTTCAGTAACTGTCACGCCTACAAGGTGGGGCCAAGAGAGGACCCTGAAGACCCGAGATCTGGATGTGCTGCCTCTCTTGGTTCCTGGACCCTGGACACTGGAGGTAGACCGAGCAGAGTTCTCCAGAGAACACCACTATGTCTTTCCCAGACCCTGTTACCTATCCCTTCACTTGTAAGTTACCCCACAAAATAAACCTCCCTTTTAACTATGTGGAGTGGCCTTAATAATTTCACCAATAAATCTGATCCAGGCAATCGCTCAGTTGAGACCCCCTTCTCAGGTCAAAGCCGACCAGCAACAGAACAAGGAGTTCCAAGGTCATGAGGGTGGTACTTGGAGCTGGCTTAAGGAATCAAAGATGTCACTCTTTGCAGACCATAACTCTCTAGTCATGGTCACAGACAACTGTCCTCACTCCAATACCGCACCCGGCCATGGTAACAGCCAAGCGAGGAGAGAAGGAAGGCCTTGATCCACACATACCCCTTTCTGGGGAGAACCACACCCAGGATCCCCTAGCTGTCCTCCCCTTAAATCTTCTAGGGCAACCAATGTCACACATCCTCCCCTGGGCCAGGCTTGGTCAAGGGGAGTGAGGCGCCTCAGATTAGCCCAGCCCAATCTAAACCTGTCCCTTGAATTAAACACCACACTGTCACAACGGATTCTTCACATAGGAAAGAGTCTTTAAATAGGAAAGACCTAATAGAATCTTCCTACTGTTGACATTCTAAACGTACTTAAAAAAACAAAAGCTCCTTCCTCATATTGTGTCCCTGACCTTGTGCGTTTTTCTTATCAGCTCTGAACCCCAGCAGTCAGCTGTTTTCTAGAGAACTAGCTCCATGGCCCCCAGCCACTCTGCTCAGGCACATGTCTGTGGGCCCTGCCTGCACAGCTGGGCACCTGGCATGTGACCCCAGGGAGGGATGGGTGGGGGACTGGCACCCTGGACCCATACTTGGCAGTTCCAAGTCACCAAGAGCCAGAATCCCACCAGGAGGCAGAAGCCATCATAATGCAACCCATGGGGACTGCACCAGCACGGTTAAGGAAGGGCCGGGGACCATTTTCTCTGGGCAAACAAGAGAAAGTTGCCTTGGGAGGTGCCTTGCAGCCGTGGCCCTCGGAGAGGACAGACCCTCTCTGACAGCATCGTGAGAATATTCTAGACCAAGAGCAGCAGGGCTCAGAAACTGAATGAACACTGGCAGTACCCAGTGAGAAGTGAGGCAGTACTGAGTGAGAAGTGAGGCAGTACCCAGTGAGAAGTGAGGCAGTACCCAGTGAGAAGTGAGGCAGTACTGAGTGAGAAGTGAGGCAGTACCCAGTGAGAAGTGAGGCAGTACTGAGTGAGAAGGGAGGCATGGCGGCGCTGTGCTGGTCTCCTCCGCCTTGCGGATTCTCAAGCTGGGCACCCTCCCAGACGACGATGAAGAGGGAAGCGAGGGAGCCCGTGGTACACATGCGCCCACACACAGAGGTTGAGAGGCCAGGCCTTGGAGTACACGACCAAGTTCAGCTCCGGCTCAGCTGCCCACTGCCTGTGCCGTGGCCTGACTCTCTACACCTCAGCGCCCGGTCTCTGGGGTGAGAGCCATAGAAGCACCCAACACAAAGGATCATGGTGAGGCTTGTGTGTTTGTGGCATTTTAAACACAAGCACTCTCTGATTCAGGCATCAACTGGTCTTTGTTCCTAGAAGATGTTCTCAGTCTCATCCATGAACTGAGCCCTGTGCCAGAGCTGTGAGAACAGAGAGAAATCTCGCTCTGCCCCCAAGCCTATGTATATATTATATGTTATATATACATATATATTTATACATATTATATATTATATACATTACATACATATACATATGTTATATACATATATAATATACACATAATATGATATATTATATTACAATATTAATATTTATTATATATAATATATGATACATTATACACATATACTATAATATTATACATTATAATATGTATGTGTATACCTTAAACCAAGTATATATTATAACACCTTTGTCCAGGTATTAGCAACTCCTTGGCATGACCTGGGCCAAACAAATGTGATCTGAAGTGATTTCTTAGAAGAACTGAGAGAGTGCTAGCAAGCTAGGAGAAGCCAGGACCTGGACATTAGAGGGAACCCAAGCAGAGTACTTCCTCTCTCTCTCTTTTGGGGGTTCCCCTTCTTCTGGGAAGTTACATGGAGTAGAGCCACTTACGGCCTAGGTTCTGGGATCTTCATACATTACTAAACTCAACATAAAAGATGAGATGAGAAAAGTTACTAACTATATACCCAATATTATATGTGAATATCCCAAAAGATTGTCTTTTAAGATCATCATAATGTAAGAAAATATGTAAATACAGATTAGCTAGGAACACCCAGAAGATGTCAGAAACTCAGCCCCAAAGCTAAGTGTACTGCAAGGTGCCAGAAATGTTAGCAGTGGCCCAATGTGGAGACGGTTCACAATTAAGGGTAGCAATATTTAATGTTGCAAAGGTGTTTGTTGAACCCTAAATACAATCCTAAACAAAATCCCAACAAGTTTACCTGGTAATTCTGACAGATTAATTTTAAATGCTATTTGGGAAGAAGAAGAAGAAGGAGGAGGAGGAGGAGGAGGAGGAGGAGGAGGAGGAGGAGGAGAAGAAGAAGAAGAAGAAGAAGAAGAAGAAGAAGAAGAAGAAGAAGAGAGGATCAGAGAGAATGTGATTAAGAAAAGTTGTAAAACACGAGATCAGTGCACGAAACTCAGCTGTGCTCCCACACAGCAGCAGCGAGCAACCTGAGTGCAAGAGAGCACATCCGGGGCTCCAGCACCAGACTCCGCACTTACATAGGATACGCCAGGGTGAAGCTCCAGCCCCAAACTTTCCCCTCCCCTTCCAAAATACAGGAAATCTAGAGACAATTCCCATTATAAAAGAACCAAACAGAATCAGCCACACAGAGATACCATGAACAGAAGGTGCCAAAGCCTGCACCCTGGGAACTGCAAAACACTGGGAAAAGACAGCCCGTGGCCATAAAGCAAAAAGTGGTGCTGTCACCATGGCAACAAAGCCAGCTGCTATATACCTTCAATGCAATCCAGATAAAAATATCTAGTTGTGTCTTTTGCACAAATTGACAAGCTGATTCTTTCTTTCTTTTTGACAGGGTTTCTCTGTGTAGCTTTGCACGGTTCCTGGAGCTCACTCTGCAGCCTGTCTCTGCCTCCCGAGTGCTGGGATTAAAGGCATACGCCACCACTGCCCTGTGACAAGCTGATTCTAAAATTCCCGAAAATGCCTAGCGCAATCCTGAAAAGGAACCAATTTGGAAAGTTTCTTTCTTTATTAAGAAAATTTTTATTCATTTTACATACCAACCACAGGTTCCCCCACCCTCTTCCCCTCTCCAGCTTCCCCAAGTCTTCCACCTCACTCCCCCATTCCCTCCTCTGAAAAGGTAAGTCTCCCATGGGGAGTCAGCAAAGCCTGGTACAAAGCCTGGTCCAAGCCCCTCCCCCTGCATCAAGGCTGCTCAAGGTGTCCCCCCACAGGCAATGGGCTCCAAAAAGCCAGCTAATGCATCAGGGATGGATCCTGATCACACTGCCAGGGGCCCCCTTAAGCAGACCAAACTACACAACTGCCTCACTTATGCAGAGGGCCTAGTCTGGTCCCATGGAGGCTCCACAGCTGTTGGTTCATGAGTTCTCACTAGTTTAGTTTGGTTGTCTCTGTAGGTTTCCCCATCATGATCTTGATGCCCCTTGCTCATAGAATCCCTCTTCCCTCTCCTCGACTGGACTCCTGAAGGTCGGCCTGGTGCTTGGCTGTGGATCTCTGTATCTGCTTTCATCAGTTACTGGATGAAGGCTCTATGATGACAGGGTATTCACCAATCTGATTACTGGAATAAGCCTGTTCAGACACTTTCTCCACTACTGCTAGTAGTCTAAGCTGAGGTCATCCTTGTGGATTCCTGGGAACTTCCCTAGCACCCGGTTTCTCCCTATCCCCATGATGTCTCCCTCTATCAAGGTATCTCTTTCATTGATCTCCCACTCTGTCCCTGTTCCAGCTCAACCATCCCATTCCCTTATGTTCGCATCCCCCATCCCCTACCCTCCATTGCCCCCTCACCCCCAGTTTACTCATGGAGATCTCATCTATTTCCCCTTCTCAGGGCGATCCATGTGTCTCTCTTAGGGTCCTCCTTGTTAGCTAGCTTCTCTAGAGCTGTGGGTTGTAGTCTATCCAATCTGGAAAGTTTTAAGACACATCCCCAGTGACTGATGTGTGTGAGGCCAGTACAGCAACTCGGTGCAGAATAGAAAAGCTCTGTGTCCATCACCAGCAGGTTTCTAACAAGGACACTGAGACAGCGTGATGACAAAGAAGCACGCTTACTAACAACTGCTTTTAGAACAACTGCCATCCATCCACACTGCAAACAAACGGATGTGAAACCAGCTTCACATCACACATGAAAATGAACTCGCCGTAAGTGTGCAAGTTAAATAAAAACCCCGAGAAGAACGTTCAAGAGAAGGGCTCTGATCTGGGGTTAGGCAAGAGCTCTTTAGCACAGGTTACCCAAGGAAAACATCAATGAATTAGACTTGATCATAATTACAAACTTGTGCCTTAAAGAAGATCTGAGTCACAAGCATTTACCTGATGGAGGACGAGTATCCAAAACAGAGAATTATCACAGTTCCACAGCAAAAAGAAAAACAGCCAAAATAAAATGCAAAAATGATTTGGATAGAAACTTCCCCCCAAAAGATAAATCGATGGTCAATAAACACATTCAAAGATGCACAGCCTCAGCCATGAACCCAAAGCACAGTGGGACGCAGCACACCTCATCCCCAAGGGTGACTGTCATCACGGACAACAGCATGTGCTGACAAGAGTGTGGGAGTTAGAGCCTCACGTGCGCCTTATAACAACGTCAAGTGGTGCAGCCCCCATGGAAAGGCCAGGCAGATCCTCAAAACCTCAAAGTTAAAGCTGCCACATGAAGAGCCGGATGGTGGTGGCGCACACCTTTAATCCCAGCACTGGTGAGGTAGAGGCAGGCGGATCTCTGTGAGTTCGAGGCCAGCCTGGGCTACAGAGTGAGTTCCAGGACAGCCAGGGCTACACAGAGAAAGCCTGTCTTGAAGAAAAAAAAAAAAGTTGCCACCTGACCCAGCAATTCCACTCCTTGCTATTTACTCGAGAGAAGGGAAGACCTAGGTTCATACAAAAGCTTATAATAAGCATCCAGTGCACCACCGTCCTCAGTACCCAAAAGGTACAAACAAGTCAGATGTCTGCCCACTGATTCATGGTTGATTCACACAACAAAATATTATGCAGATATGAAAATGCATCAAGTATGGCACACACCAAAACAAAGAACCTTGAAAACACTATAAGCTACGTCAAAGCTATGTGTACGCATGGACGTATATAATTCCATATGCATGAAATATCTGCATAGACAAATATATCAACACACAAAATAGATCAGTGATTGCTAGGGGCAATGAGGAGTGCCGCTAATCGCGGGGTTACTTTCAGAGAGAAAGTTCTCTGGCTATGGCAGTGATTACAACAGAAATGGAACCATATAATTTAAAATGAATTGGGTGGAATGTGGGATGAATCACAATAAAAAAAAAAAAACAGAGGAAAGGATACAAATCTACGAATGAATGAAAGCCAAGAGCCAAGGTGTGCCAGAAGAGGAGCCAGGCTCACCTCGCCAGCCGCGAAATGCCCTCTCTCAATCTAGTCTCAAGATGGGGTACCTGGCTGCTTGCTAGCTTGATACCACTGTCATGTTACTGTGTATATCGACTCAATTAGTGAGGGGCCCCCTTGAAAACACCAATGGTGACATTCCACAGATGTTTGCAGGTATCTCCATCCCCTGACCCACAAGGTAATAAATCATTCTGTCAGAGGTGCAGCGATATGAAAGCCCAGCCCCCATCATTTAACAGGCTAAGGGCACCCAACATGCAAGGAAATAAGCTGTAGCTAGCTGGTTCCAGGGCTGTCTCTGAGTGTGGTCCTTGGGCTCTCTACAGAGGGTTCTCCAGGAGATGCAGGGAATGCAGCAGTGCCCTGACCCACTCTGAGTCTGTGTCTTGGATTATCCATGAGTTTCTGCAAAGTGCTGAGAAGCATTGCTACAGAGGTTATCACAGACAACTGGACCATCGGGGTCACCCAAGATACTGTAGTTGACTCTCTTGGGGGACCCTCAAAGAAGAGGGGTGTACCTGGAGGTCTTAAAGATACAGAGTTGGGATCTGCATTTCTCTAACATGCTGAAGCCATGAGGGTTTACCTAGCCTTCAAAATTATAAGAAGATCCACTAGGTTCTGATAGCCATGGGACAGGCACCCAGACAAAAGGGCCATTGGGGATTTGCTGGAGTTGGGGACTGGTCCCTAAGAGATGCTACCTTCACCCTCCTGAGGGAGTGAGAGTAGTGGGGTCTGAATTCATGTCTGCTTCTCAGACACACCTGGCCAAGTGTTAATGGGCTCTGACGACATCACATTCAAGGTTCCTGAATCACTGGATTCTGCCTGTCATCTGGGGGTGATGGGATGCAGGATCCATGGCCTTAAGTTGATTTCCAGGGCATTTTGCACTTTGCTGTTGTGGAGACGTCAGATCACAAGTTTTTTCCTTTTGTCCCAATTCTATTCACCCTGACAGACTCGCGTCCCACTGCCAGGCCTTTTCCAGTGCTCCGCATTGGAAAATCCTTCAGCCCCCCCAGAAGGCTGGAGTCCCACAGTCGTGAGTCTTAGGTCCTGATTCCCACGCTATGCTCATGTTCTATTGTGGGCAGTTCCTGTCATGGGATCTCCAGGATGCTCCTTCACCTGATTATAACAGTTTACAGCATCCTATTGAGGGGTGTTCCCGAAGACGGGCCTCTCAGCCCAGGGCAATTAAAACCCAGAGTTGCTCTGGCTAGTGATCTACTAATGTCAGATGGTCAAGGTCTGCTCTGTGGGGCTTTGCTGTGGGGCTTCATGGCCTTTGGCTGTTTGTGGAGTCATTCTATCACTGACCAAAAGCCAGGCAGTTACAGGCTCCGGCACCAGAACCATGTGAAGACAAGGCCCTAGGCACATAGTTAGCAAGCTAATCAGTACCATTTTGCTCTGATCTGGTGAAGCAAATCTTTCCTTTCTGACCTGAATTTAAAGTCCTGAAAGAAATATTTGGCATATACTCAAACCACGAGCCCTCAGAATGGTCTTGACAACAGAGGACAACCACCCTGCCAGCCAGGCCTCGCTGGGGCTAGACCTCAGCTTTCAGCCTCTGACACCTCACAACCCTCCAACCTCCCCGCACACTGTGGGGATGACTCTGAGCACAGGAATCAGTTTGCTCACTTGGCTCATACTGTCCTCTCAGTGAGCCCCAAGCTCCTGGCATACATCAGCACTGGCAGGTGGCAGAGGGGCCTGCCTGGTGACAAGCTTGCTGGCCTGACTTTCTCGCTGGTCCCTTCAACCCCACCTTGGGGAAGAAGCAACTCTGAAGTGCCAGGCGATGCTCTCCTTGGCCCTTCCACAGTGCTCTGAGGACTCAGGTGACTACTGCACCGGATAAAACTCACTGTGTCACTGTGGCTTACTGGCCTGAGTGACTCCACCAGTTCAGGGGCTGGGGTGCAGCCTGGGGGTAAAGCATGTGCCTGGCATGGATGAGGGCCTCTGTTCAGTCCCTAGCATCACAAAAAAGGAGAGAAAGGGAAAAGAAAAGAACATCTCCTTCACCCATTTTAGAGGTGGAGATAACACCTCTGTAATATAGATCGTCACTGTCAAAGCTGGTGACATTTGATTGCAGGCAGACCACTGATGACTTCTTAACTGCCAGTATGTTTTCCCCATATGCCTGAGCCATAAATATCCCCAAACCCTGCTACCCTCAGGGGGTTCTGAGATCTACTCTCCTGCCTCCACCTTCAACCTTGTGAGTAAATTTCCCTTTCCATGATGGGCTGGCAAACATCCTCACCCACACTTCACCCATGAGAAAGGTATAGCTCGGAGAGATGTAGCAACTTCTCCAAGGACACACAGCAGCCTGGGTGCTAAGATCCATGGCTCATGCCACTTTCTCAGTGCCTGAAACATCAGCTCACTGAGTGCTGGGCCTCAGGAGGGGATGTCTCCCAGAGGCTGTGCAGGAGCCACACACATGAACATGAAGGTCTCTGTCTTTCTCCCGCTCTGTATATTCCATATACCCTACAAAGGTAAGTGTTCAGTATTTACCACTTAAGAAGTAAATACAAACACATTTTATAAATATAAACTAAAATCAATGCTTTATAAATGAATAGATTATAGGAAGTGGGTTTCTAGAACTGGTTTTTTTTTTTTTTTTTTTTGGCTAAGGACGTATTACATCTCAGTTCATCTTCTGTTGCTATGACAGAGCACTTGAAGCTGGGTAATTTATAAAGAAGCTCACAGTTCTGAAGGCTGCAAGTCCAAGAATGCACGGCCACACCTGAGGGTGACTTTGTGCTGTGTTACAATACAGCAGGAAGCAGAAAACAAGCCAACACATGGAAAAGCACCAAGCCCAATGGGTAGCCTCCTCTTAAAGCAATCCATTGCCACAGTTACTAACTTCGTCCCGTGAGAATGTCGTGAATCCCTCCTAAGCCACTACCCTGCAAGATCCCCCCACCTCTCAACCCACTCACACACGACTTCAAAAGGATCGTGTCCAAACCAGAGTATGCTACCAAATTTGAGACCTCACTGGTTAAAGGAACTGCTGTGTGGATTCCAGCGGGGAAGGCAGGAACACTGGCTTCTGGGCCGCGTTGTGGTCATTTCCAGATGAGGTGCATGGGTACAGGTCGGGGAACAGCACATGGCCTGGTCACAGAGCACTCTGGATTAAATTCAGGACCTGTTATTTATTGTCTGACTGCATTGCTCCTCAACACACCTAGCCCTTCATTCCCCTCATTCCTCTGAGGACAACTAGCCTCAGGCAGTCCTTGGAGACCCAGAGGACCACCCAGCCCTGGAATAATCTGTGGTGACAGATTCAGACACAGGTAGTAACTAGAGAGAGAAACTGTCTCCAGCAGAGCCTGGCAGTTGCAGGGGAGTCCAGGCAGGCTTCCTGGAGGTGAGGGCCTCTGCAAGAGCCTCCTTGGCGGCAACAGCTTCAGTGGAAACAGGGAACCCAGCAAGCGGTGAGGCAAGTCAGCTGGGTTACCTACTGTGTGATGGGCGCTGTTTGAGGCACTAGGAGTACCTCGGTGAACCAGCCAGACCACAGCCTCGGAACTCATGAAGCTGACAGCCTTCTGGGGTGGAGGAGACAATAATCAGTAAAATATATGGTGGGTAAGAAGATGATGAGCTGACAAGAAAAACAAGATGAAGCAGGGCAGGTGGGCAGCGAGTACTGGAGGCTTTGGAGTGCATTCCCGAGGAGGGAGCGTCCACACCAGGACTCTGGATGTCAGGAAGTGGAGGAGATCCATCTAGAGGCGGATGGGGGACAACACTCACGCAAAGGCCCCGGGTGAGCGGGGGAGGTTGGGCACTCGGGAAGCGGCAGGAGACCAGCAGGCTGGTGGACACTTGCAGGTCCTGGCTGATGATGCAGGCCCGCAGGCCATCGTGAGCGCTTTGTCTTGTTTCCCATGAAAGCTGGAGCAGTGGGGATGCAAAGCGAACTGGGGGACATGCTTCCAGTTCAGCTGCACGCTTTCTGACTGTGGAAGGGGGTAGAGCAAGGGGGATGGCCGCGGAAGCTGTGTCCAGTGCTCAGGTAGAGCTGCAGGCTCGGACCAGGACAAGGGAGGCTCCTGTGTGCCTGACTCACCCTTCTCCCACCTTCTCTTTCCCCGGGCCCAGGCAGTGTTAACTCAGAAAGCCCTGCCAGCTGCCCCCAGGAAAGGCCCAGGCTAGCGGAAAGAGACATTCAGAGCCCGCCAACCCTGCAATTAGTGATAAGATGGATTCTTCCCCCTGACAGGCGCAGGAGATACAGGACCTGTTATTACCCAGCCTAATTACAGCGTCTAGGCTGAGGAACACCCCACAAGAGGAACAACCTCGGCCTGTGTAGTGAGCGTTCATGTCCCTCCTCCCTCTTGCTCTTCTGCAGAGGCATTCAGTGGGCCTGGAATCAGTAGTCAGCCTCTCTCGCTCGGTGGGGCGGCTCCAAGACAGGTTTTGCTTTCTCCCGGGCTTGATTCAGTTCCCTGCATCTTAAACGGCCAGCAGGCACCATGGGAAGGCTGAGTGACTCTGAATGTGGTTGTTCTTGCTAGGCCTCTGTTCCCTAGTCCCATGTCAAGTCTGAATCCCAGTGACACCTAGTGCCAGTGAAAAGCCACCAGCTTATTGGCTGTCCCAAGCACATCTTGGTGCTCCAGTGGAGGACATGTGTTATAGCCTCAATTTCTCAGGGCTAAATGGGTGTTCCCCAGGCAGGCAAAATGAAGCATCTACCCACCTACTGTGTTGATACCAAGACAACACTAACGCGTGGCTCTTTTTACACCACAGAGGCCCTCTTTAGAAGTGAAGGGGGGACCCATGTGCTGAGTGCCTACTGAGTGTCTCACTCATAATAGGCACATGAAGATCTTCTTATAACCCACCTGGAAAAGAGGAGGAGGTGCTTGTCCAGCGGTCACTGCCACTGTACGTGTGTGTTACTAACACCTAGTGGACTGATGCTAACAGAGTCAACTGTGTGAGCCTTGAGCAGGTGGTAGCTTTGGGCCCAGGAACTCATGAGACATAACTTGGGTGTTAAATAACTTCGACACAATAGATAATCCTTTTTTCTGTCCTGATCATTGTACAAGAAAATTCCCATTTGTTACTTGTCTGTCTCTGGTGCCCTCCATACTGGTTTTGCCACCTACTAACATGGCGGACAGAGGTGAGGCTGAGAGACAGAGGAGCTGGCTAGCAAACACCGTCACAGCCTAGGTGCTTCTGAGATCTGTTAGGGCCACCTCTCACGCATCACAGTACGGGCCGATGGGCATTTGCATGCATGCCTGTGCGTGTGTTTTAAGATAGTTCATCAAGTTTCCATTTGCTAAGAAGAAGACGTGCTCAGAAGAAGGTTGGGTCCGAAGAAAAGACAGCACAGTGCAGGCCAGGGACACACGGGTGGTGACACCCAGATAATCTCCACAGCTCAAAGCCTGATGGTATTTCCTGAGCTGTCATCTGCTCCAGTCTCTGCCACCGAGGCTTGCCATGTCCCTGGAGGGCCCCCTCCTCTGCAAAGAGGGAAGCACTGGTCACTGTGGATGGCGGTGGACCTGGGTCCCTGCCAGGTGTCATGCTGAGTGAGATGTCAGTGTGCTGTGGCTCTGGGAGGCTGATGGGCTAATGAGGGGGCATCTGACAGCCCTGAAGACCTGACATGTCTATTCTCAGGAAACAGAACATCTGGTTCTTGGCCCAGCCTTCTCCTCACCATCTGCCCACCCCCTCAATGGCCTAGCAGCGTCCACCTGACAGATCACCCTCCTGATATCTTTATTATGGCTTTGAAAAGTCTCCATGGGGGCTCCTGACCCCATCCTCTCCTGGAGAAATGCTCCCTGAGGCACTGCAATGTCAGTCAGGTTAGGGACATGATACCACCAAATGCTTCCTGGGCAGCCGCTCCCTGTCACTGAGACTGCTCCATAAATAATGGCAGCCTCCTGGAGAGGTCCCACTGGGCCAGGGAGGTGCAGATGCTCACAGGACACAGTTCAGGGCGGCATTTCTCCGTTTCCTGACAGAGGTCAGCTCCTGGGATGAGCTGCAGGAAGTAACAATTTCCGAAAACAAGTCCTAAGTCGATTCAAGTCTCATGGGCTGGGCCTACTGTGGTCCTCAGCAGTCTCTAACTCGTCCTACTCAGACGCAAGCCGTCACACGCTTACTTGCCCATTCCTTGAGTGTGCATTGGTTTCTAGAACAGATGACCCTGTTTAAGAGAAACCACGATGAAAACAAGACCGGAGGAGGGTGTGTGGGAGAAAAGGCAAGGGTTGGCTCCACACCTGGATCAGCACAGCAGCTGACCTCAGCAGGAGCCACCCCTGATGCACAGGCGCACCTGAACACAGCACGGAGCAAGGACTGGAAGCAGCACCCCTCCTCGCAGAGGCCGCTGGCATTCCTGTTACATTTTGAACAGGCCTCATCTATAAAGTCCAGGATTACCTTGGCAAGATTCCAGCCTCTCCCCTACTCCACACACTCCCAAAAGCATGAGTGGCAGGATGCTACTGCTAGGAGAGAGGTGTGGAGCATTCTGGACGGAAGTGGCTGCACCAGCTCTGGCTACAGAACTCTGGGCACAGGCTAACCCACATACCCCAGGGTTCCCTGAGCAGCCATGGATGGAAAACGAACCCGAGGAAGACCGCACCTGCACTGAGCATGTGCAGACCTTTCTCCTTGTCATTATCTACACAATGCAGCGGAACAGCTATTTAGCGGCATTTCTCCATGTCATTATCACTACACAATGCCGGGAGCGGCAGTTACCATAGCATGTCTACTGCAGTGGCATTGTAAGCAGTCTAGCGCGTACCTGAACAAAGGGGTGTGTGGATTACAAGCCAAAGCCACACTGTTGCACAGAAGTTGCAAGGTAGTAACTGGGCCTCATGCTGTGGTGATAAAAATCTGGTGGCCCAATAGGTGCTCATTAACTGTCACCCCCTCGGTCCTTTTTATGTAGTCACCCCACAATTTGCATCTCCTTTGTGCAGATGAGGAGCTGAGCTCCAGAGACACAGTGATGATCTCAGAACTGGAGCCAGAGCTGAGCTTCATCTTAGTCTCAGGGGTCAAAGACACCCCTCATATCCCACAGGAAGCTGGCACTTGCCTGCTTATAGGAGGTTAGAAGTTCACAGGAGTCAGGCAGGTTGAGCATATGCCACAACCTCCTGGCTGCAGGTAGCTGCTGTACCTCCTCATGCTGCCTGTAATCACAGGCCATCATTACTTACACATTGTCATCCAATGGCACAACATACACACTATGTGTACGCTGAGTTATGTAATGCTGTGCAGCCAGCCTGGCTTCCGCACCTGCATCTCCCTCAACTGCAGATGAAATGCTGTTCTAAAAACTGGTATCTGCACTGAGCACATGCAGGCTTCTTGTCAACACTCCCTGATCAATACAGCCGAGCCACAGTCTGCAAGTCCTTTGCCTCGCATTGCAAGTTCCAAGCCACCTGGGGTTGATTACAAGCGTGAGAAAGGACATTCAGAGCTTCTGTGCAAATACCTCGCATTCTATGAGGGGCTTGAGCAGCTTTGGGTTTGGAATCCATGGAGGATCCTGAAACCAACACTTCACAGACAGTGGGAAATGACTACAGAACAGAAATGTAAGAGGGGAGCTGGAGAGGCGCTCTGCAGTTAAGAGAACTTGCTGCTCTCCAGACGACCTGAGTTTCCTCATCGGGTAATTCACAACTGCCTGTAACTCCAGATCCAGGGAATCAGATGCATTCTTTCAGCCTCTGAGGGTACACACACACACACACACACACACACACACACACACACAGAGAGAGAGAGAGAGAGAGAGAGAGAGATCTAAATAAAAAACAGGGATAGAGATCTGGCTCAGCAGTTAAGACCACTTGCTGCTCTTACTGGGACCCAGCTTCGGTTCCCAGCACCTACATGGTGGCTTTCACCTGTCTATAACTCCAGTTCCAGGGGCTCTGACACTCTCCTCTGCTCTCTGCAGGTACCAGGCATGCACATAGTCTACCTATACACATGCAGGCAAAGCAATCAAAGGCACGCATATAGTCTACTTACACACATGCAAGCAACACACTCGTCCACTGAAGAAAACTTTTAAAATCAGTAAATAAAATAAATCTTAAAAAAGGAAACATGCTGTTATTTCAATACCATTAGGAGGAATGAATAGGATGTACGGAGCGCTATATTCTAGCTGTATTTGTACATGATTGCCTTGGGGAAACACACCACTGTTTTAAGTAGCAGCTGATGCTCCCAGTGCTTTCAGCCTGGCCCTGTGCTGTTCCTCCTTGGAAGGACCTGTCGGATTATATAGGATATTCCATTATATTGTATAGCAGAACTGTGTTTGTCCAGAACAGAAGGAATTCAGTCAGTTTTGCACTCCTGGCTCAAAACAAACAAACAAACACAACCCCAAATAAGTAGTTAGACAGATCTGAGTCTGTCCACCTGATGTCCCTGTCTGTTCCATCCTGGCCTCACGCTCCCATAAGAGGCCCTGTATGAGGTGTTCTGAGGTGGCAGGCCTCCACACTTACTCACGGCTCCATCTGCACTGTGTCTGGCATGATGGTGCCTGTACTGCACGTCCCACATGATGGAAAGAACACGCAGATCCTGCATTGACAGTTTCCCTTCAAGGAGAGTCAAACAACAGCAAAACCCAGAGGCAGGTGTGATGCAGAGCCAGGGAGTCCCCTCTTAGACGGGGTGGTGAGGAAGACATCCTGAGCAGGGAGCAGTTGGGGCGGGAGCTGCTGTGGTGTGCATCTGGAGTGTTCACAAAGGCCCTTGTGTGGCAGGTTTCCTCCCCACCTTGGCACCCCTGGAAGGTAGAGAGACCTGTGTGAGGTGGGGCCTAGTAGGAGAAGGTGAGGTCACAGGATGTCCCCTTAGGGAGAGTCTGGGGGGAAGACCCTGACGTCTTTCTCTCCTTTTCCCTCATCTGAACCATTAGGGAAACAGACTTTCCTCACCACACACTGTTATCACACCGTCAGACCACTGACCAGAAACTTGAAACTCTAAAATTGCCAGTCAAATGAAGCCTTTCCTCCTTTTAAATGGATCGCTTTAGGTATTTCATTATATAGCTGATTAATACGAGACCTGTGAAGGACTAGTTGAGAAGCGTCCCCTGGGAAAGGAGCACGTGCAAAGGTCCTGAGGCTGAACAGATACACAGCTCCAAGATAGACCACTATGGGAAGGGCTGAGCACGGAAGTGGCAGGGGCTGGGTGTTTGGATGGTGGGTATTCCTGGTCACTGAGAACCGAGTCCAAGTCCATATTTTGTGTCTTCCATTCAAAGACTCCCTTCCTTGCCTTAAGTCTCCTCCTGCGGATTTTTCCCCAACTCCCGAGGAAGTTCCCCGGGCAGCGCAAGGAGAAGGAGCCTTTTCTCACACCAAACTGGAAACTGCTCCTTAGGTCTCATCCACCACACCTCCTGAGCCTTGGCTTTCTTCTAAAGTGATACCCCTGTCCGTCAGCATCACACAGCCCCACCCCTGCCCTACAGTGTCACACAGCCCCACCCCTGCCCTACAGTGTCACACAGCCCCACCCCTACCTTACAGTGTCACACAGCCCCACCCCTGCCCTACAGTGTCACACAGCCCCACCCCTGCCCTACAGTGTCACACAGCCCCACCCCTGCCCTAGTGTCACACAGCCCCACCCCTACCCTACAGTGTCACACAGCCCCACCCTTGCCCTACAGTATCACATAGCCCCACCCCTGTCCTACAGTGTCACACAGCCCCATCCCTGCCATACAGTGTCACACAGTCCCACCCCTACCCTACAGTATCACACAGCCCCACCCCTGTCCTACAGTGTCACACAGCCCCACCTCTGCCCTACAGTGTCACACAGCCCCACCCCTGCCCTAGTGTCACACAGCCCCACCCCTGCCCTACAGTGTCACACAGCCCCACCCCTGCCCTACAGTGTCACACAGCCCCACCCCTGCCCTACAGTGTCACACAGCCCCACCCCTACCCTACAGTGTCACACAGCCCCACCCCTGCCCTACAGTGTCACACAGCCCCACCCCTGCCCTACAGTGTCACACAGCCCCACCCCTGCCCTACAGTGTCACACAGCCCCACCCCTGCCCTACAGTGTCACACAGCCCCACCCCTGCCCCACAGTGTCACACAGCCCCACCCCTGCCATACAGTGTCACACAGCCCCACCCCTGCCCTACAGTATCACACAGCCCACCCCTGCCCTACAGTGTCACACAGCCCCACCCCTGCCCCACAGTGTCACACAGCCCCACCCCTGCCCTACAGTGTCACACAGCCCCACCCCTGCCCTACAGTGTCACACAGCCCCACCCCTGCCCTACAGTGTCACACAGCCGCACCCCTGCCCTACAGTGTCACACAGCCCCACCTCTGCCCTACAGTGTCACACAGCCCCACCCCTGCCCTGCAGTGTCACACAGCCCCACCTCTGCCCCTAGAGAACTACTGGCTTAGCTGTGTCTTTGGAAGAGAGAAGGGCGAGGGCTTGAGCTGTCAAGCTGCCCCCAGTTGAAGTGCGGTGTGTGAGAGACAAGGAAACAAATGTCAGAAGGAAATAAACACCGAGGCCAACCTGAAGCATCCTGACTCCAAGTGCACTCTCCACAGCCTGCACTGGCAGCAGCAGAGCACGGTGCCCGGTGCTCCAGAACAACCTACCCGACTACTGGACAAGAGGCTTTATCTACTCCTTACCTGTTCATTTTTGAGACCGTCTCACTATAGCACAGGCTGGCCTCACGCTCATAACCTTCCTGTCTCAGCCTCCCAAATGCTGCGATCACAGGCCTGTGCCACTGTGCTTGGTTTTGCTGGATGACTTTTAAGCTGATTAGACATAGGGGCGATACCAACCATGACACAAAGTGAGCAACTTTGCCCACCATGCACCCCTACCATGATGTGCTACCCCAAGTGAGAGGCTGGTGGTCAAGGCTGCAACTTGCAAAACTCCCAAAACTGTGAGCCAAATAATTCTTTTCTCATTGTAAGGTGATGTGCTCGGATATCTGCTATAGTGGTCAAGCTGAATGGCTACACAGAGTTACTATATTATCTAAAATGTTCATCGAACTATAGCACATGAAAAGAATTATAAAGTATGATCTACATTCAAGAAAAAAACAATTCAATAGAAATTGTTGGGTGTCCCTGGCATTAGCTTAGATGAAAATAAAATAAAACTTCAAAGAGAATATTAGAAATATGTTCATATAAAGTGTATTTAAAGAACTAAAGAAAGGCAGGACAATAATTAATAAATAGAAATGGATATTGGTTAGAGGATATGAATTACTTTTTTAAAAAGAACTAAATGAGGTTCTTAAGTTGGAGAATGCAACAAGTGAAACCGAAATTCCTGTACAAGTCGAACAGCCGATCGGGACCACACAGAAAAGAACTTGCAAGCATGGAGAGAGGCCAGGAGAGTACCCCAGAACTGAACACATAAAGAGAGAGAGAAATGAACAGCACCTGGGAGGTCAGTGGGCATGGAACAAGAGATCCAACCAGCACAGACAGAAGAGGCTGAGAAAATGAGGCCAAAATGGCCAAAACATCCAAACAGCAAATACATTATATATCCAAAGAGCTCAACGTCCTGCTGGAAACATCCAAAGGGACCCACACAGAGAAACATCATCAAACTCTTGTGATCTAAAAAAAAAAAGAAGAAAATCTTAACGCAACCAGCGGGGAGGAGAAAAGTCCTGTAAGACTTCTCCCCAGAAAGAGGAGGCCACGAGGGGGTGGAGCCACAGCCCAGTGATGAAAGCAGAATGCTGCCAGCCAGGACTTCTATATCCAGCAAAACTATCCTCCAAAACCAGGCAGGCATGCCAGCTGTCTGTAATCCCCGAGTTTGGGAAGCAGACATGGGAAAGCTGGTTCACTAGAGAAGCTGTGGGTTCAGTAAGAGATCCTGTCTCAATGGATACAGTGGAGAGCAATGGAAGAGGACATCCAACATCAACTTCAGGCCTGCACACACATGTGCTCCCACACCCATGCGAACACACATAGATGCACACACCACACACATACACATGTAAGAAAAGTAAAAAAAAAAAGCTTAAAATGGGAAAACTCAATAGAGAAGTTAAAAATCATGCACCAATAAAAATAAAGATAAAATAAATTACCCAACACAAATGAAGCAATCAAGAAAAAACAAACAAATGAGACCGAGGAGCTGGGGAGATGGCTCAGTGGTCAAGAGCACTGGTTCCTCTTGCAGAGGATGTGGCTTGGATTCTCTGCACTCACATGGTGGCTCACAGCCACTGGTCACAATCCACTTGCAAGAGATCCAGTGCCTTCTTCCAGCCTCCGCAGCCACTGCATGTATGTGGTACACAGACGCACATACAGGCAAGATATTTGCACACATAAAATTCTTTTTTTTTAATTTAATGATATTAGGAAAATGGAAAACTTAACCCCAGATACATTACCCAGAATGAGTAGTCTAAACACCCAGACATATAGACTGTTGGACTGACAGAAAAAGAGAACCTCAACAGGGGAGTCACAGGCTTTGGGGGACAGGGACAGGGAAAAAGCCACACTATAGGAAGTAGAGCCACAAAGCAGAGATGTTCCATCTTTGTATCAGAAAAAAAATAAACTCCATGGCAAGAAATATTGCCAGAGGCAAAGGTGGACATATCAGGATAATACAATGCTCAACTACAGAATAAGATGCAATAATTACAAATGTATAGACATTAAGCAAGAGTTTCAAGGTACGAGAAGCAAAAAAAAAATGACTAAGTCAGAAGAAAAATAGACAATTTTACAATAATAGTTGGAAACTTAGCATTAGAAGCAAATAAGAACATTTTTGTAGAGACAAGTGAGTCAATCTATCAGGAAGATATAACAACTATAAACACAGTTGCTTCTAACTAAGAGCCCTAAAATACAGGGTGGACACAAAGAGAGAAGGACAACTTAACAGTGGCATGGGGACTAAGAGAATAACACTATAAACCAGTAGACACACAATAGCAGAAGACTCCTCCAAACAGCCATAAAGCTCGGAAGCTCTCAGGGAATACCCCTCAGGACAGACTGTCCATCAGGCCATAAACCAACTCTCAAAACATCCTGAAAATTGAAATCTTGCAACTTTTCTTCTCTAACTATGAAAAAATTAAATGACAAATTAACAACAGAGGAATTTGGGGAACCTCCAACCACTTGGAAATTAAACAACACACTTCCCTCCCCGGGATCAGAAGACACATGCTTATGTCTCTCTAGGAACAGTCCAGCAGAACAATTGACAGCAACCTTATGCCAACAAAGTGGGTGATTTAGAGAAAACAGACAAATTACCAACAGACAACGGTTACCAAAGGACACTGCAATAGCACACACACAGCAACATCTGGGCCAATGTTACCCATGATTCAAGCAGACGTGTCCAAACTTTGATTCAGCAATATGATGTTGTCTGCACAGTTCAGTCTCAGGAACCCAGAAATCAAGTTACAGAAAAACAAACCTAGCAATGTTTTAAGCTGTTTGTGGTGTTGTGTTGGTCTGTGTTTATAGCTACCTTGGGGCATGAGCAGCCCACAGCCCACAGCCCACAGCTGGTAGAAGCTGTGGCTGTCTTGGTTTGCCTAAACACACACTATGATGTCTGTACATGATGACGTTGAATGCATTCCTCTGCAAGGCTCCACCCTCAGCAAGGCTCTACCCTCTTCATGACTGGCTTTACCCTCAGCAAGGCTCCACCCTTAGCAAGGCTCCACCCTCAGCAAGGCTCCATCCTTACGGGACAGAAATGAGCAGCAAGTAAAGGGACTAAGAACGAGTGAAACTCTTCACACAGGACAAAATGGAAAGAAACCATGGCCCATTCTACTCTCCAAGTGCAGGTGAACTGCTGCTTCATATATAAGATAGCATTAAGACCCTGAAAGGTCAGAGATGGCAGCCCACCTACAAACCTTAAGACCCAAGGGACAGCACGACCTGTGCTCTATGGGTTTTCTTGTTGCTTCACCAATCTCAGACTGGGTAGTTGTTCTGGGTTTTGTTGCTATGAGAAAACACTCAGGCAAAAAACAACTTGGGGAGGAAAGAGTTTGTTTCAGCTTAAAGTTTACAGTTTATCATCAAGGAAAGCCAAGGCAAGAACTCAGAGCAGGAGCCTGAAGCAGAAACATGGAAGACTACTTGCTGGCTCATTCTCTGGCTCATTCGGCTAGCTTTCTTATATGTCCCAGGACCACAGATGGTGTTGACCACAGTGTGCTGAGTCCTCCCACATCAATCAGCTTTATTTTAGAGGTAGAAGAAAATATAGCATTGTAGGATGATAGTTTTCAATGAATGGGGATATTTAAGATGATTATTAGATAAATGATGGAGGATAGAAGAATGTTAAAAGGACTAGAGAGATGGCCCAGCAGTTAAGAGCACTTGCTTCTCTTGTAGAGGACCTGGGTTCAGTTCCCAGCACCCACATAATGGCTCACTACTGTCAGTAATTCCAGTCCCAGGGGATCTGATATGCTCTTCTGACTTACTCAGGCACCAGGCACACAGGTGATATACAGATATACATACATGCAGGCAAAGAATTCATACATATGAAATAAAAATTAAAAATATTTTAAAGAGTATGAAGAGGGGTGGGAGAGATGGCCTGGTGGTTAAGAGCACTTGCTAAGTCTTGCAGAGGACTCAGATTCAGTTCTTAACAACAACATGGCTGCTCACAGCCATCTATAAACTTTAGTTCCAGGGTCTCTGATGCCCCTTTTTTGTCTCTGTGGGCACCAGGCTTGCATATAGTGTATATACATACATGTAGGCAAACACTCATACACATAAAATAAAAGTAAATAAATACTTTAAAAAAATCCTGGCATGGTGATGCACACCTTTAATCCCAACACTCAGGAGGCAGATCTCTGAGTTCAAGGTCAGGCTGGTCTACAAATTAAGTTCCAGGACAGCCATAACTACACAGAGAAACCCTGTCTTGAAAAAAAAAAAAAAAGAGTATGAAGAGCTAAGGTTTCTACACTACTCAAAATGAAAAGCTGTGAATACTAGCAGACTGTTAAGTTATGTCTGCACAATACACTATCTAAAGCAACTACACAAACACAAAAAATATAAACATAAAACAAGATACAGTAAAACACACTGCAAAAAAATGTAATTCCAATAAGTGTTCAAGCAACCCAAAGGAATATAGGTTAAAAGAAATGAAGAAAAAAAAAGAAGAAATAGACAGAAATGAGATGGCAGATTGAGCCTTTACCTATTAATAATTAATTAAATCAACTTTAAAGCATGGCATTAGATGTAAAAAGATTTGCACAGTAGGTGCAAATACAGCACAACTGTATACTTTCTACAAGAAACTCACTTCAATAGTAAGAGCAGAGATTGGCTTAATATAAGAGAATGAGGAAAGTCCAATACACAAACACTGATGGAAAGGAAGTATCAAGTAAAAAAAGTGTACTACAAAATTATGTTAATCAAGACTATGGTGGACTGGTAGAATACAAGCATACAGAACAAATGGAGAATTCCAAAATAGACCTGATTATAGATAACTGATCTTTGACAAATATGCAGATACACCACCATCTCAACAAAGGTGCTAGACAGAGCAACTAGACCTGGTTGCACATCTTATACAAAACTCAACACAAAGCAGGACTATGGTATAGCTTAAATACTGAAGCACTTGACTGCCATAAGGCCCTGGGTTCAATTTCAGCACCACAAAAATGATTATAATAATCAACACTCAGTCAGTGGCGTGCTCACTGCACAGCATGAGACCTGACACTCACTTGATAAATCTCTAGCCACCCAAGCACGAGGACTGGAGTTCAAATACATAGAGCTAACATAAGTGCAAGGCGGGCATGTGGACCCACCTGTAATTCCAGTGCTCAGAGGGCAGAGACAGGAGAGCCTCAGAGCAAGCTGGCAAGCTTTACTATTGTATCAAACAGCTCTGGGTTAAGTTGAGAGGCCTTGCCTCAAACAGTAAGATGGAGAGACTGAGAAAGACTCCTGACATCAGCCTTTGGCCCACATACATCATATACATATACACACTAAGATAATAATTCATACTACTGCTACTAATGAATTCAAAATGGGTCCCAAGTACAGAGGGGTGGGGCCTCAGGTTCTACTCCTGGGTAAAGCAGAGAAGAACATCACAACACCCTCTGCCATAGGCAGTTCCCAAGGCCAGCCACTCCTGCACCTTGTCTGATTACACACTGTTGGCAAGCCTGAGGGTGCCACAGGCAGGTGCTGTGGCTCTTGCCATCACCTCTCCCCATGAAGCAAAAGGATCCTTCTGGTCCCTCACTATTTCTGATGCGGTCCATGTCAGAGCCCCTTATGAGTTGACAGAAGCATCCATGCTCCCTGAACATACCCAGTCATCTGACAGAGGCTTCACTCCTATTGCAAGAGAGCATAAGAATGAGCTTCCCATGCACACTGCTGTTTACACACCTGCTGGAACTGCTCACGTGGATCTCTCTGACTCCAACATGGTATACACTTTGGTTAATGGCACTAACCACGGCTAGATGGAGACCACACTACAGGACCCCATTGGGAAGAAAACCAACATTCTGAAACAAACTAGTACACCAAAGCACATTTTCATGAGATAGCTTCCTACTGGGAGGCCATTCATGAAAGTGGTAGTGATACCCAACCTCCCACATGAGCAACATCAGAGCAATCTGACACCTCCATAGCATCACAGCTCTCTAGCACAGGATTGCCAAGAAATGGAAATGAATGATAGAGAACTCAAAAGAATAATTTTTAAAGGCTTGATGAGATCAAGAGAACCCAGATGAATAGCTGAACAGACCTTAGAAGATAGCACAAGATAAGAATGAGCTTTGAACTAGAAGTAAATGGCAATTTTGGAAATAAGACGGTAAATGACAAGTAAAACTTCTCCCAGAACCCTTAGCAACAAGCCAAGTAGTAGCAAAAGCAGTGAGCTTCAAAACAGGCATCAGAGATGCTATTCACATGGGAAAGAAGAAGGGGGAAGAAGGACAGGATCCAAACTGACTGGAATACCATCACAAGATGGAACATCTGTGACATTCAAAAGTGAGGAATTGGAGGTCATGGGCAAAGAATATACATTCAAAGACATGGTGGCAAAAAAGGCTCCCAAATCATGGGAAAGGCATGGCTGTTTATGCACAGGAGGGTGGCAGACCCCAAAGAGACATACCCAAATAGATTGTCACCATGACATGTTACAGTAAGCCACCAAAAATACAAGACAGAAATATGCTTTTCATACCCGTAAGAGAAAATCCCTGTGTCCTCTTTCAGGGCAGATCTATGAGACTAACAGGAGCCAGTTGCTCAGAAGCCCCAGAGGCCAGGATGGACTGGCACACTTTCAATGTCCTAAAAGTGCCAACCAAGGTTACTGTAGGGTGGTGCAAAAGTAACCTCGGTTTTGCATTGTTGAAATTTGTCATCTGGTGTTAGGATCCATACTTAAATTAATGCAAATATTATATGTATTATTTTAATGATCATTTCTTGCTATATGTTTTTTTGTTAATGACACATTCCAGTTTATATTTTATACCATATAAGACAGAAAATAAACTCAAGCAATTCTATCATTCAAGTTCAAAATGGGTCGTAACAGTGGTACAGCTCACAACATCAATCATGCTCTTGGACTAGGAACTGCTAAGAATGTATAGGGCAGTGACTTAGCTCTGAAGAGAGATAAGAGCCTTGAAGATGAGCTGCGAAGGTCAGGCCACCAGAAGCTGACAGTGACCCACTGAGAGCAACAGTTGACATGGATCTTCCTACAGCTGCAGGAGACATCACCAAAGAACTCGAGTGGACCATTCAAGAGTCACTTGGCATTTGGGTCAAACTGGAAAGGTGAAAAGGCCACTAAGTGGTACCTCATGAACTGCCAGGAAATAAAAAGCATCATTGTTTTGGACCTCTTTGTTCTATATAACACAAAGAACCATCTCTCAATTGGATCATGGCGTGTAGTGAAAGTGAAGTGTCTAGACAACACGCTGGACCCAGGAGAAGAGACTTCCCAAAGCCAAACTCATACCAAGGGAAACTCAAGGTGCTGTTTGAGTCTGATGCCAGTCATATCCTCCTGTAGCTTTCTCAATCCAGAGAAACCATTACATCCAAGATGTGTGCTCTGCAAATCCATGGGAGACATCGAATACTGCACCACTTGCAGCCAAACCTGTCACCAGTTACAATGATTTAAAATTCATCATCCAAAACTTCAATTCCTCTTGCAACAAACCCAATATACCCAGCATGATATCCTTCAGAAATGAAAAAGAAACAAAAACATCCAGAAGGGAAAGACACATAAACGTCATCAGTTAAACTCATTAGAAGAACAGATACACGAAGCAGAGACAGATGATCCTTGGGCGTTAACAGCACAGTTCCAAAGACAAACAAAGCCACAAAGATAAACAAGAAAGGAAAGACCAGAGACTACTCACATGATGACAATCTCTCACCCTTTTAATAGTAACTTTGGATGTAAATGAATTCTCTAGTTCAAAGACAGACTGGCTGAATGGATTGATTGATTGTGTGTCTGTGTGTGTGTGTGTGTGTGTGTGTGTGTGTGTGTGTGTGTGTTGCCTACAAGAAACTCACATCACCAGTAGAGACTGAAAGTGAAAGGATATAAAAGGCACTTGAAACGGAATCCAAAAGCAAGCAGGAAGAGCCCCATTTATACATGAGAAAATATCCTTGTCAAAACTGTTAAGAGTCAAAGAAGGTCATTCTACAATCAGAGAATGATTCATAAAGAAAGTGTAACCTGTGCACCTCATGTTAGAACACACAACATTATTGTGGTGGTTTGAATAGGTATGGCCCCCATAGACTCATATGTTCAAATGCTTGGCCCATAGGAAGTGGCACTATTAGGAGGTGTGGCCTTGTTGACAAAGTGTGTCACTGAGGAGGCAGGTTTGAGGTCTCATACATGCCCAAGCCAAGCCCAGTGTGACAGTTCACTTCCTGTTGCCTGAAGATCAAGATGTAGAACTCTCAGCTGTCACTCCAACACCATGTCTGCCTGTGTGCCAACCATGCTTCCTACCATGATGATAATGGACTAAATCTCTGCAACTTTAAGCCACCCTCAATTAAATGTTTTCCTTTACAATAGTTGCCATGGTGTCTCTTCCCAGCAATAGAACCCCTAAATAAGACAATTATATAAATAACATACAGAATAAATACCATTAGAGCTCATGGAAGACACAGGTGCCAATACAACAGTGGGGATGTCAGTCACCAGCCCTATCATCCAGATGGAAACTCAACACAGTGGCATCATGGACTTAACAGACATCTACAGAGTTTTTCATCCAACAGCAACAGAACACACACATGGAATACACATCATCTAACTCAAAAAGTTGAAATCAAAACCCAAGACTGTAGCTCAGTGGTAGAGCACTTGCCCAAGAAGTGTGAGGCCCTGGGTTCAATCCCAGCCCTGAAGCAAAAAGGGAAAGAAAAAATCATGCCCTGTGTCTTTTCAATCCCAGTGAAAGGAGACCAAGAATCAGTAACAAAAACGAACTTTAAAATCCCACAGATGCACGGAGAACACCAGCACACCTGGAATGAACACTGGGGGCCACTGAGGACATTCAAATTTTCCTAATGCAAGTGAAAATGGGGATATGCCCCAACCTGTGGATACAGCAGGGGAGGTACTGAAAGAACAGTTTATAGCAATAGTGCCTGGATTTTAAAAACTCAAATAACTTAAAGTTGCACCTCAAGTTGAACTTAGAAAATCAGGAACAAATAAAACCCATAATTAACGTGGAACAGAATGAAAGTCTAAAAACCAAACAGGATAATGAAACAAACAGTTCTTTGAAAAGATAAAATGAGCAAACTTTACCTAGACTAACCTGGAGAAGAGAGAAAGTCCAAATAAAAATAGATATGAAAAAGGAGACATCACAACAGATAACCTGAGAATTCAAGGAGTCATTAGAGATTATCTTAGAAAAACCACACAATAACAAATTGGAAAATCTAGAATAAATGTACAAATTTATGGAGACATATGATCTCCCAAAATTGAAATAAGATATTTTTTAAAAAGCTTGAAGAGATGAATAACAATGAGATTGGACAATAAGAAAGTCTCCATTGCAGAGAAGCCAAGATCTGGATAGCTTCTCTGGTGAATTTTAGCAAGCTTGTATGAGGGTGGGGGAGGCCAGAGGTCCACATTCAGTGTCTTCATCAATCACTCTCTATCTTAGTTTTTGAGACAGGGTCTCTCGCTGAGCCTGGAGCTCACCATTCATCTATAACAGTGAGCTCCAGGGAGCTGCCTGTCTCTGCTTCCCCTCATCTGGGGTTACAGCTTTTTATGTGGGTGCTAGGGGTTCAAGCTGAGGCCCTTGTACTTTCAGAGTGAGTGCTTTACTGATGGAACCATTATCCAGGCCCTCCACAAATCTTTAAAGAAGGAATGTGATGTTTCTCAGAGCATTCTTAGAATAGAAAGGGAGGAAACCTTTTTAGACTCAATGAGGACAGTTAACTCTATTACCCAAACTGGAGGACACACACACACACACACACACACAAAAAAAAAAAAAAAAAAAAAACCTGTAGACCAATATCCCCAGTGAACAAGGACACAGAAATCCCTAACAACATACTAATGGATCAAACTCAGTGGCTTATCCAGAGAATCACCCATGATCCAGTGAGTTTCTTCACAGGGATGAAAACATGTTTCAACATGATATGCCATCTTAAGGGAGAAATGACAAAAATTATTTGATGATTTTGTGTGTGTGTGTGTGTGTGTGTGTGTGTGTGTGTGTGTGTGTTGCCTACAAGAAAATCACATCACCAGTAGAGACTGAAAGTGAAAGGATATAAAAGGGACTTGAAACGGAGTCGAAAGCAAGCAGGAAGATGTAGGAAAATGTAGGAAAAGCATCTGGCACATTCAACATCCCTCTGTGATAAAAGCCCTGACCAGAGTAAATGTAGGTAGATCGGGCCTCAGCATAGTGAGGGGATGCAAGACAAACTCACTGCTGTCTTCCTGAGAAAAACCTGCGAGTGTTTCCTCCAACACCAGGAACAAAGGCAGAGTGGGCTTGCCTTGCTCCTCCGTAGGGTAGTGCAGGTTCTACCCAGGGCAGTGAGACAGTTTGAAAAAGAAAAGGCTTATAAACTGGAGAGAGCAATCAAATCACCTGTGGCAGATCAGGAAAAAGAGAGTGAGACTTGGGCCAGAAGCCAAGCAGGGCTGCAACCTAAGGGCCTGTTCTCACTTCCTCCAATGAGGCCCTTCCTCCATGGGGTTCCATATCCTATAACAGTGCCACCAGCTGGGGGCCATGTGTTCAAACACATGAGCCTGTGGGGTACACTTGACATCCAAGTCCTAACAGTAGGGTTTAAAAGGAAAAATAAAAATGGTGCCGGAGAGATGGCTCAGTGGCTAAGAGCACTTGATGCTCTTCCCAAGGTCCTGCGGTCCCATTCCAAGTGCCCACACAGGATCACAACTGCCTGTGACTCCAGCTCCAGGAGAATCCAATGTCTATGGCTTCCATGGGTATCAGGATTCATGTGCACATACCCACACACAGATACCATACATACATCTAGCTAAAAAATAAGATACAAAAATTAAAAACAAAAAAATATGTAGAGGTTAAAAACAAAAGATAAGGAGTCAATTCATCAGCATGATAACAAAAATTATATATGTGCACACACCTAACTCAGCCCCAACTACGTGACAGAAAACCTGACAGACTTGAAGATGAGAGTAGGCAGTTGAACTAAAACAGCTGTAAATTACAACTTCCTGCTTCCAGTAACGTCTACAGCAACCAGGCAGAGGATCAAAAGGAAATCAATGGGGTGGAGAGGACTGTAAATCAAGTAGACCCCATAACTCTTCTAAGCCCCACCCAGTGGTGGAATGCACAGGGGACACTCCATGAAAAGCTGTGTGTGGCAAGCCATGAGGCCCGCTCAAGACATTTGAACAGAGAGAAACAACGGGATGTTCTCCAGGCGCCGTGGAGTAAGATTACATTCCAGTGACGGAAACTGTGGAAGGTCACAGGTGCGTGGGTATTGAACAACACTTCTCACTATGCAGCGGACCAGAGAGGAAAAGGGAAAAACACTTTGGATGAGAGAAAATGGAGATGCAACATTCCAAAACTTCTCCGATTCAGAAAAAGAAGAAAAATAAAAGACAAATTTGTTTCACTCTGAAAAAGAAAAGGGGATATCACTCTGTCCTCGCAGAAATAAAATGGAATACTATAAGCAACTGTATGCCATCAAACTAGACAGGCTACATGAAACAGGTCTGTCTGAAAAATGAGAATCTGGGGCGAGCGAAGAAACTGACAGGGTCAGAGCAGAGCACAGACATTCTCAAACAAAGGCAGTCCCTACTGTCCCCCAGGCTACAGACGGAGGCCCAGGAAACAAGGTCTAATCCAGGACCTGCCACAGTTAGGATGATAATTTTAATACCGCTTTCCTTCTTCCCAGCCTTAGGTATCCGGGATCCTTAAATGCCAGGATGGTTGGACAATGTGAGATTTGCATGTAGTGATGCCATGGCCAGCTGCACCGGTGGTTGAGCTGTGAGGAAGGAAGATCAGTCCCTCCCCAAGTCTTCTTGGTCCCTGTGGTCTTTTCCCAGCACAGCTTTCCCGGGGGTGCTTAGCTCCTCCTAACATCCTGCAGATCCCCAGATGGGGAGAGGCAAACCTTGCATTCAGGGCCAAGAGACATCAGGGCAGGCTGGAAGCAGCAGCCGCACCTTGTCTAGGTGTTCTTTCCGCTTGAAAGGAAATGGTGGCATAGTGTTCTCACACTTAAATGGAAAGCTGACTAAGAACAAGGTTAAGTGACACAAGCCTGCTGTGGACAGTATGTGTTTGCCACAGCCAAGTACCTTTACCTGGGAAAAGATATCCCATACATAAAGCTGTTATTTGTTACTATTGAGTAGTAAGTAGCCATGGCCACAGAGAGCAGCCAGGTGGTGGGACCCCAGGTGGAAGCCGACTCTACTCACACTTATTAAACTTTTGATTTCTGAACCATGTGATCATAGCTCAGATCCAAAAAAAAATTAGATGAAAAAATAAATTTAAAATTAAGACAAGCGTGAAATAAATTAGAGGGATGCCTACTCCTCCAGCAGAAGTCTTAATCGTGGCGCCTGACTGACTGAGGCTGAGCAGACACCAGCCGGCCAGGGGCTGCTGCCCCTGAGGTACTGGTTGTGGCAGTGGGCTAGACTCCTGGGCACCCAGCCCACTCCCCACCCTCCACCTTCGGCCTGTTCCCAAGAGGTGCCAGGGACAGCTCACTCGGCCCATGGGGCCCCCATCAATGCCTGTTCCCAGGGCCCAGCCAAGTCAGACCTGCCTATTGCCAGATACTCCTCCCAAACCCCCAGGGTCCAAGGCTGGACCAAAAGTTAGGACTGAAGATACGGAGCTGCCTGGGGTTGGTGTGTGATATGCAGAACTCCTGAGGCTGCCTCTCCCCCGGGAGTCTGTTTGCTCATAGTCACCCCTAGAAAGAATGGTTAACACACTGCATCCTCCTGCACAGCCACAGACCTCCCCATACACCCTATTGTCTCTGCCTGGCTTGCATGCTTCACCACCCATTCTGCCTGTGGATGAGCGTTCTCAGAGGCAAGTGAACCAGCTTGCCTCTAGGACACACATGTGAAACGGCAGTTTGGATTTGAACCCAGGACCCATTGTCTAGAGGCCGGAGTTCCTCACTACACATCCAGCTAAAGAGCCACAGCTCCAAGAGGCCTTAGGTCTCAGCCCTTGGGCACTACACTGAGCCCTAAATCCCAGAGAGAGAAGACCTGTGTGAACTCACATGAGAGTCACAGGTGATGGGAATCCTCGGGAAAGAACCTGCCCTCTTGGCATGTTCCTTGATGACTTTCCACCCCACCCCAGCCACTGCCTCTGCCCAGGCCATCAGACCTCACATCATTCCAGTTTCTCCTAGAACACACATTTTTCTGTTGGAGACATGCCTCTCTTCCTACAGACTCTCTCATGGATAGGGGGTGCCGGGGACTGTTACTGTTTGGATCCAGAATGTCTACTGTGAGCCCCAGTGCTGAAGGGTAGGTCCCCAAACAACAATGCTCAGAGATGAAGATTTGGGGAAGGGATTGGATCACTACTCTAACCTTACCAGTTGATTAATCCACTGATGGGCTATCTACCGGGAGGTGGTAGATCCTGTGGGACCTGAGCCTAGTTAGAAGAGGTGGTCCAGTGAGAGGACAGAAGTCTCTGCCTCTGAGGCCCAGCCCACCACATCTTTCTGTCTCTGCCCTGGTTATGGAGACAAGATGCAAACCAGCCCTTCCATCCATGGATCCTCAGAACGTACCTCAGGACTGTACCTCTTTTCCTCTTCTGCAGGCAGGGGTGGGGCAGATGCAGCTGTGGGCAGAAAGGCCCCCAGGGAGTACAGAGTTGGCACTTAAGCCAGTTCCAGATGGCTGCCCTTCGCGCAAGCCTGGCAGTAGCACCTAGCAGCAGCACCCAGCAGCAGTACCCAGCAGCAGCACCCAGCAGCAGTACCTAGCAGCAGCACCCAGCAGCAGTACCCAGCAGCAGCACCCAGCAGCAGTACCCAGCAGCAGCACCCAGCAGCAGCACCCAGTAGCCTCATCTGCTTGTCTCCCCAACTGGAAAGTTCAGTCCTGGCCCAGGTCTGCCCTCTGTCTATTCCACTTGCCTTAGGACATCCTTGGCAATACCAGACTTCAGCGGTCCTGGAGCACCAGGAGAAACCTGAGCTTTGCTGGAGCACAGCGAGGAAACTGTGGCATAAACATGGAGGCATAAGCTAAGGGGTGGCCCAGTTTCAGAAAGGAAGCCCACAGCCGTATGAAGGGACAGGGAAGCCAGGCCTGAGAGGCCAGGACTGGACACCAGGACACAGAGACCAAGGCCAGGAGAAAGGCAAGAGACAGGATGGAAAGACAGCCTAGGGGAAGAAGGGACAACCTGGGCAGAGAGTGGGCTGACCAGAGAGACAAGGAAGGGACCTATGACCCTAAGGAGCTCTGCCCTGACACCCTCTCCTGGAGACAGACCATATGAGAGCAAGCAACAGTCAACACAGCAGCTGGGCAACAAACCTCAGGGGCTCGGGACTGGATTCAAATCCCTCTAGTTAGCTGTCTACCTTTGGGCACTGTCCTCTGCCTCAGTTTCTACATCCACAAAATGGAGCTAAAAGGAGGTAAAACATAAACATGGAAGAGCACTGGGTCTAACACCCAGTAGGCCTTCAGCGAGTACATGTTAGTTCTTATTTGTGGAATTCCATGTTCTAGGATTGAATGAATGATGTGGGGTGCATGGAGTTGGGCTGAGGCAAGCCCCTCAGGCAGATGGGGATCAGGAGCCTCAGGCTTTCCCTAGGAATGACCATTACAGCTGAGTACTGAATCTACCCACTCACCAGCTCCAACAAGATACTGACCCCATCCATGCCCAGTATAGGTGGTTGAGCCGGCATTTGAATAGGAAAGACTTGAAAGAAAAAAAAAAAGAGTATTTTGGCATGTAGACCAATAAGGTGAGGCTATGTGCACACACATGGTGTGTGCATATAGAACAGTATACAGAGAGAGATACATGGTCATGGAATACACACACACACACACACACAAGCACACACACACACACACACACACACACACACCAATTCTATCTTGCCTTCAGGGTTGTAGAGTCATAGTCATTACAGACACCCAATGACCTCCATTGGGCACACAATCTACAACCTTGAAAGTTCAAAAAACTTAAAAGGTTTTGTTGTTGTTTTTGTTATGTAATATTTCAAATCACAGAAATTTTAATCTGTCAGTTGGACATATGTAAACCAAGCACTTTCAAGGTCAGGCTGGAAGACAGAGACTGTAGCTTGTCTGCAAGCCCTCACACATCCCCTCATCCCACAGGAAGTGTTACTTGGGAACACTGCTGTCTGGCCAGCTCCAGGAGACTACATTTCCCAGCCTCCCTTGCAGCTAATTAAGGAGCCTCAGGGAGGTAGGGAGGGCTAATGGGAAGTGAGCCAAAAATGAATGCTACTTGCATTCCATGAAGGAATAGGCATTCTCCCCTCTTGCCCGTCTCCATGTTCAGCTGCCTGGGGGAAGGTGAGCTTGAGGGTGCTTACCCTGAACTCACGGGAGTTTCTGAGGATGCCAGATTCATCTCTTGGTCCTAAAACATCTTGTTGGACCATAAACTGGAAAAAAAAAACTACTAACACTCCCAAGTCTCCCATCACTCACTCTGTTTTGTTGAAGCTTCAGTATTTAGAGGGCCTCCATTATGGCAGCTAAGCCCAAGTCCTGTGTGATAGGACCAAGAAGATGGACAGAGCCTCAGTGGGCATAGCCTGATAAGGGAAGGGATGGCCTGTCTTTCCACCTCCACTCAGGAGCAAGCCCACAGAGCCCTAGAGACACGGTGAAGGAAGGAGAGAAGGCAGACAGTGAAGCCGATCCCTGCGGGCACGGCGCTGTAGCCACGCGGGCTCTAGGCCAGTCCTAGGAGATTGCCCTGCTCTCCTGCGTCTCCTCTCATTCTCAAACCACACCAAACTCTACCTGCCTCTAGTCTCAGCCATTCAGTAACAGGACACATCATTCAGACCCATCGGAGGACATCCTTCCACCGCTCCCCAGTCTCATGTGCTTACACCCGGTTGGCCTGTCCTATCCCTGACCCCTCTTGCCAATGCCTGCCTATCACATGACAGCTCTCTTTAGTACACACTCTCATGATCTATATGCAGTAAAGTGAGCCAATCAGGAGTCCTTTCAAGAGCTGGCGCCAGGCTGTTTGGACTTCAGCTTCCAAAAATATAAGCTAGATAAATCTCTCTTTTTTTTTTTTTTATAAAGCATCCAAACTCAGGTATTTTTGTTATAGTATCAGATAATAGACTGATAATTTGGGAGATTTTCAAACAGAAGGAACAGTTGGAGAAGACAGTATAGGATGGTTCATGAAAAGAAAGAAAGCCGTTGGATGGAAAAACAGAAACAGGAGACCAAGTGAGGACAAAGGGTTGGCAGACAGAAGGCTGGCACATAGGCCCTGAAAGAAGGCTTTAGGGCAGTGTTGGGAGAGATAGGATTGTAGCACGGATCCTAACTGGCCTTATTAATAAAAATCTGGAGTCAGATATTGGGGTAAAAGCTGAAAGATCTGAGAAGCAGAGCAGCCAGCCACTAATTCTTTGCTCTACGAAACCCTCAGGCGAAAGGGACTGAGCTCCTGTCTCCTCCCGCCTTATATTCCTTTCTCTGCCCAACCATATCACTTCCTGTCTCAACCTCCCTAGTGCTGGGGATTAAAGGTGTGTGCCTCCACTGCCTGACCTCTATGGCTAACTAGTGGCTGGCTTTGCCCTCTGATCTTCAGGCAAGCTTTATTTGTTAGAGCATACACAGGATATCACCACATAGGATTAGCCACAAGTTTTCCTCAGAAGGCTAACAACCTTTCAAATACCATGATTCCCTGATGTTATGGCAAAGAGCACCCAGCAGAGCTTCATAAACTAGGGGTCTCAACTCACATGGGGTTGTGCAGCTGAACATGAGTACTGAAAAAAAAAAGGTAATAGCAAAATCTTTCTGAACACACTACTAACAACTGCCAGAATTCAGTTCAAAATCAAAAGCGTAATGAAGCCAGAGGCTCCTGCTAACACCGGCTGGGCTGCACGGCACTTCTCCACAGCCTTGGTTCTAAGCACACATGCACACTTCGCACTGGGTATCCTTATACCACACCACATCACCCGGTGCTGCCTGGAACCGGGGACGGCACGGCTTCGCTGCACAGTGAAGTTCTCTGCTCTTACAGGAGCATAATGGCTGAATTACGGAAAGAAAGACTCACGTTTCCCTACCATCCTTCCTCAGTATATAAGTGACAAATACATTTGGATTGTATCGTGCAATGTTTTACTTTTTAAAATGTTCGAGTTTCTGACTTGAGTTTCCTTAAATGACTTTTTGGCTTGGAATTAGGGCAGAATTTCCAACAACTTGTGAAATGATCCTGAACATATTTCTGCTGTATTCCACTACATATTCATGTGAGGTAGTGTTCTCAGCACTGATGACTATAAAATCAAAATACTGATCACTCTGAAAACACTAAAGATGCCCTCCAGTTTTCCAGTATAAAACATTCAGCCAAGATTTAATCTTTAATATGAAAATATGCTTCTTCTTTAATAGATGGTAAAATTATATGTATCTCAAAGGAGCATTTAAAACACCTTTATGATTTACTATCAGCAGATATTTGAACTGAATAACTATTTTTATATCCCTCCATACCTGTGGTCATGCATGTGGTGTGTGGTGGCTCAGTTTCCATGTTGTGCCACTGCACACCAAAGCTTTCTTGGGCAAAGAGGATTACCAAGCAGAAACAGCTAAGTATCCCTGGGTTAAAGGAACTAAGGTTTTGTTTTGTTTTTTTTTTTTTTCTCATGTATGTCATATATACCTGGTGAAGGGTATAAGGGGCCAGGCACACGCAGCCATTCAGGCATTCAGGAGACCCAGGCTCCTTTTATCTTTTGCCCTTGCACCTTGCACATGTGGCCACCAAGGATTGCCATCATCAAGCATGGAATATGGAAAGGAGAATACAAGATCTCAAGCCAGGCCTGGAGCCAGTGCAGAGCACCGCTCTGCCCACACTCCTGTGGTCATGAGTCATGCAGTGCCCAGAAAGAAAGGTGGTGACACGCAGATCACCATACACGAGTCTCTCCACAGTCCACCCCTCGGGCACCAAATATCTACAAGTGCCATCCACCCAGACACAGATAAAACAAAACCCAGCCTCTCTCCAAGAGAAACAACTCAAAGTCCCGTGCAGCCATGACACGGTCTGATGTCTACACTGCAGAGGCTGTGTTTGTTGCCCCTTATGCACATGGACACACATACTTAGATACACACACACACACACACACACTCACACACAAATGTGTGTGCACACACATATGTGCACATACTCACAATCAGGAGGTGGGGGTAGGGCAGGGGCAGGGAGCTCAGTGAAACTCCCATTCAAGAAAAGGAGGCAATGGCAGCCATCCAGCAGCAAGTCCCTCAGTGCAGGACAACTTCATGGATACACAGATTCCCACCCTGGCAGCAAAGGCTACCTGCTCCCCACCCCCACCAGGCTGTGTTGTCTTGGAAAACTACATGTGCCTTTGAGCCCGCAACCATGGCTCTGTCTTTAAGGTTTTTCCTGTCTGTTCGTCCATGGCCATGGCCAGTGGATTAGGACATGCTACCCTTGGGGTGCTATGGGCTTCCTGGTCTGGATATTTGAGGGCCAACAGGATAGTTTAAGCTTTGGTCAAAGATTCTCCTCAGAGCAGAATCATCATTTCTTTTCTGGTAAAACTCATAACTCACCTAAGTTTCTCATCTGTTCACCTTTGGTCCATTCTGCAAGCCGTCCATGGCACCTACGGGTCTTTCCTTGGCTGTCAAACCCTGAGTGTCCCATCGTCCGTCCGTCCCCACCCCCCGCTTCCTTACCTCCCTACCTCTTCCTCTCAACTTCTTCTTACAGTCTTAAAGTCACATCACAGAGGGAGATGCCACACCTTCGCTGCACGCTAAGAGTCTTCAATCTCATTCCAGGCTCAGAAGCGTCTGGCTTTTCCATCCCTGAGAAGCCCTTCCCTGCTCCTTCCATTCTACGTCAGACCAGCTGTTACCCTGTCCAGCTCCCTCTTCCCAATGGTGACGACACTCAGCTCACTCTCAAACAGTCTTCCCTAGAGCTGCAGGCTCAGTGTGCCCTGTGCTCTGTCTCCCGTTCTCTCGGGCACCACTCCTCCCAAACCTGTCGTCGCCTCCTAACACGGGCCACAACGTTTCAAAGACTCTACTCTCAGTTTTCACCCACACTGTGCCACCACACACCAAAGCTGCCTTGTGGAGAGGCTCGTGGTAGCTCTCATTCCCGGTGAGTAAGGGAGAGGTCATGTCTGTAACAAGCAGCCCCGCACCTCACACTCCTCACTACACAGGCCTATTCCTTCATCTTGTCAATTGGCAGAGGGTTGGCCAAGGAGTCCTCTGTGCAGTTACCCTGGGCCTGAGTTCCACTTGTCTATGTCACTTTGGCACCATCCAGACAGGGGTGGAGTCAGGCCACAAGTGTGTGGGAGTACATCTTTCCAGGACAGACCCGGGAACAGCTGCATCAGCAGCACCGCTGTCCATGGTCATGTGGCCAGAGCTCTGTCACTACCATGCATGAGCTCCAGGGACGTCTCTCTCCAGGGAGGAGTTCAGATCTCAGGTTCTGGTCTAACCTCGGCCCCTGCTGTCTCTATTCTGAGGGGCCTCCACCCAGGGGTTGAGAGTCCAGGCACAACTGGCCTCCGGCTCTCTAGCCCATCTTTGAGATTTCTTCAGCCATGGCAGAGGTGACAAGTCCCTGCCCTGTGCCTGGTACAGCCTCTTACCAACATACCTCACCTGGGACCAAGCACATCAGACCCGCCGCCGTGTGCCCAGCCTGGCATAGCTCAGGGCCAGGCGTGGAAGAGCATCTGACAGGAGCCTGTTCAGAGCGTACACTGGCCAGGACCTGGGTCCTCTGAAGCTAGCAGTTGTTTTCACACTTCTTACCTGCTTAGAAGATGTCCCAGGGCCCTCTTGTCTCCTATTTCTCATCCTTGCTCCAGCTAGGGCTCTCACAACCATCTCTATAACAGAAGAACCTGGAACATCTCACACATTGCTCCAAGCTTGCCTCCTGGGTGTGACACAGCAGACCTGAGCCATGCTGACAAGATACAGGGGCAAACCTGAAAGGACTAAGAGGGTTGTTCGGCCCGTGAGCACTTACCTCAGGAGTAGTGGAGGCTCTTCTTCTATTCTTGAGGAACAATCCTGAGGCATCCACCACACTTCTCTGAGGGGCCCCAGCAGGTGCAAGTCCCCACTCCACACAGCAGTGACTGGCTCAGCAGTACATTCTTGGGTTAGCCCCCTCCCCAGCCCTGCCTCACCCCGACTTCTGCTTCTGGTTCCCATTTTACCCTAAACAAACCGGCAGGTCTTAAGTACTTGCTGCAGGTGACACTTTCCAGAGTAGAAAGCTTAGGAATCCCCTGAATTCGACCTCCAGTTCTCTTGGGCATCACAAGGACCCACGTGCAAGTTAACTACCCCTGCAAAGATCATGGGCTGTGGGTCCACAAGGCCGCTGACCTGCTCCATCCCAACTTGATGAAGGGCCATGGTTTGAAATGTCCTTCTCATCCTGAAGCCGCCAACCTTGGGAACTGTGCCATGCGTCTATCACATGAAAAAGGAGGACCAGTTCCTCAGCTTGTCACTCAAGGCTCCAGATCCACATGGTCCCCAGCTCAGCCTCTACTTCCTGTGCTCCTTCCTCAGTGTCCCCAAAAACACTCTAAGACAAGTTACACCATGACAGGCTGTGAAATTCCCACCCTCAAAGCCTCAGCTAAGGCTGTGTCTGGAGACAGGGACTTTTCAGAGTGGTTAATCTAAAACAAGGTCATTAGCACAGCCCCTCACGCTATCGGTGTCTAAAGACATAGGAAGACAGCAGCCGCGAGCCGAAGGGAGTGGCCTCAGAAGAAGCCATCTTGGAGGGCACCTTGGTTTTTGACTCCTGCCCTGTGGATTTGTAAGGAGTGGGTCCCTGTGTTGTGTCATATTAGCCTGAGTAAAGAGCACACTCTTCCATACTTTGTCCCCATCTCTGGGCCAGGCATGCAAGCCCCGCCATGTCAGGAGCCCATTTCTCACTGGCCCCCCTACCCAGCTGTAGAATAAGTGCTCACCTCCCATCCATAGATGAGAAGTACCACACTCCTTCACAGGAGAAGGTGAGATAACGTAGAGCCCACAGTGGGTCAAAAACAAAGGAATCCATCGTGACAACCCTGCATCCCAAAGGACCTTATAGCTGACGGGTGGAATTGGAATCCACCCTCCCTGGATCCCTATGTGGGGATCCTCAGAGCCATTCCAGGCCAGCCTGCAAAGATCCATGCTCAGCTGTGCTGCCCGGCACAGCCTGTACCTCCACCAAAAATGACTCAACTCAGACCCCTTTTTATCCTGTCCTGTAGATTGAGAGACAAGGCGCTTACTGTGTCAGCAGGCCTATTCTGGGAGAATCCAGGAAACTTAATGGATATGCAAATTGATGCAAATGAGCCAGTTTGAAGCAGAGAGCGTTTCCCTTGACACCCTTTGAGAGCTGTGCTAGTGAATAGGGGGAAACGCCTGTGAGGGGCAAGGCGATGGTCGGCATGGAAACAGCGCTGCCAAGATGCCTAGGAGACTTCAGTCAGCCCAGAGCCAACTATGTGAGGCATCTCCTCTCAGCAATCCTGCTCACACTCGAGGCCCCACTTGAGCTGGAGAGTGCTCTGGACACCGGAGATAAGCTTCAACCTTGAGCCCCCGAGTGCAGACTCAGGACATGTGAGCCCCAGAAGGCTCAGCTGGGGAGCCCTGTAGGTTACATCCTTCCCAGTCAGTGGAGTGTCTAAATTTCAGGGGCTCCATTACAGGAATTCAACCGGAAGGCACTGACTGCCCTACCCATCCCTGGACAGGGGCCAGTAGGGACAGAGACCTGGTCCAAGAGATTTACTCTACAGAGCCCAGGTTAAGGCCAACACAATAAACTCTCAACAACTATTCTGCCCTTCCCGAGGAAGGACCCTTCTCCTCCATCCGTATAGCGTGGTGGGCTCTTTTTAATTTGTGTTCTGGGTGAAATAAAACAAGTTAAAGCAGAGCACAAAATTTGAGGATTCCACCTTAAGGGGGAAAAATTCCCCCTTGCAATAACGATTCTCTGGAGCTGGTGCACTACCCTCTACCGAGGGAAGCCCTCCCCTCCAAGACAAGTCCAAACGCTTCAGCGTTATGAAAACTCGGAGGACTGCTATGCCACCGAAAATTTATGACCCCCAAATCATTCCTAAAAGACAGTGCACATTCCCCACCGAGGGCCACCTTCTAGTACAACCAGCTCCTCTCTAAGTGAGCCAACAGGGCCACAGCTGCCACGTCAGGCACATTTGGACTGCCTGAGGCATCTGTTCTGTGGGGCCAGGAACATTCTGTCTGTGCACATCTGCCTAGCGACAGCACTATAAAGTCCTGGAGGGTCCCCTTCCACCCCCTGAAACCACAATCACATCCACCCTCAAAGACACAGAGAGAATCTCAGCTCCAGCCTCAAGCCCTCTGCCCCTCCCCCCACCTTCAGTGGGGGAGCTGAGGTGTCTGCACTCTCCCCTGAGAACAATGAACTTTCGCCTTTGAAGACAATGCACCAGGACACACCTTGGCTAAAAGGAAACTTCTAGAGCAGGTGGCTCCCTGAACTTTGGGGATGTGGAAACCAAGTGGGGTGGCAGTGCAGAAAATCTCCTCGGCCCACGCAGGAGGGGAGCTTTAGCTGGGCCCCTAGTCTTCCTGAGTCCAGAGCTGTGGCTCTCCCACAGCAGGTAAGGTAAGTAAGGCAAGCAAGCTGGACGGCAGACAGGGATTGGAATTTACAGACCCAGATCCAGCCTTCTCAAGCACCAGACTGCCCGGATGCAGGAACATATTCTATCAACCTAAAAGGGAGGCTAATACAGCAATTGTGCCCTTTTGTGCCAAAGGAGCTTCAGAGACAGATTTCACGGTTTGGTCCTAGTTCTCCTGCCCTCTGTCCCTGCCCCACTCCCTCCCAGATTAGCTGTGGGCTGGCTGTGCTGCTCTCTGTCTCCGTTTGGAAGAGGCCATTCCCACACTGTTCCTGTTTCTGGTCCCAGCAGGCCCTCTTAGGACCCACCCCTCCCTTCTTGGCTCTCCAAGCAACAGCTACACGCCAGACACTTCCCTGCAGGAGCTCCCTAGACCCCATAACCACCCGCCACGAGGCTTAAAGCAGCAACACCCAGCAGAAATGGGGCCTGAGAGGTCACACAGCCCAGGGGCAAAGTGCCAAGATTAGGGCTCTTCCCTGCCTCAGTCCGACTTACCAGTCCCCCTCCCCCAGTCCACAGCCTCCATCTGACAAGCATGAGGATGAGTTCCTGAGATCCCCAGGCTCAGCTGCAGATAACCGGAGCATTGCCTAACAGACTTGTGCCAAGACCTCTTCTATTTACACTCTCCAATCCACTCTGAGGCTCAGAGAGGCTCTAAAACTTGCCCAAGGCCGCACAGCAGGTAAGAAGGATTCCAGTGCAGGTTACTGCAGGTGAATTAGAGGTCACAATCCAGGTAACTCAGGGCCAGGTAGAGGGCACTGGTAAGGGGAAGGGGGGGGAGGGGGGGAGGCACAGAACATGTCCTCTATGCAAGAGAACCTCTCCTCATTTCCAGTCCGCAATTTACAGATGGAGACACTGGGATGATCATGGTTTCTGATTCTTCAAGAGAAGGTAGAGAGACTGGGGTGTGGCTCTGTGATGGAGTGCTTCTGCGGTAGCCGTGGAGTTCCAGGTTCCAGCCCCAGCATCAAAAGAGAAAGTGTAAAGCTGGATCTTTATGGAAAAGACCACAGACAGGGAAGAAAAAATGCAGGTTGATGGGGCTCCAAGGCTGCCCGCTACATGAGACTTGGGATTTAGCATGCAGCTCCCCACAGATAGGGAAACTGAGGCCTGTGGAAACTGACTCCTGGCAGAACCTGGGTCAGCTGGGTCCCTCAGCAAAAACACACAAAAACAACAAATGCCTTCCGTCCTGGCTCCTAGCCCAGGTACATGGGCTGTGGGGCAGCTTCAAAGGGATACCAAGGGCTGAGGCTCCCGGCCTCTCCGGGTGACTGAGACCAACGAATGTCTCAATGTATCCATCTACGAAATGGGGAAGAACAAAAGTGAGAAGGATTCCCTCGTGAAGACAACGAGGGATGATGGGTGTAAATAAATAAATATCCCTAAAAGCAGAAGAGGGTGTCCCCCAGTTCCTGCACAGGGCTGACTGGGCTGCCAGGCTGGAAAAGACCCCATGTCATAGCCCTCAGCTCTAGAATATGCCAAGGGGCTTGATCCTGCGTGATCCTCTCAGAGGCTGGCATGGGGGCCACTTGCCACAGCTGAGAGGGTTGAGCTGAACAAGGCTCCACCAGTGGCCGGAGACCCAGGGCCAGTGGCATCTCGGGCTGTGCACGGCCAGCCCCCAGCTCTCTGGGCTGTCACCACGACCTAAGCTCACTCCCTGTCCTTTTGAAGTTCAAAGAATGGGCCTCACCCCTCCAAAGCAGGCAGTAAATCAGGCAGGAGAAAGGAACCTGTCCATCCCAACTGAGTTATGGCAGCTGCGGCGAGACAGTCCTCACCCTCTAGGCCGGGCAGCCCCACCCTCACCTGCCCCTTCTCGCCCCCTTCCTGGACCTGCCCAGGCCCTCCATCTCCTGCCAGCCCAGGACCCCAGAGCACACGGCTAAAGGTCCCACAGGACCCTTCTTCCAGCCCCATCTTTTACAGGATGGGTTGCTGGCCCCTTCACTCTCTATCAAGGAATAAGTCAGCACTTGCTTGCTTGCATACCACTGGTGTTGGGGGGCTCACTCCTATACCCAGCTAGTTTTGTGATAAGGACTCACAATGGACTTCCCATGGCTTTCCCATCTCCCTCTGGGTCATAGGCCCTCCACCCTCTGCGGAGATGGGGAGAGATCAACAGTTGTGGTCTCTGGGGGCTCTCTGTGTCTCAGAGCTGTCTAGGTAGGTAGAGGGTTTGCTGGTGTGGATGCCCATGGGCAGCTTGTCTTTGGGAGCAGTGAGCAGATCTGGGACAAGAATGTGCAGAGGAGTGTGGTTGCCTGTGACCTCAGTGCAGGAGCAGTGCCTGTGAGCAGCCTCCGAGGCAGTGGAAGGAAGCGAGCAACTGTGGGTGCACACACATATGAAGGGGAGTCAGGGTGTGGGTGAGTGGAGACTGATGTCTCAGGGTGTTGGGGGAGCATAGGTGTGCTACAGGAAGGAGGCAAAAATGTTCAGGAGCTTCCAAGTGAGAGAGAATGAGAGATAGGGAGATGTTCAAAGTCCTCGCTGTGCAAACAGGACCTGAGTTCAGACCCTCAGCACCCACCACTGGTGCGCACGCCTGTGACCCCAGCGCTAGGATGGGAGGTGGAGGAAGGCCGATCTCCAGAGTTTGCTCTCTACAAGTCTAGCCAACTGGTGAGCTCTGAGTTGAGTGACAGATTTTCTGCAAAAAATAGGATGGTAAAAAGCAATAGAAGACACAGGACATCAACCTCCGGTCTCCACATGCATATATATATATATATATGCATGTATGTATATTGCATAAGCATCCTGCCTACATGTGTGCACACATACTAACAGGACACAAAACATGAGATGAAACCAAAGTTGTGGAGGAGAGTATGGGTGTTTCGAGAACTATAAGACAGTGTGACTGTGTGCGAGGGTGTGTGCAGGAGCTGTGTGATGGGAGTTTTGTGAGACTCTGATTGGAAGGTCCGTCGGTATCAGGGTGTGAGAACATGAGTGTGTGTGTGTGTGTAACAATGTGCCAAAGACAGGGAAAAATGGTGGAGAGTGGGTCACCAGCATGACCAGCGTCTACTGTTCATGTCTGAATGGGGCTACCACCTGGGCAGTGTCTCTAGCCACCCCAATGCCCAGAGCCCAGGGAGACCCAAATGGGACTGGGTGGCATGGATCCCATGGGCAAATGGCCCTGGGCAGGCCAGATCTCTAGTTCATTGTTCCTCATTCTCAGCCGAGTGACTTCCAAGAAATGATGGACAGGTGAATGGTTTGCCCTGCCAAGCCCTTCCCAAGGCAGTAATTGCATTTCTGGTGGTAGATTCTCAGCCAGCCCCTCACCCAGGCCAGGATGTGGCAAACTCAGGTTCAGACGTTTTGAAGCCATCTATCTGTCTGCTGCCCATGGCTTGCCGCCTGCAACCTGGGGCCCATCTCAGGTGTCGACAGCCAGGAGGGCATTTAAATCGAAAGCCAGTCTTGCAGGCACTTGCCAGATATCCACTGTTTAGTGGCTACTGTGCGGAAACGCAGTGGGACCCCCTGCATGGCCATCTAGCTGCCTTTGTCCATCCCCACTCCGATCCTATTTCTCACTCTGTAAATGGGAATGATAGTCCTACCCTCAGATGGAGGGTGAGAAGGCAGGATGGCGGCTGTGAAATGCTGATCTCAGGGCCTGTGGTGACTACAACGTGGTCCAGGGTCAAGCTCTAGATCTTCTAGTGAGAGGATGTTCTAGCAGACATCACCCTAGTAATCTGGCTGGTATCCATGCAACAGCGTGCCTCTCTCTCTCTCTGCTAACAGGACTCTCATTTTCTAGCACCCTGACACTAGGCCACACAAATAGTGATGTTCCTCCCATAAGCATCTGTCTGTAACTGGCTAAGGAGTGCCCATGAGGGATTCTGCAGGAGGCTTCTGGGAACAGGTGTCTACCCGGATAACAGAAGAATGTGCTAAGAAAACCCCTTTGCCCTCCATTCTTGTGCTTCCTAGTTGGAGTATATGTGGTGGTTGCTGCTTAGAAGTCTTTTTGAGACCAAAAATCAACCCTGAAAAGGAACAGTAAGCACATGGAGGGAACTCCACTGGAGGAGGGGAAGAATTGGGTCCCTGGTGTCTTTGTTGAGCCCTTAAGTCCTCATATCCCATTCACCTCCTGAAAAAGGTAAAAAGTCAATGCCCTTGGTGAGTGGGTTCCCACTGCATTCTAAGTAACCCATTCAAGGACATGCCAGCATTCACCAGGTAGGTGGGACACAGAAATACCTCCCAAGCAGAAATGCCTACCACGTTTCTCACCAGTGTGCTGATAACAGGGGCAAGGGTAGTGCTGTATCCTGGCACAGGAAGACAGAAGCAGGCAAGGCTGTGGGTGTGAAAAGGGGTAAAGCAGGAACCACCTGCCAAGTGTGAAGTCTGGACCTTGAGAAATGGCTGTGCTGGAGGGTAAAATCTGAGTGGGAGACAGGTTAGTAAGAGAGACTGGAGGTGGGGAGGCCAGGGGGACTAAGAGGAGAAGAGCCTCTGAGGCCAGATGAGGAGAGCAGGGGAGAAAAGAGATGAGGAGCCACAGAGGAAGAGGAACAGAGGCACCCAAGGAAGACTGATGGAGTAGAGAGGAGCCCTCTACATCCCCCCAGTACCCCTCATTCCTGCAGTCCATGTTCTAGGTGCCAGAGAAACTTTAGCTAGCCGCCCCCTGCACCCCATCATTCTCTGAGTAAGACACAAAACTTCACAGCTGCCTTCAATGCCTTGATGATCTGTCAGCACCCCACTACCTCTCCTGACCTCCCCCTGCTGAGTCTCAGCATGTGGCCTCCCCACTCCCAGGACATGCTGTCCCCACTGCTTGGAATACATTCCCTTCAAGAGTCCCCAGGTTCCATCCTCATTCCCTATCCCTATTGGTGAGGTCTTCTTGGCTCCATTTCCCTCACTCCACCACGTTTTTCTCCACAGCATGGACACGAAGCACACCATGCCCGTGCATCTACTTATAAATACTCAAGTACTCCGTGAAGGCAGGACTCTGTCCTAGACACCTGTGTCGGCTAGTGCCCACAGGATGAGTGAATGCATGACCCGAGGGCAGTGAGGACTGCCACCAGTCCTTCTGGGTCTCCAGACCATGGACGATGCACAGGTGGAGGCAGCTGTGTGTGACGGTGCTCTTGAGAAGTTTGTCAACGAAGGGAGAAAACCAACAGGAGAGAGTTTAAGTTTTGCTTTCAGGTGCAAGTCAGCTGAGCGTGTTTGAAGCCCAGGAGAAGGAACTGATAGGGTGGTCCAAAGGAAATGGATGGAGAAAGGGGTCCAGCCATGGGACAGTTGGGCCTGCAGCACCCTTGGAGACAGAGATGGATTGAAGGATTTATAAAAGGTGTCTCTGTCATGGGTGAGGCACATCCAGGCACAAGGGCAAAGTAATTGCATGCGGATGTGGGTCATCCAGGGAGGACTGAAGGGCTATAGTCTGCAGGAGCAGGAGCAACAACAGTCTGCCAAAACGCATCAAGTGCCTACTCTATACCAAGAACTGGGGAAAATTCCACTTGTGACACAGTCAAAAATCAGTGTCATGAAAAACTGGTGGCTGTCTCTGGGAACAGTGACAATCACGCCTGTTCTTGTGTCTCTTCTTTTATAATTTGTGGGCACTATGAAGATTAAAGTCCAAACCGCAGATAGACTTTTAAAGCTGTGCCGACAGAGATCGTGGCTGCGCATGCGCATGTGCATGCTCACTTTCTGCCGGGCCGGATTTGCGCTTAGCTTTTTACTCAGCTGTGCCCTGGTTTTTGTTTGTCTCTGATTATCTCTGGGGCTAGCAGGCTGCCCAAAGAGCCTAACAGCAGTGGCTCAAAAAAACAGGAGAGCAGTTTGTCTTTCTCTCTGACTATGAAAAGCTAGGATCCACATAAGCTGGACTTGGGTAGCTCCAGCGCATGGTCAAGGCCATGGATGCCACTCGGACTGACTCCGCCTTCTTCTGGGTGCTCCATGTTCCAAGACAGCTGCAGAGTTCCAGTCATCACATCCACATCCAAGCTAGAAAGAACAGCAAATAAGAAGACAAAGCAACAAAAAGATCCTACAAGAAGCCTTGCTAGTCACTTCTGCTTAGAACTCACTGGGCAGCACTGGTCCGTCACTTACAGCCGCAAAGAAGGCTGGGAAATGTAATCGTTTACCTGGGCATGTGGCAGCTCAGACCCAAATCTGAGTCCCAGTCCTGAGGTGCAGGAAATGGGCAGGAAATGGGATCACCCCCTCCCCCCTCCCCCCTCAGCAGGGAACATGGATGTCAATGTGCAGCACGTATTCTGCAGGACCTAGGCAGCCACAAGGAGAGTGTCCATCTGATCTGTGTTGGCCTTCAGTTTCCAGAGCAGGGTTGGGCACATAGCCGCTTCAACAAATATTGATTGGCTCAAAAGGAGCTATGCGCCTCTTGCATGGAAAGGGTGTCGTTATCCCTATTTGTGTGAAAAAGAAATAGCCACAGAGCCACTGCGCTTAGCGTGCTCCCTCTCAGAGCGGGGAAGGGATCGTGGCCACACAGCAGATCACCGCCAAGATGAGAACCTGCGTGTCCAGAGGTACATTTCAGAGGAAACTTGATAGGGCCCGAAGGTGTCTCTGGCAGGGCCACTGTTTCCTGAGACACTGAAATCTCACCACTGCCCACGGACTTAGCCATGAGTCACAGTGCTGCTGGAAGGCTGGGTAGATGAAGAAAATAATTAATAGCTTTCGACCAAATTCAGGGCGAAACTGGCAAACAATGAACTTGAGGCCGGAGAGGGTTTGTTTCCCACTAACAGTCCATCTCTGTGGGTCACAGCATTGTCGGCGGTGAGGCTTTTCCAGTAGACCATGAAGACCTGCACATGCCCAAAATATGTAATCCCTTAATAAGTGCCCAAGAAACCCCGCGCTGGCCCCCTGACAAGTTGCCACCCGAATCCCAAGAAGTGTTTCAGCCCCCAGAGAGGAATCAAAGTCCCCGTTATTAAAATGGGTTATTTATGGCTTATGGCAAGTCCTCCAGACCCCTGACAGCTCCGGAATGAGCTCAGAAATGAACGCTTTGATATTATCACGGTCAATCCATCTCTCAGGTTCTTTTACCCCTTGTTCATGGTTTCTGTGTTTTTATTCCCCTGAAAGGCATGTAGGGAAAAGGAATTTCATTCAGAGCACAAAGGAATGATGCGGACTGCATTAGTTCCCTCCTCAAGCTGCCTTCTGATCACAGCCCTTTCATGAAGGTACAGCTGACTTCCTCCAGTAAAGGTGGCCAGGGAACAGAGCACCCAGGGGCAGATGGACAGCTCCAGGAGACCACCTCCTTTCACAGAGGTTTGGTAGGACAGTACACCATCCACCACCCAGCAGCCAGCCTGGCCTGAGTCCCCTCTCACAAGCCCTTAGTCTCAGTGTCTCCCTCTGCAGAGGGCTGCAATCAAAAATGTAATATCGGGCCAAATCTTCTTTTAGTGGCCACATTCCTATGTACTTCTTCCTGGTCCACTAATGACAGGTGACAAAGGATCCAAGAAACTTCTGAACTTGAGATCAGACTGGGTGTAGGGAGCCTCAGTAGGGGAATTCCAGGCTTGGGAGGTAGACTGAGGCACTGGGCTGCATTAAAGCCTTGCCATCACTGTGGGATGATGGCAGTCTCTCTGCCCTCAGGCTGCCCCTACAGGGTGTGAACACTGACCAAGCCATGCAAGAGATGTGAGCCAATCACAAAGTGACTGTGGGCCTCAGTTTCCCCAGAGGATTGTTTGGATGGTAAAGGGCTCCAGCTTGGAGAATGGAGGTGTGAAGACACTAACAGTTTCCCAGGAGCCTGCATCTTTTGCTGCTGTTGCCTCCAAGTTGCCCCAGACTTCTACTCTGCCCGTGGAAAGCAAGATGGCCACCAGGTGCAGCACCCTCAGGAGGCCCCTCATTGGTCTGTCTTAGTCATGTAATCATCCCAAGTACCCAATCACGGTGCCCAGTCAAGGCATGCTCTTCTCTAATTGACCACGTTGATCACATGTGCCTTGAAGCATGGAGTGATAATTCTCTTGTCTTCCCTTCACCTAAACAGTGATCTTCCCTCAGAAGAGAAAAATGGGAGGTAATGGTGGGCTGCATGATGCCGGCATCAGGAGGCTGAGGCAGGGGATTGGACTCCTAGGCCTAACTGTGTTACAAAGTGAGACTGCCTCAGAAAAGCAACCGGGAAGGAGGAAGAGGAGAAGAAAGGGATGGAGGAGAGGGGAGAGAGAAGATAAAGAGGAGGAAGGGAGGAGAGAGGGAGGGAAAGAGAGAGTGAAGAAAGGGAGGAAGGAAGGGGAGAGAGGGAGGCAAAGTAGGTGTTGGTCAAATCCACTAGAGGCCCAGGACTTTGAACATGTTAGCACGTACACGTGCCTGACACCCAATGCCAAGGACATTCACCTACTTTGAGTAATTAGGGTGGACCAGCCCTACCCACCTGTTGCCTTTCCATCTTCATACAAGAACACACTGAGCACTGACTGCTTCAGGGCCCTGTCTAGCCATACTACCATCAGTGCCAGCAGGATGTTGAATCAATATGACCTTGTGCATGAGCTGCTCTAGGTAGCTCCTGAGGCTAGGGATTAGAGTCTATGTCAACAAAAGCCTGAGGTCAGGGACTGCCATGCCCTTTCCTTACCCACAGTCATCAAAGTCACCCTGTCTTACAGCTAAACCCCATCTTGGCCAGCAGTATGTCTACCTTGCTCTTCATCCCCCTGAGGGGATGCTCATTGTCCATGCAAGCTCCCACATGGCGGGTGCTTCATGCAATAGCAGTAGTGCTTGCTTCTACAACAGTCCCCAACCTACTACTAACTGTCTGGATACATGTATGCATGTATGGACAGGTAGATGGAGGTATGGGTGCATGCATGCATGAATGCATGGGTGGACAGGTGGGTATGTGAGTATATGGGTGGCTGGGAGATTATATGAATGCATGGGTAGATTCACCAATAGATGCATGCATGCATAGGTAGATGGGTGGGTGGATAAGTGGATTGGGTGGGTGGGTAGGTAGGGGTGACAGGTGGAGAAATGGGGGAGGTTGTAGCTAGAGTTTTCCTGCCTTGCCCACAGTCAGGACAAATCTTTGTCACCCGCCAGTCTCACAGCCGCTCAGACCCAACCAAGTAAACACAGAGACTTAAATTGCTTACAAACTGTATGGTCGTGGCAGGCTTCTTGCTAACTGTTCTTATAGCTTAAATTAATCCATTTCCATAAATCTATACCTTGCCACGTGGCTTGTGGCTTACCAGCATCTTCACATGCTGCTTGTGATGGCGGCGGCTGGCAGTAACTCCTTCCGCCTTCCTGTTCTTTCTTTTCTCCTCTCTGTTAGTCCCGCCTATACTTCCTGCCTAGCCACTGGTCAATCAGTGTTTTATTTATTGACCAATCAGAGCAATTTGACATACAGACCATCCCACAGCAGGAGGTGAATTCAAAAGTGGGTATATGGTCATATAGATGGAAGACATGTCTTCCAAGGTAGCTCACTTTCTCCCAGACACTAGGACTGGGGAATAGCCCTTACTCAGCCTGGGCTACTCCCTCCTCCAGTCAGACCTTAGGCAGAGAGGGTCCCAGCCAAAAGACTTGCCTGCATCTCCCAGCCACAACCATATTGGAACACCCCTACAAATGTTTGTGAGCAGCAGTGCCTGGGTCTCTGAAGCCAATTCCTTCCAACGCTCCTCATTAAGAGAGGTGTCTCTTGCCCAGCTGCCCCTTCTAAAAATAAAATAAAACAAAATAAAAAACCCAGACTACAGCTGTCTTGTTTCAAGGGTGTTAGCTACAGCATTTAGGGGGTCTGGAGATTCGAGGGGGGAAGTAGTGATCCCCTCCCTCCCAGTGGGCTCTATTCCTTAGGTAATAAAACCTGAGGGCATTTGCTTCCCTGAGCTACTGAGCACCCAGCATGGAGCCACATCTTCTCCCTCTCGCCATGTGCAGCTTGTGGCATCAGAACTGACATTATTTCTACTTGCTTTCCCTTCAGAGGTTTCCTGCCAGTGTGGCAAGACTATCCCATGGCTTCAGACCATGCCCGTCTTAGCCCAGCTGTCTTCTCCCAGCCTTGAGAAGAGAGGAGGTTCATCTTCCTTGGAATGGGTGAAGGCACAGGAGCTCAGCCTCAGGGCCAGGGTGGGGCCCCAGCCCCCCTCTTCCCCAAGATTCCTTAGCAGCCTCTACTTCTCTCCTCGTCCCGCACTTCAGTCCCCCACGTACCAGAAGTTTCCAAAGACTCAGCCCTATGCCCCACCCCTCCATTCCTTAATGAATCATTGAGAGACGGAGAGAACGGAGCGTGTATTGTGCTTTCCAGTGAGAGTGAGGTCTGTAGAGATGGGCTTGCCCCAGGCTCTCTCTCAGTACACAAAGAGAAGACTAATTACAGCCATCAGCACACTCCTGACTTCCTAGGTGGAACACAGCAGATTCCACATGAGGACTTTCCATGCTAACCCATGAGTCGCGTGGCCTCTCAGGAGGGCTTAATTTGCCTAGGCATAAATGGGAAAGGACTCATAGCCATATGAGTGTCATGAAGACAAAATGAGGTTACCTATGTGGGGCTTGAAAGATAGGACCCCAGCCTCTGCTGAGCACCTGACCCATGTCTCCATCCCTCACCACACATGCTCTTTAAAGTGTTTCCCATTGTACAGCTGGGGAAACTGAGGTTCAGAGAGGAATGAGGGTCTGCTGCTCTCCTGACTGGAACTATCATGTGCTCTGTTGATTAAGAGAGTCACAGTGCCCACCTTTGGGTCCCTTCTGACCTACTTCTAAGTGCACAGTCATGCCCACTTTCCTTTCCAGGAAGCAGTCCTGGCTGAGAAGAGCCATAGTGGGGGGAGTCTTCCTGCGTTCCTGAGAGACCACAGGTGACTGTCACTCAATGCCCACTCTGGCCTTCCTTGTCACCCCACTTCCCAATGGTGCCATGATGACCACCGGCAGGGTAAGGAAGAGCTGCGGCCAGGACAGGGGCACTAAAGCTGGGTTCCCTGAAAGACCTGGGAAGTCCAGGCTCAAAGAACCGAGCTGTGTGGCTTGGAGCAAAGGGCAAGAAGCTGGATTTGAGTGAAGGCTCCATCCTCCACCTAAAGGGTTCAGGGCAGTAGATAAGGACAGTGGGTCAGCTGGCTTCCCATGGGCTCCTTGCTGAGCAGGAGCTGGCCTGTGGGTCGATGTGCTGGGATGTGGGGCAGGAAGACAAGGGGACTTCAGTTGCTGCCGAGAGGTATTGATTCCAGGCAGTAGGCACTGTGCTGGGACCCAGCCAAGAGATGAGGTCATGAAGGACAGGACGGTGACTCCGGGGGTGGTGGTGTCCCAGCCGATGACGTGATTGCCAGCCACGAGGAGTCTGCCTGGAAGACGGAAACTCTCTCCTTCCTTCTCCTTGGCAGCCTCCTCACCCCATCCCAGCATGTCCGGGAGAAGGCCCATTGGGCCTATCTTCTGGATGTGTGACCCTGGGTGAGTCATCACCTCTTTGGGTTTCTAGGGGCATCCCACAGCTCCAAGAATGCCCCCAGTATTGACTTTGAGCAGTTCCCACCATGGCCATCAACAGCTCCTGACTACCACACATAGCTACCTCAGTTTCCCTATCTTGTACTTGTACTTAGGTATAAGAGGCAGCCTTCCTCCCAGCTCCACTAGACTGTCTCCATGTGGAATAGGTGGTAGCAGGTTAGAGCCTGGTCGGGCCACACAGGGGCTGTGAGGTGTGAGGTGAGTTGTCTTTCTGCTCTATGCCTGCCTTCTCCAAGGGCCTGTATAGAACTTCTCTGCAAGGGGCCCGACAGTTGGCAGGAGGGCGTGGCTAGGTACTCTGGGATATCATCCTGCCATATGTCCTGGAGCTTCCAACTTGCCTCTCAGCTCCAGAACCACAAAGCTCTGAGTATCCTTAACTTCCCCTCCAACTTGACTCAGGAATGGAAGCTGGGCATCTACACTGCAGGATCTGGTGTCATACTCGAAGGCTTGGCCTTTACACGCCAGTGCTTTGAGTCTGTACTACAGCACTGAGCATCTACTCTATGGGGATTGTGTGCAGATGGTGTCTACACTGCCTTTCTGGATGCCTATACTGCAGGGCTATACTTCAGTCTAAGCCCATGGGGCCGGGGGGGGGGGGAGGGAGATAAGTCTTTGAGACAAGAACAGAATCAGCTGGGAGAAGATGAGACCTGACTGGGAACTGTGGTTACAGGGAAGCCACTGGGCCTCAGGAGAGAGATGGGTAGCTTAGAGGTCCATGGAGTTACCTCCACGGACTCAGGTCCCACCACCTCTTCCTTCTCCCAGTGTGTTCCACCTTCTCTTTCCTGCCTGTAACTTTGACGCACCAGACACAGCTGTCACAGGGCCTTAGCACAGGCTGTGCTCTGGAACACCTTGATCAGAGGCTTGATTGCCCCTTTTATCTCACAGGTCTCTGCTGAGGTGGTGCCTTCCTAGAAAGCCCCTGGCCAGTGAGTCACTGATTGATGACCTCTGCCATCACCCTACTTCACTTCCTGCTTAGTTTTGTGCTCAGAACCCACACCAGAGTCATACACAGACCCTGAACGTTAGAATAGAAGCCGAGCTCCCATGCAAATGACTACCCCTTCCCACTCTCCCCGGCAGCCCCACGGCAGCTGCTTCCCTTCAGCCCAGGTCCCAGGGAGAGCCTGCCCTCTACAGTCTTCATAGAGCAGGGTTCCATCCGAAGCGCAGGCATTCCTGGGTGCCCCTCCTGCGCCCCCGGCAGGCTGACGATCAGGCATGTGTGCAGACAAGTGGATTCCATGAGGAGCCGAATGAGCAGCCCAAGGCCAGGGAGGCTGCCATCCAAGGGGACCGCCATCCCCACGGGAGAGTCCCAATGCTGTGCAAGGCCTTGCTCCTCAGTCTGTACAGCTTGTTTTCTGTTTTAGGAAACCTGGGACATGGCCACTTGTACCAGTCCACTCCTCAGACCCGAGTCTGTGCAGAAAGTCCCTGAGATTACATTCTAGCAGAGTCAGCCGCAGGCTCCAGCCCTGTCTTCCACTTCACATGGCACTGGACCCTCAGTCTTGCATCTAGGAGTGTTCTGTGATCAACCCTCCAAACACTTGGATTGGAGGCAAAAGCTCCACAGCAGCTTCCGGGAGCCTTTCTAGGGATGTAACTGACACCTCCACTTGGCTCCTTTCCCTTCTGTCCTCCTTTGGCCTGCCGTGTAGACTTAAGATATGAGGGCTGGAAACCTGGCGCCATCTTGGGCCTCCCCCTTGGTTTGGCAGAACCAGCAGCTAGAAGGATGCTGGTTCCCTCTGTCCAGGCAGCACTGGAAAGCTTAAATGTGAGAAAGATAACATTCCTGTCTTGTTTAAGCCCCCGGGGCTCCCTTTCACAGCCCAGCCCTCTCCTGAATGCAGGGTTCCATGAGATCCAAGTTAGATGCTGTCTTGTGTGCAGCCAGACAATGACTCAGGGCAGAGCCAGGCCAAGCTGGAGCACCTGTCTTGTCCTGTTCTGTTGAGTCACCAGGCCCTGTTCCCCCAAGGTTTCCTTGGCCAGCCCCCTCCTCCTTCCTGCCCATCATGGCCCTGTGGCCATCACAAGGCCTAGGCTCAGCCGAGGGAATGGCGAGCCCAAGCAAGGCTCTGTCCTCCCCTTGTCCCCTGTGTCTCATTGGTTAAGCTACTGACACAGGTCCACCAGAACTGGGCCCTCTTGGCTCCTGATTCACCATTCAATACATCCTCAGAACCAAGGTTGTCAGGGGGTCCTCTTCTTGTCAAATGGTGGGTGCTACTCAGACCCCTCAGGGGCAAGGATTGCCTGCTGTGGTACAGCCAGTGCTGCTGAGCTGGGACAAGGAAGCTAGTCCATACTCCAGGCTGGAATTAGCTTCTTGCCCTGGGCTCTGGGTCCAGCTCTGGCCCCACCCTATCACCATCCCAGACCAAGACCAGGATTCCCTAAGGCTGGACTGCTCTTCCCTAGGCCCCTGCTGCTGTGACCTCTGTGTCCTGAGAGCTCCATCTCCATTTGTGTGACACCAAAGCTTGGCCGAGGATTTCAGAGGCTCCCTTGCTCCCCAAAAGGAAGAAGGGGAGCAAGTCACTAAGACCTGGCTATAGTCATGCACAATATTCCAGGATCCTCGCTGGCTCTATTTCCTCACCAGGCTCTTCTAGGGCCAACCTAGTTTACAGATAAGGACACTGAGGTCTAGGAAAGCCGGGAGAGGGGCAGCTGCTCAGCCTGGCCCGCCTCCACCCTACCCCTGCACCTTGGCCCTCCCAGCACTGTCCCGGTTGGGACAAGACTCCAACTTGCAAGAGAGATTAGGACTAAGGAGAAAGAACGCTGTCCTGGCCCCGCGCATGCCCTGAGTATTTAAATTCTTTTTCATAATTATCTCAGATAGTAATTACTGCCGAAGCAGATGCGCTTATCGCAGACAAGAAGCCACCTGCCTTCCCATTTTTGTCAAAAGTGGAAACTGACATTATTTTTGCGATTTGCTTCAATGGCTGTTTTCACTGTAAATACCACCTTCACCACAAGGAAAATAACCTTGGAGACGTAGGGGGTGTCCAAGGCTCGGGGCTATTACTCTGATCCGGCTGTGGGCATTGCTCAAGGGCTTGAGGAGAGAGAGGAACATGCTTCCGCAAAAAGTACAGCTGGGGTTCACTCCTAGGGGAAAGGTTGGGTACCCCTCCCCCACCAGCCTTCCCCTCCCCCTGCCCCAGGGCTGCTACCCTCTGGAATTCCCCACCCACCACAAACATCAATGTCCTGGCTTCCATGAGACTGTTCTCCTGGTTCTCAGGAGGCTGCCCCTTCAAGGGCTGGCCACTCAGAGCTCTCTGGTCTCTCACAGCCTGACACAGGGGCCTTGAGTAGCAAGAAAGGACAGCCCGGGAACCCTCCACCAAGGGAAGGTCCTGCAGCTGGGCAGGATAATCTACTTACAGGAATCAGGTGGGAATCCCAGGCCTGGATCTGCCACCCTCTCTGGTCCCCAGTGTCCCCTCTGTCAAATGGGCAGTCCTGGAGGATCTTGACTGCCTTTCCTAATGAGAACCAGATGAATAAATCATTCCTCCTGGCAAGCTTTCGGCATGAACACCTGAGGTCTCTTCCTCCTTTCAGCCCCAAGTCACAAATGGCGGTGCTATTGTGATTGTCAAGAACTACAACCCACGTGCTGGGTACCTGGCAGGCACTGTGCACTGGCATCACTGATCTTGCCCCCAGATCCCATACTATAGGTCCATTCTCACCCTGGTTTTTCACTTGAGGAAACACTCAGGACAGATGACTTGGCCACAGCCACAGCAAATCTGCTAAAACACACTGTTACTAAGCACTCAATATTCTGTTCCCTAAGATGAAAGTCTGATTGCTCCCATTTCCCAGGTGGAGGTACCGAGGTTCGGAGAGATGCACCTCAGGTTGGAGCAAGTAGAGAGGCAAGGTTGAGCACAGAGGGACTGAGAGGGAGCCCTGCAGTGTTCAGCCTGGCTTCTGGAAGAGTCCCCGCTGGGCTGCCACCTGTACCTCCTCACAGCTGCGTCTTCTGCTGCCCCCCTGTGGTCAGAAAGGATTGACGGGGCTTCGAGCTGTGAAAGCTGAGGGTTTGCAAGAGTGTTGCTGGGAGTGCCTGCCAGGGTCAGGAGGCAAGAGTGCCTAAGGGCACAGCCCTGCCCTGGAGTCCTTCTCAGTCACCATTAACACACACACACACACACACACACACACACACACACGCACGCACGCACACACGCGCGCACACGCGCACACACACGTAGGCAAGCCCCTTCCCATCCTTTGTCCTAGCAGATCTGTCTTCCCTGGCCTTTTATCTCTTTCTAACAGGGTCCCTCAGCTCTACCCATTGTTCATCTTCATAGTTTTCACCATTTAAGACCATGATGTGGATGTATTGATTATCTATGTGCAGAAAAGAACCCGGCCTAGGTACCTCACAGTAGACTCAGGCTGGGCTCTCTTCATCCTACACTCTTCTGGACTGTGAACTTCAGCTGATTCAGCTTCAGGCCCTCTTTCATAGCGTGTCAAGCAGTAGGTCACAAGCCCCGCATCCGGCGGCTGCAGCCTGTCCTTACTCTGATGGCGCGGTTCAGTAGCACGCGCCTGCTGCGGGATGCTGCCCACCACACCTGCACTCAGGTGGGTAGCCTCCACGGGACACGGACTGTATGGCGCAGGGGAACAACTAGGTACCAAGGATCGAGAATGGTTGTCTCTTTTGGGAGGAAGGAATGGCCTGGCACTGAATTTGTCTCCCAAATCAGCCTGGTGGAGCCTCTCATTGGTCTTGTCTTCCCACAAGGAGAAAAGTTTGGTCCAAATGTCTTCTAAGCCTCGCTAGCACCTGCCAGGACACAGTGCCACCTGCTCAGCAACCTGCTTCTCTGTGCTTCCACAGCCAAGGCCCCAAATCGCCAAACCCACTAGTCAACTGCGCTGTGATGGTCGGGAACATGTGTATTCCTAGGTTTCCCCGTCGCAACCCTGTGAGCCTGTTACTTGCAGCAATCTCATGTCACAAGGCAGAAAACCAGGTACAGAGAAGTCAAGGGACTTGCCTAGGTCTCACAGATGGGAAAGGTCAGAACCGAGATCAGAACCCTTGCAGGACAGGGCAGTGGGCTTCAGGGTCCACGTCCTGCACTGTACTGAAACCCAGGGTGTACCAGCCTTGAGTTCTGGAGCCGAGACCTGCTGTCAGCAGGGATAGACACTCAGAGCGTGTGGCCTCCGGGTGGAAAGTTCTAGGGCCTGCACCTCATCTCTCTATGGACCCGCGCTGAGCGCCCTGGCACCTGTGCGTTCTGCGGCCGCGCGCACTGACGGACGATGCTCGCAGCGCCCCCTGGCGGCGCCCCGCACCTTCGGCGGCGATGGCTGTGCCAGCCAAAGGCGCAGGGCCGCGCCGGGGACCAGCACTCGCCAGCTGAGCCTCGCCACCTGCTGTTGGAGGTCGGGCTCCTCCCAAGAGCCCCTGCTTGCCTGTCCAGTGGCTCCGGGGCCAGGCTGCAGGTTAGAGCCCAAGGTCATTAGCAATACTACGGCCTGGCCCCTGTCAGCCCACTGTGCGCAGCTGTCCCGTCCTGGGTTGCTGCGCCCAGGAGGGACCCAAGGATGCCCACCTGTGGCCACACTGAGGACTGCGATGCGCACCCGCCAGGCCCACATTCTGCCCCTGTAGACCGGAGCGAGCAGCGGCGTCCAGCCTGCTTATCACCGCGGAGAGGAGCGCAGGAAATGCCACCGCTAGGGGCACGGAAAAAGGCGGAGTCCCGGCCCTAAAGTCTCGTGGGTTGGGAATATGCCCCTAGGTCGAGTGCCCTGGGGCCTGATCTTCCGGCTACACTGCCCTGTCCTCCAGAGCTTCACACGCTGGTGACGCAAACAGCACTTTGGGGAGGAGCTGGGGGACAAGTACAGCCAGAATGACGCCTGCCCTCCCCGCCTCCACCCGCCGTAGCCCGCTGTAGCCACTGGTCCCTTCACAACCAGACCTCAGGCAGCGGGGGAGGGGGTAGCCTAAGGCAGGCCCCAGTCTAACAAAGGGCTGGATGCTCTCCAGGCCCGAGCCAAGACTGTTTCCATGGTAACCCTCTTCCAGAATAAAGCAAAAGCTCCTTTCCCCAACATGATGCCACTGGCTGTGAGATGGGGAGCCCAGCATTAGAACACAAATGGGGAAACTGAGTCTTGGGGAGAGACAGGAACGTGCTGCAAATTTCCCCCTTGCCCCAGACATCCTGGTTTCCCCACCATAAGCCCATCATGCCATAGCACCTGTTTCCTAACGCCCCCGTTATTTCACACTGAGGACAGGAATAATGTCCATAAGTGATCAGGCTCTGGGAAAGCTATGCTTCTCTAAGAAGACGGAGTGCAAGGTAGTGGGGGGAGTTAAGACCTTGTGGTCAGCAAGTGCCTACCTGAGAAAAGACATGGGGAAGTGGGGTGGGGAGGAGGCCTTGTGAACATCGGAAGCAGGATCTGGGGCAGAGGAAGTGGTCCCTGACCAGGACAGCAAGTTTAGCCTGCCGAGCATCAGGGGGATGCAAAGGCAGAGAAAGAGTGAGTCAGAAAGGCAGGCTCCAGGGGACCACAGGACGTCACGGTGGGCAGAGGCAGCTTAGCCCAGGTGGCCAGGTGCAGAGAAAGGGCTGTGTCCACAGAAGCAAGGCTCCTGCAGAGGGACAGCGGGAGTGCACACTGGGGCACTGGAGGCAGGCCAAGAGAGGCAGGGCAGAGCGGCCAGGTCCACACACACAAGGATGACCCACAGTTAGACCAGGTGGAATAGAGAAGCTTAGTGGGAAAGCGGGTCAGGTTCGGGAAGGTGCTGAGAATTTCATTCTGCAGAACTCACCAATGGCTTGAAGGTTGGGAAAGGAGAAGTAAGGGAGATCAGGGCTAGAATGTTCTGGGCTCCAATAGATAGAATATGGGAGAGTGAGAGGGGAGCCATATTTCCAGCCCAAGCCACAGAGTGGTCAATGGGCTATCTCTCTTGCCTCCTGTCCCAGCTTGAACTACCCTGCCCAACCCTCTCATGGCCATGCAGTCCACCCCTCCACTTTGATCTGGCCCCAGCCTGAACATTTTGACAAACACAACTGTCTGTCTAGCTGGAAAAGGCTTGCCTTTCTCCTGGGCTGCTTGGGCAAGGTTGTTTATATTCTCAACAAACATTTATCAGAGCCTGCTTTATGCCACGCCTGGTGCCAGTACTGGGGCTCAGTTTACAGTCAGCATAGCCCCCCCACTCTCTCCCCTTCTCGTCCATGCAGAACCCCACCTTACTCTTACCTGTTGAGAGGCTTCAACTGTAGCATCCATGACTTGGAGCCACAAGTAGGATACTGTGCAAGGAACAGGCCAGCAAAGGCCACGAGGTCTGGAGGGGGCTCCCCAAGAGGACAGGTTGTGAGTAGGCCAGAATATGACTACTAAAACTGTGCCATTCATAGTAGAGAATCTGGGACCTCTCAGCTGAACAACAGCCAGAATGGCCCAGACCTGGCTCATGGCATACTTTCCCTTCTCAGGGCTGGTGGGCTTCCCCCAGGAGTTCTTGTCCCCCAGCGATGACAAGATGACCCTTGTTCTCTTTGGGCTTGACCTTTGGAGGCAGGTTGGTGCTCAAAAAGCCTCACCCCCCCCCCTCCCGCTACCGTCCCTTGGGCTCTGCCGGCCTCCTGCAGGGATGGGTCAGCTGGCCCAAGGGCGTTGCCCTGATGGCTAGGGCTGTGAGTGGGAGCTTCAGGCATAAACCCTGACCCTGATGGCAAAGCTCTAGAGCCAGCACAGAAGCCCCACTGTCCCTTCCTGTTCCCACCCTTCCTGTGCTTCACAGGGTCAAAGTCCTGGAGTAGGGAGGGCAGCCACAGAAACCTTGGCCTCGGCCAAGCAGAACCGGCCTTGAGCTTCTGATCTGATGAAATGGACAGAAATGAGGATGAGGCTGTCTCTGACAGACCCACCAGGGCACGAGCCCGGGTACTGGGGTCAGTGCTGAGTTATCAGCAGCCCCTGCCAAGGAGAAGCCAAAAACATATGGTAGAGAGCGGACACCTGGACAACTCCTATTCCAGCTGCTCCATCAACCTGCCCCTTCCTCCAGTACTGGCCCACCCTGGACACTCTGGCCAACTCTCAACAGTGGAGAAGAGCTACCTTCTTCCCAGCTGGCTTGTATTCCAGCAAGAGCACACCTGTGTAGTTGACTCACTCTGCATTTATCTGCCGACTTTACTCTGTGCCTGGTGCTGGGTCATGGACACTCAGGGGGGAGGCTCGTTTGCACACACCCTGAGAAGAGCTACTTGCGGGAATCTCGAAGGCCATGGGGAAACACCAACTCTGTGGAAGATGGTCAGAGCTGGACATCGCAGGGCTCATGGGAGTTTCCAGGCTCTCCAAGCAGAAGGTCCAGAATGGGAAGAGGGGCTACAGGGAGCTGGGAAAGTGGCCCAGGTGGCTGGTGCGCAGGGGTTCAGCAGGGAATGGTGGTCATAAGACTGGACAGGGTGGGGCCGGGATGATGGACTGTGGAGCTTGAACTTGGTTTTACAAGCAATGGTGAGCCATGGTGGGATTTATACAGGAAGGGAAAACTAAGGGATTCCCCACCAGCTCCTGACACGCCCCCTCACTCCCCCACCCCCCCACCCCCCACACCCCCACCCCTGCGCGAGGCAGCAGATGTGGCAGATAGGCAAAGGGGGATCACAGGTGTGGCAGACAGGCAAAGGGGGATCACAGGTATGGCAGATAGGCTCAGAAGGATCAGCCCCACCACAGCCTCTCATCAGCCCTAGCTGGGGTCCCTGTGTGGTCCTGAGCAGAATATGGAACCTCTCTGGGCCTTGATTTCTGTGTCTATAAAATGAAGACAGGCATAGAGGAGAAGATGGTTCTGGTGAGGCAGAAGGCCACACATGTCCCTCCCAGAGCAGGCAACGTAGGTTGGCCCGTCTTGCATCACTTATTACCTCTGAGAGTGGCTGGGCAAGGTCCTGAGAGTCTCAAAGGCCAAACTTCACAGAGCTGTGGGTCGGGCGCCACACACCAGGCTCCTCACATTCACACACATTTACCGACACCCAGGTCCTCCGGGCACACGGTGTAGTCCAGGCCTCACAGCCATTGCCCCAACGCAGCTGTCAGAACTGCCTACTGTCACATGGGTGGCCAAACGGACCCAGCAAATGCGACCTTCAGTCAGCACCCCACACTGGCCACACACAAGGGTCACCTTTCCAGAGGGCCTCTTCCCCTGCATGTACACACCCGTGCGCATGTGTGTGCGTGTGGGCTGGCAAAGCTGAGCACGCCTGGCATTTCTTAAACGCCAATTACACAGAAATTACAGTTATCAGAACACCAAGAGGCCCGTGGCGGGGCTCCAGTGGGCCTCTTAACACATAGGATGCTCTCCAGCAGCAAGTCTCAAGCCAATGTAATTTCCATATAGATTAAGAGAAAATGGGGTATGGGAGCTCTGAAGTGCCCGGCAGCCACAGCCAAAGCGGCAGGATTCCTTGCCTGTGGCTGGAGTGACGGGCAATGTGGCGTGTCCATTGGAGTTTGGAAACAGGTGAGAGGAGTCACGTGGGCTCAGCACACCCTTGTTTTTGTACCCCCTGGCCGCTTCCCAGCCCTTCCCTGGTTGGATGAAGCTTACCCAATCTGCACCTACCCCGCTGCTAGCAATCCCTCCCTTTGGCCACCAGGTGTCAGCAACAGTCCCCCCATGGCCTGGAGAAGCCACTACCATGGAGATGTCAGGTTCAGGCTAAAGAGTGAGACTGTTGAAGCACTGGGCCCGCACCCAGAGCCTTGCTGTTACTGGTAAGTCATTAGGGTCCTTCTTTACCCAGGTATGAGTCTGAGTGCACGTAAAGAAACCCTCCAGTGGGCAGCCCCAGCCCTTGAGTGCCCAAGGCCCTGGGGGCTGGACTGGCTGATGGCAGGGCCAGAGGTTGCAACTAACACTCTGGGAGCCAGAACCCTGTTGCTCCAAGATTTAGAAGTCAGGAACTCAGAGCCGTGGGTGCTCATGCTGGAGGATCATCACCATGGGCTTTTGCCCCCAGTGGCCCTGGCATCGGGCAACTATTGTAACCCTAGGTTTCTAGCAATGATCAGCTGCAGCAAGCAGCTGCCAGTGTCACAGCTAGTGACAGTTGTGCTGGTGTCACAGCTCCTGGGGGTGGCTCTCAGGTATGGGGCCCCTCAGCTCCTATAGTGACTAATGTTACAGCTCTCAAGCTTTGGATCACCCTATGATAACCCCAGTAGTGGCAAATGTTAGGGTGTCGGAGACCCTTAGTCCTGGAGGCTCAGCAGCATCCTGGATTCTCTCAATGATGGAGACCACAGCTTCTGCCTCTGCCTGGGATCTCTGCCTTCTCACACCTTCTGTTTCCACTCTAGCTCATCCCTAGTTGTTTTGGCCCCAGCCAGTCTTTGAACTCCTCAACAACCTGTATGGTCATACCACTAGGCAAATAACACAGTCTCCCCTTGATGAATTCACTCAGACCTCACCAAAGATCAAAGTGGGTGTGTCCCCCACTATCCTGGGACACACTCCAAGATCCCCAGTAGGTACCTAAAACTGCTGATGGCCCTGAGTCCCATGGATCTTGTGTTTTTCTTTTATATGCGTATCTACGATCATTCGTTTTATCAGTGAGGCATGGTAAGATGTGACGGAAATATTTTCAAGGCAGCAACAATACAATGAGCAAATGCTATGGTGCACTGTGATCAAAGCGATCTGACTTCTCTCTCCCCTCTCCTCCCTACCCCACTAACCTTCACTCAGAGAAAACACTTCCTCCTCATGTGAGGGAGCACTCACGGTTCTTCATATGAGGGGAGCATTCACTTCTCTTCGTGAGGGGAGCACATCTGACTCCTCTTCCCTTGAGGAGAGCACGCCCACATCCTCTTCCCACGAGAGGATGTATCCATTATTTTTTGTTGCTGTAATAAAACACCATGATCAAGGCACCATAGAGAAGAAAGAGGGTTTTCTGCTTTACGGTTTTCTTTCAAGAGTCCATTATGGTGGGGAAATATGGCCTCACTCAACAGGCAGGGCGAGAGAAGCAGGAAGCTGAGCGATCTCAAACACAAAGCAGAGAGTGAACTTGGGAAGTGGGGAAAGGCGATATATCCTCAGAGCTTTCCCTCAGTGATGCACTTCCTCCAGCAAGGCCATGCTACCTACCCCCAACAGAGTCACCAACGAGGAACAAGTGTTTAAATTCTTGAGCCTATGGGGGACATTTTCCATTCACACCACCACAGGGGAGCACTCCTTACTCAGTCACACTGAGGGGAGCACTCACGGCTTCTCTTCAGCACACCTTGGTTGCCACCATCATGACTCTTGCCATGCTAAGCAAAACAAGGACCACTTTACTGGGCGTGGTGGCCATACCCAGAACCCTAGCACCTGGAAAGTGGAAGCAGGAAGATCAAGAGTTCAAGACCAGTCTCAGCTGCCCAGTGAGTTCAAGGTCAGGCCGAACCACAGGAGACCTTGTCTCAAAACAACAAGAAATTAAAATTAAAAAAACAAAACAAGAGTCATTTGAATGCCAGGGATAAGATAGTAGATTCCACAACCAAGATGGAAGGGACAGATGCCCAGAATGGCAGGGCAACTCACACCCTGAACATAACAGAGTGTGGAAGCTTGACATTATGTCAGTCCATTTGGAAGAGGTCAAAGCCAGAAAATTATGAATTACTTTTTAAAAATTTTTATTATTTTTAAAATTAATTTTCATTTTATGCATATGGGTGTTTTGCCCACATGTATGTCTGTATACTACATGCTTGACGGGTGCCACCAGAGGCCAGAAAATCCTCTGGAACCAGAGTTATGATCCACTGTGTCGGTGTTGGGAACTGAGCCTTCTTCACTTGAGGGGAGCACTTCCCTGATTCTCTCCACCTGAAGGGCCTCTGGAAGTGCAGCAAGCATTCTTACCCACTGAGCCATCTCAAGAGCCCCCACATTTATGAGTCTTGTGTGTGCATACATGTTGTGTGTGTGTGTGTGGGTGCCACCTGTGTCTGATATGGGACAATTATCTTCTTTAATTTTGCCAAATACAAATAGACTAGATATTATAAATAGACTAGATATTGTAACTGTAATTCTTGCTTGATAATTGTTTTGTTATATGTAATTTTACTATGTTAAAGTTAAAACCTTCTTTTTGAAAAAAAGAAAAGAAAAGGGGAAGTGCCATGGATATTGATTGCTCTGTATGCTGTGAAGGTGTTGGTCTGATTGATTGATAAATAAAACACTGATTGGCCAGTAGCCAGGCAGGAAGTATAGTGTAGGCAGGATAAGCAGAGAGGAAAATTCTGGAAACAGGAAGGCTGAGTCAGGAGACGCTGCCAGCCGCTGCTGCCATGAGAAGTAAGATGTAAAGTACCGGTAAGCCACAAGCCACGTGGCAACTTATAGATTAATAGAAATGGGTTAATTTAAGATATAAGAACAGCTAGCAAGAAGCCTGAGTCATTAGGCCAAACAGTTTAAATAATATAAGCATCTGTGTGTTTATTTGGGTCTGAGTGGCTGCAGGCCCAGGCGGGACTGGAGATAACTCCAGCAACGCCTGTACAGGTCAGAGGTTAACCCAATGAAGTCAGCTCTCTGCTTCCACCTTCTGGGATTAAAATCAGGCCACTAGGCAAGCACCCTCACCCACTGAGCCATCTCACCAGTTCCTGGATTATTTGTTTCTGGAGCTTCCTCTTTGATGTTTTCGGGTGGCCACTGACCACAGGTAACTGAATGGGAAAGTTCACACGAGGGGGCTGTGGCAGCTGGCTCTCACTGGCAGTTCCCTGAAGACAGAAACAGGACATCTTTTCACGTGTATATCAGCCATCTGTGTGCCTGATTGCTGAGACATCTGCTGGCCATCCTCATAGTGTTTAAATCCTCATATGACTTTTGGTAAACCCATGCCCCCTCTGCCCAACTCTGGGAAATAGGGGCCGAACTCTCCACTAGGTGGTGGTGGGTGATGTGAGACTTGATCCCCAGCACAGAATTTGAACCACGGGGCTGCTTCTCTGGGTGGAGTGTGCTGCCCACAGACCAGGAAAGCCCCAGGCCTTCACAGGGGGTTGTTTGCCAGGAAGACTCTTGAATGTAGGGATCCAGTAGTTCTAGGTGGGGCAGAGAAGTTGACCCTAGGGTGATTATGGGCCAGACACATGATTTAAGGAAGGACTGTTTGCTCTGCCTAAGACAGCTTTGATCCCACAGACCTCTGGCCTCGGCTCACACCAACCTTTTCTGAAACCACTCTAGGCCACAGTGTGAGGCCTCAAAGCCTCCCATGGCACTGAAAACACCTTTCCCTGGGGTCTCTGTCTGCCCAAATCCACCTTCATCATTAATTGTTGGCTGGGTTGGAAGGCAGCCACGAGGGGGCGCCCTAACTCCACTGTGCAACAGAGCGCTGCAGGAATTGGCCTCAATCTCATGCCCCAGACCTTCTGATAGCCCAACTCACAGCCGCCAGAAAAGTCTGCTCTGCCCACATCAGGACAGCTCTGCACATGCACAAAGATCTTTGTGGTGACTCCGGGCCACCCTGCAGAAACCATATGATCTCAAAAAGCCACCGAATTAGAAATTTTCAAGAGAACAGCTTGACTTAGGAAACTCAGGAGAAAAAAGGAAGCCTGGGGCTTTCAGAGAAGCTCAAGGCCTAAAACCATGTGTACATTTTCTCACTGTTCATATGTTGCTCCAAACTTCTCTAAATGTCATGCCAAGAAGCCAGAGGCCACCTGTTACCTCGGCTGCAGGACAAACCCTGGTTAATAGCATATCTGAGTGGCTTAGGTAAAACACCCCGGGTATCCATGTACTGGGGATACCCCTCTCTGCCCACCACAAACCAGCAGCAAGTTAGCTTTGCACCCGTCAGCATTTTGAGAAGCACATAACAAGCAGCTGTGTACCACTGTTATTGGAGCAACGTTATGTAAGGACTGGGTGGAGCTTGGACACCTGCAGACAGCATGCACCCCTGCACACCTGCAGACAGCATGCACCCCTGCACGTGTGTCCTCTACAGAGGAATCCTCGCACAGGAACGGTGCTCTGTGGCAGAGTCTGCCGATGGCATCTGGGACAGCCCAGGCAGCTTCAGGAGGGCCAGGTGGGAGAGGGTGCCCCTCAGAGGACTTGCAGTCAATAGCAGTGGCCTGGATACACGTGCATAGCCCTGTGAGCATAAAATGCTGGGTGCCAAACTGTTCAAAAGCCAAATATCTGCTGGGGCTGGAGAGATGGCTCAGCAGTTAAGAGCACTGGCTGCTCTTCCAGAGGACCCAGGTTTGGTTCCCATCACCCACTGGCTGCTCACAATTATCTGTAACTCCGGTCGTAGGAGATCTGACACCCTCTCTGGCCTCTCTAGACACAAGGCATCCCCACAATGCACAGCTGTAGAGGCAGACGAGGCAGCCATGCACATGAAATTGATTATTTAATTAACTGAAAAACTACTGACCACACTTTCAGGCTGTGCGCTTCCACCTGTCTCCTCTTAGATCAAGCAAGGCCTCACAGCCTAAGATCTCAGTCCCCCAGAGTAACCCTGCCATGATGCCACTTACAAGCCTCTGGTTGCTTTAATTGAGCTTCTGATCAAGTGACTGTTACTCAACTATAAATATATGACAACAGAGGATGATGGGGTATCGTGATTTGAATTAGAAATGTCCCCAAAGGCTCATGTATTTAAAAGCTTGGTGCATCTGTTTGAGGAAGTTATGGAACCTTTAGAAGGTGGAGCCTTTGCTGGGGAAAGTCCATCACTGGCATGTCACTGGGGGTGGGGCTTTGAGGTTTTATAGCCTGGTCCTACTTCCTGTTCTCCCTCTCTACCTCCTGACTACCAGGCTGTCCTGGTGCCATGCTTCCCTACCATGACAGATGATATCCTTTGGAACTGTAAGCCAAAATAACCCTTTTTCTCCTCAAAGTTGTTCTTGGTCTTGGTGTTTTATCACAGCAACAGAAAAGCAACTGATACAGTGGAGAAAAGGAGAAAGAACTTGACAGTGAAAAACTTGACCAGCGGACTTCAGCCATGCAGCCAAGATCAGCAGCCCTGTGACAGCCTGTGCCCATGGTCTTCCTGCCCTGGACCCCACATCTTGAGTCCAGTTACGAGGATGACTCCTGACAAACCCCAACTGTAGGCAACATGTGATTCATTCCCAGTCCTCAAAGCTGCTGAGATCCAGCCAAGATCATGTAGGGTCAGCTGTGGTAGGGGTCTGCGATGTCCTAAAGCAGGCACGTGATCTTCATCAATGTTCCCTAGCGTAAGAGAGCCAAGCAGGCCTTCCCTAGCATAAGAGAGCCAAGCTGGCCTTGAACCCACTGTAGCTGAAGATGGCTTTGATCCTGATCCTTCTGCCTTCATTTCCATGAGAGCTATGGCAGTAGTATTTGTTTGGCTTGTGTCTGTTTTGTTTTGTTTTGTTTTCTTAAGATTTATTCTTTCTTATGTGAGTGCTTTACCTGCATGTGTGCATGTGCACCGTGTGCGTGTGCGTGTGTGTGTGTGTGTGTGTGCATGTGCACTGTGTGTGCGTGCGTGTGTGTGTGTGTGCGCGCGTGCGTGCGCGCGTGTGTGTGTGTGTGTGTGTGTGTGTGTGTGTGTGTGTGTGTGTGTGTGTGGTGCCTACAGGGACCACAAGAGGGCATCAGATCCCCGGAAACTGGAGTTACAGATAATTGTGAGCTGCCATGTGGGTCCCTTAAGCACTAAGTCATCTTTGCAGCTCCCATGCTTATTGTTTTCCTCTCGAAAATTATTTGGGTCCAGCCCTAAAAATCTCCTTCCCAGGGCCAGAAGAGATGCTGCTTATGGTGGAGGCAATGTGCAGGAAAATAGTCTAAGTGCACTGGGTTCTTCTGTCTATCCACTTTCTTTCTCGGAGGCAAAATTCTATCCACACAGCTGCAGTTCTGTTCTCACACTCAGCTCCTCTGTCCCTTTTCTTCCTGTCCTCTCACAGCCCTAACTAAGCTCCTTTGCTTTCGATCTCATCTTCATCCTCAGTTCCTCCATCCATGCTCATCCCTCCATCCATGCTCGTTCCTTCCTTTCCTATTCTCCTGACCTGACCCGATCCACCTACCATCTGCAAAAACTATGCCTTGTTCTTTCCTCTCCAACCACACAACTCTGCAACTCCACTCAGAACTAGGAATACTGCCTCAATCCTCCTTCACCCGGTATGCAAAAAACCCTTTTGTCCTGTGTCAATTGCTCTGGAATGCCATTTGGCCTGAGAGAGGAAGGAGAGTCTGAGCTTCATTTGCACAAGAAACAAAGCTATACATCTACACATCCACCTGTCTCCTAGGAGACAGGTATTGTCTCTGTAAGGGTGTTACCTTAGGTCAGATCAGCAGTAGGTCTGAGAAACTTATACTATTTGCCTTTATGGCCTAGGCGTTATGAGTGCACAAGAAACTGATAGCAGGAAATAGCTGATATATCAAAAGCCGAATAACACTAAATATTCCTTGATATATGGCTTCCTCCAGAAGGGTTCCTTGATCCTTCTAGGTATAGCTTTATCATATACAGCTGAATTCTTACTACATTCCTGCAGCTCATAACATTTTCCTTTCTTAAAAACATTTTGAATGTGTGTGTGTGTGTGTGTGTGTGTGTGTGTGTGTGTGTGTGTGTGTACTAGAGCACACGTGGTGCAGAGGAGGTCAGAGGACAACCTGTGGGAGTCAGTTCTCTCCTTCCACCATGTGAACCCTGGGAATCAAACTCAGGTCATCAGGCTTAGTAGCAGTTTGCTGTGGGATGTCCTGTGTGTTGTAAATATATGTTGCTATGATTGATTGATAAATAAAATGCTGATTGGCCAGTAACCAGGCAGGAAGGATAGTGTAGGCAGGACAAGGAGGAGGAGAATTCTGGGAGGTGGAAGGCTGAGGCAAGGAGAAGCTGCCAGCTGCCACCACGATGAAGAGCAGGATGTAAAGTACTGGTAAGCCACGAGCCACGTGGCAAGGTATAGATTAATAGAAATGGGTTAATTTAAGATAGAAGAACTAGATAACAAGAAGCCTGAGCCATTAGGCCAAACAGTTTAAATAATATAAGCATCTGTGTGTTTATTTTATAAGTGGGCTGTCGGACTGCCAGGGATGGGCGGGAGCTGGAGAGAAATTCTCCAGCTACAGCAGTTCCCTTTACCCACTGAGCCATTTGCTGGCCCTCCTGCCTGATTTTTGTTTGGTTTGGTTTTAAAATTTCAACCACAGCTTAAAACCAGGAGAATCACATCAAAATATAATTTGCAAACATGTCTTAAAGGAGAATTCCCAGCCACTGAGGGCTATGTGCCACCATCCCAGCAGGCCACTTCCCCAGGTTCTGCCCACCACTCACAGTAAGAAAGTATTTCCTATCCCCAGCCACAGCTGGTGGCCCAAGCACACATGTGCCCAGACACCCACAACACTGTTACCATGTGTGAACACTCAGCTATGTTTGTGCTATCCTTACCATTTGGCTTTCCTGTGTAGTGCTGGGGATCGAACCCCAAGCCTCACACATACCAACCAAATGTTCCACCACTAAACTACATCCTCAGTCCCCCACCCCATCTTTTTTTAACTCTTTTGGACAGGGTTACCTCTAACTCTCAATCCTCCTGCCTCAGTGTCCCAAGTAGTTGGGATTACAGATCATCTCGACCCAGCCCAGTTTCCATCCCAAGTAGTTGGGGTTACAGATCTGATCGACCCAGTCCAGTTTCCATACCATAGTTAATATATTGTCTGCTGCTCACCACCTGTAGCTGTTCCAGACTGTTCCTAGAAAGAAGCCCCATCTTGGGGGACACAGAGTCATGTTGGCCTGCTCACTCTGACCCTTGCTTAGGCACATTCCCTCTGCTCCCAGGGCCTTTGTTTCTCACATTTTCATAGTTGCCTCCTTGGCTAAAGCCTAACAGCTGAAATTCACACGAGCTCAAAGAAAAATGTGTCTCCTTCAGCCCTACCCAAGACCATTCTAGACCTGCCTCCATAACACCCAAGAGGACCAGATAAGCAGGTAGGGTCCACATCTGAGAAGGGGGCAGCAGGAGGAAGCAAGTGTGGGCAGGAGGAGAGGTGGGAATTGTCATAGAAAAGGCCAGCTTGCTGACCTGTGGCTCTCACTCCAAGCTCATCAGCTAGGCTGGGGACCCTGTGACATTCTGGCACTGATGCCAAATATCAATGTTTTACAAAAGGAAGGAGACAAAGAGGCTGAATAAGCTTTTTGTGCTATTTGATCATTTTTAATAATGCATATGTACTATTCTTATGATTAAACAGCAAAAAAAAAAAACATTTTTAAAATGATTTTTTTCTTTTTTCTTTTTTTGAGACAGGGTTTCTTTATGCAGTCCCAGCTGGTAGGACTCCCAATGTAGACCAGGCTGGCCTGGAACTCATGGAGATCTGCTTGCCTCTGCCTCCCCAGTGCTGGGGTTAAAGGCATGCACCCTCAGACCTAGCTGGGTTTTTTTGTTTTGTTGGTTTGTTGTTTTTGGTTTTTTAATTGAAGAACACAGTGGAACCAGGAATGAAATGTCATCTTTAGCCATAGTCGTGGAGTGGAGTTCTGAAGCCCCTTGTGGCTGTATCCAGTCTGTGGGCCATCATCCAGCCTTGGGTGACTCGACCTGTACCCATCGCCTGCTGAGGTACATTCCTTCCTTCCATGGCAAAGACTCAAGACCAACCATATCAGTATGATTATGTTAAGTTACAGAGTCACAGCAAGAGCCACTCCGGAGTGGCACAGCTGCCCAGATGCCACCTGGAGGGACGGGCACCTCATGGGGCAAATGTGGTGAAGAAGATATACATCTTGGCCAGGAAGGTAGTGACAGAGCCTTGCCGCCACAGCTTCATCTCTACATCCAGGGCAAAGTCCCGTGGCTCCAGCACAGACCGCTGCAGGGATACCACACCAGTGTAGGCATTGAGTCTGCTTGTGACAAAGTAGCCCTCCTCATTACCCTTGGTGATGGTCAGGGAGATGGTGTCCCCAGCAAAGGCCGGAGCAGGGCCGATGCGGAAGATGTGTGCAGGTACCAGTAAGCCAGTCTGGAAATTGAGCTGGTAATGTGTGATGCGAGCCGGCGAGGTCTGGCACTCCGTGATATCCTGGCATGTGGTGCGCTCACATTTCCTGTGAAGGAAGGATGCTTGGTCAGTGGCTGGGGACCCTCACTCCCATCCCAGAGATGGAACAGACCCCAGCAGTTGGTAGACCAGAGATCAAGTGTAAGCTCTACCCATGGGAGTCCAGCCTCAAGTAAATCACTCAACCCTCTGGGCCTCAGTTTCCACAGCTGTGAGATGGTCTCCCAGGGGTGTGTGGTTGACAGTGACCGGCACAGGGTCCCAGCAGGACTTTTTTTTTATCCATGTTTGTTCCTTCCTTTCTTCCCCTTCCCTCTTCCATCACCCTCCCCCCCAGGCTTCCTGATACCACCTCAGTGTTGCCTGCTGGCAGCCATACTCCACTCTTGCAGTGATGGGTGTTGTCACTTCAAGTTAAAGTCAGCTTAAGTTCTGCAGCTCCCTCACCTGGTGGTCTGCACTAAGGAGGCCACAGCCCAGGCAGCCCTGGGAGAGGCTGAGGGGTGAGGCACGGAGGCCTCAGTCTACAACCTGGTGAGTGCCTGGAGGATCCTGCAAATGCAGGCCAGCAGGCAGATGATGGGACAGGAACAGCTTGATGGGGTGCTCAGGAGACCCCAACTGGAGCCCTCATGAAGCCGCACCATGAGGCTGCTCTGGCTGCAGGTCCCCAGAACCCCCAGGGAGGTAAAGAGTATCTATAATAAGGGATCAAATGCTAGGGAGTTGTTAACACAGTAGGTAATGCATGAGGGGTGTGTGTGTGTGTGTGTGTGTGTGTGTGTGTGTGTGTGTGTGTGTGCACGTGTGTAGGGAGGTGAGGCTGAAGTTTCCGGCAAATACTATGTCTGTGTTAAAGATTCTACAAGTCTGATTAACTGATTGACTTCATAAAACTGTTTCCATGAACATGCTCTTTGAGGCAACCTTAATTCATGTTCCCGGGCCATGGTCATTTATATCTGGCTCCACATCAAACTTACTCCCTTTGAGTAAGTGACAGCCCTCTTTTTGCATGGACAGTTCTCTATTTCTCTTCATAGTGCTTTATAGGAAAGGGTAGGAGGTGGCCATGGCGGGAACCACCTGCCATTCGGCCTGAGGCACAGAGGCAGCCAAGGGTGCTGGATCACACCAGGGCTGAAGGCACTCACATTTCCGAGACACGGACATAGTTTGGTGGGCACTCGAAGCGCAGGCAGCGGAAACTGCCCTGGATGTTGTAGCAGGTCTCAGCCTCAGAGCAGTTGTGGGTGCCCAGTGCACACTCATCCAGGTCTGGGAGGGGAGAGTAGAGCTGTTAGGAGAGTCCTCGTGACAGAGGAACCCAGCCTGGACCACTCCCACCCACACTGGAGGCCTGGGTCCCAGATAGCTATGTGACCTAAGAGCACAGCTCACTGTAGAGGCCCATCTCACTCACCCCCACACAACAGCAGTGGGTCCCGACCCTGCTTCTCAGGTTCTCAGAGTAAAGTTCAAGGTGCCCCGCTGCACATCAAGCCCAACCATAAACTGGGGTGCAGCCTGGTGCTGGGCTAACTCCAGCACCCACAGCCACCAACCTGAACGCAGAGCAATCTGCCTGTCCTTCCCGTGTCTAAGGCACTCTTCCCTTGAGACACACAGGGGCAGGAGAGCTAGTCACTGAGACCCACAGGTCCACTCACTACACAACAAGGCCACCCAGGCTCCGAGTCCCAAGCCTCTCCTGAGGGGGAGTCAGGGCCTCTCCCATGGCCACCTTGCCTTGCTGGCTTGGCTTGCCCAGAATTTTGTGGTCAATGACACTGACCTCAGAATCATAGCTTAGAATCTAGCTCAGAGGGACAGTGAAAGTTACAGGTCTGGTCCATCCCAGGACTGTCTCCTCTGAAGCAAACCTGACATCTACTAAAGCTGGGGCTTGCTGGGTCCCCGGTGACTGGAGCCACCTCCCCTATTTCCTGATGTGCACCACTGTGTTGGGGACATCAACCTGCACTAGACTGGTGCTGACTTTCCTGTGACTCTTCCCTGCATCTGGCCTGTGGACCACATGCTTTCCTGTCCCAACCTGACCCTGGACAGAGTATGGCAGAGATTGGAGGACAGTAGCTCAGGTCTCTGAGGCTCTGCTTCCAGTATGTTCATAGACAGTCCCCTGCCTCCTCACACCAGGGCAGGATGCAGATTCAGGGCCAAGCCTGGAAGATTCTACGCTGGCATGAGTGGCATGAAGCCCATCGCCTTCCTCTCCTCCCAGGTCTGGATGTGGAGACTATTGCCCTGAGCACAGCTGTTCTGAGCACGTGGGATTAGTACTGCTTTCCAAGCATGAGGCAGTTCACAGCACTTGGTGCAAGCACAGAGTTGCCCAAGACCTGGCGGAGTGGAGGCTGGCACAGAGTTGCCCAAGGCCCAGAGGAGTGGAGGATGGCACTCACCCTTACAGGACCTCCCGTTGGCCATCATCGTGTAGCCCTGCTCTGGGCATGCACACTGGTAACTCCCGGGCACGTTGACACAGCGGAAGGTGCAGAGAATGCCAGCGCCCTGTGCACACTCATCGATGTCTGCCAGAAAGGGTCAGTTGATGAGCCTCGGCCATCCACAGGCATGGCCGGGAATCCCAGGGGCCCGTTTACAAGGGAAGACAAGAAAGCTCTAATGGTGGGTGTGAATTGCTCAAGGCTACATAGAAGATGGGGACTAGAATTGGAGTGTGTCTCACACAACAATGTGTGCTACTGATCATGACGGTATCAGCCAAGCGCCAGCCTGACTTGGGTGACATCCTCCTGTTGAGATCAGGGTCATCATCTTACTTTACAGTAGAGGAACCTTAGGTCAAAGTGGAGAGACCCAAGGTCCCACAGCAGGAAAACTGTAGGCTTGGATATGAACTCAGACCCAACACCAAATCCTCTGGGATTCCAGAACACGGGGAAAAGGTCCCTTCTTCGTGAGAGTCCTTGGAGAGGACAGGTGCCCACCTGTGCAGCTATGCCCATCCTCTGCCAGCTGGTAGCCCTGGCGACAGTAGCACTGATAGGAGCCATAGATGTTGGCGCACTCCTGGCTGCAGCGCTGGTTCTCACACTCATTCACATCTGTGGGGACACAGTCTCCATCACGGTGGGCCCTCCCAGCCCATATACCGGGCTGGGCTGGCTCACCAGTATCCTTGCTTGGACAGACAGATATTTCTTTCAGGCCCACTTTGAGGAGGGTGGGACTAGGCAAGCCATTCAGCAAGGGCAGGTCCTCTGACCCAAGGACAAAGCCAAGGCAGAGCCTGGTGCTATCCTGCTGGAACAGATGACTCCAGTCACCTAGGCACAACATAGGCCACCAAGAGCTGACACTGCATGAGGGTGGGGGAGGGTGCAGGAGCTGGTGTGGGGTGAATCAGGAGGGCTAGTTCAGGGCTTCCTCGGAGCATGTGGGTACACTGAACATTTCAGATTAGACTAGGCCAGGCCTGCGCTGGACTTGGGGAGACAGCCATGAACAAGGCAGACAAAGTCTTCACCTGGAAAAGCTAGCTCACACATGGAGAGAAGAGGGGAGGAGAAAGGATGGTAAACCAGGCAATCAGCATGCCCAAGTATGTCACGTGGCATGGGGGAAACATCAGAGAAATGGGAAGGGGTGTCTCATGGTGGTCCTGTGGTGGGCTGAAGCCTTATATAAAATGATCAGGGAGGATGTGATCAGAGGGACAGGGCCATGTGACCATCTGGATTCTCCAGATAGAGGGCACAGCATGTGCAAAGGCCCTGAGGCGGGAACTTGTTGAGTGTTTTTAAGGAACATCAAGGAGGCACAGGTGGCTAGGGCAGAGGGGCAGAGGGGCTGGGGGGAATGTAAAAGCGGGCAAGCCATGCCTGACCGTGTCTAATTCTTGACACTCATGTCATTCACAAAAGGCAAGCCATGTATCAATATGTGGCTTGTCCATTCTGCTGGGCTGAGCTTCTGGGAGGCAATTCATGCTCAGTTCACCTCCACATCTCCAACACTCAGCAGAGGGAGCACAGAGGCGAATGTAGGAATTGTGCCTAGGCAAAATGCTGGGGAGGTAGAAGCCCTGCCCGCTCCAAGTTGCCCACACCCAACCTGGTATGAGGCATGCCCACAGTATAATGTCCTCAGTGTCCTGCCACAGCTAAGCCCAGCCACACACAGCAGGGCCAAAGGACCGGGAGTCCCACTGAGGTCTCAGCAGATTTGTCCCATGTAGACGAGAGTGAGGAAGGCAGTGCTAAGAAAATGGGGCCAGAGATGCCACAGTCTCTCGGCTGAGGCCTGGCTTCTCACTGAGCTGCCTCATGACTCCCCTCCTCAGCAGACCTTGGCCAGCTGTGGGCATCTGTGGGCATCTGTGGGGACAGTGTGCCATCACTGCCCCAGCTACAGGCCCATCACACTTGAGAAGACCTGAACCACAGCCATAGTCCGTGCCCACACTTGGTTTAGCTCAGTGTGTACTTCAAGGCTTATGCCACCAGCGATGTGCAAGTAGCAGCTAATTTTATGTTCATACTGAAATTCCTGGTTTCTGAAAAGGCAGAAAAATGAGACTGCCCTGGACCTTCCTGCTTGGTGGCATCATCCACGGGAACCATGTGACCCATTGCTCCCTCACAGCTCCTGAACTCTCATGGTTGCCCTGTGCCACCTTGGCAGCAAACTCAAGGGCTGTCTGTCCAGTGGGAGCCAGGTGCATGGGGTCAGAGGCCAGGGGTCAGAAGTCAGGGTGGGCAGTACCTTCACAATGCTTTCCGTCTGCGGCCAACATGAAGCCAGTAGCACAGGAGCAGCGGTAGGAACCGGGTGTGTTCTCACACGTGTGCTGGCACAGGCGCCCCGGTGAGACCCAGCATTCGTTCACATCTGTGGGGGCACAGGGAACAGCAGCCACGGAGTGGGCAGCCAGCAGGGGAGTGGTCAGAAGCAGAGTTACCCAGAGTAAAGGGTGCAGAGGCAAGGAGGACAAGATTATAAGAGGGCTAGAGCACAGGATCAGAGCCAAGGGGGGCGGGCATGGCGGGCATGTAGCTTGAAAGTTGACATCCAGGAAGGTCCAGGCCAGAAAGTTGAAGGGGCACAGAGGGGCAGGCTCTTTGCTCCCAGGGGATCTCAGACCCCAGCATCCCTTACCGATGCAGGTCCTGCCAAATGCATCCCTCTGGAAGCCAGGCTTGCAGTCACAGCGGTAGGATCCAGGGAGGTTATGGCACAGCTGGCCCTCGCCACAGCGGTGCACACCTGTTTCACACTCATTCACATCTGTGGGGCAGGCAAGCAGGACACCCTGAGGCCTGGATGGTCCCTCTACAGGGCCTCTCCTGGGCAGAGAGCTAGATGAGGAGGCTTTGTGGATTCAGGGAGGCTCCAACCTTACCCACACATTCGGAGCCATCCTCATTGGCATGGTAACCACGCCTGCAGATCAGTGGGTTCCTCTGACACGTGTAGGAGCCCACTGTGTTGACGCAGCTGAATCCTGAGCGGCAGGGCTCCAGTAATGATGTGCATTCGTTGATGTCTGCAGGAGGGACAGGGTGGTGGAAGGCCTGTCTCACCCTCCTATGCTCATCTGGCCAGCTATGGGCTTTAGGCCTAGACCATCCCACCCCTGAGCCCTGGTACCTGAGAGTCCCTCCTCTAGAAGCCAGAGCCACTGGGCTGACTATAATCTGTACACATCTGTCCAGTGGAATAGCTAAAGCAAGGGGAAGTCAAGGCTGCTCAGGGGTAACTAGAATGGCAGGCCCCTACACTTGCTTTTCCAACAGTGCCTACAGTACCAAGAAATCAGGGACCTGCCAGCTGCTCCCCCAACTCTGCAGATATCTCTCTCTCTCTCTCTCTCTCTCTCTCTCTCTCTCTCTCTCTCTCTCTCACACACACACACACACACACACACACACACACACACACACAGCCCCACTACCTGTCACACACTGTCCCTAATGTTTTCTAGTGCTAGCTTGCTTCCTTCCTCAGGCCACTGCCCAGTGTCACCCCATGGAGACCCTCCTGGCTGGTCATGGGTTGTTTATTATTTATCAAGTTATACATGAATTACTGATGTTTTCTATGAACACGGCTGCCTATTTGGTCTCCTCCCCACTAAACAGTTCAGCAAATGCTATGACTACCCCATTTAGAACCCCAGAACATAGTAGGTACTCAGGAAATGCTGCCCACAATAAACCACTGAGGAGCTGTGTGGATATGTAAGATCCTCCCCTCCTTGCCAACTCTGGCCTGGAGGGGTGGTCCCAGGGCCCACGGGGTCCCAAGGATCCCATGTGCCCTGGGGCATGGTGATGGTAGACACTAAAGGCAACACTTAGGCTGGCTGGGGGAACCTCCAGAATCTTGGTGAAGCTTCAGACAGGCAGATCCCCCTCCGCCACTTGGTCTCCCTGTGATACGCTATTGTCACATGGACTGCCTGTCACCTGACCAGTCTTGCCTCTCTGTGTCATTGTCCCTCCTGCCACCCGTGTTCTGACAGGAGCCAAGTCAGCAGCTTGAGGGGTGACATCTCAGACCTTTTCAGGACAATGAGGCCAGCCTCCGTCACACTGGACGTCCCTACCCTAAGCGTGGCGTGGAGCTGATCTAGAAGACCTCAGCAGCGGTCTTTGACAGTGAAGGTACCTGTGGGTTTCACTTCAGTCAGGAACCCTGTGACATTGCATCACAGACAGTTCTTCCTGTCAGCGGGGTCAAAAACACACGACCTGCGTTCTTCCAGTGTGGTCCCACAAGACGGTAAACTGAGGCCTTGAGAGGAACAGCTCCAAGGCAAGCAGAGCAGCTACCATTTTGCACGTGTCCCACCCACCCACTCAATGGATGAAGACATCGAGGCTGGGAGAAGGGAGCAGCCAGTTAGATCCACCGGGCCTTTAAAGCCCCCAGGACCCCAGGAGCCACAGCCCACGGCCCACTTACCCACGCAGTTGCCCTCGGGGTCCTGCAAGAAGCCGTCCATGCAGCGCTGCCGGGCCTGGCAGTAGAAGGAGCCTTTGGTGTTCTGGCACGAGAAGCCTGGCTGGCAGTTGTGTGTGCCTGTCACACACTCGTCCACGTCTGCCACACAGAGGTTGGACATCAGGGGTGGGAGGTGGGGGTGGGAGGCAGGTGGGCCCCAACCTCACCTCCAGCAACCCTGCCACCCGTCCCCCATCTTCACACCACGGTAATCTCAGCAGTCACAGAGGTCTGCATCCCAGCAAGGTGGCAGGGACGAGACACTGGGGAGGCCCATGTCCCAGGAGTAAAAATGACATAACCACATGCCCTGAGCTTCTCCATGGTCCCCACCACCACTATTCAAAGCATGTGAGGTGATTTGATTTATGTCATCCTCACAGCAACACCAAGAAGTAGATCCTGGAGCTAGCCCATCTTCCTGTGGGGGAAACTGAGGCACAGGCAAGCTTCCATTGCTACAGAATGTCAGGCAGTCTGGCTCCCTATCACTCATCACACCATACTCGTGAGAAGAGGACAGAAACATGCATGAGAGAGGAGCCCAGGGGTTCACACCTGGAGCCCTTGCCTCCATCATGTCAGAGGCCTCTAGGCTTGCTGTTCCCTAACCCCAAAACACCCTTCCAGGTAGGCTCCCATCATCTGGGTCTCAACTACGTTCTCCCTTTTATGGGAGCCTTTATAGACCCACACTAGAGACACACCCTCCCACCTCCCATGGTCACTCTGCCATCCTATATTCCCCCACCCCCTACACAAGGTCACAGAAAGGTCACCTCATACCAGTGCCAGTACCCAGAATCCCATCTGGTATTAAAAGAAGCTTGAGAAATAACTTGTTAAGATACTTAGAAACAACAACAACAACAACAAAACTTCTCTTCGGAAGCTAGACTTTTCCAGTGAAGGGAACATGAACAGTCTTCTGTGGGGCTCCATTTCAGCGTACAAACAGGGGAACTGAGGCACAGTGAGGGGAAAGACTGGCATAGAGGCCAGAAGGTGGTAGGAAGGCCAGGGCCAGATGCTGGCCTTCTCCCAACACCCATTCCTAACCTCAGACCCCTCTGCTCCAAACACCTCCATCCCAATGACAGGAAAGTCAAGTACGGGAATGTGGGGGAAGAGACAGCGGTGGGGTGGGGGTGGGGGACGTCCCTGGGGTGCAGAAGTGGGGCTGGACCTCAGCACTTTCTCACCTGTGCACTCCCCATCTGTGAGCGCATAGCCTGGCTCACAGGTGAGCGCCTTGTAGCACTGGAAGGAGCCCGGTGTGTTCACACAGTGCTCGTCCCTGGTGCACGTGTGCAGGTCCGTCACGCACTCGTTGATGTCTGTGTGGAGACCAAGGCAGCTGTCAAGGCCTGCGGGGGGGGGGGGCGGGGGGGGCTCCAGGGACACGGGTCTAGCACAACCAGGCACCAGGAGGCAGAAAACACCAGACTCTGACCTCAGGTACTCACCACGCAGGGAGAAGCACGCAGCTGATGTCCCTTATCCAAGTATCCCTTCATTCAACAAAGATTTATCACACCCCTCTACGTGCCAAGCATGGCTCTCAGCAAGAGGGACGAGTGAGTGAACAAGACAGAAACACTTGCCCTTGGAGTAGACGCTGGGAGATGCTTGCATAGGCAGTGAGGTTGTCAAGAGGGCTATGGGGGCCACAGCAGGAGGAGGGTGGGCTGAGGTGTGGACAGGGCAAGCAAGTTTAAGGCAGGGACGAGGAGCACGGTCAGAAAGACGGCATCGAGTGAGAATGTTGAGAGGTGACAGCAGGAGCCACTCTGACAGTCCAGGCAGAAGGAACAGTTATATGACAGCCCGGGTGAGTTCAGGACCAGCCCAGAGGCAGGTGTGGCTGTAGGGGAGAGAAGAAAATGTGAACGGATGAGGTTAGGACAAGTAGAGATTGGGAGCCATAGAGGGTTCCTGGTATAGGAGTGAGGGCACCCTGGCTGGAGCTGGAGAACAGTTTAGGAGGAAATAGTTATCCCTAGAGGGATGGTGGCGGGTACCACCGGGCGTGGGGGAGGGCAGAAGCAACAGGACCCACGGATGGCAGAGGCGGGGGGTGAGAGAACCAGGAAGTCAGTACAGCTTTGGGTTGAGCAGCTAGATAGATGCCAGCACCTGGGGTGGGCCAGCTGGCCGGAGCAGGGGTGCAGAGGAAGGTCTCAGAGTCCTCTGGGACTGAGAGGCAGCTAGGGGAGTGGTCAGGTGGCTGAGGTCACTTGAGGGAATGGGTACATGAGGAAGAGGTCAAGGATAGACATCAGGACACTCTAGAAATGAGCAGCAGGGAGGAGGGAACAGTGAACTGAGGCAAAAGGAAGCAGAGGTCACCAACCCATAGTTGCCTCCAGGCCAGGGCTAAGGTCCTGTGGAGGCTCTGCCCAGCCCTGCCTCTCCTGCCTGTACCTGGGAGATAATGGCACTAGGTACAGCCCCATCGCTCAGTGCCACACTGGCCAGGGCTTATTCTGTGCCATGTTCCTGTGGCCACACAGTGGGTCAGCACAGCCCCGACCTTCATGAGTGGCCAGCCGAGCAGCTGGATCAAGACAGGCAGAAGAAGACACATCTGGGTGAGGGGTGTGAGGTGCCCGGGGCTGAGCTCAAAGGACTGTCTGCCGTGGTCCTGCAATGCCAGCTGCTTCTCAGGGTGATAGCGTTTGAGTTGAATCTATGAGATAACTAGGGGACCAGGTAGGAAAGTGGGGTAGGGGAAGAGACCCTTCCAGGAAGGGAACGGGGACACGGAAGTGACAGTTCTGGTTAGCCACCACAAAGACTTCTGATTTACAGCTGGACTGGCGCAGGGATCCAGGAGATTCCCACAGCCGGGAGGCCTCACAGTATTGAATGGTAACAGCCACCATACACAAGGGATCACCAGAGGGTCAGGAAGTTACAAGAACTGATGAGACTCACTGTCTTGTGATCCAGGGGTGGCCATTTCACAGATGGGGAAATCTCTCTCCCCAAAGGGATGCCACTGGACTGAGTTACGCAGCCAACAGGGACAGAAGCCGGGGCACTTGGTCCAAGCTACACCCTTTCCTCACGGCTTGCTTCCCACTGCCAGGGAGGCCCCAGAGCTGAGGCTGCAGAGCTGAGGCTGCAGAGCTGAGGCTACACCGCCTCAGCTCCCCGCGGTCCAGCCCAGCTGGGAACTTTAAGAGTCAAGCCCAGGGGGCCCTAGCAGAGGCCACACCCACTCCTGTCCCCAGCTTCCATGCCTCAGTGGCTCAGGAACCCTGCCAGAGCGCCTCACAGGAACTAATGCACCTGACCTCCACGGTGACCTTCAGAGGCAGGCATCATCATCTACCTGTTTCATGGAGGGGGAAACTAAGGCCCGGAGGGGTTAGCGGACTCCAGCGAAAGCGCACTTCATCCTAGCATGATCCCGCCCCTCCCTTGCCTGAGTTACTGCACCTGAGTGGAGCAGTGGGGCAACCCCCAAGCCCCCAAGCGATATGTGCATGGAACAGGATGGGAGGCTGATAGTTTATGCAGAGTAAAGAGGGAAGAAATAGAGCATGCTCATAAATCTTGCTGAATGGAATGTAACTTGGCTATCTTATCCTCGGGCCCATCTTCCAGCTGCTAAAGACCCTGCAGCACAGGTCTTAGCGGCCGAGCCAGGGAGTGGCAGGTGGGAGGACATCCTGTGAAGGGGCTCACATGCCTCCCAACGGGCACACACAGACCCAGCCCACCCAGGAGGGGCTGCCACCACCGGCAAGCACGTCGGGAGGGCCATGTTGTACCACGGCTGCAGCCAGGCAAACATGTCGGCCCAGCAGTGCGGAGGAGAAGTAAGAGGACATGTCCAGGCTGGACATGGTCCCCAAGCACAGGCAAGACAGACAGGACTCTGGTCGCAAGCCCTGAGCACGCTCTGCCCAGTTCCCTCCACACCTTTGTCTCAGCTGTCTCCCTGCTTTATGCTTTTCCCCATCTCCACATCCTGCCCATTCTTGGAAACAGGTGTAGATGCCTCCTCCCCTGGGTGCCACTGGCAAGAGCGACATCTCCTTTGCCTGTGTCCCTGCTGTAGCATTGGCCAGTCTTCCTGACTTCCCCACTACTCAGGGTTATCTCTGAGATGCCCAAAGCCAGGGCTTTGTTTCCTTAGTAAGAATACCAGATGACCCAGACACAAGACAGCATGGAGCCCTTCCTTGCCCACAGAACCCCAGAGTCCCAACCAATCAGGCATAGGTAGACAAGAGGCCCAGGCATGTACAGGCTGACACAGGGCCCACACCCTCCTGCCCATTGAGGGAAGACTCAGAGGAAAAGTGCCACCTGCTCAGGGTCACACAACAAATGGATGCTGAACTGGGTCGTCTGGACCCAGTACAATCCACTCCCCCTTTGGGAGATTCCGGATGAATCTATAGGCAATCTAAATGACTGAGGTGACAGGCTACATGACTCAGGCTGTGTGTACACTGCTCATGTCCCACAATCCTCCTAGGTGTCAACAGCTTCCAATAGCTGAGAAAAGACAAGGTCCAGAGCTACTAGGGTCCTGTTTCCAACCTGGGCCTCTCCGCCTCCACACTGCTGCACAGTCCCGGTACCCACATCTGGCCTCCCTGTCCCTGACACACCAGGGAGCTATCTCATCAGCTTTCTGCTCACAGGCATAATCTGGGAACATAGCCACCGAGAACAAGCGGGACAAGACACCGGGACACGAGGGTGTGACACAGAGCGCAGCAGGCCGCTGTGTGGGAGCTCACATGCAAAGGACAGGTCCTTTAGCATGTGGCATGATGTGGTGGGCTGGCGTGGGGCAGAGCAGACAGCCGTGGCACAGGCGGCAGGCAGGGGCTCCAGCTTACCCACACACTTCCTATGTGCGTTGAGGATATAGCCCTCTGCACAGATCACTGTGTGGTTGACACAGTAGAAGGATCCCAGGGTGTTCACACAGAACTGTTGCCAGCTACAATCGTGAGTGCCCATCAAGCACTCGTCTTGGTCTAATGACAGCCACGGAAGGAAAAACAGAAGGCTGTTAGAGAGGCATGGTTGCCGGGGGCGTCCAGGGACAGAGAGAGGAAAAAGAAAAACGAAAACCAAAAAACCAAAAAACCCTATGTGTGCCTGTCAGTGCGATGGCTGAACCTCGGACCCAAGTTGAGATTGTAAAACTCAAAGATGATAGAGCTGGCTCCCCCCGCCCAGTAAGGGGCAGATGGAGTAAGACTCGGAGAGGGCAAGCAACCAGCCCACACTCACCCCACAGGCAGCAAGCTGCTCCCAGCAGCATTCACAGAAGGAGGTGGGGACCTCCAGAGGCTGCCAGGCTAGGGGCTATGCAAAAGGGTCTCCAGGGGCAGGTTTTTGAAGTTTCATCAGAAACTCAAATTTGGAAACGTTTAAAAAAATTCTCAGGCTGTCCCAGCAGGGAATTCCTGCGATTGTTTCTGAGAACAGAGTAGGGCAGGTCTCCTTCTGTGTGGGAGCTGGACACACCCTCACAGATGCTCCTTTGCAACCTCTGGCTTCTACCCCTCAGCTCTTCTGCTGGAGTGCTCCCGGAGAGAAGGGGCATGTGGGAGAACGTGAACACCAGCCAAGCTACATGGCCAGCGAGGCAGCACACTGGGCACCCCGGTCCCAGGTCCCTGGTGGGGATCAGATCTGAAGACTTCTGAACCAAGATAACCTTCTCAGTCCCCAGAGCCTTGGGGAGACTCAGAGCCCAAAGAACACAGTATCCTCAGGGCCTGTCATCTCCACCACCGGAGAAAAAGGTCGGTCAGTTGCCACCATACTATGTGCCTTAGCTACCTTCTCTAGACTAACAGGATGGTGTCACTCATATACAAACTGAGTCTCCAGAATAATTGGATGTGAGATCTGAGCTTCATAAAGGCATGTGGGCACCCTCTTGGACAGACTTGATCATCATATGCAGACATTCAGACTATGTCTCCTGAGCCTGAGCCCATACATATCCTGGACCTGTAGCTCTCTATGCCACCTCTGTCCAGATAAGAGGGGTAAGGTCCTGGGACGTCTCAAGCCGGTTCAGACAAAACTCACCGAGGAAGCCAACCAGCAAGTGTCAGAACTGCTGTTCCCACTGTACACTGTGTGCTCGGAGGTCCTAGTCTACAATGGCCCCACTGAGACAGGACCTCACCTTCGCTGGTCACCGGGGTGAAGGGACTTTGTGACCATCACTCTTCATGTGCTTGTGAATGGCAGAGGAAGCTCACTGTCACCAATGTCAACTCGCCCTCCATGACTGAGGCCCTTCTCCCCACTTCAGGCATGCGGGGTGGGGTTGGGGGTGGGGGGCCACTTCTGGATGTGCCCTTGACACAGTGACACATCTCTCCCTTCTCTCTCTCTCCACCTTGGCCTTGAGCATGGATGAACTCAGAGATCACAAAGCAAGCTCAGCCACACAGACCAGGCCAGCCCCCAGGGAAGCAGTGAGGTGAGTGTGGCCCATGTCTGGCATGGGTCTGGGTTTGAACACAAGTTCTGAGCTTTCCCTAATCAGGACGTCTGGGGAGCCTGTAGAGTTCCCGGGAATCCGTGTCCAGCGGGACTCCAGGTGACATGGGAACAAGTTCAGTTCTGAGAAGAACTCCTCTAGAAAGCAGCAGAGCAACCAGACAGGAGCTGGGACCTTGGACCTTCCCAGCACCACAGTAGGCCCATACCACCAAGGGCTCAGTGACACCAGAGGGCACCATCTACACTGTTCTGCTGGGGTTCTCTGTCATAACAGCTGAACCTCATGATCAGAGTGAGTTTGAAGTCCTGGTCGCCCCTACCCTAAGCCCTCACCACAGGGCAACCTGACCTGCAAAAGTTAGAGGGTGACCCCAAGGTACTCACCTTCACAGGACACGCCATCCGCCATGATGGCGTAGCCAGGGAAGCAGGAGCACATGGCTGTGCCACCAACAACACGGCACACCTGCTGGCAGGGCCCGTTGTCTGAGGGGAAATTCCTGCAGTCAGAACACATAAGCCTTGGCCCCGACCGCACTGCCCATCCCCCAACTCTGCGATATGGGCGGGGGTCGCCACTGCAGGCCCAGCGAGGCAGAGATGTGGAAAGATGAGAACCCCGTGCCCGTGCCTTCTCACAGGGTCCCCAGGAGGTGGTTCCAGTCCCAGCTGGCACTGGGAACAGTATTTTGAGTTTCTCCCACACACCACTCAGATGCCAAGCCACTCCTTGAGTACTGGGGAGAGCAGTGAGGAACAGAAGGCAGGAAGGGAGGACTTCCCAGCATTCCTGAATGAAAACTTGGCTTCATAGGAGGAATGGGACAGAGCAGATGACCCACCTGACCAGGGCCACACAGAGACCCAGAATCCCCTGTTGTCACCTCTTCCTCCTCCTTCATCACCAGGCAGGTTCCACACAAAGCAGAGGCACTGGATGGCCTGGACCAACTTGCAAACACCCAGCCCCAGAGCCCACCACACCACATGGCCCTGACTTGTACAGCTCAGGCCCTGCAGAAAGCACATCCCTCCACTCACCTTTGCAGGTGTTGGGCTGTGGCACAGGCAGTGGGATAGTGTTGGGGGACACTTGGGCAGACTCAGACCTCCTGGGTGCAGACTCCCTTGCGGTGTCCAACCGTGGCATACCTCCATCTGTTGTTATAAGCAGAGCATACAGCAGGGGGCAGGCTTACATCTTCTGTCTGGCCTTGGACACCCACAGGCAACCACACCAGGCACTGACTGATGACCTCACTGACCACTCCTCTTGCCCATTCACAAAGGGGGAAACTGAGGCTCTGGGTACGAGCACACCTTGAGCAAGAGCTATCTCACAGCTACTGGGAGAAGGCAAAAGAGGGAAGGAAGCAGTAGGGGGTGTCTAGACTAAGAGGCAGCACCACCCCGTACAGCTGGCAGGGAGAACACCATGATGCTAGGAACACAGCTAGGGCCTGGTGAGGGTCTCTAAAGCCCGAGCCCAGCCCCAGGCAGTCTTCAGAATTCCCAGAGCTAGAAGCCTCCTCCGGCTTCTGCCAGCATCAACCCAGGGGCAGCAGGAAGCCTAGCCAGGCCACCCTCCACGGGCAAGACAAGCCTGTGCCTGGGCTGCCTACAGCTCACCTGGGCGGCAGGTACGGCCATCACCCTGCAGCTCGAATCCAGGGAAGCAGGCACAGCGGTAGGAGCCCACGGTATTGATGCAAAGGTGCTGGCAAAGTTCCCCGGGGAGCAGCAGGCACTCGTCCTGGTCATCTCCCGGCAGGCTATTGGGCAGTTCAGCCTCTGTGCCCAGCGACAGGGCCTCCCGGCTTGCCATCTCCGCCTCTGAAACTGGGGTGGTTGGTCAGCACTTGGAACATAGCCAACTTGGCCAATGTGTGGCTGAGCCCACAGGATCCAGGAAAGCAACAGAAGTTCAACAGATGGGGATGGAGGAGTGAAGGAGGGAGAAAGGGATGGATGGATGGATGGAGGATGGATGGATGGATGGATGGATGGATGGATGGATGGATGGATGGGTAGGTGGATGGGGGATGGATGAATGGGTAGGTGGATGGGGGATGGATGAATGGATGAATGAGAGTGAACTCATGGTAGCGGGTCTGAGCCTTCATCACCTGGGTCCCTTCAATAGGACAGGACCATGCCGATGGGGACTCTTGCTAAAGTGCTGAACTAGAGTCATAGAAAGAGTGCTGGCCTAGTTTGAGACAGATCAGGATGTGATGTCTGTCTGCAGCTTCCTTAGCTGGGCCAGCACTGGGTCTCTTCGTGCCTCCAGATCCTGGGACCCACTGCCTACTCTGCGGAGGGTAGCAGGGGAGAGGAAGAGGAGGCTGCTGCTGCTGGGCAGCTCTCCCCTGGTCTGATACCTCAGCCCTTGCCATCAGCCTCAGGCAACAAGAGAACAGAATGGTGGCATGAAGCTGCAGCCAAGGGCTTGACATAGGGAAGGTGTCATCTGCATTGAGCGCCATCCTGAGAAGGCCTGGCCTGGTGCCCACAGCTGTCCTTGAGGACCTGGAACTGTGTCTGGGCAGAGGCAGATCAAGACCCAGGGTTCCTGAGCACAACAGCATGTACCTCCATGGGCCAGGTCCTGCTCATTGCCAACTGCATGCCCTTCCTGACCATCCTCCCAGCAGAAAAGAAAAGGGAGAGGATATGTCTGAGGCCATTCCAAACAGGACTTGAAGCAGGACAGTCTGCTCCCACCGCCAGCATCTCCCAGACCCAAGAAGACTCCAGAAGCTCCTCACGGGAAGAAGATATTATGATATCATGTGGATGGTTAAGTTGGATGGATGGACCCTGCCCGGCTGAGTTGTCCACCTGATCCCATGTCCTGTTCTGACCTCTGATTCTGAGTTTCTTCCTGAACTCTACCTTGAACCATTGTCTGGGTAGTAACTTGTTCTTCAGAAATTATTGTTTTCAACCAGCACCTTGGATGAGCTGGTGGATGGATGGGTGAGTGAATGGATGGGCAAGTAGATGGACAGATGAATGGAAAGATGGATGAAAACGGATGAGTGGGTGGGTAGGTGAAAGAATAGGTGAATGAGTGGGAGGGTGAATGGGTGGGGAGGTAGATGATGAATAGATTTGGGATGTAATGAGGAAGTGGAACAATGAATGGGTGGACAGGCAAGTGGATGGATAAGAAGTGGATGGATGGATGGACGGACAGATTGATGGACAGGTGACTGGGTGGAGAAATGGATAAGCAGATCTGCATGGTGGAATGGGGAAACAGTGGAAGGCTGTGGCTATGGCCAGCAGCCAGGGTGGTGAGGAGAGGGTAGTAGGGCAGATGGTCACTGGTGATTGGTGAGTAGCACAGAGAATTATGTGGGACTGCCATGCCAGCACAAACTGGGTTAGAGTCCAGCCAGTAGCTGCAGAACTCTATAGAGCAGAGATCAAACCTCAAACCACATACAACCATGGACCAGGGTCCCCACTGCAGCCTGAGGCCACCCAGCCCAACCATCCTAAGGACCCTAACCGTCCTCCTCCAACTGCCTCCACCTGGGAGGGCAGCACCCACCTCTACGTGGGGTGGCCTCAGGCTCTGGTGGCCGACGGACCTCAGGCACTATGAGGGGGTCTTCGCCTTCACAGCAGGAGAGCATGACATGGTTGCAGGGATAGCCCAGGTTGGGGTTGGATTCGCACGACTGGCCCTCGGCCCGCACACGGAGTCCCAGGCCACAGCAGTCACAGCATTGCTGAGGAAAACAGAGCATCAGCACCAAGCCCTCAGAGCCTGCCTGATTTCCCACGGTCTGTGTGCCTGTGACTCATCCAGGGTCCGTGGGCATAGCCTGGGGCAGGCTCTGGGGTGAATTAACATCATCTAGATCCTCTGTCTGCCTGTGTGCTCTCCCAGGGTAGAGGGCGGCCCACCCCTACATCCCAAGTCTAGAGAAGCGTAGGACTAATGTTAATTTTCTTTAATGAATGAATAAATGTCCCTTTGGAAAGAACTACAAATGAAGCCCAGCCCTGCTCACTATGCCCCATCCTTAGAAGCGGACTCCAATCCTGTCAGCTCAGCAAAAAGACAGTATTTCTCAAGGGCCTGTGCAGTCCTGGTGATGTCCTAAAGTGCTCGGGACAGGGTCGACTTGGAAGTCTACCCGTCTTGCTGTCCCTGGTCCTCTTCCTTAGAGTGTATATGTGCTGGAGCTCCTGGCGTCATGTCAGGTCATGAAGGGACCTGAAGTTAACACTCAACAATGACAATTCAACAAAAAGACAGAGGTTGTATCCCTAAGGATACGCAGAGCCACCCAGTGCAGACTGCCAGCCGCCACAGGGAAATCTGATTGACATTGTCAAACTGTGTCAGCAGGCTGCATGCAGCAACAGCTCCAGCTGACCAGCCTCCCTGGTACCCAGTCTGTGGCTGGACAGCTCAGCAACTCAGAGAGTGAGCATGTGGCTCCAGCTTGGGGTGACCAATCACTTGCTTTGGTCACGAGGATTAGATAAAAGTGATCATGTGCCCATTTTGAACCTGGACTTCTAAAGGTCTTGTATGCCATTATAGTGTGAGTTTGGCATATGTCTACTCCAGGGCCCAGGATGGGTCTAGTGGCAGATCTTAGGTCACTGAGGACATGCCCTTGAAGGGGACTTGGGCACACCGGTCTCTTCCCTCTTATGTGAGCAACTGCCTCTACCATGCACACCATGCCATGCCACCTCACCACAGCCCCAAAGGCATCAGGGCTAAGTAGACAAACTGAAGCCCAACCTATCACTCTCCTAAGGGCATGATCTCGGGCGTGTCACAGTGAGGAAAGCTGAGCAACACATGCTTTCAATCTTTCTTAGAGCTCGATCTGAACCAGGCCCAGCCAGCCCACTGTGGGAGAGAGTGTTCCACTCATGGAACAGAGACAGCCAGTTAAGCTGTGGGCCACCTACATCATCTGGCTCCAGAGCAGCCACACAAGCCCAGCTGAACCTTTTCTGATGCCAAGCCAGCCACACGCACAGCTACGGTGAGTGATACCCCAGTCCTTCACCTGACGCTGCCATGCCCACTGCCGAAGACCACATGACCTCAAGTTCCAGGTGCTGGCACTGGGCCCTGCCTGCCCTAGGATGGGTAATTCTTTGCCTCCATTCTACACATGGGGAAACTGAGGCTGAGAGAAGGGAACTGGGCATGGGGTGAAGGTAACTGCAGAAGCAGGACTCTACACCTGCCTGCAGCAGCGAGAGCCTCTTCTACTACCTGGCCACACGTCCCCTTCCTCCTGGTTTAGCTCGGGCCTGCCTGCCTCCAGCCTCCAGCACACACATGCAAGGAAAACCAGCTTCTAGGACCTTGTATTGCTTGCAGCCACACTGATCCTAGGGCCACTGTGCACTCCAGCACGACCTCCACCTGCAGACCTCTTCAGGCACTACCTTCAGGCACACCACACCCTGCCACACTCAACCTGACCTGCCTCAGAGAAAGCACGATGTCACCTGGGTTGTTGGTGGAGTTCATTGCATACTTATGCCATGACTGTTAACATTTCCTGGGCAGGGGGTGAGTCTACCTCCCACCCCACCCCCAAGATGTGGTGTCACCCATCTCACCCACAGTTGCGGAAGGGGGGGGCTTGCCTTGTACAGGGAGACGCCACAGGTATCATTGTCCTCGGCTCCACAGGCTTCACCTTCCTTGGCCCCCACAATGCCAGCCATGCAGCTCTTCTCCTTCAAGTAGGAGACACAGCAGTGCCTCTGGGCTATCCTGAAACAGGGGGCGGCTTCAGTGCCTGTCTCCTTGGGACCCTCCCCAGGAGGGTGTCATTCTCCCACCTCACAGGAGGGAGATGGGGTGGAGTGTAGAGAAGGGAAGGCCCGACCCGAGGTCTGCAGCAAGTGGGACCAGTACTGGCAGAAGGGCAGGCACAACCCCACCATGTCACACGGGTTTGACGTGGGCCTGGGACCCACTGGTCTCAGAGCTGTGCCCTTGACCTCTGAAGAAAGGTGTTGGCATTCAGAGTTCCACTACCAATCCGGAGAAAGTTAGAGAGACCAACCTCAGAAAGGACAGGGTAGATCTGGTGGGGAGAGTGGTCACTACCTACCCCTCTCTGTTGTTGGTTGTTTTTTACTCTTTGGGGGCCTGCCACCAGCTCCCAAATAAATCACACGGACGCTTACTCTTCCTCATAAAAGCCTGGCTTTAGCTTGGCTTGTTTCTAACCAGCTTTGCTTAACTTAAACTATCCCATTTACCTTCTGCCTCTGGGCTTTTACCTTTCTCTATTTCTGTATATCTTTTCTTTCCTTCTTATTCCGGTCTGGCTGAGTGTGTGTGGCTGAGTGGCTGGCCCCTTTTCCTGCCCCTTGATCTCTCTTGCTTCCCAATTCCTCCTTTTCTCCTTCTATGTATTCTCTCTGCCTGCCAGCCCCGCCTCTCCTTTCTCCTGCTTTGCTATTGGCCATTCAGCTCTTAATTAGACCAATCAGGTGTTTTAGACAGGCAAGGCAATACAACTTCACAGAGTTAAACAAATGCAACATAAAAGAACATACATATCCTTTGAACTTGCTCTAAATTGCACACCATTGCATTCACCCACCGAGACAGCCACAGATTCGCGTGGCCAGCTGACTCACTGCATTCACTTTTGGTCACCTTCACACACCTGGGGCCCAGGGAAGGCAAGAGCAGTTCTGCCCACCCCAGGCCACTCACCTGCAGACATCGCTGTCAGCGCCATTCTCGGGGATCTCCTGGCACTCATCATTGTCAATGGCCCACTGCTGGCCGGCTGCACAGCATGTCTCAATCAGGTCTTTGGTGGAGCCTGTGGGTTGCAACGAGGAGGTGTGGCTGGGTTTTGGGACCACCAAGTGCAGTACATAACTGCAGGCACTGGGCAAGGGAACCTCTTACCCCACCCCCACCCCACCCCCTGCCCTGCATGTCCAGCCCTTCTAAGGAAGCACTGGGGAGACTTGGTCCTCCTGCAGGGTGGGTATAACAATGGGTAGCCAATGACTGGCTCCAAGGGCATGCAAATGTGTGTGTGTGTGTGTGTGTGTGTGTGTGTGTGTGTGTGTATGTGTGTGTGTGTGTGTATGTGTGTGTGTTGGGGGGTGCTCACTCCAGAGCCCACAGGATCAGACCGCACAGGCAGCAGCTGACCCGTGATTGTCTAGTCCCTTCCCCATCCCCTAGACTGTTCTGCCAAGACATGTCCCTAAATGAATCATTACAGACATGAGAAGCCCTGACCGGGGTTCTGCTTCTGAGGAGCCTGACCTGAGTAGCCCAGATGGAGCAGGAGACAAGAAAAGAGCTTCAGGGGGCTTGTGGGATTCCACTAAGAGCTATCTTAAGTTGCGTTTTTTTATTGTAATGATGAAGTCTAACTAGTAAGAATTAATACTAACTAACAATTATTATAACACAATGACCAAAACCAAAATTGATGTATTCAAATAGTGGTTATTCTTAATAATAGGAAATTTAGCAGGAAAAAAAATGCCACTTAAAAGAGAAATCCAGGGCTGTAGAGATGGCTCAGTGGTTAAGAGCACTGACTGATCTTCCAGAGGACCCAGGTTCAGTTCCCAGCACCCACATGGCAGCTCACTGAAGTTTGTAACTTCAGTTTCATGGGACCAGACACCCATGGCAAAACACCAATGCATATAAAATAAAAATAAATAAATTTTTAAAAATTAAAAAATATAAAAGAGAAATTCAGAAATAAATCAGCAGTAAGAATTTTGTCCAACAAGAAGGGAATCTCTCTGTCTCTCTCTTTTCTTCTTAGATTTATTTTATATGTTATTTTGCCTACATGTATGTATGTGCACCACATGAGTGCAGAGCCCATGAAGGCCACAAGAGGGCATCAGATCCCTTGGAACTGGAGTTATAGGTGTTCTTAAGCTGTTATGTGGGTGCTGGGAACTGAACCCGAGTTCTCTGCTAAATCAGCAAGTGCTTTTAACCATTTATTTGAAACACATACCATGTATGCTTACTTGAGTAGAGGGTCTATGGACTCAAGATATGAGCGCTCCTGTATGTGAGCTACAACTTTAATACAGTTATAATCAAAGACCCAATCTGTTTATGGGGTTTGTCAAGGTGATCCTGAAATTCACAAAACTATCCAGGCCTGGTGGAACCAGCCTGTAATTCACTACTCAGAAGGTCTTGCAGTAGGATTGTAGTTCAAAATCAGCATGGGCAACTTTGTGAGACTGTCTCAAAATGAAAACCTAAAAACAAAGAGGAGCAGGGGTATGGCTCTCAACCAGGCTGACTCCTTTCTTTCCCCTTTTCAGGGATCAAATTTCCTCAGAGAATGTCCCTTTGACCTTTGTGTACCCCAACCCCATTACATCACCCCACTCAGCCTCCGTTTACCAAACTGACCTGGCTTTACCAAAGTATACAAGTCAGGCAAGGAGTTGCATGCTTGTAAACCAAGCATTCTGGAAGCTGAGGCAGGAGGATTACAAATTTATGGAGCCTGGGCTCCATAAAGACACACACACACACACACACACAAAGTGTACAATGTGTGTGTGTGTGTGTGTGTGTGTGTGTGTGTGTGTGTGTGTGTCAGAGATGATCCATTGGGTGAGGACCCAGCCTTTAAGACATAATAAGCCTTGGGTGGGGCATTTCATATCCAAATCCTAACACTTGATCTTCCTTCTACAGGCTGGAATCTTCCCTCCCTAAGGCTTTTCTAAGAAAGCCTTGTGGGATAACCAGATTGCACCAGATCCTGGGGTCCTGGCCAGGCAACACATGATGGATGCCTTAAGAGATAACAGTGACAGCCGCGACGTGCTGAGTGCCAGCAACAAGCCAGGCGTGGGGCCAAACACTCCAGCTGTTGTTACTCCCTCTGCCCAGAGGAAGTAGAGGGCTAGACAGCCCAGCCTCACTTCCTCTCTTCCCCTTCCCTTCCAGGGAACACGAGCAACTTGACCCAGCCAGTCCTGAAAGACCTGTGAACCCAGCCTCCAGCAGGCCAAGGGGCCAACTCCACATGGACTCGGTGGTCTTCTCTTCTAGTTTCTTGGTCTCGGACCAGATTTTAGCCTGCACTTGGTAGACTTCCACTATTACCCCAGCTTTTCCCACCCCAGCTTTCTCACTTCAAAGGCATCTGAGGCTGTGACCTCATGCTGGAAGGTCAACCTATTTGGTGCATAAGGGGGACTGGGTCTAATGTGGACTCAACACCTAAGATATAGGAGGCAAGGTCACAGTGAGGACTCCACCCCACAATTCCCAAGATGGTCTTGAGGCAGCTCCCACAGGCCTGGCTCCTTCCCCGACCTCAGAAACCTCAGCCTCGCTCTCTGGGGATTTCTTGACCTCTCTGGCTTCTGGCGTTGAGCGACACCCTCTGATCTATGGGCTTCCTATGTCACCTTGCTTTGGCCCCTACTACACTTCTGTATGTAGCCTAGTCATAGGAATTTGCACCCACAAGCAGTAGACTTGCTTCAGGCTGTCCCTGGCTTCCCAAGGCTGGGATGTTCGCCTCCTTCTGATGCCTAAGCTGCTGCCTCACAGGACCTTCTTGTGTCAGTGAAGTCCCTGTGTGTTCTGAGGACTCTCTAGGTCAAATCCATACCCCCCAGGACCACCTCCAAAGCACACACAGCCCACCTGTCTCCTCACTCTGCCTCACCTCCTGACCCTCTGCTTCTCCAGTCACTTCCAGGATGGTACCCAGGTGACTGTCCACACATCGGAATCAGATGAGGACTCCTCCGTGACTGTGCAGTCCCATTCTGCCTCCTCTGGATTGGCTGGACCTCCCTATTCCTCCCAAGGACGACTGGGGCTTCCTCACCTCCTGGTGAACAGTGGCATGGCCTAGCTCTGGCCTGGCTCTGGACCACTCTGCTATGGTCTTTGGAGTATCGGGCTTGAGGGTCCTGCCAGCTAGAGAATACGATTGCTCCCTGACCCATCTACTCAGCCAAACCCCTGGATGGCAGAGAGAGAGAGAGAGAGATTTGGAAAGCCTGCCCTGCCGCCTGCTGAAAGGGAAGAAGTGCAAACTCATTTTGCAGAGATCTTGTTATTAGGAAAATAATAAATAGATGCCCGAGGGTCCCAGGCCACTGAACAGCCCATGCTAGAAATGTTTCCAGAGACCTGGTCCCTATGCTGCAACAAGTCGCCAATGATGACCAAAGCCATTACGTGACATGTTCCTATTCCACAAGCATGACATGGGGAAAGAAACTGGCCACAGGAAGAGACAAAAACAGGAATGGATAAGGTAACAGGACTAGAAAAATCCCATAGTGAAGACGGAGGCCTAAGACTTAGAAATGATAGAGCAGCAATCTAGACAAAAAGACTAGAGACAGCACATGTTTCCACCCAGAATCAAAGACAAAAAGTAGTGTGGTGGGCACCAGAGGCTGGGCTTTAGTGTTTGACAGGGACAGAGTTTCAGAAGATGAGAGGTCTCACTCCAGTGTGACTGCATTTAATTCTGTTCAGCTGCACACTCAATACTTGTAAATTTCATCTTACTTTTTAAAAACACATTGCAATACAATATAAAGAACTGTGAGCTGGAACTTCCCTTTCTAGGAATCTCATATGCTGACAGACACCACCATGAACCCAGACAGGAGGATCCCAGACGCATGATGCATTTGTGACAGTGAAGATTCCAGAAATACCTAACAATCAGAGATGCAATAGTGAAGCTGCCCCCAGCCAATCACACACAGGTGTGAAGGAGCCAGAGGCAGGTGTGTGCAGGTAATGAAATCATTCCTGAACATATTTCAGTCAGAGTTCAGGAGCTGTATAAACTGACGTTTGTCTTTTAAAAGGATTACACAGATAGGCACTACAGATAGGCACCAGGCATCTGAGCGGAGACCCAAGTCCCAGCAACAGATGGTGTCTTGGGGAGGAGCCTAGCTTTTCTGTATATTGCAGGCAGGTATTAGCCATTCCAGAACTCTTCCCTTGTAAATAGATTCAGAGACTCCAGAGACTATAACCTCCTTTGATCACAGAACAATGGATGTCCCAAACAATCCAGCCCAGACATCAAGACCTCCTAGACAGTCCCCTTTCCCTGACATAAAAGCCCTGAAGGATTCTGGCTTTGAAAATGCTGCAGAGCATTTTCTCTCCTGGCAGGGGGGTAGCAGTGGGAGTCTCCACAGGGCCCTGCTCAACAGGATGTTTGCTTTGAGGGCCTCAGCACACAGCCCAGAGAATGACACAGTATTGTGGGTCCCACCAGCCTTGAGGGACATGGTGACATTTCCTGTACAACCTAGGGTGAGCCTTTCTGGGCCACCCAGGAGCCTTGCGCATTGTTATGAAGCCTGTGAAGTAGACAAACCAGAAAAGGTCCTGACCTCAGCTCTGCCTTCTGCCCCAGGTTCACAGCACTGGGCAGAGAAGTGATGGGGACCCAGAAGGAGCCGCTGGGATGGGGGTTCCACCTAAGCCCACCCAGCCTTGCTTCTCTATGTCTGGCTCTCTGCCCCCAGCCCTATTAGCACACACATGCCATGGACTCCTGCCTCCCGTCAGGCTGGCCCTGCCTCAAGCCTGGCTGGTCCTGCTGTGTGCTGACCCGAGCCTGAGTCCAGAAGTGACTGCTGAATTGCAGCCTGCACTTGTGGCGCCTTTCTTGGCTTTCAGTGGAGGGTCCTGCCACTCTGCCACTTTTACGGATAGCTGGACAAAGGCCTGACCTATTGTATGCCACACACACTCACAGGCAAATGAGAACAAAAAGGGCCAGCCCCAAGGAACGGTCCTCAGCACCACAATTCTCTTGAATGTGGCTTAAAACCAAGAGGAGATGCTGTTCTACTCTGGGGTCAAGGACGAAAGATGGCTGTCCCTGCGATGAGCCCGAGGTGAGAGTGGTGGGACCCCTCCTGCCATACACACGCATGTAAACTTCGGGGTGCTCCGGAAAAGCATTGAGAAACATCAGTCAATGCTACACACCCTCTAGTTAGCAGATTTCTGCCTAGGTGTGCAGTGAATACACAGGAAGGCCTCCCGCTTCCCAAAGACACAGGAATGCTGCCAGCAACGCAGCCCTAAATGTCTATCGGCATCAGAGCAGGGCAGCAAGCTATGATTCCCTCCCACAGCAGAATGGAACTGAGACGTTCTGCTTGCCATCTCAACAGGGGCCGCAATTAACACGAACAAAAGCAATTTAACTGCTGCACACAAGAATGTGGATAGGACCCAATGTGTTTCCTTCCTCCAAAAGAGCCAGACACAAGTCGGATCATTCCATCCTATAAAACAAACTCAGTAATAGGCAAGGGCATTGGCAAGTCAGAACAATGACTTTAATGGAGCCAGGAGGGAGAAATAGCTAACAATGTGGAGGTAACACCAGGGAACACAGGTCTCCATCTGCGGGGTGGAGTGCCACATGTGTGCACAGGTGTGAACTCTCTGAGCTGTCCACCGAGACCTGCTATCTGCACACTAAGTTCCAACAGGGCATTTGGCAAAGGCCTGTTCCATTGCGCTACATCAAAAGACACTTGAGACTGTGTGTATTAGGCTTCAGGGGGGTTTTGGAATAACAAACCCAGGGAATATAACCACCATGGTAAACCAGACGCTGGCTGGCTAATTATCCTTGATTAGATATTGCCTTTACAAAACAAGCTTTACAGCTCACCTTGGGAACAATTAGAGAAAGTGGAGCATTAGATGGCATTAGGGAATTAGCTGAGCTAGATGCAGTATCTATTTTTTAGAGTTTTAAGATACAGGGTCAAGACTGAAATGTTCCCAGCATGCACGTACCTATCTGCTTGGCCCTCTTATCCACTGACTCTACTACTTACGGCTGTGGACTCAACCAACTCAATATAGGAAAATAGTTCTAAAAGACCTGTATCTGCATTGAGCAAAGGTGCACAGACATCCTTCTGGTGTTTGTTCCCCAGACAGTGCAATGAAGCAGCTATGGCCACATTATATTCGCCCTGCCTCAGGATGACCAGTGATGGGCAGGCGTTTGAAGTAGGATGCACACAGGTTCTGTGCACAGGTTTTACATAAAAGACTTGAGCATCCGCCAACTTTGGTACCCAAGATGGAGTGGGGATGTTCCTGGAATCAATTCCCTGAAGATACCCAGTGGTGACTCTCTGTGAGTGAGTGTCTTAGCTAAGGTTTCTGTTACTGCGATGAAACACCATGACCAGAAGCAAGTTGGGGAGGAAAGGGTTTATTTGGCTTATACTTCCACATCACAGTTCACCATCAAAGGAAGTCAGAACAGGAACTCAAGCAGGGCAGGAACCTGGAGGCAGGAGCTGATGCAAAGGCCATGGAGGGATGCTGCTTATTGGCTTGCTCAGCCTGCTTTCTTATAGAACCCAGGACCATCAGCCCAGGGATGGCACCATTCACCAATCACAGGCTAGCCCCGCCCCCCAATCAATCACTAATTAAGAAAGTGCCCTACAGCTGGATCTTATGAAAACATTTTTTTTCAGTTGAGATTCCCTCCTTTCAAATGACTCTACCTTGTGTCAAGTTGACATAAAACTGGCCAAAACACTGTGTGTGTGTGTGTGTGTGTGTGTGTGTGTGTGTGTGTGTGTGTGTGTGTGTGTGTGTTGGGAGATGATGCTGTCCTTTAGGCATGACAACACTATTGCTGCCTTGAAATCAAAACTGCAGTGATTGCCCACAATCCCTCTGAAGGCTGAGTCTCCTAACATTCCTTTGCGGAAGTGAGGCACGAACCCTGCCCGCTCCCCAAAGATGTGCAAGTAGTTAACAGCTGCTATTAGGGGACACACGCTAAGTTGTTCATGTTCTTGTGACCCCAGCTAAGCCCATGGGTTCACCAAGGTAGACTTGGGTAGAATCATTTGGTCTGTCATCATGGTCTTAACTGGGGTCAATAGACATTTGTTCATGCCTCCCCAGGAAATGTTAACACAAATGTAAGTACATGTGTACTCGTGTGTCTCTGTGCATATCAAATGAGTCTGCCCTGGATGGGAACAGTCAGTCCCACAAGCAGTCCAAGTTGCTCACCATGGGTTGAGTGAGAGAAGGCCTGCCTCTCACGGTCAAGGGCACATGCCAGAGACCTAAAGGCATCCCACTAGGCCCTTCTCTTCTTCCAAGCTGGTCTTCTACCCTGCTCAGCCCTGTTTTGTGCTCAGCAGGGAGACAGCCTAGAGGGGCAGAAGCCTGGAATCGCCATGACATGCTGGCCTGACTGCTTCTGTTCCTCAAGCTACAGCCAGAGCCGATGCTCTTCAGGTTTTCTAGTGGCAGCTGAACGGCCACCAGTCCCCTGCCCCTCACAGGATGCTATTGGTCCCCTCAGATCCAATCAGGCCCCTTCATGAAACTGCTTCCCAAGGGCTTTTGCTCAGTTGGGAGGGGTCTTCACAGGGAAGGGAGCTCTGGTTAGGAGTCAGGACTCCTGGTTCCATCCCTGAGCTTGCTGGACCTTTGGCAGGCTCCTTACCTATCCCTGGCCTCTTCAGAGTTCTAGTTGTGTGCCTGGGGATGGGAGGGAGTAGGGAAGTCAATACACCCAGCAGCAAGGGCAGGCCCACTACACGCTTTCTTGGTGCTTTAAACTGTCTGAATGAACTGCCAATATTTACATGTTGGGAGCTTCCAGATGAAATTCCAGATCCCGGGCTTCCGGAGAAAACCCAGAGCGATCATGCTCAGCTTCTCTGGCCCAGAAAACAACAGAACCAGCAGCTTCCATGCAAGTGGGAGCTGACCTCCCACCAGCCCAGCATCTCTAACTGCTTCTGGGCCAGGAGCCTCCCAAAGGTCTGTTGGCCCTCTGCTTCCTACCGACTCCCAGGCACCCAACACAATCCCGTAGTGTGGCCCACAACCATGTCAGTGAATGAGTGAAGAAGGCAAGAGGATGGGGGCTGAAAGCAAAACAGAGACCCATCCCCAGCTAAGTGGCTCTCTAAGCATGAGCAGGACAGTCAGACCCTGTGCTCAGCTTCCCACACTCCACCACCTACATCCCGGAGAATCTGGCTCTCTGGCCCCTGGAGTGAATGATGCAAAGAGGCCCAGGCCAGAGGCCAGGGAGGCGGCAGTCTGCCAGCTGTGCACAGCCCTGCTCTGCCCAATGGGCCCAGTGCCCCGTAATAGTTCCAGAGCCTCCATTTGCTTTGACAGCGTAGTTGGGCACTCAGGAGAATGGCATACAGGGCTACGAAGTACCAAGGCAGAAGGCCAAGTGGGTAGTCAGCACATTTCTCTGCTTCATTGGCCTTGGGACCTCGGACAGTTCCCTTAACCTCCCTGGGTCTCAGTCACCCGTCTATAAAATAGGTACAAAGATGGCAAACCCCTGAGGGTGTCTCAAGACATGAATACATCCATACACAGCCAGAGTTGAACCCAGCACCTGACACATAATCCACCCGCTTGCCCTTGGTAATGGAATGTCACCTCACAGGTAGGCAACACTACAGGTAGAAAGGACTGGGGGCTGGGCATTCGCACACAGCTGGCAAAGGTGTGTCAGGGGAGCACAGTGTGAAGGACAGGCCCGGAGGAACACTTAGCTGGAAGGGAGCACAGCACAAGGAGGGGGCGGGCAGGGAGGAGCACTCAGCTGCACATCTGGAGGCAGCTGGAATGACAAACACATGGGTGGGGCAGGAAGTGAGCAGCTAAACACCCCAGCCCATCATCCCCAGCAGGCCTGGCCCTTGGCTCTTTCTCAGGAGGGACAGGCTTCTGACCAGCAGAAAAGACACAGCTCTGTTCAAACAAAATCACAAACCCATCCTCCTTGCACTCCCCAGAGCACAGCAACGCCCCCTGCAGGGAAGGCAGAGAATGCACCTTACACTCTGCAATCACTCTGAGCTGGCCCACGTCGCATCAGTAGCCCTAACAGGACTTCTTACATCTTCCAGATACAGAACTGAGGCTCAGAGAGGGTGAGTCCCTTGCCTGCGGTCACACAGCCAGGAGGAGCAAGGGCTGGAATCCACTCTCTGAGAGTCAAACTGAGCTCTTTCCCAGTGTAACTCAGCACCAAGCTGGGAAGCACTGTGCAGTCATGGGGGTGAGGGCCCTGCAGAGTCCTGCAAAGTCCTGCTGTCTTCCGGTGGCAGGACTGCCATAAACCCCTTTTACAGGGCAGCCAAGTGTTTTACCTGAAGGTTATACAGTAAGGAAGATCTGAGTCATCCAAGCAGGGGATCCTCTCAGCAGGCTAAGCAGCAAGAGCAAGAGCACATCCTCTGCCCTTGTGGGGATCATGGGGAAATGCTTTTGTTGTGGGGAGCAAATAAGATGGGGCCCCTGAAGCCCCTGCCACAGTGCAGAGGGCTGACACTCAGGGGTAGAGAGTGCCACTGCTCATTCCCCGGGGCCTGCTGAGGACTTTGTAGCTGCTCTTCTCAGGTCACTGGGTCTGGGCCAGCCTCCTGACAGAGCTGGCTATGGAGAGCATCACAAGCTGCAGCGTCACTGGGGCTGAGGCTGCACACCAGGACCACTGTGCACTCTTTCATCTTCGGGTTAGTACAGGCTGGAGCATATCGGCTGAGGATGAGAAACCATGGGGAGCAGAGATGAGTCAATGCAGGTCAAAGACAAGGCTACGGGGAACAGGGACAAGACAGCGGAGCAGAGACAAGGCCGTGGGGATCAGACCAGGCAGAGCAGAAGTGAGACCACGTAGAGCGGAGACAAGACCATGTGGGGCCGAGGGGGCATCTGTGAAGAATACCAGAAGCACCAGCCGTGTCCTGGCTTGGGAGCATGGCAGAGAAGCAACCCCACAGCCCTGGAGGTGGCATGTGGCCAGGAAACCCCAGTAGAGAGGTTCCTGAGTATCCTAGAATCTGGAACCCACACTTCAACAGGCAAAAGGGAGGTGAGTAGCAGCCACAAGTTGAGAAAGCAGCCGGGACAGGATGTGGTGTCCTAGCATGACGAGAATAATCTGGAATTAGATTTGAATGATTTTTGCATAACTGTGAATATATTAAAAGCCACTGAACTATGCATTCAAATACAGGGGACCTTATGATTATAAATGTGATCTCAATAAATCTGCTTTTAGAGAATGACATTCAAGAAACAGAAACTTTAGAGAAACCCGGTCCCCGTGGAGTGACAGCCCTGAGAGACACCACGAGGACATCCCACTTATGGAGATGACAGGCCATTGAGAGGAACTTTGGTCCCCATGGTCTTGTTCCCCCAGGCATGGTGGTGTGCGTCTGTGCTGGATAGTTTGTATTGTCAACCTGACATAACCTGGAGTCACCCGTGAAGAGGGAATTTCAATTGATCCCACTGGCCTGAGGCCAAGTCTGGAAGAGACTGTCTTGATTGATGATTGATGTGGAAGGGCCCAGCCCACTGTGGGCAGCGCCATCCCTAGGCAGGTGGGTCTAGACTACATAAGAAGACTAGCTGAGCATGTGTCTGAGGTTGAGCCGAGAGGCAGTGTTCTTCAATGGTTTCTGCTAAAGTTCCTGTCCTGACTTCCCTCAATGATGGACTGTGACCTGAAAGTGTAACCCAAATAAACCCTTTCCTCCCCAGATCATAGTGTTCAATCAAAGCTACAGAAATCAAATACCTTTAATCCCAGAACTCAGGAACCTGAGGCAGGAGGATGGCAAGTTTGGAGCCAGACTAGGTTACACAGTGAAAATCTGTCTCAAAACAAAACAAACCAATTAAAGAAAGCCACCAAAGGTCCAGCCTTGCCTTCAGACCCTCACTGTGGGGACAACTGTAAAATGTAACCAGTGCCTATAGGGAGGAGAGAGCCTAGGAAACCCATATGAGCTACCTGTGAGTCCTCTGTGGGAACTAGAGCCCACGCTTCCCACAGGGAGGCAGGGTCTACTTGCCACCATCTCTGCTATGACCTTCACAAAAGCCCCCTAACCTGGGACAACAGTTTCTGCACTCCATTAAATGGGATGTCCCCCATCATTTCTCTCAGAGCTGTTTCACTCCATGCTTCAAACAGTGACCCGGAGTAACAGACCCAAATCCAACTGTCGACCACTGGCGGTGACACCAGAACTGAGACAGAGGGTTAGCAGCAACCGGTCTGTCCCGTGGGAAGGGCTGCCTCCCTTTGCCTGCTTAGTGGCTGGCCTGTGGTGTGTGAGCCCAGCATGGCCGTACCTGCCTATCATTCAACAACACCGAGCAGAAGTGTTGTTTCCTGGAGGCCTTCCTATTTCTAATGATCCCCAGCATGCTCTGCAGAGAAGCTGACAGGTAGACCAATGAGAGCCAGGATGGCAGGTCCACAAAACAGAGGCAGGGCACCGGGATCACACTGCTCAAATTTCCCTAAGGATCCTAAGGGCGCTGGATCCAGGAGGCCCCAGCATAACCCCAAACAGCAGGTGCTCCAGCCCCGTACACGAGCCAGCCTGGCCTCTGCACAGCCATTGTAGGCTCTAAATCATCTCTAGACTACAGTCACGCATCCCTATGCTGTGTGAACAGCTGTGACACTGTTGTTTAGGGCATAAAGACCAAACTACACGTTCTGTACAGTTCCAATTCTTTTCTCAAATGTTTTGGAACCAACGCCGGGGGAAGCACGGACCATGAGGTCCCCTGTGTCTCCAAAGCTCTGACAGGAAGGTCAGCACACTCACTACAGCTGATGAGCTGCAGACAGGGCTTTGCTGAGGACATCAGAGGCTGCAGAAGTTGGGGAAGCCCCAGGCTGCTCTCCACACCACCACCACCCCAGCAGCCCTGGCACTTCCAGGCCCTAGGAGATGGCAGTAGTGGGGAATGGGATCAGCAGAGCCCCAAGTTCCTGAAGGGGACAACTTATCCACAGCCCTTCATCCTTGTGACTTCCGTGACACCTCACAGGTTTAAAACCCCTGTGGGCTAAGGCAGGCCCAAACCTTTTTGGTAAGCGGAGTGCTGCGGATAGACGGCCCTGCACATGCCCGGCTGCACTCTACCACCAAGCTATACCCTGCGCTCTTGTGTTGCTTGCTTTTCCTTTTGAGACAGTCTCAATACATTGCCCTGGCTGGCCATGATCTTGTAGTCCCACTGTCCCAGCCTCCCAAGTAACAGGTTATAGCTATGCCCCACCGGGCCTGGATCTGCACCCGAGGATAAGCATGGTGCCCTGGGTTTGGTTCTTGCCCCTGCACCAACAGCTCTCCCTCATATCAGCGAGAAAATATCTTCTTAATTAAATTTCATCCCTATTGGCTGCAGGAACTTTATAGACACTCGCCCTGCCTGGAGCCCCTTCTCTCACAGACTTCCAGTGGCCACAACACTAAGTACAGGCACTCCCCCCTCCAGCAAGCCTCCCTGACCCACAAGAGAAGTCAGAGCCCCTAGATGGGCACAGGACACCGCCACCTCATGCCCAGCCTCCCCTCACTGAGGCCATCACATCTGTGACGACTGAGCTTCTGACAGCAACTCAGGTCACCCAGCGCTCCCCAAGAGCAGAGAATTAGATTTTGTTCAGCATCTACCTCAGTGAAGGTGACCAGGTCTTAGAAGAGGGTCACAGGACACAGCAATGCAGACTGCAAGATGACCCTGATTCTGCCGTTTCCTGTCACCATGTCCACAGGCCAGAATAGAGCTCTGTAGAACCCTCTGGGCTTGGGTGGGGACAAAAGGGCTTAATAATCACTGAGTTCACACACTAGTGCCCAGAGGACAGTGCCTGGGACAGGTAGGAGCCAGCACCTGAACTGGAGCATCAGTTTAGACACCTGTCCTGCAGAGTGAGGCCCCAAGGAAGGAGCCCCTTCTTGCTCAAATTTCTGACAGTCTCTTCAAGGCCAGGGCCACCTCCTGCTGTTTCTACAGTTCCCTCTGCTATGCCAGCCCAGCAGACATAGCACCCTCCCAAAGTCCCTGAGTAACAGCAGAAACAGACATCAGAGCCCCTCTCCACCGCCCAGAGAGGCAGGCATGTGGCTTCCATTTAGACTACATCTGGACATGCTCAGAGGCAGGGACAGCCCAGCTGAGGCAGTGGGGATCCCTGGTACAATTCTGACTCCTAGGCAGGACCCCCGCCCCGGTAGGGCCCAGACGATGGATGGAAACCACCTTCTCCAGGCCCCAGGGCTGCCATGGCAACAGGGCTGGGGTCATTTCCGGCGTGCCTCTCAGTAAGCCTAGAAGGTTGAGTAGGGCAAAGCTGTCTCTCCCAGCTTCTCCCCCGCCCATGGCCCCAAACTCCCCTCCAATAGCAGCCTGGAGACCCTAAGTTTCAGACCCAGCTTTCCTCAGATGCTTGGCAGGCCACCAGAGCCCCACCCACAAGGCCTGCTGTCACCCACCCTCACCAGCTGCATGCCCCGCTGGCTGCGCCTTTATCTGCTTAATGCACTCCACTCATTAGGCCCCCGGGGGGATGGCTGAGGCCGCCTTGTTCTCTAGCCCTGCCCCTGACATAGACAGGGCCCCACAAATGCCTGCTGAGGAAGAGAGCTGTGGCTGAAGAACACATGAGAGTAAAATCAGTAACATCTCCTAATGCTCGGTGAACACTCAGCTCCATGCCGACTGCAGCCACCGAGGAGCTCCAAACTGCCCTGGAGCAGGGCTTCTATGCTGTCTGAAGACGGAGAAACTGAGGCATAAAGGGCCAAGCCATTTGCCCATGGTGAGCAAAGACTGAGAATCTTCTGGTCCTGTTTTAAACCTACTCCTTCCTCCCTAGCTGAAGCTGCTATACCAGCCTGGCCCTGCTGACTATCATCTTCTGGGCCTTTGCATGAGCTGGGCCCCTGCTGGGATGGCCCTGCAGTAGATGAGGGTACTCCAGGCCTAGTCCCCAGCAGCTTTCATCAATGCCTCAGCCCAAACACAGCTGAGAAGGCCAGGCAGGAAGATCCACCAGGTGAGCAAAGCTGGTCCCAGATCCCACGGAGCCACTGTGGAAGCCAGGGCTGTTCCTATTCTGGAAACCTGGAGGCTGCAGGCTAAGGGCACTGAGCCCTCCCACACACGTGCACTTCATTAGACCTTCCCTGCCCCCTGCACTTCAGGCTCAGGGCTGAGAACAGCCTGGGCTCCAGGCCCAGTCAGTTACAGGCCTCCTCGACAGCCACACCTCCCTAGCAGGCTGGGAGCAGGGAGCCACGGGAAGGAAAGCAGGCTGGAAACAGAGGTACTGGTGGTGTGAGGACCACAGGCCTGAGGAGCCTCACAGCCCCCAGTGGCACCCTTGCTGCCCATATACAGGTTCCAAACACAGCCCATGCCCAGCAAGTGCCATGGGACACATCATAGGTGGGCAGACACCAGGCGGGTGAAAAGCCCACTCACAGCCACAAAGCTTGAAGCCACAGGATAGGAACGTGGTCACACGGTGACTGTCTCAGAGCTCCTCACATCCATCTGCCTGAAAGCCTTCCCAGACCCTCCCCTGACACCCGTCCCCAAAGCCTGGGGCCCAGTGCCACACCAGCCCACTCCTGCCTTGCCAGAGCCATCAAGGCCTGCTCACAAACAACCCTACAGTATGGGACTGATCAAGACACAGGCTCTGGCCAGGGGGAAAGCTTCTAGTGACCACACCATTTCCCAGGCACCTTTGTAAAGAAAAGGAGGAGAAAATAGAATTGGTGGGTTGGAGGGAGACAAGACCCAAGTGCTCAGGGAAGACTTCCTGGGGGAGGTGCTGTCTGAGCTGGGGACGATGATGTTAGCAAACACTGAGAACAGCAGGGAAGTCAGCTTCTCAGGGAGACACTGAGTCACCAGGGGTGAAGAAGAACGAGCAAGAGAGGAGATGGACAGTGGTCTCCCATCACTTCCATCCATCATCCAGCATTTATAGAGCACCAACTATGTACAGGTGGTACTGGAGCCCTTGGGCTCAGCACCAGATCTGGCTGGTGTAATGCTAAACATCAGAAAACCATAAGCAAGGACCCAAGTAATTATGTCTATAATGTCAGCTTTGGCTGAGAGAGGTCAAAGCTGCCAGAAGGCAGGCGGGTGGCAGAGAAGGCACCCTGAGGAAGTGACCTGTCACAGAGCAAAGGACTAAGTCTTCCAGATACCCGGAAGAGCATCTCAGACCGAAGCAGTGTTAAGTACAAAGGTCCCAGGGCCGGAGGCTGCCTGGCCAAGAAACCAGTGGGCCTAAGCTGACTATGAGAGTGTAAGGGGTCAGAGGAGGAGGGGAGGAGGCCACTGGGCAGCTGAAAAGGACACGTGGACACCACAGGGACTTTAGCTTCTACTTTGTAAAAGGCGTGAGCCACCGTAGCAGCACTGAGGGGGCTGACATGTTAACCAGACTCCTGGCTGGAAGGAGTAGCAGAGTTAGAGCCACAATAGAACATGTCCCCTCTGCCACCAGCCTACCGCTGCGCCTCTGGAGGAGGACATTCATGGACAGTTGACCAGATCTGCAGAGTCCTGTGACTTCTGCTAAGACACCCTTGGACTCCAGTAGGCAGGATCGTAATCTATTCTGATGAAGAAAACCTTCTGTGCCCACCAAGGGTCCTGTACCTCCTAGAACAAGGACCTCTCTGTACCCCTTGGTCTCAGGCCTATGAGAGGGCAGCTGCTGAGAACTCCCCTGGCCAATGCCATTCTGTCTTGGGCCTGCAAGAAAGCACCATGGGAACCTCCACCAACCCACACCACTTTGTCTCAGGCCTGAGAGATGGCAGCTGTGAGAAACCCATAGGGAGCAACCGTTCCTTCCAGACTCAGTGGCCCTGCAGGGACACAAGAAAGGGCCTTACCGTCAGGATCACCTCTGGGGACAGAATGTACTGAGTTGGGGTCTGTGTCCTCTTCTGCCTGGGATGGAGGTCGCGACTGTGGATGGTGGGGTAGTTCTTCAGGCACCTCTGGGGAGGGTGTGACCTGGGCTCTGTCAGACGGCCGTGTGGATAGGATGGGGTGGCTGCTGGACTTCACTGGGTCCCCAGGAGAGCTGTCTGTGGTCAGAGACAGAATGAGACCAGCCGGGCCTAACCTAGGCAGGGGTGCAGCCCCCTCCTGCCCTGCACTGGGAGGAGTGGCCTGGGCATCAGGAATAAAGTTCTCTTCCGGTCCTGCCTTGGCTTCAGCCTCCTTCTCTTGGGCAGGGAGGTCAGGGATGGCTGGGGGTGTCGTAGGCAAGCTGCTCAGCCTCCCAGGGCCACCTGCTGCTGGTGGCTCAGTGGCCACTGTCTCCTCCGCTTGCTCCTCCTCTTCCTCATCAGTGTCCTGTGTCACCCTCCTGGCTTTGGCCTGCATGGGTGCTGGGGGACCCAGGGCAGCAGCTGCTGTGGGTCTGGGGAGGGCAGCTGGCCTGGGAGTTGCTCTGATGGAGGACGGTGGCAAGTTCCCACCTCCCAGAGCAGCTGGGGGGCCCTCTGCACCTGCCTGGATCTCGTTCACCGTGGCCATGGTGGTTTCTGCCTCAGCCACCTCCTGGTCATAGCTGTAGGGGTCTTCGTACTGTCGCTCAGAGTCACCCTCCTCTGCATCTGAGAAGTTCCCTTGGCAACCAGGGAGCTGGTAGCAAATGAGCTCACCGCCAGCATCCGGGCAGTGGCAGGCCCGGCAGGGCGAGAGGTGGACGGTGTGGCCAGCGGCATACTTACGGCCACTGTGGACACAGCCCACCTGGCCACACTGAGGACAGCTGTCAGCTACCACCACAGCCTCAATGCAGTTGGGTGGCAGCTCAGGGCACAGCATAAACTGGCAGGTGATCTTGCCGCCCCCCGGCGGGCAGGAGCACTCAGTGCTACCGAAGTCCACAAAGTAGGACTGGCCGGCAGGCACACGGCCATCCGCGAAACCTCCATGTACGACGCAGTCGTAGTACTGGTAGCCTTCACAGGCGCAGCCCTGCTGCACACAGGTGGCACAACAGGCTCCTGGCTCCAGTGCCTCCTCAATGCAGTTCTCCAGGGGTGGGCACTCCGCGCCTGTGCAGTCCTGCCACGGGACTGCCATGCCCGGGCTTAGAGTCAGGGCTGTGACCAGGGCTAATGCCAGCCATGCTCCTGCAGACTCCTGGAGCAGCATCATGTCTTGAGAGGCCCTGGAAGGATGGAGAGGAAGCCTGTCACACCAAGGACACACAGAGCGATGAGGCGCACATCCTAGCGTGTGTACACACCGCACACAGCCATCTCCACCTCCAGGCATGCTCCTCTCCCCACATTCATGCATCCTTCAGCCCTCGTTCTCTCTCTCACACACAGACAGCCACAAGCAGGGGAGATGCAGGCACATGAACATGTGTCACTCAGGTGCTGCAGATGCTGAAGCAGGTCAGCAATGCAGCCCCACATCTTTGTGCTCAAGGTGACGTGAGCCCTCTGCGTCATCTAGCCCAGAGTCACACACACACACACACACACACACACACACACACACACACATACACACACACACACACACACACACACACACACACACACACTAATGTAAAAGCAAGCAAGTACACATGAGTACATGCTCACTCGGTCCAGCACTGTGGTCTCACCCTGCCCAGTCACCAGACACACCCATGGGTCATCCTGCACACACACTCCCATGCCCACGTCTGCATACAGCCACTAGAACAGTTTTCCTCCTCCAAACACTTGGCTGGGTTCCCAGTCATGGCTGCCAGCCAGGGGATGTGGTGAGGGGCACAGGACAGGAACAGGCCCCCTCCGGGCTTTGGCACAGCCATCCAATCCTGTGTATACTGCATCCCCAGCCCTCAAACTCCAGAGCTCAAGACCATCTATCTCACGAGACCCTGGAACTCCAAGGTCAACCTGGGACACTCCCGCCACCTCATCACAGCGCCTCGCTGCCTCTGTCCTGTCCATCCCTAAGGTCAGCTCTCCTCTGCTTTGCTGCACCAAGCCACACCACCTACCCTGCCTTGTGCTCAGATTAGCCATCTCCCCATTGTGCCTCCCTGTCTTTCCCTAGGATGCCAAAGTGATCCAGGCACCACTTCCATACTGTCTGGCTTCCATCGCCAGCAAGAAGAGGCCAGTACCCACACTATGCCCAGTACTAGTAGGGTTCCTCCCACCAATCATGAATGCTCCCAGGAGCCTCCCCCTTCCTGCTCCCTGTTCTCCTCAAAGTCCTCCACAGCCACTCAAATGCCATCTTCCCACCAATCCTCACTCCTGCAAAAGGTACAGATACCCACAGGCACAGTGACTCAGCATCAGGCTAGACCCTGGACAGCACAATCCCCTGAAGTCATCAACAGGGACTCTCACACTATCAGTTCTGATGGTACCTGGTGTGTGTGGAGGAGGTGGGGTGCGCATGCACACGTGAATGTATGTGGGTATGTATGCATGTGTTTCAGGGGAAGCAATGTGTGCATATGTGTGAGTGTGCCTGTGTGCACGTGTGTAACGTCAAAGAATAACCTCAGGTTTTGTCCTCAGAAACACTGTCCACCTCCTTTGAGACAGGGTCCCTCACTGGCCTGGAGCTCAACAATTATGTTAGACCAGCTGGCCAGTGAACTCCAGGGCTCCTTCCTTCTGTCTCTCCAGAGGTGTGATTACAGGACCATGGCACCATGCCCAGCATCTTAGATGGGTTCTAGGGATTGAGTCCAGGTCCTGGTGCCTGCCTCACTGACTGAGCAAGCCCAGCCCTGCTTTTTATCGTTTAGAAAACACAACAAAGTATAGTCCCTGGGTCTCAATATTTGTCAATTTGTTTTAGGGGAAGATATTATTTACTTATTTACTTACTTATTTATAGACAGGTCTCACATTGTAATAGTGGCTGCCCTTGAGCAAAAGAGAATCCTCCTTCCTCAGCGTCCCAAGTATTAGGGTAACAGGTCTATACCACCATACCCAGCTCTCACTTTAAACATTAAGATAGATGGTAACTTCTTAAAGGTCTGGGGTGAGAAAGAGGAGCAGAGAGAGAGAGAGAGAGAGAGAGAGAGAGAGAGAGAGAGAGAGAGAGAGAGAGAACTGAGCTTTCTGGAGAATGGACATGTTTGGGCTGCCCAGCTCCCACCCAGCCTAGGCAGGGTAAGTATGGCCTGTCGGCATGGCCTGAGCCCTGAAGTCAGCAATGAAATAATGGCAGGTGGTCACCAGCAGCTGGCAGGAATCTGTGCTAGGTACGTCCAGGGACTGGTGTTTTGTCAGCCAGTAAGATGGGCCAGCTGGCTGACCTCCCCGAGCTGATGGCCCTGGGGTAAATGGTACATGCCCACCTGTTCCAGGCACTTGTGGCTCCGTAAACCAGTAAACAAAGAGAGAAACTGGGAAGGGTTGGGTTGGGAAGTCTGCTATCCTGGGGACTCAGGAAAGGCATCTTACAGGGGGTGGCATTTGACTGAGGCTGGATGGCTTGAGGAGGCCCCAGTGCTTTGGGCCAGGGGCAGCAAATGCACAGGCCTGAGGCAGGAGCAGCGGAAGACAGGGAGGAACTCGGGCGGGAAGGAGGATGTGGTGGTGGGGGGGGAGCTGGCAACAGGTGAGAAAGGAAAAGAGTAGTGAAAGCAGGCAGGTTTCTGCCGAGTGAGGGACCTGTGGGATGCCTGGCAGCCCAGGGGCCTGACGCTGACCCTGTGGACACCTTGTGTTGATGCAGTACGAGGCCAGAGAGTACAGAGTGTGGGGTGGCCCACAGGAACAAGGAAGATGGGGCGGGGGAGGGGACTTGCTATGAAGATCAAGTCCACAGAATGTGTAGACATGCAGAATCTGGTCAGGGAGGAAAAGGAGGAAGAGGGTTCCAGAGGAAAAGTGGAAAACAATAGATGGAGGGCCATGCATGTACTGGGGGCTGTGAAACCCTGTTTGGGCTAGGAAGAGCTTAGGAAGCCAAGAACCATACCATAAAAATGACACTGAAAGACAGAGCCTGTATCCATGCCAAGTTCAAAATCTGAGGGATCTTTGGAGCCCTGGGGCTCACTCCAACTGACTCAGTCTTCGCCTGTTGCAGGATATTTGATCACACTGGGAACCCCGAGATTGCATTATCTACTGCAAAAACCTGTTTCTAGTTGTGGTGTGGCTCAGCCCTAGCACACACCTTTCATCCAAGAGCTTTTTGCTTCGATATTGTAAACAGGATTAAATCAAGTCAACCATGAGTCAAGAGGCGGCATGAAACCAGTTGACAGGAGGTGAACATACGGGGAAAAAACCATAGAGAGTAAAAGGGAGTCAAGAGGACAGAGAGAGAGAGACACACACACACAGGAAGTAGAAGGGGGGGACACTCAGTTGGAGGAGTTTGGTTTGAGACGGCATAGGGAAGGCGGGAGGTTTCAGGGACCTAGGTGAGAAGGGAGGTCAGCTGGATGCTTTCTCTTCCTCGCTGAGCTAGCGGGCTTTCACCCTAGCATCTGGCTCCCAAGTCTTCATTGGTAGAGTTGAATGATTGAGATTTTGTTAAAAACAACACTCAACCCTCCAGAAGGTGAGAGTAGGAAGGAAAGGAAGATCCAAGCAGCCTCCGGTCTCTACAAACCTCCAGTGAATCCCACAGGCCTTCAGGGGTCTTCACAAGCCTTCCCAGTTGTTTCTTAACACGAATGGATGAAGTGCCCCAGAGTAAGGTCTCAACCACACCTAGCCAGGGTCTCCCAGAGTTTCCCCTGTGAGCCCCACCCTCCAGAGGGGAGGTGCAGAGAGGACACAGGCTAGAACAGTATCATGTGAGGACAACTCCATCCAGTGTGTCCTGAAGCTGCCACGTTACAGGGTACCCCATGCAGCTGACATGCACTCCACACCCAGGGAGCACAGGGCTGGTCTGCGAGTTGGTGGGGTCCCTGTGGGAGTTACTGCCTGGCTGTCCATCCCCCAGCTGTGCTGCTCTGTGCCTCGCTGGGAGGCTGGACTCTGCTGAGACTCCATCTTGGTTCTCCAGCTTCCTGTCCAGTCAAAGGGAGGGACAGAGAGGCCAGGGAGTCTACTCCTCCATTGTTTCCCTCCTCCTCTCTGGGACACTGTGGCTGTTCTCTTTTCTCCACGGCCACACTTCCTGTCCCTCACTCTCCCTCCTCCTGTCACAGCCATTGTTGGCTCCCCGTGGCTACCCCAGACCCAGGTGGCCACAGCTCCCTTTCTGCCCTGCCTGCAGCTCCAGAGGCACACCCCTTAATGGACCCCACAGCACGGAAAGTGGGGACCCCGTGCACCTTCAAAGTGGAGCGCTAAGTGGGAAGGTAGGAAAGAGAACAGGAACGCAGTCACTGAGGCAGCCCACGTGCAAGGCAAGCATGTTCCCGAGACAGGAGGACACACGCTCAGGGAGCTGGGGGCTGGGCCAGCCTTGCTTGCTTCCCAAGCACGAGGACCTGAGCTTGATTCCCAAGGCCTGTCTAAGAATCTGGGTGCAGCCACACATGTACTGTATTTCCAGCTCTGGGGAAGAGAAGACGGGGAAGCTCCCTGGGGCCAGCTGGATTGGTGAGCTCCAGGTTCAGTGACTGTGTCTCAAAAAGTAAAGTGGGGAGAGAGAAAGAAAAAGACACCCATCACTGACCTATGGCCTCCACACACAGGCACACTTGCAAATGTGCACACGCATATACCACACGCACACACAAAATCTTTAATTTTTAGAAAACACATGCCTTGACTTCACATGGACAGGGCCTTTGGGGTAGAGGCCCGTTCGGCAAAGTTCTCTCTCCAAGGGTACCTTTTGGAGATCCCCTCTCCACATCCTTCTCACACAGGCCCCTGGGTGAGCAGGATGCCCAAGAGGAACAGGTCTCTGGCATACCAGCCACGGGTGCTCCAGGACGTTGCTTAGACTACTGCTGGCCTCTGTGACGGGCCACAGCTCCTCCTTGTGTCCTCACTGTTCCAGACACTCTACACACCACAGTCCTCCAGTGAAATGATTGACAAGTTAACCTCCACACTGTTGCAGGACTCTGAGCTGGCAAGGGCACTGGAAGGTCAGAGTGGCCCCAGGAAGACATTCTATTGTTGCCAGATGAGAGCAATGACCACATTATGGCAGTCTCCAGCAATCCTCCTTATTCTCTGGGAAAGCATTCTTGGATCCCCGGGGATGCCTAAGACCTCAAACATCTCCAAATCCAGTAATCCTTACTTTAGATCAAAGCACCCTCAGCAGGCAAACTTCCTCCTTTACTTACCCCTTCCCCTCCAACAAGCACTTCCTGCCTCTCTTTGGCATATCAATTAGCACCATCAGCACTTCTGTGCTTTGGGGCCATGATTAAGTGCCATAGGGCCACTTAAAGACAAGCTCCATAACAAGTAACTACTAAGTAACTAGCGGGAGGATAGTGAACACAGCATGGATCCACTGGACAAAGTGGCTCGGGTCCCATGCAGGAGGGCATTAGATATCATCACTCGCCCCAGAATACACATCATTTCAAACCTGCAATGTTTATTCCTGAGATTTTCTACTTGACATTTTAGGCCACTATTGGCTGTAGATAATTAAGCTGTGGGAGAAGAAACTTTCAACAAGGGAGTACTTCTGCATCTGTTACACAGTAAGACAAGTCCTTTGCTTCTCCAGTTCTCTGACAACTTGTGATTCTGACAAGAAGAGGTCTGCTAGAACTAGGAAATAAAAACCCAGGATACATGGTCACGCTGAGATTTCAGAACAGCAATGAACACTAGGTTAGCATGAATACACCCCTGCAATAGTTAGGACATATTCACTTGCTGGGTTTCTGAAATCCTGTTTTAACTGGCAGCCTGCACTGGATGGGCAGCTCTGGAGGAAAGCCTCAGCCTGGCGCTGTATGCCTTAAAACTTCTCAAGCATTTGGAAGGAATCTCCTTTAAATGACAGGCAGCCACGGAGAACCCTAGGTCTTGCAAACAGCTGGGCTGACCGCAGGGAAATAAACATGAGAGCCCTTCTTGCTGGTTAGTCAGAACATGAGCAGTCAGTTCCACCTGGCCAGGGTGCCACCCTCAAGGCTGCCAGACCCATCCCCACATCCAACCAGAGGACAGCACAAGTCAGCAGCCAGGCCATCTGTACACAGGTCCACCCATAGGACCTTGTGTTAAGGTACCAAACTGAACACACTGCCCTGGACTGACTCAGCCTTTCTAGCTCGCTGGGAAATCTGAAAGCTCCTGGTCTTGATGCCACAAGGACTTGGGCTTCTCCTTTGTTTGAGACACAGTCTGGCCATGTAGCCCTGGATAGCCTGGCACTCACTGTGTAGACCAGGATGGCCTTAAACTTCAGGGCAACTCTTCCTCTACTTTACCCTCTACTTAGCGGCCACTGTGTCTAGCAACCAGTCACCCTCAGTGTGTTAGTCTCTTCAGATCCAACCAACAGTTCCTCAAACCCTTTAATGGTGAGAGATGAGTCCCATGTCCCCATTGTCCTCAAGTCTGGGATATGGACATGTGTACACACCCCAGCAGGCCAGAGCTCCGGGGACAGGGAGAGAAAATAGGGGTTAGGGTCTCAGCTTCAGTGCAGCACAAGGCTACCAATGGACTTTGCAGAGTAAAGGCCCTGGAGCTGAGCCCTCACCCCACCAAAGACCAGGAAGAGCGACCTTCCAGCATGCCAAGATGAGGAGACACCTGGCAGCCAAGAGCGAGCAGCTGGAGAAGGTACAGGTGTGAGCCATTAGCAGCCAACACTCCCCAACTGGGGTCTCCAGGTGAGAGGGAACTGGAGCCATGCAGTGCCTAGCACACACAGAGACAGAAGTAAACACATGACCCACACAGACCCACACATATAGAGACACACAGAATACGTGCACACACACAGACCAAACACACACAGACACATACAAACATATACACAGACCCACACATACAGAGACACACAGAATACGTGCACACACACAGACATACCACACACACACACAGACACACAGATACAAACACACACACACACAGACCCACACATAGAGACACATAGAATATGTGCACACATACAGACACACACACACATAAACACAGAGACACACACACACATACAAATATGTATACACAGACACATAAACACAGACAAACACAGAGAGAGAGACACACACACACTCACATACACACTGACAATGGCTTTGTTCTAAAATTGGCCAGAACCTACTTTTAACGCAGATTATCCTGGATTCACCCAAGGCCCTGAACGATAAGACTATGTCTATTAAAACTAATCCCACATGCCCACATTCATCACTGCATGCTGCCCACTGGTAGAGAGGCCAATAAAGACAACCCATTTATCCAGATGATGGAATGCAACCAGCCTCAGCAAGGACATTCTGGCACAAGCCACCATGTAAATGCCCCTTGAGGATATGATGTCTAGTGACAAGCTAGTCCAAACGGACACTCACTAAAGAGTCCACTTACACTTACACAGTGTGGGCATTGTGATGGAGAATTAGACACACCCTTGGCAAAAGAGGACAGAGGGGGCCAAAGAGGTGACATTCCATCTGAGACTTACCCAGCAAAACTATGTGCAGCCATCCAAAGATCTGGGGTATGGCCATGGGCAGAGGAAACGCATGTGAAAAGGCCCCAGGCACAAATATAGACTCAGACGGAATGCTGATGGTGGGTGCCAGGACACAGAGGAAGCTGGTACTGAATGGCCAGAATTTCTGTTCAGGATTAAAGAGTCTAGAGACAGAAACAGAGCTGCAAGTACTGTAGCTGCTCTTAATGACACCGAGTCACACACTCAAAAATGACAAATTGTGTGTATTTTTACAAAAAAACAAAAACCAGAAAACCACCTCACATGCACAGCTCAAACCAAAAGCCAAAAGAGAGTGACCAAGGCACAGAGAGGGGACAGGGAAGACCAGGCAGGAAACAAGTGCTGGCCCTGAAACCTGCCTTTAGTAGTAAGCTTCCTGGCAGCCAGTGCCAAAAGGGAAATTAGAGAATGACCCGGTGCTCCTCCTCTGATAAGAGGAAGTCATCAGATCGCTGGGAAAATAAGCTTGATCTTGGCACCAGCCCTTAGTCAGGAGCTTAGCAGTTGACCAGCTTCATATACACTTGACTTCCTCAGAGAAGATGATGCCAGACACCAAGCTGTGAGTGTCCAGACATGTTTGTTTTATTGAGTTATAATTCACGGATGAGGAAACTGAGGCCCAGATGGGATAAGTGGCCTGTCCAAGGACCCGCAATCAGAAAGTGATAAGGGGATATGAACCCAGACCTGAATCGGGACAGGAGCCCAAGTCCATCAGTTCAGCAAGCACCTCCTCACCCCACCCCACCCCACCCCAGTCAGCTCTGTGCCAAGTACCAAGATGGGACAGTGAACAAGACCACAGAAGTCCTCCCTCTATGTCACACCTTGGAAAATTGTGATACAAGATCATGAGTTCAAGGTCCACTTGGGCCACATAGTAAGACTACTACCATAAATAACAACTAGGGAAAAAAGAAAAGAATGTGTATGCTTGTGTGTGTGTGTGTGTGTGTGTGTGTGTGTGTGTGTGTGTGAGAGAGAGAGAGAGAGAGAGAGAGAGAGAGAGAGAGAGAGAGAGAGACAGACAGACAGACAGACAGACAGACACAGAGAGAGAGAGATTCTTAAGGAACCAATAACCTAATGTAGAAAAAAAAAAGGGAAGAAATCAGTAAGACATAAGACAATCTGGGCATTGTGACGGTGAACTGTAAACACCCTTGGTGAAAGATGAGAGAGGAGGCCGAGGAGGTGACATTTCAACTGAAACTTACCCAGCAAAACTATGTGCAGCCATCCAAAGGTCTGGGATATGGCCACGGGCAGAGGAAACGCATGTGCGAAGGCCCTGGGGCATAAATCAGTCTGGCACACTGTGGGTACCATGCAATAGAGACAGCAGATGGGAAGTAGACAACAAGAAAGAAGGTGGTCAGGGGACAAGGAAGAGAAGGGGAAGGGAAGGAGACCTTAATTACACAGGTACAGTGCCCTGGGAGCTTGGCAGAGCAACGGCCCTGCACTGTTCTGCCTGGGGTCACTGGGTAACAGCATGATTGGAATTCAAAGAGAAGCTGCCAAGGTCTGAGGACAATCCCAGTCCTAGAAAGCAGGAAATCTAGAAAAGCCCAGACTACCAAGTAGACGTGTCCAACCGCCAGCCTGCAGGCTGAGTTTCCAGCAGATCTGTGAATGTCGCCCACACAAGTGTGGGAGACAATGGCAGAAGGCTGGACATCCCTAGTTAGAGACTGAGGTAGGAGGCAGAGCTTGGAAATATGCCTCCCTGTAGCCAAATCCCCTGAAGAAGGGTCCACAGAGCCACCATGCCTCCCAGGGACAGCCATGTCCTCTCAACTCACAAAGATGGTGCTACCCAGGGTCTGCCCTCCCGCTCCACCCTGACACTAAAGCATGGGTTTGTTGTCGTTGTTATTGTTGCTGTTTGTACATGTGCTTTTCCTCAGTAAGATGATTGACAAAAGAAAAGGAATCAAGAAAAAGGCAACAAAAGAAAGAGGACAGGGACCTGGGGAAGGGACGTGAGGCCACACACGACTGCCAGTTATCATCCAGCCTGGCTTCTACCTGGAGCTCTACTTCCTTTATTCCCTGTGACCCAGTCAGAACACTGCATGGTGTGACTGCCTCAAATCAAGCCTGGCTGTGCAGGGAAGGAATCAGCTGGGACTCAGAGAAGGGTCTGGAGTCTTCTAGGGCACAGAACTTGGGCAAGGGATGGGCCAGGAAATATGGTCCAGGCTGGAGACAATGGGTGAAAAGGACCGTGCCACCCACTCCAATTGTCCTGGAAAGAGGAGAGAAATTCTGGGTCCAAAAGCAAGTCATGGATTTAAATCAGCGACCTAGAGCCAGGCGGCATGGCACATGCCTGTGGTCCAAACTGCTTGGGAGGCTGAGGCAGGAGGAAGGCTGGAGCCTAGGCATTTGAGGCCAGCCTGGGGGACATAACAATAAAATAAGTCTTAAAAACAAAAACAAACCAACAAAACAAAAAAACAATCTGGATGTGCTTGCTTGGCCCCATGTGGGATTTAGGGTGCCGGGCAGCTAGCTCTTCACTCACTCTCCAGCCCCTGGACTTCCCTTCAATGGGGTGAGCTCATGAGAATGTTGGAAAAATAAACTCCCACTGGAACAGCCAGGCTTCAGCCTCCCTTTCCACTCCTCCCTAAGAAAGAAAAGAATAAAATGCTGCCAAGTGTTGGGAGAGGGCTGACCCTCGGGTCCATAGGTATGAACTGCTAATCTCATAACCAGGACAAGCAGGTGAAAAATTACACAGCTTAACGCCCAGCACTCTTAATTAACCTTGGAGAAAAGAAAATGTTGCTTTTGGCTCTGGGGTGCTCCGTCTTTGCCTTTCCCCGTTACTAGCCTACAAAGCGGAAGCAGTCCCAGGGTGGAGCAGTGAAAAGAGCTTGCTTGGGCCAAGGCTGATCTCAGCACTCCTACCTGGGGCTCCATCCAGCCTACAATTGTGCACGCTTGACCTCCCTGAGCTAGCGCAAGGTCCTGCCTGCCTGAGCTGTCTGCAGTGAGCTCCTCAGTGGGCTCTGCAAACCTCTGTGGGGCACGAAGGATGGATCTGACCATCCTGCACATCCCCCCTTTCCAAGAACAGCCCCTGGAGTACCTACTGGGGACCACTGCATGCAACTCTGCACTTTCATTTCCCTTGCAACAGTGTTTGGTGATGGAGACCAAGCCAGTCAGAGTCCACAGGACCCAGCTTAGGGGAGACCATGGAGAATGACCTCTCTCTGTCATCCTGTATGAGGCATCAAGGAACCCTGAAGTCACTCTGTCCTCACAAAGAGACTGAAGACACTGGAACCAGTTCAGTTCGAACAAGGGAAGAAAGGAAGGAAGGAAGGAAGGAAGGAAGGAAGGAAGGAAGGAAGGAAGGAAGAGAAAAGAAAAAGAGGCATTGCCACAGCTGTAGGGCACCTGCACTAGCTGCACCTGAAGCTGACTGAAAAGCCAAACTTACAATGAGCTAACCCAAGCTAACTCAGACCAGGCTGTCCCGGCACCCAAGTCTTAACAGACATACACGCATGTTCTGTGGAGACAGGACTTGTGCCTGGCCTCCCAGCTGAAATGAAAAACCCCAAGGATCACTTTGTAACAAGCACTTATCCTTCCCCACCCATATCTCCCAAGCTGTCTCCCTCTGGAGCTCTCCAAAGAACCAATTTCTACCAAACAGAAGATTCTTCCTGATTCCCAAATTCTCCTCTTATTACCCCAACCTGAGATATATCTGTCCTCTGAAATTGCAGCCTCTAATCCCATCCCATGCTCAAGGTCAAGCCCAAAGGGCTAGGAAGTGGATAAAAGGAGAGTAAGTGGATAGGTAGTGAGTAGATGGATACATGGATGAGTGGCTGGGTGGGATAGAAGGATGGATGGATGGATGGATGGATGGATGGATGGATGGATGGATGGATAAGTGGATGAACAGGTAGCTATATGGGTAGTAGGTGGACGAATTAGTGGGTGTATGGATATATGACTGGAAGGGTGGATGTGTATATGGATACATGGGAGGGTGACTGGGTGGGTGGGTAAATGGATAAGTGAATGAGGGGACAGGTAGCTAGGTGAGTGGATGGGTGGACAGATGGTTTGGTGGGGAGATGAGTGTGTCAGTGGGTGGGTAAGTGGCTAGTTAGGTAAATGAATCAGAAACAAGACAGATGGGTGAAAAGGTGGGTTAATAGATGGATACATGAACTTATCTAAAAAAAATGGATAAGTAAGTAGATGCTGGTGAGAAGACCATGGGGAGCTGGGTAGGTGGGTTGTTTGTGGGTAGAGGACAGATGGGTGGGAAGGCAGACTGATGGGTGGATCAGTAAGTTGGTGGGGGGTAGTTGAGTGGATGAGGAGTTGGAGGACAGAGGTGGGTGGTGACTGGGTGGGTGAGGAGATGGAGGGTGGAGGTGAGTAGTAGCTGGGTACATCAGCATAGGATGAATGGAGTCATGGGCCAGTGGACAGTGACTGTATGAATGGGAGTAAAGAGCCAGGCTTGCCCATGGATGTCACAGACAGACGAGGGAAGTCCTGAGTCAGAGTTCTTCCTTTCCACAACACAGCCCAAACCAAGCCCCGGGGCTCCACAGCTGGCCAGCACCTCAGACAGCTCCCTGCCCTGGGGACCAGCCCCAGAGCTCAGGCCCTGGAGTCAGACTGGCCTAACTGAGACGCCAGCAGAGTGAGCTCCCTGCTGTGTGTCCACAGGTGACAGGCTGTGACTCTCTGAGCTCAGTCCCCTGCCTGTTGCAGGAGAGCACCAATGTCCTCCCAGGAGACTGAGAATGAAATGGAAAGCCTTTTGACAGAGGCCAGCGTGAGACAGCACAGACAGGGCCCCTCAAAATTTCCATCCTATTAAAAGATTGTTTTAAAAATTGCTCCAGGCCTTGAAAATGGAATGTGCCTTCCCCCTGCTCCCATTATAAAACCAGGAAAATCCTGAAATCTAAAGCAGACACAGACAATACAAGAGAAGACCTCCCTGCCCACGCTCCACAATGGCATCGGACGCCAGAAGCCACACAAGGCTGGAAGTCAGTGTGGCTCATCATCTTGCTAGGCAAGAGCTGAAAGAAAATTCAACACGAACATCCCTAGATGCTGAAAAATGAGTAATAAAACCCACCACTGTGGAATCCAAACCTCTGAGAAGGTCTAGCCCATCTCTTTGTGGAGAATGAGGTAGCCTTTGGAGGATGGAGCTGGAGGCAGCATGGTTGGTGGCCATTAACATGGTCCCATCGTCTCTCACAGCACTTCTGTCTTTCCTTCTTTCTCAAGGCCTTTCTAGGGGAAGCCTGAAGATTCTTTTCCAGGGTCATGTATGCATATATAGCCACACATGTGATGGGCTCCCCTCACCTGGGCACTTTCCACCTCTTCTGAATACAAGCCAGTTCTCCAGCTCTGGTCGTGGAACACAGCCACTCTCCCTTCCCCCGACGTACCCCGCTTCCCTCTGCCCAGAACATACAGCCTTCAGGGTCCTTCATGACTGACTAACACTCTACACCCATCTTCCCCAACTGCCACCACAGCTGGACAGAGATGCCAGCCAAGGAAGAGAGCAGCTGGCCTCTCTGCAACTCCCAAGGGCATTTGCCAAGCAGCAATTTATTGGCACAAACCTGGAATTTGTATTTTTCTCAAGACTACCAAAAAGCAGGTGGCGGTATGCAAAAACCAGCAAGATCTGGTCCCAGCCGTGGTACAACCGTCAGACCAAGAGTCTGAGAAACCACACCCTACCTCAAACCCTGTCAAGACAGTCAGCAACCACTGCTGAGGCAGAGACAAGGGATCAAGACCAAGCTGGGTACTCCTGACGATGGGGCTCAATATCCAATGCATGAGTGCTAGGCAACTCAAAGCGGGTGACCCAGGGCCCCAGCAATACTCTCCCCTGCAGAAGAACTCAGCTACTGCAACCTCTCTGCCACCCTGGGGGGATTAGGAGGTAGTGTAGAGGCTGAAGAATGCAGTAATTCGCTGCAGAGAACCAGGAGCATTACCTGAGGAACCCAGTCATCTGTACTGCAGAGGACTAAGGGTATTGCCTGTGGAACCCAGGAACAGAGGGTATGTGAATATGTGTGACTCTCCTCTCTCTCTCTCTCTCTCTCTCTCTCTCTCTCTCTCTCTCTCTCTCCCTCTCTCTGTGTGTGTGTGTGTGTGTGTGTGTGTGTATGTGTGTGTGTGTGTGTGTATGAGAGAGAGAGAGAGACAAAGAGTGCACCTGTATTATATGTAGAAATGTGTGCTGGGTATGAGAGTATACTGCCTGAGCATGAGTGTTTTCATAAACTTATATGTGCACCTGTGTGTGAATGCCAATGGGTGTGCATGTCTACATATGTGAAAGAATGGGGGATATCAAAAAAAAAAAAAAAAAAAGAATGGAGGATATCTCCATGGTTAAGTGCACTTGCTATTCTTCCAGAACACTCAAGTTTCATTCTCAACATCCACATGGGGCAACTCGAAACCACCTGTAACCCCAGATCTGACACCTCTAGCCTCTGATTTCCAAGGGCAACTGCACTCACATGCATGCACACAGGAACACAATAATTAAAAATAATAATAAATCTTAAAAGGAGGGAGTGTAGCCGGGTGGCAGAGGCACACGCCTTTAATCCCAGCACTTGAGAGGCAGAGGCAGGTGGATCTCTGTGAGTTCGAGGCCAGCCTGGTCTACAGAGTGAGATCCAGGACAGGCACCAAAACTGCACAGAGAAACTCTGTCTCAAAAAACCAAAAAAGAAAAGAAAAAAAAAAAAAGGAGAGAGTGTGAGTCTATGGGCACATGTGGCTATGGGTGTGTGTTCCTGTGTGTTTTCTTGCATGCACATGCCTGTGTGCATGTCAGGGACTGGAGCATACTGGCAAGTTGTATTTACAAGACATTCTATGTGTCGAGACCACCTTCCCTGATGTCCTGATCCTTGGGTCTCAGGAGGACCTCCCCTTCGGCTACCTACCCTTCCACACTGCTCTCTCTCTCTCTCTCTCTCTCTCTCTCTCTCTCTCTCTCTCTCTCTCTCTCTCTCTCTCTCTCTTCACCTTCCTGGCTTATCTCATTGCCCTTAGGATCAGTTCTAAGAATAAGGCCAGACCCAAAGGGACTAGCAAGAAGGGTGCTCAGGGGTCCTAAGGGGTCCCTACTGCAATTTTCTCTGATGTGTTTCCTGGTTGAGAGAACCCTAAAACCAGAACTTTCTAGATTTTCTGAATGTTCCCTTGGATAAAATGAAGGGCTAGACATTCAGGCTGGGGGTCACAGGTAAGGGAGAATGGACTCTGGGGGCACTGAGACCTGGTAAGCAGGACCACAAGGATCAACAGTGCCACCTCAGCAACCAGAGGAGTGAAGGGTGACAAGAGAGAAGCCACCACTCAGTGCTACCCACCTGCTCAGCATGTGTTTGTGACCTTCCTTCCGTCTACATCTGCCTCTGGGAGGGGGCTGTCAACTCAATCACTCCCCAGATGGAGACTCTGGGGCTGGACAAGCGGCCCTCCCCACACTCCAAAGCCTCTTCCATTTGCAAACCATCCTTGGGCCCCAAAGGTCAGCAGAGCCAGAAATGCTGCCCCAGATCAAAGATGAGCCAACTGAGGCCCAAAGGGATGAGAGACCTGGGGGGAACCAGGTCTGCCTCAAGCAATGTCCTCTTGTGGATGCAGCACTTAGCGCTCAGTGCCCCAGCCCCCACCTCCTAAGGCTCCCACCATCCCCTTGGCCTCTGCCAAATGGTGGGTGGCACCATTTCCTCACCAGCTGGAAGACATGGGTGGGGACCCTGGCCAAGGACAATACAGTCAGACTCCCACCCCGAGGAAGGAAGTAACCTTCCCCCAGACCTGCACTTTCTCTGCAACAATCAGCCCCCATGCAGAGGCATTTCTGTACGGTTTCCAGGTTACAGTAACTTCAAGAACAATGGCTATAAATGACGCACAGCCTGACCCTCACGGCCCCCTTGGAAAGGACATGCCGAAAGGAGGCCTGTAGCACCCACCACTGAGGACATGGAGGTGGACAGAGCTGGCTCCAGCCCATTCTTCCTCCTTAGGGTGACTGCCAGCAGGCATGCCCTCTCAGAGCCTTAGTCTACCTTCCCTATCACCTCAAGAGTTCTGGCCTTGTCCCTCCTGTGTTCAGAGTATTCTGAAGTACCTGTCACTGGCCCTTTGCCCAAAATTAGGGGCTCTCCATTCCCGAGGTTCTGTCTACCTCCCTCTCATGATCAATCCGCTCACCAAGAGGAGCCAGGCTTTCTCAGGGCCCCAGTCTCTCTCATTCTCCCTTCCCATTGAAATGGGGGTCCCACCCTGTCCAGGAAGCTCCCCAGCTCTCCTGAGGCTCAGCTGAATGTGGCTGCCTCCTGGCTCGCTTCGGAGTCTCTGAACTCCCTGCACTCTCCTCCAGATTGGCTGTGCACCTAGACTGTGCGTGCCGCACCCCGAGACTGCCATGAGAGATATCTTCCTCCCTCTGTGCACCGGCCCTGGCAAGGAAGCTTGGGGAGCCAACTCATGAGCCCCAACAACTCCAGCAAGCACCTCCACGGACATCCCCACCAAGTGTCCACTAGATTCTCAACCATCCCTCAGTGTCCACAGCTCCCACTGAAGCCCCCATCCCGCAGTCTCCATTCACCCCTTCAGTATACAGAGCTCCTCCCCCACTGCCAGCACTGCCAGGTTCTAGCCTGCTGGGAGGGTATAGAGCACAGAGGAGCTTTCAGGCCTCAGGAAGAGACCTGGACTACTGTGGACTCAAATGATATGAGGATTCTGATCCATGGATCTATCATCGGGGGCCCCTGGGTCTTGTACCAGCTTCCCCTTTCCCTCCGTCTACTTCTGATACAGCAGGAATCCCAGCACACCCACCTTCAGTTGAGCCCAGCATCTCGTCCCTTCTCATTTCCATCATGACCACTTTGGTCTCAGCTCCAACTTCCAACTGTAGTAGAAGGTAGGAGATAACCTGATGGGATGGGGGAGATAACCCTGATGTCACCTCCAGCCCACTCTCCCACTTGCAGCCACGGGGATCTCGCATTTCAACCAGACTGCACCCTGACCCATCAGAATCCCCTAACAGTGTGGCAGCTCCATGACTATCCACCTTGATAAGCCCCTTCAGTCATGAGGTGAGGAGAGGTCTCGTCCTGTAACTGGTTCTGGTCACTTGCTTCTGACAGGCCTCTGTCTTAATGTCTCTCCTGGCAGCAGTACCCAGGGTGTGGGCCCTAATGTTAAGCCCACCCTCAGTCCCTGTCCTAGGCAGCCTGATGTGCCCCTCTGCTCACACAGATGTGTGTACCATCTGCCTCCAGTCTGCGTCTCCCACCAGATCAAGCTCCATGATGTGGAGGATGTGGCCTGAGTCACTGGGTTATCCTGAGCACTCAGAAGCGTTCCACACTCAGTGGTGCTCAGTGAAGACCTACTGAATGAAGGTGCATCTTCTCTGACGAAACTGAGAGAGGACCACAATACCCACTTCACAGTAAGGAAACTGAGGCTCGGAGGCTGAGTGAGTCAACCGGCCTGAACAAGTGCAATATTTGGACAGTAGAGCTGTGAACCTCATAGGAGGCCAAACGGGATTTTTCTGTACCCGCTTCTCCCCACGCAAGAGTGGGGTCTGAGCCAGCCCCCGGGGCTGAGCTATGTGCCTAAGACCAAATGAGGACACAAGCTCCCCACCAAATGCCAAATGCCCATTCCAGACAGCCCTCGGGGATTAACCAGGAGTGCACACCCCAGGAAAGGAGGTGAGAGGAAAGGAGAGGGAGAGAGAGGGAGGGAGAGAGGGGAGGGATTTCCCTTGGCTCACGGGCTGGACTTTGCAAAGCGTGACTTTGGCACCATATAATGTAATCACCGTGGAAACTTTCACAGTTCATGCCAGGGAGAAGTCGATCTGTTCAACGGGGTCATGAACACAGGGATGTGAACACCAGCTCTCACTCACAAGCGGACACCCGTTCATTGAGGGCTTTCAGCTTTGTGTGTTGTTTGGAGGTTTATTTTCCGTGTCACTAAGGGTGGCTCCCAGGGCCTTATGCACACTAACCACTGCTGCTGGTCAACAATTGCAGCCTCTCCTGTGTGTTCTGAGCCTACATCACCGACAAGGCTCAAACCCCCAAATATAACAGGGCATGCAGTGGGGAGTCTCTCCTCTCTTGCTCTGTCCCTTCCCAGGTGAGCGCATTTCACGCCTTTCCTCTCAAGGTAGTGGCTGCTGCGCATGTGGGCCCCTGTAATTGTGTATTCTGTCCTTACACAAGGCAACATGGCTGCACAAGTGGCGCTCTTCATTTTCATCTTCCAGCAGAGCTTCTAGATCTTTCCACACAGCCTACCTTCTATTTGACCAGCACATCTCACAGGAAGCTTGGTATATACACCACCAGGCCTGGCTCCCCATCTGCCTGCATTTTCTCAAAATGAGGCCTGCCCTGACCCCAGGCCTGGCTCTGAGGAGGGCTCAGGGGCCACATGGCACCATTCTGCAGAGGCACAAAGTCTCTAGAACCCAGACCCATTCAGAGCATCTTGACATGGACCTGCATCTTGGGGTTTCCTGGTTCGAAACTTCCAGGAACTTCTGGGACATGTTGGCACACTCCTTTAATTGGAACACTAGAAAGGCAGAGGTAGGTAGATCTCTGGAAGTTCAAGGTCAACGTGGTTTACATAGTGAGTTGAGGCCAGACAGAGCTACATAGCAAGACCCTGTTTCAAAAAGCAAAATACAACAAACAAACAAAAAACTCCCAGGAAATTTCAAACTCCCTGCTGCACACTTCACACCTTCTCTGTCCCTACAGCCCCCGTCCCCACAAAAGCTCCACCTCTTCCCTTTCTCTCCCTTACAGGCATCAAGGGGAATCCCACACGAGGCCCCTTGCACTAGCTGCTACCATTGCTATCATATCTCAGTCTCAAAATCCCTCCTCAAAGAGCTCCTTGCCCCAACCCCTAAGCCTAGGCTACAAGGTAAGATCTAGGCCAGCCCCTCTATCCAACAAGACTGTCTCAAAACCAAACAACCAACACACACACACACACACACACACACACACACACACACACACAGCCTCCAGGTCCACCTGGGTATGTGTCTGGCTGTCTTTCCCTCCTCAATATGTTCCCATCTGAATCCCCCATCTCACCCCTCCAGATAGAAAATCAGCTGCATAGCAACACGCACAGCATCTGCTTCACCCACCCCCAGCCCCCGTGAGATCTGCACCTGTACCTGGCCTGGACAAAACGTTAGACAGTCATCCCTGCTGGTGGCCATGTTAGAGGAGCATCAGGTGATAACTGAAGTTCAAGGTCAGCCCACCAGGAGGAAACTCCTTGATGGATGAATCTCATAGGCAATGCCCTGAGACCCCAGACCCCTGAATGTCTTTTGCTTCTGCTGTGCCTTCACGTGTTTGCTGCTGCCATCTTTCTCTGGTATCTGGCATGGTGTGAATGGGTGTGGGGAGATCCCCACTGCCTGTAATGTAGTGTGTTTATCTCATGGAAATATCCTGTTTTACTGGGCATTTTAACCTGTGGATTATTATGATGATTTCTTCTTAAGCTGTGCTGTCTAATTGATGATAATAATAATGTTAGTTTAAATAGCATTTTTGGTGATTAAAAATATAAACAAGGAAGTGTCACACAGCTACAACACATAAGTTTTTATTGAGGAGCCATATAGACTATGGCTTAGGTTAATGATTAAGAAAAACAATTGAAGCTGGGCGGTGGTAGCTCACGGCTTTAATCCCAGCACTCAGCAGGCAGAGGCAGATGAATCTCTGTGAGTTTGAGGCCAGCCTGGTCTACAAAGTGAGTTTCAGGACAGGCTCCGAAAGCTACACAGAAAAACTCTGTCTTGAAGAAAAAAAAAACAAGAAAGAGAAAAGAAAAAGAAAAACAGTTGAGTCCCAGTTAACCAAGCTAGATTAAATTTTTTTAACCTTAATGTTGGTAGATGTGTTCACGGGTTTCAGTGTGCATCACAGCTGAAACAAAGCTTTGAAAATAACTTAAAGTTAGACTAAGATGTTTTTGTCAAATAGCCTTGAGGTCAAAAACCCAAGAAGATAATCTAAAGTTTTAAGAAGGCACATAGTTGAATACAGAACTCTTTAAGTTCAGGGAACAAGAACAAAGCAGCCCAATTATTACTAGATGACTACTTTCCTTGCTAGCATTGGTTGATGACCAAAGGTGATGATTAATTCCTTATACCCATTTTTGCCCTCTATCTCCTGATATAAAAAACTATTGATGAGTGTGTACGTACCCTAAAGATTTAAAGTCGAGCTGACTGATTCTTTTTCATATATAAAAGTTTAGATTTATGATTCCTTTAAGATTCCTTATAAGATTACCTTTCAAGATAAGTAATAAAGTAATTGGCCTTTTCTTTATAACTGCAAAACTGCAGCCTGCCAGTAAAAGATCTGACTGAGAAAAATATCTTGCTTGCCTACATGGTTGATCTATAACAAGTTCCTTGGGTGTGAATGTATGTGGGGATAATTTGTTTTTCACCTGTAATATGTAAAATGTTTAATCATGTAAGGGATATGGAAAACATGCTGTTTTGTTACTGTTTGTTTTGTAATCATTGTAATCATTCATTTGAAAAACAGAATGTAACCACATTGTAATTTTTATATTGCCTGAAAGATTTTGCTCAGGTATATAAGCTGTAAGAAAATGAATAAAGAAAGAGTTAAAATAAGCTAGAAGGAAAACATTAAGAATAAGAGTTAAAAGGAACATCAGGAATTAGAAAGTTAGAAGGAAACATTAAGAATGTGAGAGTTAGAAGGAACTAGAAGGGAAACATCAAGAATAAAGATAGAGTTAGAAGGAAAACATCAAGAATGAGAGAAGGGAATCACCAGGAAAATAAAGAATAGAGAATGCAAAAGAAGAACAAAAAAAAGGTCTGAAGGAAATCATCAAGAGAATATGTGAGTGTCTTTCCCTAACTCTCTCAGATAAAAAAAAAAAAATCTGGTACATGGATTTCCCTTTGGGCCCTGTGCTGCTGGAGGCTGCCCCCCCAGGCAGTGATACATCCCCATCTCCACCTCCTTACTGCATGCTCACAGGCACTAGAAGATGCCAGAAATCTCTACCATACAAAAGAAAAGACTGAGGCCCAGGGAAGTGGGCAGGCAGTCAAGCTCTAGACCAGCTCCCTAGCAGGAAATCTCCAAACAACACCAAGGAGAGGCCAGTGGCTGCCTGCTCTCCATGTCCTATGAGCCATGGACAGGCAGCCACAGGTCACAGGGGTGCTTAGCATACCTACAATCAGCCACATGCAAAGGATGAGTGTGGAAGGCCACCGAAATCTCATCTTAGAATAACTCATTGGCTAGCCCACTCTGAGCTACCCACCCAGCAGCTGCCTGCAGGAACGTGAGCGTGGCTTGCATGGTCTCCTGAGTCCGTTTCTCTGTGGCTTCTTATTTGCCAAGGCCAGCTGGAGGAATAATACAACAAAATTGCTCACAGCCTAGCTTCTAAATCTAAGGTACAGGGCCAACAGACGGCCCAGAGGACACACCTGAGCAGTGCCATGGATTTGCCCAGACTTTGTGGTCTCTACCTGGTGCCACAGGAGTCACAGCAAAGGGGATTGTCACGCTCATCAGACACTAAAGGGTCATGTAGCCACGCTGTGTGTGATCTTATTCCTGAGCCCTGGGTTCAGCTCCACCATGATCCTAAGGAGCAGTTTACTTGCCTCTAGTCATGCCAGGAGCATTTATCGAGCACCTACTGTGTCAGCAGTAGATGAGACTCAGGAAGCTCCAGAGCCACGGACATCAAGGTCTCCCTTTCTCAGAGTTCAATGCTGGAAGGGCAGAGAGCTTCGTTTGGGGGTGTGAAAACTCCTCTGCCTTGCTTGCTGAACTCTCTCTCTGAGTCTCCCTTCCCTGTGTGTCAATCAGAACCAGTGTGGCCTCATAGAGTGGCTCTCAGGATCCAAGAAGAAAAATGCTATGTGAGGTCTACCTCAGGTCTACCAGTAGCTCTGACCTTCTTCTGGTGAGGACACCAGGCCATCACCCCCATAGACCAGCACAAAATGTCTACCCCATCACCGAGATCCCCTGTAGACCTGAGTCCTGGACACTCCCACCTCTGTAGTAACCAAGGTTCTCACTGAAGGCTTCCTGCCATGGCGGAGCCTAGCCTGGGCCCACTCTTAAGGTAGTAACGCATTCGAAGGGCCAAGGCCAAAATAGGTCTCTAAAGGTCAGACAGGAGCCTAGAAGGAAGGCCTGGTGGGGACGGCAACCAACGGTGTGCCTGGCCCGTCCCTAAGGCTGGCAGGCAATCAGCACTGGTTGAAGCAAGCCACACAAGCATAATGAATCCTGAGCACCGGAGCTTGTGTTTTTCAAGAAAAGACGGAAATCCGGACTTTTCTGTGAAAGCTGCCAGTTAGTAAATGCTGGCAGCTAATTAAATTTTTAAAAACAATAATAGCATATTGAGAGCCAAGCAAAACATACAGAGCCAATCACGGCTGGGGTTGGTGGGTCTGTGCCTCAAGTCAGAGGCTTTCTACATACTAGATGGTGGGGTGGGCGGAAAGTCAAGGGGTAGGTACCCGCCCTTGGCAACACCTCCCATCCTGCCTTTCCTCTTGGGGGTCCTGCACCCCCGCGCTTGGCACCTTGGGAAGGTGAGGCCCAGAGCTCCCGGCATTCCCTCCCAAACATGCGTCCATTCCACTCAGCGCCAAGCCCAGGGAGCCCTCTGCTGCCACCCAAGTCACCCGGCCTCTCCTGGGGAGGGCCTGGCTCATCACCTTCTGAGCAACATGCACCCACACCACAGACCCCTTTTTGTCTCTTTGGACTGTCCCAGGACACCTGCTGGCTCAGAACAACTTCTGACTGGCCTGAATGTCCATCATCACAAAGCAGATGGGCAAGACCTCAGGACAGCAGAGGAGGATGGCGTGGACACCCTTGCCTAGGAGACCAGGATGAAGGAGGTCTCACAAGAGGTTGTGAGACCCCAAGCCCACCCCCTGAAGACTGAGCCCCTCCTGTACACACACACACACACACACACACACACACACACACACACACACACACACACAGAGCCACCCAGGCCATAGCAAGAGTGAGCCAAGAATAACACCAGCAGCCACCCCCTTCTCCCTAAGCCAAGGCTCCCGCTCACCAGGAGAAACAGAGGTGCTAGGGACCACGATGCTGTCTGTGCACCTGAGTGTGAGGGCCCTCTGTGTCCCCAGGCCTATGTGAGAGACGTATGTAAAACAGTGGACGGAGATAAGCATGGCACACCAACCGACGTTTGGCCAAACTTGTTCCGGGGTGTCGAAGGCACACGTGTTTAACACGGTCACATTTGCGTGTCTGAGGGATGCCTGAACGACAGGCCGGTGTGTGTGAAAGCACGCGTGCAGAGGGATGTGGGAGAGGTAAGTGTGCACAGCAGCCCCTGCGTGAGAGATTCTGGGCTGGGGGTTGGGGTGGCCTGCGCCTCTGCAGAGCTTGTAGTAACTTCTGCTAGTGTGAGTGCGAGTGCGTGTGTAGCAGTGTGTGACTGCGGGTGGGGTGGTGCCAGACTGAGAGGCCCAGTCTTCCCTGCTCTGTTGGTGGTGGTGGTGGTGGGAGTGATCCTGGGAGACCCCGAGGGACAAGGCTGGGGGTTGGAGGGCCGGAGAGACGCAGCCAGGGGTCAAGAGAAGATGACCGACCTAGAGGGAGCGCGGCGTGGAGACTCAGGGCCCCGTACTCACCCGGTGCTCTGTGCTGCGCTGCGCCGCCGTCCGTCCATCGGTGCACCCGCCGTCGGTGAATCCAGAGCCTGGGTTGCGCGCGGCTCGGGGCGGGGAAGAGCGGGACGAGCCAGGCCTTAAGACTCCGCCCCACAGGTCCCGCCTCAGGGCGGGGCCTCGGCTTTTGCCAAGACATCTTCGCCCAGCCCCAAGCTCAACAAGCGCGCATAGGAGCTGGGGCTCTCTTGTCCCGGTCTCTGAGCCTCCTCTCGGCACCCCGTCTCGGCATCGCGTCTCAGCGTCCTGGCTGCACTTTGAGTCTCAGTACCGCGCCGCCCTTCAGCTTCTCCTCCTGGACCCAGCACTCTGGAGCATGCTGTGATGGCTAGAAGTGGTGCCCAGGCACAAAGCTGCCCAGAGGCAGGCCTGCAGAAACTAGGCATGGGCGCACCTACACCTCAGTTCTCCACAGTCTAGATCACCCTGCCCTTTTTCCAGCATGGTTCTGTTGCCTCTTCATGGTGTGGCTTGGCCAATACCCTTGACCCCTGTAAGTGGGGAGATGTGGAGAACCCTATCATCCACAGCACAGGGCCCAACAGGCAGTCAACGCTCTGTAAGTAATAAACTCAAAACAAATCATTACAGGGTCCTTGACTCCCCACCCCTCAAATGATGCAGGCAGGTATCCTAGTGTCTGGTTGCCACTGCCCATTCTCAGCAGGCCCAGGGCCTGTGCGTGATAGAAAGCGGACAGTGAGCCTCACTGTCTGGAATCCAAGACCACAAACCACCTCCCATACCTGCCAGAGATGCATGCCCCCACAGCCATTACCCCTCAGCCTAGCATCAGCTGAGGCCCAAGAGGAAGACCCCTGTGGCCCAGAACAGGTGTGAGGCAGCCAGGAGCAAACAAAAACACAGAGAAGGGAGACCATCTGCCTAGGGTTATGTAACCGGAGCCAGAAAAAGCCAGGGACTCAGAGGAACCAGGATGGGACGTGAGGACCAAGGCTGAATGCAAAGGTCTAACCCAGCCTGCTTCAGCTTCTGTCTAAACTTGACAGGCCTTCTCCCGTGGGTCCTTGCTACAAAGGCAGCTCTCAGGGCCTTTGCATGTGCTGTTAACCTCTACCTGAAAACCTCTCCCCCAGGACTCCAGGGCTGGCTCAATATCAATCAATATCAATATTGAGATACAGCTTCAATATCCCCACTTGCCCTCTCTGAGACCCCCCCATCAGAGACACTCTTTCCTGCTACTTGGCTGCACTCTCTCCCTGGCTACCCTTTTTGAGATTGATTTATAGATGGTCATGGGTAGAATGACCTAGCAGTTAAGAATTCTGTCATATGCAGCTGTGTGGACTTAGGCACGTCGCTTCCCTCTGAGCTTTGACTGACCTCCTCAACTGTCAATTGAACAAAAAGACATCAAAAGCCTACATCGGGGGTGTTGAGCTGAAATCCCAAAGGGGAGTGCTTAGTAAATAGCATACGAGAATAAACAGCAGATGGCCAAAAGCAAGAATGCAGAAAGTATGGGTCCTTTCCCCACCACGGGTCCAGGTCCCAGGTCCAGGGAGGAGAGGCAAACAGCCAAAGTTCAGGCTGCAGACAAGGAGCCAGGGCCTGGCTGTCTTTCCACCAGATAAAGCAGAGGCTGTTTTCCCACCTCCGTCATTTGACCCAGAGTTGTGGCTGGCCTAGAGCCTGCCAGGACTCTTATCGAAGACAGAGTATGCATCACCCATCAGGAATTTGGGGCCGGGGCTTGGCTGACACAGAGTCGAAGGAAGTTATAGGCTGATAAGAACCAGACAGAGTGTCACGGGGGGCAGAGGTGTTATTCACACCAGTGCGGATCTCATGGCCTCCCTGGGCACTGAGGCGCCACAGCCAGCAGGCACGGTGGGTCACCTACACCACCTGGACAACTGGACTTGGAAGAAAAGGCTCATAGTCTTTGGGGGAGGGGACTGTATCTATTCCTGGTATCCTCAGGAAGGCCACTGGCCCACTGTGAAGGCACAGGACACCATCTAAGGGCTTGAGAAGGTAGGGACTGAGGCTAGACAGCCTTGCCTTACAGTCCTGTCTGAGTGGCCTTCAGCCTTAGCTTCAGTGTCCCCATGTTGGGATTGTGTAGAAGATGCTGGAAGCAGTGACTCGCCATGCTAAGCCCTTGGCTTCACATTGGTTGCTACTATATTCATTACAAACCTTCACCCTAGGCTGTCTGTGGGAGAAAGTGTATAATGTCACTGGGACTCAGACTTGGAAGGAGAAGAGCACCCACAGGAACCCAAATCTTGCTATCATCCTAATTAAGCTAATTAGGTGACAGCTCCAGGCAGCTGGGAACCTCTGTCTTAAAATTAGATGGACAGCCGGGTGGTGGTGGCGCACGCCTTTAATCCCAGCACTCGGGAGGCAGAGGCAGGCGGATCTCTGTGAGTTCGAGGCCAGCCTGGACTACCAAGTGAGTCCCAGGAAAGGCGCAAAGCTACACAGAGAAACCCTGTCTCGGAAAAAAAAAAAAAAATTAGATGGACAGTGTTCTTGAGGAGTGGCACCCAGCAGTGTTCTCTGGCCTCCTGGTACACTTAGAAGCATACACACACACACACACACACACACACACACACACACACACACACACACAAACACACATCTTTCCCTTTCCTACCTCCATTTATTTAAAAACATCTTTTATTGCATTCTGTTTTCAAGACTCCTGCTGGAAGCTATCTTCCTGCCTCTGGGAGCTGATGTGACCCTCAACTTCCAACAGTGGCTCTTCAATGCTCCTACCCACTCTGCATCTCCTCTCCTGCCCTTCCTTTAACATTACAGCCACAGTGAGGGAGCATCAGTCCATTGGTTCCCCAGCTGCCAGGGAGAAGAGGGCAGGAGCTGTCAGAGCCACCAAGACTCTCCAGCTATGGCTTGAATACCCTTTGAGGGTCCTCATGAGACCTTAGTGTCCCCAAGGCTCCTAGAAAGGGGGATCTGGAGGGTGGAAATGTTGCAGTGATAGAATCTTCAGGAAGTGGGTCTGGTGGAGCATGGTTAGGTTGTGGGGGCTCCACCCTCAGATGGGATTAATGAGTCTCTCTCAGGCCCAGCTCACTGAGACGTTGTTGTAAAGACCCAGCCTGCCACCCCCACCTCGACTTCCCGTCTCGACATGTGATCTGTCCCTCTCACAGAGTTTCCACCATGATGTGGTGCAGCCCAGGGGCCCTCCCCAGGACGCTGGCTCAGCCATCTGAGCTCTTCCAGAGCGAAGTAAGACTCTTTTCTTCATACAGCAGCAGAAACTGAATGAAGATAACTTTCAAAGATGACAGCCAGTGCCTTTCAGAGGTCAGTCCCCCCCCCATCCTGTTGTCCCCCAAAGACACTGGGCAGCACTACCCCAGACAGTCGTGTATGACAGTGAAGAGAAAACTCTGGTACTTTATGTCTTTACCTGAAATACAAATGTCTACACTGCCTAGGTCCACTTCTGTAGTGGGTGGAGTGGAGCAGCCAAGTTCTCAGTAATCCCCAGGTACCTGCTAGGTTATAGTACAGCTGGGCAGAAGGCCTTCCCAGCTTTGTCCCTTCATAGAGAGTAGGGTGTCGACAAGAAAAAAGGAGAAAGGCCACCTGGAGCCTTCTAGATGGCAGCACTCCACCTGGAATTCCTGCCTGTGCATGTCCTTCCTGGGCCCTGCCTCCTCCCCAGAGTGACTGCACCACCAGCCTACACATCTCAGACACCGGGGAAACCTGGGACAAGAACTAGCAGTTGACGTATGCAAGGCATCGGATACAGAGAAACAGTCAATGGTTAGGGCTAGGCTCAGGCCCTCTCTGATCTGGATCCCCATCTCTCTAGCCCTTCACTCACTCACACCCCCATCTTCAAGGCTAGAACTGTGGTCTTCACCAGTGAGAAGCTGGATTGCCCTCCAGGGGACATCCCCACCTCTCTGCCTTCCAGCTCATCATGAATCTTTTCCACCCACCCAACTCCTTTCTGCTTGTGGCAGGAACTAGACCCTTACCCACCCTTTGGTTAGAATTTACCCATAGGAAGTTCAGATGGGCATGCAAGCCTGGCTAAGGACTGCATTTCCTGCTGCCACAGCCACAAACATTCTGGACCACTGGAGAGGAGCAGGAATGATATGACCACCTTCGAGAAAGGACAAGCCTACCTTTTCCTTTCACTCCCAGCTGGCTGGACACAGGTCATGCCCTATTCGAATGGAAGGAGCCCCTGGGTATGACAAGCAGCCTTACCTGCCCTGGAGCTTCACTTGGAAATGCCCCAAAGCACAGGTCCCTTTATTATAGCAGCCTGACCTGTACCTAACTAACTTCTCTGCTAAGAAGCCCACCTGTGCAGTGCTGTACCTGTGGCAGCAGGGGAACTGGGGGGCGGGGCTTGTGGATCCTACAATACCTATGCAGTCTACGTTTCAGTTTTCTGCCCAGGCACATCCCCAGGTAGCAGGGCCTCTGCAGAACCTTCTGTCTCTATCTTGGGTCCACATGATGCATTTGGACTGGGAGGGTCCCCACTTCCTGGCTGGACACCTGGCCCAGGTGTGGTCTGCTAGAGAAGTCTATCCCCAGCTCCAGTGGTTGGATCAGGGAAGGGCGGTAACTAAGAGAGGTACTGTATGCCTGAAGCCCAAAGAGGACACTTGGGCCTGCTCTTTGATGGAGAGTGAGCTTGTGGCCATGGTCTTACATGTGACCTGCCAGGAATGAACAGAGACCAACTGTGGGCAGCACAGGAACACAGAGTGCTTCCTGATGCAGATGCTTAAGCACTTACTACTGCTCAACCTAGAGCCATCCAATATCAGGCCTCCACTGTAGGGACCAGTAAATACTTCCTTCTGGAAGCTTCTGCCAGACTGAGTTGCAATTTTGAACTAGTTGCTTCATTTGAGGCTTTGGCCAATTTGACCAGGAGTTTCTTGTTCACAAATACTCCCACAGAAAAGCTTGGCTGGTAAACTAGATTCAGTGAAGCAAAATGGCCTACCATGTACATCCCCCACCCCTCACCCCATGCATTTCTCAGGCCCCTCCCCACACTTCACAATGCCCAGATCTTTTTCCATCACTGTCCCTGCTTTACAGTTGACGAAGCTGAGGCTCTGTGATATGGCAGGGTCCCATGCAACCAGCACACACCGTCCTTCCTCCACTGTCCCAAGCACCGTGAACGAAGACCAGGCACCCCTTGGCAAGGTGCTCTGAGGGTCTGAAGCACCTGGAACCCCTGGGGAGGTGGGGAGCCATTAGTCTTCCATGTGTTCCTTGCCTGTTCCAGGAAGTCTGATGGCCTGACGCCTCTGTCTGGGAATGGTCGGCTTTTGCCTCTGTGGCGTAGCTCGTTACTGATTCATCCTACCCTACCCTCCGCCTGGTGTGATGAAATTTCTGGCACTTTTCAGAAGTTCTGGTCACCCAGGACGAGACTTGGCCCAGCCTGGCTATTCAGGCCAGCTCTCCTGGCTTGGGCAGAATGCTGAACTCAGAGTAAAGATCTGGGCTAGAAAGCAGACTGGGGTTACCCAGAGCCCCCCACCCTTCCAGAACAGCCTAAGGGAAGAGGTTTGCCAAAGACCAAATAACACAACCCTCAAGAGCTAACAGAAAGTTCAGAGGCAGGAACCCTAGTCCTGGACAACCTCTGTCCATTCTAAGCCTTGATTTTCCTACCTATGAAATCCTAGAGGCTGGCTCTGAGTTTAATAAATACATTAGAGAATATAAAACAAACTGTCTATACCAGCAAATGTCTTCTCAGAAGAATCTGTTTCAATCACTTTTGTTTTACGCAAATGTATGTATGATGAAAGAATAAATGCATGTAGGAATGTATCAATATATGTAAGTATGAGCTTCTGCGTCAGTGAATGTACATGTGCATGTGTGTGTGAATAAATGTATGAGCCTTAGCATGTGGGTGCCTGTCCACTTCTGCTCACTGTCTCTCTGTGAGCTGCCCAGGCTCTTTTCTGTGCCACCCAAACCCCCACAGTTGTGGTCAGCATCTCTTCAGAAGTCCCCTCTGCTCTGCCCAGTTTGTTGATCCAATTCTGACCATTTCTAAATGTTTTTATTATTTTAAAAGATGATTTGCAGAGCATCTTTGGATTTAGATTTGGGCACCTGTCCACCTCCAAGAAGTTGCAGTGGCACAGGGCGCATGCATCCTGGATTCTTCTGATGCTTGTGCCAACACTGGCACCAGGTGCCCGGCCTCTAGGCTACCCTCACTCAGCATCTACAGCAGGCTCTTTCTGACGTTATTTGCACAGAAAGGGAGCTCACCTTTTCTCTGCAAATACTTCTGCACTTGCTCACATGCTTTTTATGTAGGGATTTTTTTCTTCTTCGTTTGATGAAGACAGACCCACCAATATTTTTTCTAAGGCATTGGTTCTCAACCTTTCTAATGCTGCAACTTTTTTTTAAAATGGTTCTTCATGTTGTGGTGATCCCCAACCATAACATTATTTTCATTGCCACTTCATAACCATAATTTTGCTGCTGTTATTAATCATAATGTAAATATCTGATATGCAGGCTATCAGATACGTAACCCATGTAAAAGGGTTCTTCAACACCAAACGGGGTTGTGACCCACAGGTTGAGAGCCCCCTGCTCTAAGTCTGCAGGATCTGGGGTTCTGCTGAAAATGACTTACTCCATTCTAACACAGACACAGCAGCTGTCTTACTCATATATTCATTCCCTCCTCCTATTAATTGCCCTTAAACCTGACCCCAGTCTCTTCAGCTGCATTCTGCATGCCTGTGTTGGTCCTTTAGCATGCTGCCTGGGGATGAGGGGAGGGAATCGCCCAGAATATGAGAAAACAGAGAGGCTTCTGCAAACAACCTCCACCTGCCTGTCAGGCTACCCCACCTTCATGCATTTGGGGTCATAACCACTTGAGCATTGTGGTGGCCATGGGAACACATCTCCCCACAGGTGGTGGACCGCCTCGGCCCCCACACTTGCAGTTGAGCTGAGCCCACCCCACCCCCACCCCCACCCCCACCCCTGTATGCTGCTGCCAGGCAACGGCAGCACAGACACAGGGACACCAGCAAATGACAGGGATTTTCCTTGGGCCTGGGCAGCTTGGCCAGAGCTTTCTGAATCTGAGCCCCATTCCCAGCCGTCCTGAGCTCCCAGTCTCCCATCCCCAGTCTCCCATGCCAGCATGTGTCAGGGCTGTGTAGCTGGCAGCACCTTTCCTGCTCCCCAAGGCTCACACACTCTGAACCACCTGATCCAAGTGGCCACATCTCTTCAAGCTCCACAACAAGTCAAACTAACTCAATGACAGGACCAGCAGCTCCTAGAGTCCATGCTGCAACACAGGCACCTCATATCTCACTCCAGCACACTGGAGCTTAAACAGTGTGTCCCCACTTCACAGGTGACAAAACTGAGGCTCTGTGCCCCAGGGTCCTCTGGAGTCTCCGGCTCCTTAGTCCTGGGCCAACCCAGCAAGCTACATCTCCTCAACCCTGACACCCTGGGACCCTGGGAACCATAGGAATGCATGACAGCTGCAAAGCCCCTTCCATGGGTGGGGAGGGTGGGGGGGCCTCAGGCTCTCTATCCAACTAAACCCAGGGGGAGGAGTCAGATGGAACTGGGAGCACCATAGTCGCACATATGCTACAGCAACTCCAGTGATGGGAGACAGCCTCTTCACATAGAGAGGTGACTCTGTTTAGGGGTTCAGATTGCCCTCTGGTCCTCTGCATCTGCCTGCTCCTTCTCAGCCTGGGCTCCATGACTGTTTCCTCCTGGATGGGCTCCATGACCCCGGTCTAGCCTGTCCCTGACCCAGGGCTATCCCAGGGACTGAGCAGACCAGGGCTCTGGCATGGCCTGTATAGTCCATAAGGATTCTCTTCCACACTGCAGCCTTTAGGCTTTAGGCAATAGGACCCAAGCTGGGAGTAATTATTGCAGGTGACCATGCTAAAAAGCCAGACATGCTGGCCTCCTTGACCTTCCAATGAGGACCTTGGTAATCCGTATGGGTTGTCCACTTGTCCCAGCTGTCTGTACTAAGTTGCCCTCTGGTCTACTCACATTAGCTTCTTCTTGGAACCTGCTTCAGCCTCTTCTTCCTCCTGGCCTCCTGCTAAAGCCAAAATCAGGCACCAGGCAGGGACTCATACCCAGGGGAATCACACTGCCCAGCTGACTCCAGCCCTTGGTAGCCAAGAAGCCCCTAGTGAGGTTCCTCACTCCTTCATCACCCTCAGTCCAGCATAAGCTCATGAATGCTTGGGCCCTGAGACCAGGCTCTACTCTACACCTGCTGTCGGATCCAGACCCCCCAAAGGAGCACAGCCTCAGCATCTGCCCACTGCCTATCCATAGAGGATGGTAGACCATGGAAGGAACAGACCAGGCTGTGGCCAGGCTGCCTGACTGCGGGTCTGAGCCTCTGCTTTGCACTCACCACCCTGTGACCCAGAGACATTGTCTCTCATCCATAATGAAGAAACCCAGTGAGTTCTGGGGGGAACTGCTTGAGCTCCTGAAGTCCTCCATGGAAAATACTCTCAGTGTTCAGGAGCTTGTGTGTGCGTGTGGAGTACTCAGGACATAGCTTGTGCTTACTGAGTGTTCAATACCAAGCAATGTTCTGGCCACCCATTCTGTGTCTGGCTCTGTGCAGCCCTGTGGGTACCAGCAGTAACCAGGACTCGTCCCTGTTCATGTGGGGGTGAAACAGTAATAGGAAGACACAGGCCATGAGCAGCACCAGGAAGCATCAAGGTGAGGCACCCCAGAGGGCCAAACAACTCTCCACTGACAGGTCTGTCCTCTCCAGGCCTTCTTACCCACTCCAGGAAGCAGGGACAGCAATAACAATCCCACCTCCTCCAGTGTCCACGATGAATGCATGAGCCAGCTAGGAGACAGCTGCAGAAGGCGCCCTAGGCAATTGCTAGGTCCAGTGGAAGGGAGATGAAGGCCAGTCATTTGGAGGGAGGATTGAGAAAAGAGGATGAGGGTAGCCTGTGCACCCTAGAAAGAGTTTGTGTTTTTTCTGAGAACCAAGGGAACTGTGGGAAGAGGCTGGTTCAAGGGAACAGGTGGAGGTGACATACTGACTTCAGACCAGGGCAGCTTCTGGGGAAGATGCTGATGAGAGATGATGCACACTAGGGTGATGCTGGAGCTGGTAGAGGGAGGAGCAGGGGTGGACTCCTCAGTTTAGGAACAGAGCCATCCCTGATGAGTTGGGAAGGGTCTGGATAGAACTTCCCAAATCACAGGGCCATTGATTGAAACATGCTTGTGCCAAAAGGGGAGACAGGTTCCGATACTGAGAACAGAAGGGTGGACTTCAAGCACAGCTGGATCCTGGTGCTCTAATGTGTCACCAGGGTGAAGTGCTCTACTCTCATCACTCCTCTTTGATCTTTCCTTCAAGGCCACTCCTTCTAGTGACAAAATCAGCCTTTAGCACCAAGCACAGTCCTAGGCTTAAGGCAGATACCCCTCCCTGAACCAGTGACTCCAATGGGAATGGGCTGTGTTGATTAGCTCGGTCCAAGATTATTGCCCTTCCAAAAACCTGAGGCAAGGAAGTGGAGTGGGAATGATGTGGAGTGAGTGCCAGCTGCTTGGCGGGAATCCATGAGTGGCCCTGACTGCTGGTTTGAGGTCGGCAACCTTCTCCGATTCAGACTCTGCAGGACACTTAACACACATTTTAGAAGTGTGTTCTCTGTAAAATTCCCGACATGCACAAAGGGCTTCACCAAGCTCCCTGGTGACTGGTTCCCTGCAGGGAATTTTTACTTACCAGCAAACCAGCCAATCAGAACTCAGGGATCACTTTGCCCATGATCATTGACCACCTTAGGCTTTACCAGAGCAGAACTTGGTGGGTCTGTTAGTAAAGTCAGTTGTCTGTGGTTGATGACTAATAAGACAATCAGGTTACACCCATCACAAAAATGTAGCCAGCAAGAGAGAATGACTTGAGCCTTGGGGGCTGATTGAAGTTACGTGAGGAAAGGGTTCCTGTGGCAGGCAGGCTTGTCCTACCCAGATCTCCTCTCCCAGGGCCTCCAGATGGATGGCTGTTTTCTTAATGGAGTTCCTCTTTCTGAATGCATCCCTAATCTAGCTTTCGGGATGTTCCTAAACTTGATATAGAGACATGTGCTGTAAATGTCCCTCACAGCACTGACAATGGAGTATGTCCATGTGAACCCTATGGTTTCCTTTGTCTCTTTTTAATACCTCGTAATATTCCACAGCCCAGCTATAACAAGCTAAATGAGTCTCTTGATTGAGGGCAATTAGGTTGTTTTGTTTCCTCTGTTCTGTTACAATCCTGCCACAAAAGTTTTGTGACATCTCCCTGTGACTCTGTAGGAACTCTCTAGGGCAGTCATCCAGGACAACGGGGCTGAGTCATGGAGTTTACTCCCGATGGAATTCACTCGCCCAGGCCAGACTGCTGCTTCCAAGTATCCCTACCCATGTGCGACCTCGCTAGCTGCTGCCTCCCTTCCAGCCCCTTGCTGACATGTGCCCATGCAGTAGGTGTTAAATGGAGTCTCTGTGTGGTTTTCGTTCACGTGGCCCTCTTAGAAGGATAAGCCTCAGCCATCTGCTTCTCCTCTTGTGTGAAGTTTCGGCTCCTGTCCTTTGCCTTAAAATGCTGTTTGCTTTTCTGTGATTGCTCTTTCCTAAGCACGATCTAGCCATGTGGCTCTTTGCCCTGAAGCCCGCCCTGAAGCTCTCCCGAGGCTCCCCTGAGTCCAGAAGCAGAGTCCACACCCAGCAGCCTGGCCGGCAAGGCCTTGTGATGGTCTGGCTCCAATTGTGTCTCCATTCCCTGTAGGAGATGCTTCCTGACTCTTTCCTCTCTCCCTCCCCTCCCCCTCCCAGGTCTTTAGGGTTCTTCTGTGTGCCTGCCATACCCTTCCTCCTCTCTGCCACCCTCTAGGCTGGGGCTCACCACTCACCAGGAACAGCCAACCCACAACCCCACCTAACTGGCTACTCCTTCAGTTTTCAGGCGTCAGCTGAACATCCCTTACTCTTGGGAGCTGCCTACTCTGCCCTCCTGTCCCCACATCCCCTAGCCGCCCCAGGCACCTGGAAGCCACACCTCAGAGCACTGTCCCCCGGTGGTGTGCTATCAGCAGCTCCTCAGGCTTTTCCCGTATCCTTCGAGCCAAGGTCATGACTGTTTGGAAGACATGTGTCTACGCAGGGCCACCTCCACACCTTCCCAAAGCCCTCCGAAGATGGGCATGACAAAAGGAGCTGGTCAAGAGGGGTGGCGGTTCCCGCACAGGTCCCAGGAAGGACTCGGAAGCCACCAGGAGCCCGGAGGACAGTACGTGAGGGAAGGGCTCTGGGTTTGGGCTCGGGAAGTTAGTGCTGGTCCTGTCTGTGCTGATGACACGTTTACCTTTCTGGACAGATATTTTGTCCTCCCTGCCTCAGTTTCCCCTCCAGCTTGGAAACTCCTGGCCTCTTTCCTATCACAGACAGTGCCCCTAATGGCCAGCTTGAGGCCCAACCCACAATTCTAAGCAGAGGGAACAGGCAGACCCTGGAGCAGACAAAGGGGCCTTGTTCCCCCAGTTCTTTGCCGGAACCCCCCCGCCCCACACCTCCCAGCTTGGCTCCAGCTGAACAAAACCAGATGCCAACATGTGGGAGGAGGCAGAGGGCGGGCAGCATCCCAGGACCCCTCTCAAGGTCTGGGCCCCTGCCAGAAACTCCAGATGCCATGGGCTCTAAGGAGAGCCCCCCTTTCCCCACAGCCTCAGTGGCACCAAGCCCTTGTCTGAGTCTCTGTCTGTCTCCCCTAGGCCAAGGGAGTCCAGCAAATCCTGCTCCCTCTGATCTCATGCAAGGCACGTCCAAGCCTCCAGAAAGGCAATACTAGGTGGCTCTTTTACAGATGAGAAGCTAGGAACCCTTGGAGGCCATGGTCTCCAGCCCACAGGCTCAGCTCCAAGTGACTTGAGACATCCAGATGACCCCACCTCATTACCCACACCATGCCCTCCCTTGACTGCACAGGTAGGCCTCACATCATAGGAGTTCAGCTGGCTGGAGTCCTTATGCCCCACCCCATGGATACAAACCTGAGCAGGCAAGGAGACATCTCCAGTGTTGGCAGTCCCTGCCCAAAGCCCAAGGGCTGAACTGGCACAGCCAGAGGCTGCAGCTCAAACTCTGAGAGCCAGGGTCCTGTTACTCCAAGCTGTGGAAGCCAGAGACTCGGGGTTCCAGGTGCCCGGACTGCTGGCTCATTGCCTAGGCACAAAGCACCGCAGCCCGGCACTGGGCAACTGCGGTACCCTCAGCTCCTAAACGGGCCTTGGGCCCTGGAACAGTGCCTTTGGTTGTGTGTGTCATAGCTCTCTGGCCCAGAGTATCTGAGACCTTGAACCCTTAGGGCTCTGCAGCTCCCTAGAATGCCTTTTGGCTCAGACAGGCTCTCTGCCACTCTCTCCCCTTCTCTCCTCTTCTGCTATCCCACATCCCCTGCTTTTCTTCCTGGCTAGCTGTACTCAGTATTCTCTGACACATTTTATACTGTACTGTTCTCAGCTGAGGCCCAGGGGAGCTTATCAAGAAAGGGGTGTGGTCAGGTTGTCTGCACTTGTTACAGTACAATCCTTCATGCAAACCAAAGACCGTGTTTGCACCAATCACAGACCTCTTGCTGGGTACCCCTACCCCCAGGGCACCATGAAGGCAGTGCAGCATCTGAGTACCAGGGAAGGGTCTAACAACTGTCACTTACGGCCATAAACTGGCCCAGCCCACATCTTAGCTTATTTAAAGGAAGAATACACACTAAAAGGGGTGTTGAGAGCACAGACCTGCTGTTCACATTAGCAGCACCTGCTAGTGTCTAACAAAAGAAAAAAGTAATGAGTTAAATAAGAAAACAGTATCTAACAACTCAAGGTGGGGTGGTACCTCTGATCTACCTCACAGGGACAGAGGCCAAATCACACTTGTGAGACAACTTCAAGGGAGAAGTGAGTCTAAGCTCCCGTCTCCCACTTAGTCCCCAGGGATCAGCTAAGTGGCCAGCTGTGGCTCCCTCGGCCTACAGCAAGCCAGCTGGCAGAGACCTCCTGCAGAGTCCAGCTCACAGGCAGAACTGCCATCCACCAGCTGCAGGCAAGCAGTGAGGGAACCTCTGGGTTTAATCTGGGCAAAGCAGACGAGGGCAGCAGGGGGCATGGAACACATCATATACGTGCATATGAAAACTGCGGGCATGCCTGCCTGCACTGAAGGAGCGGGATGGAATCCAGAGAGTGGGCATTAATGGAAGCAACAGAAGTTCTCTCCCACCGCTGTGGGAGTTCAAAGGGGACCATCACAGGGAAAAGGGGTTTAGTGGGGCTGGTGAGATGGCTCAGTGGGTAGGGGCACTTTCTGCCAAAGCCTGATGAGTTCCACCCCAGAGTCACACACGGAAGGAAAGCAGCTGGGCTTCAAAGAGTCCAGTGTAAATGATGACGCACGTACAAGTGTGTCTTCTGTAAAATCCTATGACAGGAACACTATCTGAGCTGTTAGAAGTCAGCGTGGAGCCCTTGTCTAGCATGCTTGAGACCTGGGTCCCATCACCAGGAGTGGGTATCCCCAGAACCACTTGGGTGGGGCGTAGGGTGGCAGGTTCTGTCCAGGGTCTGGGTGCCAGTTACAGGTGGTTGTTCGGGTCATGAGGAAGCAGCTGGTAGACAATGCAGACACAGGCCTATGGAGTTAACAAGTGCCAGGGTGCTGCACACTGCTGCACACTACTTCCTGGCTCTTGTCCTCAGTCCCAGAGCCAGAGGTCACATGCAGCCTCATGTATAGTCTACCCCTTGATATAGATGGCTCTGTGGGCAGAGCTCCCAGCAAGGAGGGTACACTGGTGGATAGCTACTCAAAAACCAGGGCTTTCTGGGGTGTATCTGGGGTGTACCCTGAAGAGTCGCTACCCAGTCACATTGAGCTCCTAGCAGTGATGGCATCTCCTTTATCCTGTCCCGTCTTTGCCCTGCTCTCTGGCCCCATCTTCTGTGCCTCCAGAGTGGGGACAAGAGGAAATGATAAGTGGTTTGTACCTGCGTGTGGGTATCAGGAGGAGGACGACAATGCTGGGTTTAACCAGACCAGCTTGGACAGGGAAGCTGTGGGCAAATGCCCAGCCTTAACTTAATCTCACCCAGCAGATCAGGGTGTTGAGGGACAGCTCATTCTGCAGGATTTAGTGGCCTGGACCCCACAGTCAGGTCAGAGAAGCATCCCAAACTTACTTTCTAAAGGGAGCCAGAGCCACATAGTGACCAGACACAGCCTGTAGCCCCCTGGAGATTGAGTGCCTGCAAAGAGGGGAGATGGGCCTCTGTCATGAGTGACTGTCTTCCGAGCAAATGCTATCTATCGTGGGGAGTTTAGCAGAGCCCCCTTACGAAAGATCATCCCGGCTGGATTTGTGGACAGTTTACACCCCACACGGAGAGGTGTGGCATACGGCTGGAGATTCTTGCCTGAGTAGCCAGCTGTTCCCTACCACCCGGCAACACTGTAGGTAGCACAGGGCCCGGGGGAGAGGCTAGAGTATTTTGACGCAGGGAAAGACTGGGTGAGGAACTCCATCTATGGCTATAGGGAAGCCCTCATCCCTGCTGGTGAGGCTTTCCAGGTACAGCCAGTTTCGGGGAGGAATGCCCACATCCCTTTGGGTGACCCCTTACCTATGCTCTGTATGAAGTACAATAAACACCTTGGTCCCCCAAAGGAAGCTTTGGCAGACTTGTGCCCTTGGTGGAAGGCTGTCCTCCCTGGAAGGAATTTGAGCAACAGTGTCCATCTCCCTGGCATGTCATCTCATGCTGTGATCACGTCTGGTTGTCCTGGCGGGAAGGCTAGACGGGGAGTGGGAGTTTCTTCAGGTCAAATGGCTGCACGAGAGGGGGTCTGGCATGGGCTGCCTAGTCTGTTCCTGGGCATGGGGACACACAAGCAGCAGGGACTGTGCTGAGGGTGAGGTGGTCCTTCCACTGCCAAATACCCCAAGCCAGTCCCCAGCAGAGAAGGTGTCCCCCAATAGCAAGCACTTCCGAAAGAATGCACTAAAGGGGTGCTTCTTCAGGAGCATTTGCATCACGGATAGCCAGCTACTGCAGCCAGAGAGGTACAGAGAGGTCAGGAGAGTCAGTTTGGCCTGGTGGCAATCTCCCACCTCAGAGAAAGACAGGCCATACCTTCTCCTCCCCGCTCTCTGTCCCTGGAACCATAGGGCACATAAGTAGGGAGGGACATGGGTGTCTCAGTTGGTAGTAGCTAAACTTGACTTTTCATGTCTGAGCACTGGGAGTACCCAGAGATGTAGATAAAAATAAATAAGTTAAAAAAAAAAAAACAAAAAAACGTGGGTCATCAAAGCCTGGGGCACAGGACACTACCAAACGGACAGAAAAGGGAAGTCTTTGTCCTTTGTCCTCCAGAGTCCAGGCTGCTCAGTACCCAATGGTCTATGTATTTGAACCTGTGATGCCTAGAGAAAGCATGGAAGGATATTTGGGGGTTTGGGGGGAAAGGAAGTCAAGCTGTGGCCCAGCCCCAACCCACCATGAAAGGCTCTGCTCCCCTTCAAGTAGGAATTCACTTCCCTCAATGACACTGAGGCCAGCAGCCTCAGCAGCCAGGATCACTCTTGCCTACCCCAACAGACCCCAAGCTCATGCCCACAGGTGCCCATGAAGCTCTGTCCTGGCTTGTGGACGTGCAGTCAGGCTTGGGGGCCACATCCAACTGAGGTGACTGAAGTGCCTGAGAAGTGGAGCCTGGAAGCGGGTGTGAGAGAAGGGGGATTGAGCAATCAATGTTCCTAGCAAAAACAAAAGATCCATTACTCTTAGCAGACAGAGATCAGAACACTCCTAAACAAACACTAGCACGCTAATCCAGTCCCTTCTCAAGAGACAGCAAAGGCAGGCGGGTGGACGGTGCTTCCCCTGAGCCGGGCAGCCCAGATGGGCCAGGTATGTGGCTGACAGATGCAGGTGAAAGAAGTCCATGGGGCTGGCGTGAGGCTCAGCAGTTAGGACCAGAGATGACTCTTGAAAAGGACCCAATTCATTCCCAGCATACAACCATACAACTGCCTGTAACTTGAGCTCTTAAAGGATTGGACACCCTGTTCTGGCTTCCTTGGGCATGTGCACATGCATGCACTTGCACACACACACACACACACACACATGCACACACACGCACGCACGCACGCACGCACGCACGCACGCACGCACGCACGCACGCACATGCCCCGCCCTCCCCCCCCACACACACACAAATTTTTAAAAAAAAAATTTTTTTTGAGACAGGGCTTCTGTGTAGCCCTGGCTGTCCTGGAACTCACTCTGAAAATTAGGCTGTCCTCAGAGATCCACCTGCCTCTTCCTCCCAAGTGCTGGATTTAAAGGTGTGCACACAGCTTTTTTTTTTTTTTTTTTTTTTTTTTTTAAAGACAAGGTCTCACTATGCAGCTCTGGATGGCCTGGAACTCATTATGTATGCCAGGCTAACCTCAAACTCAGATCCATCTGTTTCTGCTTTTCCTCCTGAGCAATGGGGTTAAAGGCACAACCATGTCCAGTCAAATAAAATAAATCTTGGGGGTGGGGGGTGGAGAGATGGTTCCACAGTTAAGAGTGCTGGTTGCTCTTGCAGGAGACCTGAGTTAGATTCTGTAGTGGTCTGAATGAGAATAGTCCCCACAGGCTCATATATGTCCCATAGGCTCTTGTGTTTGAATGTTTGGTCCCCAGTTGGTGGAACTGTTAAGGAAGGATTAGGAGTGTTAGGTCTCAAACCCGGGACAAATGGCTAACTGAGGTACCCATTAACATGTCAAAGTAGACACTGGTTTCTGCATCCCTAGTCCCTACCTGTTACAGGGTCCCCCTACCCTAAATTTCTCCAGCCCAGGGGCTGGGCTGCCCTTCCCCCAGCTGCCCTTCCCTATACAATCCAGCCATTTTGGTCATGCCAGTTTCTTGGCCCAGGCTGCCTCTCTCGGTTGGCAGCTCCTGCCTTGCTTTCCCTCCCCTTCTCTCCTCACACGGCTCAGCTCAGTCTGGTGATGTTCACTCTGGACTCTCCCAGATGTCTCTGCCTCTGACTATGTTCTCCCTTTTATCTACAATAAACCTTCATTTCCCACCATACCGAGGAGCAATCATGTCCTTTCCTTTTTTATTTCTTTTATTTCACTCAAGGAGGTGTGTCACTGGGGGGTGGGCTTTGAGGCTTCAAAAGCCCACACCATTCCCAATTAGCTTTCTCTGCCTCATGGTTGTGTTTTGACATGTAAGCCCCCAGCTACGGTTCCAGCACCATGCTACTTGCCTGCTGCCATGCCCTCTGCCATGATGCACATGAACTTTAACCGTCTGAAACTGTAAGCCCAAAATAAACTCACATTGGTCACAGTATCTTATTAAAGAGATAGAAAAGTAACCAAGACAGATTCCCACCCAGCACCCACATGGCAGCTCACAAACATCTATAACTCCAGTCATAGGGGATCCAGTACCTTCTTCTGTCTCCATGGGCACTTCATGCTTGTGGTACACAGACATACATGCAGGCAGCATCTGTACATATAAAAATAATAAAATATTATTATTAGAAGAAGGCTAGAAAGAAGAAGAGGAGTAGGAGAAGAGGAGGAGGAGGAAGAGGAAGAGGAAGAAGGAGGATGGGAGGAGGAGGAGGAGGAGGAGGAGGAGGAGGAGGAGGAGGAGAAGGAGGAGGAGGAGGAGGAGGAGGAGGAGGAGGAGGAGGAGGAGGAGGAGGAGGAGGTCCACAGCCATCTTAATACATACTAGAGAGCAAGTTTGATGAAGCCGAACTCCTCCCATAAAGGAAGCCTGGAAAGGAGCTGGAAGCTGACCCTACCTACATGAGCAGTCACTTCAGACTCCAGTGACTCCAGGGCCCCTTGGATGCCCGGATCCATAGGTGCTCCAGCCCTGACCAGCTTCCCAAGCCTGCTTTTCCCCTTCCTCCATGAGCATCTCTCTCTTTTTTCTGGAAGTTCATGCTATAGTGTTTATGCAATCTCCCACTGCAGCTCGGTAGAAAGAAGCAGGGTCACAGAGCCCTGTAGCCAATGCCTCAGAGCCTTCCATCTTCCCAAATGGCAACTCCCCAGCCCCTGGCAATACTATGTTATCTTCTGACTTGAATTGAATTGTTTCAGGGATGTCATACAAGAAGAATTATCCAAAGTTTGTCCTTTTATGATCAATTTGTTCATTTTAATAACCAGAATTCATCCATGATACAGCTGGCGTCCAATCCCTTTTCTTTTAGACGTGGGTGCCTAGCTTATTGTTGGAGAAGCTGAGCTGTGCCCATCTGCCCATCTGCCCACCAATGGACACTTTTGCTTAGGGCTGTGGTTAGTGTGTGATGGGCATGGGTATGCCAGTAGCTCTTCACATCCCCATTCTCATGTCTTTGGGGTATTTTTCCTACAGAGACTCTCAGCTCTATCCAGGGGGCTCAGCCCTCAGTTTCAAAAGAAGAAGCAGGCCTGCCGTTTGCTAGGAGAGGAGCATGGTGAGGTGGGACTGTGGAGGGGATACTCATGCGGCATATCATCTTCCCAGCAACCCAGAGCTGGGCCACAAACAGCACTATGCTTGCCTGGGATAGTTTTAAAGTCAAGACACTTGCAGAGTCTATATTCTGGCTTCTGTTGAAAAGCCAGCGGGTGTATCTGACGGAGATGTCCACAGCCAAGACCAAGCTGTGGCCCTAATCTGGCCTGGTTCTCTCTGATCCCTGAGCCTCCCATGCTGAGCCAAGAGCCTGAAGCTACGTGTCCTGAAAGACACCCCCAGAGCTCCCTGACACCATGCAATTTAGCTTTAGCTGGGGTTTGGGGGACCAAGGCGGAGGCTAAAAAGCAACAGGCTTGAAACCAGACACTGACTGCAAGCTCCATGTTAGCTGAGGTCTGGATACCAAGAGAGTGTTGTGCTGGCCCAGCACATGGTCCTCACCCCTGTCGATCAGCTTGATTGTCAATCAGCTGATTCTGGCCACAAGGAAGGCTCTTCCAGAAGCATACAGCTGCCCACGCCACACCCTGCCTAGAAGCCCTGGTGCCCTCTATGTCATCAGGCCAGAGTCTGGATGATTCATCCTGATCTTCAAGGCTCAAGAGCTGGCTCTGTGGTTTCCTTTTTCCCATACCCACACCATCTTCCCTCTGCCTTGAGGCCCTTTCCTCTCACTCCTCCCAAAGAAGACTCCTACTCATCCTGCAGATCCCAGCTCTGGCATAACTTCCCCCATCCTGGGGCTTCCTGCTTTCAAGGGCAAGAACCACATCTGAGTCACTAAGTGGGGGCAGAATGAACAAATGAAGAAGGTGGGGCGGGGAGGATGGAGTGTGCTGGATAGAGAGGGAGGAGGGTGGGGAGGGGAGAGATACAGAAGGGGTAGACAAGGGTAGGAAGAGATGAGTGGATGGGGGCAGATGGGTGAACGAAAGGGGAGGATAAGAATGGAAGGAGAAAGAGGCATTGTGGGAAGGGGGGCTGAACATGGGGCTGAGGAGGACATTAGGACCTTGCTCAGGGGAGGATCTCGGCACGAGCTGAGGCACTAAAGGAAAGAGAGACACTGGCAGTGACAATGGGGCTGAGGATAGCCCAGTGATCCAGGCTGGACTCTGGGAAGAAGCAGACACACGGAAGGTGGCAACAGAGGCGGCCCCGAGGGAACCAGAGCACTGAGGAAGAGGAGGAGTACCCAGGAGAGAGACTAGGGTAGGGCCCCAGGCTGGCTGCATGGAGGACTGTCCAGCAGGGGCAGTGCTGGAGCCTGCTGGGGATTCTGAGCAAGGGACAAGTCCCACATGAGATTGTTGAACCATTTGAGTCTTGGCAGGAAAAGGAAGAGGACGACAAGGCAGGATGGAGTGGCCTAGAAAAAAATCAGAGGATACAGACCAGCTGGAAAAAGCAGGGGAGTCAGGTAGCAGAGGGCCACAGAGAGCATGCAGTCAGTGTTCCTGCTTTCCCTGAGGCCCCCTTCCATACTCTCCGGCCTCTAAGTTCAGATAGAGGGCAGAACGGGGTAGGGCCGGGACTAATCAGTTACTTCTTACAGCAACAGGGCAGCAGGGCTGCAGGGCAGCAGGGCAGCAGGGCTGTCCACCAGGCAGAAGCCACCAGGGGTCACGTTAACAGAGATCTGGTCTATAGGAAGTGGGAGCAGTGGATAGTTTCCTTCTTAGTACTACCTGGATCCCACCTCAGGCTCTGTTGCATCCCTCTTATCTGGCCCCCCATCAGCTCTGCATTTGGTCCCCTCTAGCCACTCTCACTGGCTGCCCTGGGACAGATGCCTGCCCACTCCCATTCAGTGCACTAGTGGCTTTGGCCTCTCAGTTCCAAAGAGTGGTCTTTCCTGCTGCCCCACCACACAGATGTACCCCGGGTCAGCCAGGGACTCCAAATTCTCTTGGCCCTTATCCCACCTATATACCACCTGGGTTACGGCCCAGTCCTGAGGCTGAGTGGCAGTGGAAGTTAAAAGTCTCCCAGGACCAACATTTCTCTGGCTGTGCCCTGGCACGCTAAGAAGCGCTTAGCCGCTGTCTCGTTTTCCCAGCTCAGATGGCTGTGAGCTCACCACCCCTCCAGTGCAGTCTGCTTGGCAGCCTTCTCCCCACAGCTTGCCCCTGGGCCCAGCAGGCAGCCTGTATCAGCAGTGCTACTCACCATACTGGTGACCCTAGTCCTACGTGCAGACCGGGTGAGCCCCAAAGCCTTCCTCTCACAAGAGGCCTTTGTCTGACTGGTCCTCTGCCCCTCCCCCTATCCCTCCTTCTCCTCCGCCAGGAAGGAAGGAAGTTTCCTGCAGAGCATCTCCCACCACAGACCTCAGGCCAGCAGCCCCATCCTGCAGTAAGAAGAGCCAGGGAGGGCCAGATGTGGGCTCCCTCCTGATGTCATGTCCTGATGCAGACCTCTCAGCTAATTCCTGCACCTTTCTGAGTCTACTGCTTGGACCTCCAGAGGTTTACCTTCCCAGAACAGATTTAAGCTTAGTAGGTCATGTCTCATGTTCCTTGACAGTCCTCAAAGGACACAAGCTCACTGCAAACTCCAGGCCTGATGCTCATGCGGCCTCAAGCCTGAGTCCTCCTGCCCATGTGCCTTGTTAGGTTGTCTCTGTGGCCCTGAGCAGACACGGTGGCAATCTCCTTTCCTTTCTAAGCTGCCTTAATGACTTCTCTACTGTCGTGACAAAACACCATGACCAAAGCTACTTAGAAAAGAAAGCACTAAATTTGGGGCTCACAGTTCCAGAGGGTTAGAGTCCATGATCATTATGGTGGGGAAATGGAAGGAGGCATGGTGCCGGAGCAGTAGCTGAGAGCTTGCTTACATCTGATCCACAAGCAGGAGGCAGAAAGAGCTAACTGGGAATAGTGTAAGGTGCTTGTGGAGGTCAGAAAATGGCGTAGGATCCCCTGGAACTGGAATTACAGATGGTTGGGAATCAAATCCAGGTCTTCTGGAAGAGCAGTCAGTGCTCTTAACAGCTTAGCCATCTCTCCAGGCCCCAAAAAGTGCTTTTAAAAATTCAGTGATGGGCTAGGGAATGTAGCCCAGCTAGTAATGTGCCTGCCTGGTGTGCACAAAGTCCTGGGTTGGATTTCCAGCACCACATAAAAACTGGTGTGGTGGCACATGCTTATTCCCAATACTTGGGGGTTAGAGGCAGAAGAATCAAGAGTTCAAGGCTGTCCTTGGCCACATATCAGGATTGAGGCCAGCCTGGGCTACAGGAGACCCTGTCTCAAAAGAAAAGAAGAAAAGTCAATGAGAAGTGTAGTAATTATTATTTTGCATTTTTACAAATCTCTTTAGTGTCTGGCTTCATTAAAAACAGCTGAATTCTTCAGTCTGTCCTAAGATCTGATTTTTGTTGGACCTATGTGAAGAAAATCTGGTGTTTCACAAATGTGGGGCAAGAAAACGGCAGGGCCTTTTCACAGCCTCTTCACAGTCCCAGATGCTTTCCTTTGCTGTAGCACCCAAAGGCAATGAGTGGCACTTTCCTCAACCCCAGACGCAGTGTGGGGTGTGCACCAGCTGGAGGAATGTTTTCATGTGCGATTACTTGAAAACTGAGACTGACCTTGCTCTCCAAATGGCTCTCACAACACGCCTCCAACATCCGGGAACTCCTTCCCTGCTCATCTTTCAAATGGTGACACACTCCGTTATCTACTAAGCCTTGAATGTGGTGGTACCTCTGGCCACATCAACAGAAGTATCTCTATGCATTGCCTCCTAGAGCCAGGACACATTTTCCTATTTTAATTTTCACTCCAAAACTGGTATCTTATCATTGTAACCCCAGTTCCAAGGGTAACAGAGACAAGAAGAGTACCGGGCTTGCTGGCTGTCAGCCTAGCTAAGTATGAGCTCTAGCTTCCGAAATGACCATGCCTCAAAGGAATAGGCAGAGAGTGAGCAAGGAGGACACTGATGCCCTCTTCTGGCTTTTGCTCACACACACACAGGCACATATATTCACACACATACACACACACACTTGCACAGAGTACAGTTGGGTACAGCCTGAGTCACACTTTTCCTGTCTTTCTGTCATCATTGAAAATGTCAGCAAGACAAAAAGAATAATACTGATGATGATTATTATGAAAATAATACAGGCCATGTGAATCTTTTCTGGTTTATTTGCTCTGAGAGTTTTACTGTGTAATCCTGGCTGACCTAGAACTCACAGAGGTAGACCTGCCTCTTCCTCCTGAGTGCTGAGATCACAGATGTGAGCCATGGCCTGCTCCCTGTGAGTCAGTCTTCTGAGTCTTGGGACATTGTCAGAGGCCTGCAGACCAGAAGAGCCAAGGATAAAGAAAGACAGACGCTGTGGGAAGCCAGAAGTGAGACACCACAGGCTCCAGTCTTTGGAGTTCCAGGGCGCTGCTGAGCCTTAAGGACCAGCCGTGCAGACGCTCAAAACCCAAGAGCAGGATTATTTGCAGCTACCGAGAGTACACACATCCGAGGCCCAGCCAGGAACTTTGAGACTAGCACGTGTTGCCTGCTGCTGGAAATTGTGGATTACAACAGCTGCCTTGGGCCAGGTGGCTGGATAAAGCCCAGGGTAACAAGCTCCTAGCCAGAGCACCTGGAGCTGTAAGCCTCCATCTTCTACAGTCTGGAGTCACAGGGCCCTGGCTCTCGGGGCTTGAGCCACAAGTCTCTGACTGTGCCAGTCCAGCCCTGGGCCTCGCATACTCAAGCACTAGGACAACAGCGATGGGGTCCATCCCAGCTGATTCCTCTGAGGTCACAGCAGGACCATTGACTGAGTGATGACAGCTGAAAGCCGTCTAGTGTGGGGGAGGGTGTGAGGCTGGCCTTTTCAAGGATCCTCTTTATGGCTCCTCTCAGCGATGTCTATTTCACAGACAGGTAAACCGAGGTCCAGGAAGAAAGTGGATTCCCTTTCAGATCACAGTGGGAGGCTACAACAGAAAAGCCATCAGATTCCTGGAATGTTGTCTCCCCCCCCACCAGGAAGGGGAAGGAAGCTCACAATGTTGCTTCCTTCTAGATTTTTCCATCTTTAGGCCTTACTCCATGTCAGGCCCAGAGAGGGGGTTTCTCTGAGCATAGACTATTTTTAACTCACAACAGCTGTGGGAGGAAGGAGACACAAGCCCATTTTACAGCTAAGGAAACTGAGGCTCCGGAAAGTTAACTGGCTTAGAGCTAAATAACTAGTGGGGGCAGAACTAGGGAGGGACCTCGGCTGACCCCGCGACACAGCCGCCTGCGAGGAGGCAGCTTTAAGGCGGTAGGGAAGGAAAGGGGCACCGTGAGAAGGGCATGGGGTAAGGAAGACTTCAGAAAAACCCCGCCTTTCCTCCCATCCTCAGAATCCCAGGCTCCTGGCCCTGCCTATCTCTGAGCTTCTTTATGGCCGTGGCATTTGACATACGCTGTTCCTTCTACCTGGACCAATGTTCCTAACACAGGAGTGTATTATTTACCCTTCAAGGCTTAGCTCATGTGCCTCTTCCTTCCGGAAGCTCTCCTGGACTAGAAGGGTTTTCTCATGGTCCCTGGACCTCCACCTTCTTCCATGGGCATGTTGATTATGCTGGACTACCACGATGGACCAGAGGCTTCTGAGGTTCTTCAGCCAGGGACCGTTTCCAGGAGAAGGGAAGCCCCTGGCTCTGGCCCCACTGGGACTGCCTAAGAGGATTCCTTTGGGAGTGCGTTCTCCCCAGTTGGACCTTGCTCCAGTATTCCCACAGCCAAGAGGACTACAGCCCCATGGGGTTTAGCAGCTGAACCAAGTTCCCGGTCCCTGACTCTCCTGTCCTGTTTCCAATGTTGCCAAGTGAGGGGCAGGGACCTGGAGCCCTCAGCCTGGCTCTTGAGGGTATCAGAGAGGAGAACTCTGTCTCTAATGAACACTGCCCAGGGTGAGGGGAGGAGGTGTGGGACATCCAGAGTGCCAGGAGGGCCAGGAGGGCTCGGAGTCCCATGATGCAGAAGGGTGGGAACCTGGGGAGAAGTGGACCATGGATCTTAGAGGCAGCAGTGGGTGGTGGAGGGGGAGGCAGGAGGTTCCCTAGGGACCAGGGCTAGCATTTCTTTCTTTCTATCTCCTGCCCTCTTGCTTTCTTCTCCTTGGTCTTCACAAGCTTTCTGAGGAGTCAACCCTGAGTGGCACAGGGCAAGATGGGTCTGAAGTCACTATTGAGGAAGTGGAGACAGAGACACTGAAGGCATGGGACCTACTTCCCGACCCAGGAGGCCACTGCTCCAAGACCAGCTAGGCAGGGTGGCACAGCTCTAGTGATGGCTTGGATACCTCATGTAATAAACCCAGAGCCCCACACTGGGAGCTCCCAGACAAGGCTTGCTTGAGTCTTGCCAGCCCTCCCAAGCAAGCAAGGAGGTTGGCCCTTAGAGCCAGATGCCTGGGCTCAGCTCCCTCATTCTCAACTCTGACTGTCAGCCTTCAGAACGGCCCCCGCACTCTAAGCAGGTGCCACCACACCCCCTCTGACACATCCCATGTCCAGCTACCACGGGGATCTGGCTAAGTTCATTTTGTTCCCAATGTCCTTTGGGAAAATATTCCCTCATCATCTGCAGGCTCCCAGCCTTCCAGGACCAGCTCTCAGTGGGTAGCACACACCCTGGCACTGGCCTCTGCCCACTCTCCGTATCATGCCGATGCCTTGACAGAGCACTGGCAGAGCCTCTGGCCTGCAGCCCCGCGACAGATCCAACTTCCTATAGGCACAGTCAACCTCCGGGCTGGCACTGTTTTCCAGAGGTATCCAGAAGCAGTCTGGAGGCTTTCTGAGGACATGGAACCAGTGCACAAATAGGATGTCCTGGGGACCTCTTCCCAGGCCCTCTTTGAGAACCCTGGCTACATTCTGGCCTCCAGTCCTGCATTTGAGATTATTCCTCTCTGGCATTCTGTTGGAATTGTTAGTTTCCACTTGAGAAAGACAATGGAGAGAGAGAATCATCTTGTTCACAGACTTGTGATGAGGAAGCATCTTAGACAGGCTGCCAAAACAGGACCCAGACTCAACATCCCCAAGCCCTCCCTATCTACGGCCTGGTCTCAGCTGAACAGATGGCAACTTCCTACCTGCTGGCAGAGGAAGCTGGTGGGAGACACGGGGGTGGCGGGGCCACTATCCACGAAGTGGCCAATCCTCCTTGGGTCTTGCGTACCTGGGCTTCTTGCATACCTCAGCATCCTTTGCTGACTAGAAGCCCCAGAGGACAGTTTTCATGTGGTCTCTCTGCCTCTGTCCCATCACCTTACCAGGCTCCACTTCAGCCAAGCCGACCTAGTAGACCTCTCTGCTCCCCTTCCCAAGGACCCTGTGCTTCTTTGTCCCTGTCCCTGGAGACCACATCCACTGTCAGCCCAGGGACCAAATGAACTCTGCTCCTCCCCCGCAAACCCACTCTGAGTGAGCATGAAGCTGGGGTGGAGCAGGTGGGCTGTACAGGACTGTGAGAGATGTCCCACCGTGAGGTGAGCCACATGGTCAAGGTATCTGTCTTAGGGTTACTATTGCTGTAATGAAACACCGTGACCAAAAAGGAAGTTGGGGAGGAAAGGGTTTATTGTAGTCCATCATTGAAGGAAGTCAGGGCAGGAACTCAAGCAGGGCAGGAACCTGCAGGCAGGAGCTGATGCAGAGGCTGTGGGAGGGTGCTGCTTACTGGCTTGCTCAGCCTGTTTTCTTATAGAACCCAGGACCATCGGCCCAGGGATGGTACCACCCATCCCTCTCCCACTGATCACTGATTAAGAAAGTGCCTTACAGCCAGATTTTATGGAGGCATTTTCCCCACCTGAGGTTCCCTCCTCTCTGACAACTCTAGCTTGTGTCAACTTGACATAAAATTAGCCAGGACAACATTTGTGTCTACCCAATACTGGCAACCATTTATCCCTCCTTGTGATGGCCCCAGGGATGAAAGTCCTGGGGTGGTTCTATGTCAGCACCCCATCCCCACACTGGACCACCTGTCCTCTCCCTGACCTTGAATTGAAAGGGCACCCATAGCTCCATCTTTTCTGATGGAGGTAAAAGGTGGCAGTCCAAGTCACCTCGGAGGGTGGGGCAGGAGCTGAGCTGCAGACAAGTGCTCATACAAACAACAGCACGGGCTGCTGTTGCAGAAGTCAGGACAGCTTGTTCCCACAGCAGGACCCCAGGGAGCCCAGCCTGGCCACACCTTGGCTACACTGGACTGTCATCTGTCCAGCTGCATCAGTGACCCCATCACCCTGGCCCAGCTGTTTTTCTCCTGTGTAATGGGAGATGGAACAAGGCAGTTCTTGCCATTATTTGGTTCCATCTCCTGCTCCGGGACTCTCCCAAGCTACAGGAAGGGAGGAAACACCCCCTACCCCTTGACTCCTCTGGCTCAGGCCATCACATTCCCTGAGACTTCATGGGGGGCTCGCTGGGTAAGAAGGGTCCTGACCTGACCCTGTGCCACTTAGCTGCCACCCTCAGAGGTCAGACCCAGCTCCTAGCTGGAGTGACAGAGGAGCCATCATGAGGACCTCTGGTTCCTGGAACATTCATTCTACCAGGCATATCTGGTGTCTCCTGTGGAGCAGCAAATTGAGAAATAGCCACAAATATTAAAGATGATGGAAGTGTGAGACTGGGGGATAGTAAATCACTAGTTCAAGGCCAAAGGACGAGGGCCAGGACCAGCTACTGGCTCAGCTACCCCAGCCCAGGTGCCATTGCACACAGAGGGGAGTCACACTCCTAATGCATCTGCTGGTGTCTCGGGCTGAGCCCCTCCTGGCTGCCAATGGCTCCTTGGACATTGCAGGTGGAAAAACAGTTGTGGTGTTGGCTGGGGTGGCTGGAGGGCCTGAGTCTCCTCTTCCAAGTCCTGCAGTGCCAGGCCTGGCTGACAAACATGGGAGGGAAGGAGGGAGGGAGGGAGGGAGGGAGGGAGGGAGGGAGGGAGGGGTGGAAGGTCTACTCAAGGGTGGGAGCGGCCTCATGGATCTGGAGGGGGGAACTGCTGGCTTCTAGCCCCACAGTCTGGAAGATGGGGAGCCCCAAGACACACTAGCTAATTTCTCTCCCAACAAGCAGATGACAGGGTGTTAACTAAGCACCTGCTGAGTGTCTGCAGCCTTGTTCTGGAACTGTGTCAAAGGCACAGGCTCTGGGCCTGCCACTTACACCTGGCAGGAAGGAACAGTGAAGCCAGAAGTATCTAGAATGTGCTTGTTTCCAGCACCCCAGGAATCCTCTCTGGACAGATGAAGCCAAGCCTCAGAGAGCACCACAGGGGCTCAGCAAGGCACCCAAAGTCAAGCCATGGAGTTCAGTATCTCGGCAAGCTCTAGGCTCGTAGGGGCCATCTTGGGGACAGATGGCCTTGTTAAGTGCTTACTTGCCAGGCTGTTCCCAGGCCCACCTGACCCTCCTTTGGTTCCTCAGTGTGGTCAACATCAGAGAAATGGTACCTGTGGCTTCAGGTCGGGGAGCAGCTTTCAAGGGTCCCTCAGCTGGAAAAGGCAGTGCTGGGACTCCTCCTGCCCCTGATCATCTGGCCTCAGATGATCATAGCTATCCCCAGATCTCCCCTGAAACCTACCATCATTTAGATCATGAGAGGTTGCTGTCTTGGCAGGGCACAGTGGGGTCAGGGCCCTGGCTGGGGGGCGGGGGCAGAGGAAGGGCTCCACTGCCTGCAGAGGACAGCTGGGAGCTGGACCTTGGCTGACACCATCCTCTCTTTTACAATGGTGCGTTATTTATCTAGCTCAGCCACACAGTGAACTCCCTAGATAATTCTGGCCCCTTCTTCTAAGCAACAGCACTGTTAGAATTTGACGGTTGCAAAAGGAAGCGAAGCCTATGCAGTATCTCTCCGTATTCCCAAAGAGTTTGATCATGGCTGACACTTGCCGGCCCCAGAATGAGACAGCAGGGGCCCCATGCGGTGAACTAGGTGAGACTCATGCACCTGCACAGATGGCCCCTGCATTAGCCAGGTTGTGTTGCTATCGAGGTGGCACATGCAGACCATCACTTGTACCCAACTAGGCTCTTGTCCCAATCTCCTCCAAGAATGCAGTGGGAAGACAGCACCGAGTAGGTATGTACAAACAGGAGATATTTCATTATCATTCACAATCAATAGCCTTAAATGAGGGAAAGGAATTTAAATTGACTGTCTCACAGACATCTGGAAGTTGGGAAATGAAGCATGGGGGTTCAGAGGCCAGGGCAGGGATGTCTCCTATCAAGTCCAGTTCTAGAAGATAGTTCTACAGATCTTTCTGCCCAAGGCAGAGGCCTCAGGGGTGTGTGTGTGTGTGTGTGTGTGTGTGTGTGTGTGTGTGTGTGTGTAGGAGGCTCCATCTCCTGGGAGTCCATCTCAGGCAAATCCTTTCTTCATCCTCAGTTGAATTCTGATGCCCTCCCTAATTGACTGACTATGGGCAGGGAAATAAGAGTGTAAGTGAAGCCCAGTCAGGGAAGAGCTGTCAGACCTGGAGGGGAAGAGGAAGAACACCCCACACCCCAAACCCCACCCCAGAGCACACCAAGTGCTGCTAAATGCTCACAATCAGGCTTGCCAGTCTGTCTGCGGATGCTTGTTAAAATGTTTCCCACAGTTCCCTTGGCCTGCCATTTCCCTGTTCTGTTCAGCCAGGGCTTTCTGTGGTTTCTGCAGTGGCTGCTGCACGAATAGCTATCAGCTGTCAGGAGACGGTGGCTCCGTCCTGGAGTCCTGCGGACACCTAACACTGAGGCAAAATACCCGAGGCTGAGTAGCTTTCTAAAGAAAAGAGCCTTATTGGGTTCACAGTCCTAGAGCTTGGGGGCGCGGCTCCACCTGGCTCTGGTGACCACCTCGTGACTGAGGACATCGTAGCGGTAGAGTGTGTGTAAGAAGAGGTCACACCACCAAGCAGGCAGCCAGAGGGTGATTCAGGAGACAGGCTCTGGCTCTAAAGAGAACCATTTGGGGGTCCCATGAGACCTACCCCAGTTGCTTCTGGGGCAGCATGTCCAGGAATCCTAGCTTCCCCTGCCCAGGCTCTACCTTGTAAAGATCCCACCATCTCTACACAGCCAGCTAAGCACCAGGCCCCTACACAGGAACCCTTGGATAATGAAAGCCACATGGAAACCAGGGCAGTCCCTTCTGCTGTCCTGGTACTTGTGTCTTCTGCTCTGAGAGGCTGTATCACATCCTTTGATACTGTTGCACTGTTATTTTTTTTCCCCCCTGGAAAGCAGAATGCCCGTTGGAAGCACCTGGGGGTGACGGGAAGGTCAGCATCTCTGCTGTGAGCAGAGTTAACAGCAGAGGATGTTTATCACATGGATACATCCTAACAAATACCTCTCAAACTCTGGAGACCACACAATGATTGAAACTACAGGCTTGACAGGCATGGCTGTCAGCCTGCATAGCAATTGCCAGCCAGGTAGTGAAGGGCTTCCTGGAGACACTTACCTGCTCTCTGCTGGAAAGCTGCCCTATTCACAAACCTACTGTACCTCCTGTGTAATCGCAGCTTCTAGAGTTATGCAATGTGTAACCTGTGCAGCTCTTCACAGTAGCCCTATTGTGAAATGACCAGGATTCTTTTTCTTCTTGCATACCAAAAACAGACTTTCTGTTTGTGGTAGGAAATACGGTTGTTCTAAACGTAATAACTCGATAGACAAGGTCCCTTCTCCCATCCTAAAGTGAAAATGTATAACGACTCTGTTCCAGTTTGTGACATGTATCACTAAACTGTAACCAAGGAACATGTATCAGTCACCTTGGGCAAGATTATGCTCTATAACAAGTCAGCCCAAGGCCTCCTTAGCCCAGACACAAGAAAGGTTTATTTCTTACTGTCCTTGGATTCTAACTGGATTCAAGCCCTCCTCATCCTGAGATTTCAGAGACCCACAGTGTCCAGCACTACAACTTGAAGTGTACTCTCAGCATTGTGCTGGGGGAACATGCAGGACTGGGCACCAGCTCTTAAAACATCCACAGGAAATCCCTCAAACCACTGGGCTCACAAGTTCATAGAACAAGTGTGTACCGCCACATCAGACCTCGGAGGGAACAGAGAGGGATATTGCTGCCCAGTCTTGAATGACACCATGCTTCTGGGACGGCAGGAGTGGCTGGGGCTGGGCCCAGACCCCAGAGTGGAACTTCCTCAAGGAAGGAGCAGGGTGCCAGCTGGCCCCAGAGAAGTGCCCAGGGCAGCAGCCAAGGGTCAGTCAGCCTGGAGGGGAGACATCATGGAGTAGCTCCCCAGTCTCCAGATGGACGTTGTAGCCAGCTGGACCCCCAAAGGACCCAAAGGGACAAGAACTCCTGGCTAGGAACAAACACACACTCCAGCCAAGGAAGAGTGTAGGTATGGCCTGCCTATCCGGATGCTTCAGATATAGAGCCCGAGTGTTGGCTCTCACTTCTGGTTCTTGGGTGGCTATGGGTGACAAAGGGGTTTAGGCATAAGGAATAGCCATCAGCTTAGCGTCTTTCAGGTGGCTTTTCCTGATCAGGCTTGGATCAGCCAAGGGTCCTGTTCAAGTTTATGGTACCCATTGAGAAACTAGGCGGAGGTCCAGAGTGCCCCAGAGCCAAGAGTGCCACCTTTGAAGCATCTGCCCTCCCCAGGCACTCTTGAGGTTCTGAAGGCCTTGGGGAAAGAGCAGAGTTCCTTTAAAACAATGATGGGCGTGACCACGATCAAGCAACTGGGGAGCAGATTGGGCGGCTGCCGGCTTGTGTTTAAGTACATTCCTAAGCTACGAAAGAAGAAATAAAAGTGGTCCCTTGTCTGAGAGCTAAGAGACAGCAATATTGTGGTATAACTAGGACCAGATGGGCACTGGGTATTTCCAAAGGCGTTTAGCATATTAGACAAAATAGCCTTGCAGACACACACTATAACTGTCTGGCTGCCTGCGTATCAGTTATGGAGACAACAGAGCAGCAGGCTGTGCCTTGGCTGGAGGAGGGTGGAGAGGATCAGCCTCTCTGGGCTCTGCCCAGTCCCCTCTGCCCAGTTTGAGCCCTGGACATGGCCCCACCACCACCGTCCGGGAACAGCAGAGTCAGAACTGTAAAGGGGCTGGAAGGGTTTCTGAAACTGCTTAGCCAGACTGGTCCAAAGGCCCAAACCTTCCACTGACATACTTATTGGGGTACAGGGAGCCCATGTTCCCCAGGGCACTCGGGGTGGAGCTAGAGCAAGCAGAGCAGCTCTAAGACACCTGGACTCTTCTACCCTGGCCAGGAGACTTCTGCTATGGCCAGTGAGGCACATAGTCCCCATTGAGTGGACATGGGAATAAAGCCACTTTATATCCCCCCCCCCGACATTCAGGGGTGCCTCAAAGCCAGACCACTCCAGGCAGTGCTGGCTGTAAGGATGCCCCTCTCACTCCAAACAAGATATTCTTGGTCAATATGGTAAGAACTGAGTCCTTTTGGTGTGGTGTGCCAGGTATCAGGGGACCAATAGGCCCATGTGGCCATGAGGGAAAGCCTGGCCTCTGCCTCCCTGAATCTGCCTGCACCCTGTGGTCTCTAGAGCCTGCTTGGGGCAAGGCTCTCTGTCTCTTTGGGCCTTGGGTCCCCTGACTCTGCGTGAGACTGTTACTACGATAAAACACTGACCTAAAACAACGTGGAGAAGAGAGGGTTTATTTCAGCTTAGAAGCAACAGTCCATCACTGAGGGAAGTCAGGGTAGAAACCCAAGGCAGGAACCGAAGCAGACACCATGGAGGATGCTGCTTGCTGGCTTTCTTATACAGTCTAGGCCTACCTGCCCAGAAGTGGCACCACCCGTGGTGAGCTGAGCCCTCCCACACCTATAGGCCTCATACACTCATCTACAGGTCAATCTGAAAGAGACAATTCCTCAATTAAGTTCCACCTTCCAGGTGACTTTAGTTTGAGTTAAGGAGACAAAACCTAACTAGCTTAGAGAGGTTCAGGATCATGAGGATCCTTACCGTGCTGATCCTGGGCCTGACCTTGGATCGCTTCAGCAACACAGCAGCTGGAGTCCTGCCCTCAAGAAATATGGAGTACAGTGGGAAGACAGATAGATACAGTCTATGGCCCAGCATCCAGCACAGGGCCTGGCGTCCAGCAAATCAGGTAGCAGTCACTGAGCTCTGCACTGAGGGAAGTGAAGGCCAGTGATTTACCCTGTCAGTGACCCAGGCCATTGGTGACAGAACTAGTTGTCAGATGCAGTTTTGGCACCTAAGTGGGTTTGTTCACCTGTCAACCTGAGGGCCTGGTACTTACATGACCCCATTTTACAAATGGGGAAACTGAGGCACCAAGTGCTCTCTCTCTCACACCTGCCTGAAGGACAGAGGCAAAGCTTGAGCCTGCTCTCCATCATGCTCACCTGCTTCTGGAGGGGAGCCACCGTCTCAGGACAAGCAGTGTCAACGGTGGTTTCTGGCTGGGGTGGCCAGCGGGGCCTGAGGTGAGGGACATAGGCCAGTGCATTGCCTGTCTGGTCTCCTTCAGCATCAAGCCAAACCTGGGAATGAAGGAGTTAATGCCTACATCGATGGGAGGTGGGGCCAGGGGAACTGAGGCACAAATAGTGATGCCATTTGCCCACAGTAGCTAACAACTGGATTCCAGGCCTAAATCCAGACCATGGTGCCTGAGAAGGCAGCTGCCCCCTGGGCCAGGGGCAGAGACTGCTATAGTCACAAGAGCTTCAGAGAGGTTCCCAGAGGCCAGCCCTTGTCCCCGCAGCTGATATGTAAGTATTGTTAGCTGCCCAGGCCTTACCCAGTCCCCAGGTGAGTATAGAGGTAGAGGTTTCAGCCTGCTCTGCCACCTAGTGCCCAGGCTCCCGACTGACTGAGAAACAACTCTGCCAGTTTCTGCATTGAAAAAGAGGGGAAGTAGTGGCATTGTGCACCTACTCTATGCCAGCTCGCTTTCATTATCTCAACAGTCCTAACTAAAGATGTTCAGAGGTGGGATATAATCTGTCTAGAATCACACTAGAGGTTATGTGTAGAGAGAATTCAAGCCCGGGATGGCCATGCCCCACCCCACCCCTCAGACAGTTCATGGTTCCTCCCTGCTCAGGCCCTAATGACAAGCAGAACCAAGGAAAGTATCCTGATGGTGGCAGAGCCATTTAGCCAGCTGCCTGTGGCCTTAAGAACGCCTGCAGACTTCCCTGAGCCTCAGTTTACAGGCTAGACAGTAGAGCCTCCGAGGTTGTTAGGATGAGCAAAGCTTTGCAGGGTGGCGAGGCTGGGGAAGGTGGCTTTTGGGGTCTCCCACACCCATCATGTCAGGTCCAGCACAGTGCATGTACAGCATAACCCCACCCCTGCCACCCCTAGCCCCACAGGGAGTGGAGTGTAAGAGGGGAAAATCTCAGGAGGTGGGGACCAGAAGAGCACAGAGCCAAGAGGCTCCACAGTGTCTTAGGACGGTATCCACCTCCTAGAGGCCTGTCCAGTTACAGCGCAAAGGCCATCTATGTGCTCCCAAAGCCATGAATACAAGCTCAGGTGATCTCCAGGCCTTCTGGTTCTCTGCACATACCCACCCATGGGTACCTCTTGGTACTACAAAACATCTGGCTGACAGTCAGTTCACCCTTCAGAAAACCTAGTGTGCTTTCCACATGAACCTTTCAGAAGTGGCAACCCCCTGCATTCAGCCCTACAACCCCCACCTCCACCCAGTGCCATCATGGCTGACATTTTCCCAGGTTCTCCATCTGGTCTGGGCCATAGGAGTGCAGCCACCTGCCTCTCTTAGGATGGCTGGTAAGCTGGGAGCTGGTGGGGTCAGAAGACAGTGTATGAGGAGACTACATCTCACCAAGACACGTTTTGCCAGAGAACCAGCTGTGAGAAAAGGCACCATAATAGGGTCAGATGACATGGGTCCATTCCTCTCCCCATGACTGAACTGTGACCATGAATGTGTTACTTTATGTCTGTGTTCTTATCTGAAAAATGGTGCAGAGGAAGCTGGGGATATGGAAGCAGGGTGGTGCATTAATTCCTGTCTTTGAACTCTCTACTAGGGCCTTGTTAGGCTAGACTTAGGGTGCCCTGCTAGGGCCCCTACAGCTGGGCACTGCTGTTCCTACCCCATGGGAAGACAGCTGACTCCAGAGAGGAGATCCCTTCTCCCTGTCTCCAACAGCTTGGTAGCCAGGCAGGCCACTGTGCTGGGATCTGTGGTGATGAGGCTGAGGAGGCCACATCCAGGCAACACATGCTTAGTGCCGGGCTCTGGTTGCCACCTGCATCACCCTCCCAGCTCCACACACACACCCTCCCAGCCCTGCCAGCTAAGGACAAGGGGGGCTGCCAGAGCCAAGGCCCCCACAGCCGGGCCCAGGCCAACAGGACTTTGCAGGTAGTGAGTGAAGCTCTAGTCTACCCAACTCATGGGCACAGAGGACTCCACTTCATCAACTGAGAGGGGGGAAATTCCTCAGGAGAGTACCCAGAGAAGTTACGGAGTCACATCTGGGCATGGCATCTGAGCTGCTGTGAGCAGAGGGTGCCAAGGACTGATGTCTTTCCAGGTTCTCTCTCCAGAGTCCCAGAACCTCCAGCCAGCTTCTGCCCTTGATCACAGCAGCCCACCAGCCTCTGCAAAAGTTGACATGTTCTCCTAGGGTTGTTTCCTTTTTAATCTTTATTTCTATTTCTCTAAACTAGGCTGACTCATCTGTAGCCAAGGATGGCCTAGAACTCACCATCAAGTACAGGCTTACCTTGCTCTGTCAAATAATCCCACTTCAGCCTCCTGAGTGCTGGGATTACAGGTCCAGCTCCAATGATTTCCTATTTTGTTAATTTAGAGACAAGTTCTCCTGTAGCCCAGGCTGACTTCCAAACTTGATTTGTAGCCAAGGATGACCTTGACTGATCTGTCTCCGCTTCTCGAGATCTGAGATTACAGATGTGCAAGACCACCCTGATTTTATGCAATGCTGGGGATGGAGCCCAGGGACTCATGATAGGTACTGTACCAGCTGAGTCACACCCCCAGCCCTCCCCTGGGATAATGTTCAGACAGCAATTTACATGGGGCCCAAATCTGAACACTTGCCTCCAGTGGGCATGATGCTTCTGCTGGTACAAGCTGCTGGGTGCAGCAAAACCTACACGGTGTCTTTCAGAGAGGCATTTGGACAAGTCTTTTTGCAGCCCCCATTACACAAATGAGGAGATAGCTTGCAGACAGCCTGAGGCGAGACTTTGGTTCAAATCATCACTCTTCCACTTCAGGACTTTCATCAAGGAGCTAACTAACCCATCCCTGCCTCCTTTTTTGTACCTATGAAATGGGTACAAATGTAAATCCTGCCACCCTGAACCAATGCCAACCTTTATCCATGTGCTCACACCCTCCTGCCCCCTTTATGTCTCAACACAGTTCTCATCCAGCTGTGCCACTGGGACATGCCTGGTTACTCTGCAAGCTGACACACTTCTGCTTTCTCTGCCTGCTGGGAGGCCCACCCCGGGGACAACACATCCCTGTGTGTTCCAACTGCTTCACAGGTCTGTATGACCCCTCCACCCACTTCCCTGGCTGGGCCCCGCCCACTGTGCAGAGCCACCATCCCAGCCTAGATCTGCCTGCCGGTCATCCCTCACTTTCCCAGATCCCAACCCCAGTGATCTTAACGCCAGAGATGCCACACCTACTCTGACTGGTAAGCAACTCCTGACCTTCACCCCTGCAAAGGATGAGCCTCAAGCTTCCACAGCGGACAGAGCAGGGTTGTAATCCTGCTCATACTCAAAAGACATTCCTCAAACTCCCCACCCTCCTTCTGGGGCCTCAGTTTCCTTATCTGCTAAAATGGGAATTGTGCTATCCGCAGGTCTCCATCAACTGGAAAAAACAAACAAACAAACAAAAAAACAACCCATCTTGGGCAGCTGCCCTGGTCAAATGTCTGGATTGGTGAATTTTGAATCTTTATTCCAGTGGTCCTCTGGAGGCAGGACTGTCTACCTCAGAACACACAGAAACAACCTGGAGCCTGAATGGTATTCTGATGGAAACTCCACAATGACAAACTCTGTCACCATTCCCCAGTGTCCTGGGAGATACCTCCAGTCAGATGCGGAGAGGCCATGGCAGAGGGGTGGACTGTGGGGTCTGGTCCAGGTCAGTGGTTTGGACAATTGGTGACTTTGGCATCCTCCCCACTCCAGCAGAGGGAGTATGAAGGACGCCATGGAGGCTGTGGGAATACTCCACATGGTAATGAACATGAGTCCTGTAGTTGGGGCAGATCCAGGGCAGGAGAAAGCCCAGTTGGCCCACATCCTCCTACCCCTGTGCCTTCGGTTAAGTTGGCAATCACTGGCTAGGGGTGGGTGCTTTCCTGCCTAGGTCATGGAGAGCCCTGGCTGTCCCCTTCAGGGTAAAATGGCCAGAGGGCCACAGACGGAGGTGGAAACCGGCACTTTGGGTAAGGCCAATGGAAACTGTCACCCAGGGTCTGTGCAGCCACCACACTTAAATGTCACATTTGCTGCCTTCCCAGCAGGAAGTCCCAACTAGGGCTGGCTTGGCCACCAGCCTCCACAGGACTCCTACCGGCTGGGCCCCACCTTCCTCTCCTCTCCATCCTGGTCAGCAGCCCCTTAAAAATTCCAGTTTGGAGGGTCACTACTGAGCTAAACATTCCCCCAAACTTGCCCCCAGGCTGAACAGAGTAGATTACTGGCAAAGTGGGAACCTCGGGCATCCTCAATGTCCCACCCCATCACCATAGAGGGGCTTGGGAAAAAACAGGTCTGGACCTTGATTTATTGAGGGGAACCCAAACTGGAGAATCCCAGCTTTCCTTCCTTAGGCCTCCACATCCATACCAGGAACTCCTGCCTGTTGGCTGAGAACCCAGCGCCCCCTGGAGGCTGGTTATGGAACTTTCCTCAGACCCATGGGCACCATCACCCAGAAGGCCCTCTCCAGACTGAAGTGAGGGAATGAACCCACCAGGTCAGGGAGGGCCCATCTTCTGGTTGATCTGGACAGCAGGCTACCATATCTCAGAGGTCCCTCCCTGCAGCTCTCCTTCCTGACTCTTCATGACCTGCCTGTATCCCATAAGGGATCCTCCCTGGGACTCAGCTCTTCCACCCCAAGGCCCAGAGACCCTTGGGCACCTGGTGGAGGAGTGGCCAGCAAGGCTGGCTCCTGCTCTTCCTGCCCCTCCACGCTCACTGGCAGCTGTCTTCACAGCAACAAACACAGGCGGGTGGGCGGGTGGACGGGGTGGGGGACAGGTATGGTAATGTTCTGTGGGTAGCCGTCAGGGCACAGCACAAGGAAGCAGGGGGATGTTTGAGTTCTGTGCCGAGACGCAGGGAAACTCAGGCCCAATGAGCCCCAGGTCATGCAAATTGAGGATGGAGTCGGCGATAATGCGGGCCGTGCGCTTCTGGTACCCACCCGAGGTCACCATCAGGATGGGTATATCGTGGGCTCGGACCAACCGGAAAACCACTTCATCCCGCTTCACAATGCCCTGTGGGAAGACAGCGGGAAGGTGAGCTCAGACAGGCCCGAGTACCATTATAAGTCTAGCCCTGCTCTGAACTGCTGCTTTAGCTCATCGCCTCCAGACATAAGGCTGCCCATCTTTTCTGTTGCTGTCAAAAACCTTAGAGCATGGCTTCCCTGCCCCACAAGAGCCAGGACACACAGCTTGGCAGACAGACAAATGCCCCAAATGGCCCCCAGGGTCAAGATTTCTGGGCTGATGGACACATGTCCTAGGCGGCCTAGGGTCAGTGTTGTGGTTTGAATATGAAATGTCCCCCCACAGGGTCATGTGTTAGAATACTTGCTTCCCAGCTGGTGATGCTGTCTGGGGTGGTTCTAGACCTTTAGTTAGCAGAGCTTGCTGGAGGAAGGATGTCACTGTGGGTAGGTAGGCTTTGACATTTCATAACTGGGCTCCACTTCCTGTTCTTTTTCTCTACTTCCTGTGTGCAGATGAAATGTGGTCTTCTCTGCTTCCTGCTGCTATGCTTTCCCCACCATAATTAACGGTATTCCCTCAGGAACTGTGTGGGAGTCAGAGTGAACCCTTTCTCCTCTAAGCTGCCACATTTATCAGGGCAATCTACTACAGCAACATAAAGTAACTAATGACAGTCGGAATGTGACCTCGGCTATGGGCAGATCCCCCAAGGTTAGGACGTACCGCTGGGCTGATGGACAGCCCCCCAAGGCGGTCCCCCTCCAGGACGTCTGTGCCTGCATTATACACCACCACATCGGGCAGGTGCTCCTGGAGGGACCTCCTCACGTTCCTCTCCACTTTTTCCAGGTATTCCTCATCTTCTGTACCCCACTCCAACTCCACCTTCCGCCTGATGGCCTCTGGGAAAGAGACACAGATAGCTTCAAGTACACGGAGGGGAAAATGAGGCTGAGGATGGGAAAGACGCGGGGACCTGTTGATGCCCACAGCAGGACCGACCCCATCTCAGCCTGGCCTCTCAGTTCACCAAAGCTGAGTGGCAAAGGGGTACCCATGGGAGGGCAGGTGATGAAAGCCGAGACTCTTCAGTCTTGAGGACCTACAGACCTATCCTCAGGCCCTACCAACAATGGACACACCCCCTTCATATTCAAGACCAAATAGTCCAGAGTCAGCTTAGGCAGAACCAGTGGTACAATGGGCATAAATGGCTTTGCCCTGTTTTCATCTTAACTGTCCCCCAAAGGTCCATCTGTTGAAGGCTTGGTTCACAGCCCATGGTACTGCTGATGACTGGACCTTTAAGAGGCTGAGCCAAGTGGAGGAAGGGATGTTACTTGGGAGTGATGTATCAGGACCATGCCTCTTCATGTGTCTCTTTGCCTTCAGCCATCATGAGGTAAAAAGCTTGGTCCTGCCATATGTGTAGCCAAGGTATCCTAGAACATGACAGGCCCAAGGCAACAGGACCAACTGAACCCGGACCAGGACCTTAAAGCCATGGGCCAATGCTAATCTCTGCTCCAAGGCTGCTGCTGACCTTGGCAGTGGTCCCATGGTACTGGCATCTTCAAAATTACATGACATATCCTGTCAGAGAGACAGAAAGCTGACTGAGAGGACATTACCTGCAGAGCGGGAAAGTTGCTGACTTCAAATCAGGTCTCAGAGCCTTTGGGTTATGCATTGAGTCCATTTTTGCTGCTTTTAAGAATATTTTATTCTATTGTAATTACAGGTATAAGGAGGTGCACACATTAGTACAGTGCCTGCAGAGGGCAGAAGAGGGCACTGGATCTCTTGGAGCTGGAATGATAGATGGTTGTGAGCTACCTGATAAGGGAGCTGAAAACTGAACTCAGCCCTTTTTCTAGCCCTCATTTTTGGTACCAGGTCATGGGGGAATTGCTGTGACAGATTTTGGGGAGACTGTAATAACATTTTAACTTTGGACTGGGAAAGACACTGAGTACTCCATGGCTCAGTGTGCCGTTCTGTGGGAGCTTGGAAGACAAGAGTGGTACTGGTTTTGAAGGCATGAAGGGGTCATGGAGAAAAGTTGAGACTTGGCACCATGTGGCAGGATAAGAGACCCCAAAGAGAGGCCAGGAGAGGCTATTGGTGAAGGTGCACCCCAGTCACATTGTAGACTCCAGAATTTTGAAGATCCTCGTACCATGGGATGACCACCGTGGTCGGCAGCAGCTGTGGAGTGCAGAAGGCCTGATCCTGGGACACCAGCTGTGTATACCACAGAGGCTGGAACTGGAGAAGTGGCCTGGGCCCCCTGGAGCCCAGAGGACTGTGGTGGGTCCCAGATGCACTCAGCTTTTTAACACTGTTGAATTTTGGTTTTGTTTTGGTCTGATTATGATTGTGTCATGATTCCTCCCTTTCAGAGTTAAAAAAAAAAAAAGTGTTTAGCTTATTTTGATTTTATAGAAACCCAGTTATCAGCCTGTAGATATTTTAGAGAAACTTTGGAGTTTTAGAGAGACTCAAATTTTGAAATGACTTTGGATAGTTTAGAGAAACTTTGAACGTTGAAGGAGATTTTGGATGTTTTAAAGAAATTAAATTTTTAAAAGTGCTTGACTTTTTAAAGGCTGGAACTTTTAAAAGTTGGAAATTTTTATATTGTGATATTAATATTAACATACTATCCTGGGGACAAATGAGAAAGGAAAGGCTGTAGTTGAATAGTGATGGTGTTTGTGTGTCAAGTTGACAAGGGGTCAATTGTGTTGGCTTGTACTTTGTAGGTGATACCATTCCTGGGCAGGTGGTCCTGGGGTTTAAGAAAAGAAACTGAGCGAGCCAGGAGGAGCAAGCATTCATTCCTCTGTCTTCTGCTTCAGTTCCTGCCTTGGGATTCCTGCCTTGAGTTCCTGCCCTGACCCTCATAATGGACTGACTGTTTCTGTCCCCCAAAATGGACTAAATATAGACTGTTCCTATCCCTCAAGTTGCTTTCGGTCATGGTAACAGAACTCTAACTAAGGCACAAATCTTCTGAGCTAACTTCTGCAATCTTTATGTTTTCTATTGCTCCCCCACCCCCACCCCGTCACCATCTATGCTCATCTCTAACGTGAAGCCCTCGTGTTTATTTCCTGGATAAGTTTTTGTAGTCTTGGGGGTTGAGTGACTGGGGTCTACATGTGCTTGTGGGTACGGTGGGAGCACCCACTTCATGGGAATACTAGAGATAATAAATGGCGTGGCATAGCCCTACCCACCAAGCACGCGCTGGGGACAGAGGTGGGGTGACACTTACCTTTAGCGAAGCGGTCCCCAGGGTAGATGTGGCGGTTGTAAACGTCCATGATGTATACACGCCTATCACCCATGAAGTCTCGCTCATGGCCATTGCCCTGTGAGCAGACACAACTGTCACTGCAGGCACCCGCTCTCAGGAAGGGGGTATCCCCAACCACCACAGGAACTGCCTCCTGCTCTATGTGGCAGGCTAGACCTTGAGGACGTAGTGTCAGCCAGCAGAGCTGGACACACTCCAGACATGACCCAGTATCCTCGTTCAGAACCTGCACCATGTCCAGCCCTGTCTCTCACCCTCTCTGTGAAACAGGGCAGGGTCTGGCCCTGCTACCCTCTTGGCTCTGCAGGGTTATCAGTGGAACTGGGACATAGAGGACAAACTGTAAAGGGCTGTGTATGTGTGTCTTGGTTTACTTAGAGTGGAGTATGGGTCGGAGAGAGCAGGTGGGGGTTTTGAGGACCCTCCTGGTGTAGGAGTGGTCAGCAGGAGGCAGTGAGACCCCTTGGGTTCAAGGACAGGAGCGATGAGGAGGATCTGCCACCCTGGCTGGACTGAGCTGCCAGCAGGGAGACAGACCCTGAGTCTGCACCTTGAGCGAAGCAGACGACGCTGGCTGAAGCATACTTCAGCCATTTCCAGGAGGAGAGTATCCACAGTATGGGGCTGGGTGACAGACAGAGGCTGCCAGGGACACTGGAGGGGACTCTCACCACAGGGAAGTGCTGGGGCCTGGGCTCCTGCAGCGTGCTCACCTGATGGGCATCAAGATCAATGATGGTGGCTCTGCAGATGCCTTCCACCCGTTCAAACAGGAACTGACAGGGAGAGAAGGCGTGTGAGGCTCGGACAGGCCAGAGGACCCGGCCCTTTAGGACTATGGGGTTGAGGGGTCAGGAGGACAGTGGGCAAGATAACGCTTTCCCAGGAGTGCTGGGGTGAGGGAAGATGGTGTGTGTGTGTGTGTGTGTGTGTGTGTGTGTGTGTGTGTGTGTGTGTCAGAGAGGTAGAGGTTGGTCAGGAAAGGCTCTGGGGGCAGGCAGTACACTATGACCTGAAAGTTGAGGGATCAGGTCCCCGATTCTCCAGGGAATGTGAGGGTTGACAGATGAGCCCCACAGTCTTGGAATTTAACTCTCCAAACTTTGCCTTATTTTATAAAACTAAATGCTGATGCCTCTTCCTCCTTGAGGAGACCTTCCCCTCTCTCCCTCCTATGCCCTGTTCTAACAGCCAGCCAGGCCTACTGACAGCCCATCTACATGCCTGTGAGAGCAGAGACCCCATTAGCCTGGCACCCAGCATGAGACTGGGCAGAGAACACATGGGGAAGGAGGAGGGCTTCCACAGAATCTTCAGGCAAGTTCCCTTCACTCAGTTTCCTCATTTGTAATGCTCAAGGGTTCAGTGTGCAGGGGTGCGGGGTGGCGTGGGGGTGGGGGTGGGGGTCTGGTTAGGATATGAAATCAGCAGCAGCGAGCTCTGTAGTCTCCTTGCCCCCCTCTTCCCCCTCTTCTCCCTCCCTCCTGCAGCCACACCCTTCTTCCTGTCCTCAGTCCTGAAACCTGCCTGTCCCTTCTCCCACACCCACTCCCAGCAGAGGCTCCCTCCTGCCTCAGACAGGCCTTCTAGTGGCCGGAATGTGCCAGATCCAGCTTGAGTCCCCGCCAAGAAGAGCAGCTAGGGAAGTCCTTCTCCACTGTGAGGAAGCCTCTCCCCGTTGTGAGCCCACTTCCCTTCCCTGGAATGTGTGATGAGCTAACACGGGAGGGCTTCAGAAGTCAGGTACCGCAGGTTCAGACACACCTTGATAGCTAGTGTAATGTCTGCATAGGCACAGAAGCCTCCGCCACGGTCACTAGAGCAGTGGTGGAAGCCGCCACCTGCAGAAAGGCAGATGATGGTAACGGTCAGAGCCAGGTTCAGGTGCCTTCTGATCCCTACCATCCCCACAGCCCCTTCCTCTTGGATTCCAGATCGGCCAAGTGAGCAGAACACCTGGGCATGTCACCCAGGCCAAGAGGTTGCTCCATGCCATAGCCACCACACCCCACAGAAAAGGCCCCTCCCAGGGAGACCCAGCCATGTCAGCCAGCTGAGCTGCCCTTGGGCTCCCACACCAGGAAGAGGCAGCACCAGCAGGCTTGCCGTGGACCCCAGAAGTGGACAGAGATGACTGGGAAGGATGCCTTCTGCTGGCCACAGCTGTCCATGCCACCCCCAACCTGAGACACAGTCTGGGGGTCCTTTTTGATTTGGACTGGAGAAATGCTGTTGCCAGTTTTCTGCTAGAATGGCTAGTAAGCTGTTACTGCCCCTTTATCTCTGGAGACTTGGGGTTGTAGGAACCTTCTGAAATGGAGACCCACAACTACCCCCACCCCCAGCAGTGTAAGGTTGGGGCCATGCAGATGAAGGACTTGCCTCCCACACACACACACCGGGGACTCCTAACAGGGCACTCGGCTTTTCCAAAGCCTCTCTCGAGCCCAGAAGAGAGCTCCATCTCACCAGTACCTTTTGCAGATGAGCGGCCTCAGGCACAGAGAGGGTCAACAACTTGCCCAGAGAACACAACTAGCAAACGGCAGCGCCATCAGTGAAAGCCAGGCTTAATCAGGACCCAGATGCTCAACTTTAACCACTGTAGAAGTGGTCCTTCATGAACTGGGAAACCACGTTACAGACACGCAGGGCATGCATCACCCGTGTGTTTGTGCAACGGGGTATCCTAACATCACGGCTATGCCAGATCTAATGCTGGGTACCCGTCAAGGCAGGCAGGAAAACCATGGCCCTCAGCCATGCAAAATTCCAAAAGGGCTCAGAGCCTGCTACAGACCCTGTACAAGCCGGCACCTTCTCACCATGTTCAATTCCTCACAAGACAACGGTGCAGCAGCCAAGGAAAGGCTGCTGGGGGAAAGGTTCTTCAACTGTGACCACAGATGTGCAAGGGCCACACAGAGCCCAGGGAGCTGGGGAGCACCAGCCTCCGGGACCCCTGTGGTGGCACTGAGCCTGGGACCATCCACTCACCACATGACTAAGCCCTGTCCACTGGCCTAGACCCCACAAGGATGGAGTCTTTCAGGAACGCCACCTGGAGGCAACTAATTCCACACAGACATGCTCAGAGGACCTGCCCAGGGGCCTTCCTAAGGGATGGCTCAGGCTCTCTGGGTGGGAAAGGACTCCCTGCCATTGGAAATATGTAAATGTTGGGCAGGGGCATTCTCAGGACAAATATCCCACAGCAGACAGAAACTGGGAGGGGCTTCACAAGAACAAAAAGGGCTGAATACTGCTGTGGGATGTTCTGTATGTCACATGTGTTGCTGATTAGTCAATAAATAAAACACTGATTGGCCATTGGCTAGGCAGGAAGTATAGGTGGGACAAGGAGGAGAATAAAGCTGGGAAGTGCAAGGCTGAGTCAGAGAGACACTGCCAGCCGCCATGATGACAAACAGCATGTGAAGATGCCGGTAAGCCACGAGCTACGTGGCAAGTTATAGATTTATAGAAATGGATTAATTTAAGCTGTAAGAACAGTTAGCAAGAAGCCTGCCACGGCCATACAGTTTGTAACCAATATAAGTCTCTGTGTTTACTTGGTCCAGTTTGAGCGGCTGTGGGACTGGCAGGTGAGAGAGATTTGTCCTGAGGTGGGCCAGGCAGGAAAACTCTAGCTACAGAATACTCACCCCCAGGCTCCTGAACTGGCTCTGAGGGCTTTCCCATCCCTCTGTCCCCACCCCATTTCCAGCTCCACCAGGCTAGCCGGTCATTCTGAAGCCCCAGCACTCACCAACATTGATGGCCCAGCCTCGTTCCACAGCCAGCTTCCCCGCCTTTGGAGACAAGCAGAGGGTAGAGTTTAGGCCTCACCCTGCAGCAAGCATGCCTTCACTCCCTCAGTATGTAAGCTCTGGGGCAGGAATAGGCCACAGGTGGAATCAGGTGATACCCACCCCATCTGTCAACAGACCAGCAGCCAACTTTATCTGGCCAACAGGGGAAAAGAACCAGACTGCCAGCATGTGGAAGAGTTCGGGGTGTCCCTCCTGGTTTTACCAGGAAAACACTAGAAATAACAAGTGAAGTCAGCTGAGGGTTCCCCTGTGGCTTTGGGAATGGAAACGAGACAGTCTGCTTGCGGCATAGGCTGGTGGCTGAAATCCTGCAGGCACTCAGGATGAGTAGCAATACAAAACATGGCAGTGTCAGAGGGCAATGACCGTGGCTGGGATAGACCTCATTCGGAGACAGAGTCCCTCAACTAGCTCTCCAGCCGTGACTAGGGCTACTATGGAACATACTTTTGTTGGGTTATAAACACAGTAACTCAAATTGTTATTAGGTGGGGTAAGACTCTACAAGGCAGAGTGGGGCGGGGGTCAGGAGCGGCACACCCCACCCAGCCTACCATGATGGTGCCTCCGGTCTGGGTCCGCAGGGGCCTCAGCACCTTCCTCTGCACAAGGAAGTTGGGGAGAAAGATGACCGGGGGTATCTCAGTGATGGTAGCCACCACGAAGGACCACTGTGGAAAGAGACAGGGATGCTAAACTTGGTGCCAGGCCCAGGCATGGTGGCTCCCTGCTCTGCATACTCTTTGTTGGGGAGTGACAGCTGTGAACCACCTCTTACTCCCGGCTTTGAGCTTGGGCACAGTGAAGTCGATGTCGGTGTTCTGAGGCACTCTGCTGCCCTCTTGTGTCCAGAAAAAGAATTGCAGGTTGCTCTAAGGCTAAGCCTGCATATGGCTCCTCAGCTTCCCACTACCCAGTAAGTACCAGGAGGGCCTTGGCTCTGGTGCCCAGTGCCAGTTAGCACTTCCTAAGTACTTAGGGCCTGTGAGACACCCAGATGGGCTTGGAGTCCTGTCTTGTGCTGGGACACGTGTAGCCATGGCTAACAAGCCAGCAGGTGCAATGATTCATCTTCATGGGAAGGAGAGGGCCTTGTGGAGAAGGCAACATCTACAAAACATAAACAGTGAACAAGAGTCCCTAGATGCAGGCATTAGGCCAAAGAGGCAATTTAGGGCAAAGAAATTGAGTCCAGGAATGACAGAAGCTGGGTATGGCAGGACAGGGCAGATAAGCTTCTCCAGTTGTTCAGAACACACTCTCACAGCTTACTGTCAGAGACACAGAGAAGCAAAAACCAGAACTAAAAACTAAATTCATAGGGACCCCCTGAGCTCCATACCCAGCTGATGGGAGATACTTTGTTACTTTCCTGAACTTCTAAGCAGGCGACTCCAATCCTTTCTGCTGGGCATTGCAGAAGCCTGATTTGATGTGTCTAATGCGCTCTGCCGCTCTTTGTTCCTTTATTTTTGTTAGAGACTTGATCTTTCTACATATCCCTGGATGTCCAGGTACTATGTAGACCAGGCTAGCCTCCAACTCAAAGAGATCCACCTGCCTTTGCCTCCTGAATGCTTCGATTAAAGGCATGTGCTATTACGCCCTGCTTGGTATTATTACTATTATTATTTTATAGACAGTTGTTCATTGCTTTCCCCAGGGGACTGCTTCTTGGCCAAGATCCACTGGGACTCCAGGCCCATGTGTAAATGGTCATGTTTACATGGAACCTGAGCACATCCTCATGCATAAATCATGCCTAGATTGTCTATGACACAGGCTGTGCTACCACTCTGAGAGAAGTTTATGCCACAGTTTAGGAAGTAACACAAGAAATTTGTATGTTAAGATAGATGCAATATTCTTTTTAGAATATTCTCCTTCTGTGGATGGTTGAAACTGAGAACAAAGGACTCAAATATATGGACTCCTGCCTATAAGTATGAGTAAATTTTGAGCTAAAGGTAGTGTGGTAGTACATGGCCACCATCGGGATGTGGAGGCAGAATAAGTAGTAGTCCAAGGCCAACCTTGGCTACACAAGACCCTGTCTCAAAGAAACAAAGCAAAAATATCTCCATTTAAGTAGAATTCATGCCTCAGTTACTTCAGGCATGTTTCAAATGCTGGCCAGCCACTGTGGCCAGTGGTTGGATGGAGCAGATCTAGGACATGCCCATCATGATAGCTTTATCAGGCAGGACTGCTCTGGAAAAAAAAAAAAAAAAACTGTAGGTGGCCGAATAAAACATTGGTGCAGGGGTGAGGTGACCTGTAGCTCTAGAGGAAGAGGGAGAGAAAGGGGCTTGGCAGAGTGGGCTGTGGGCCAGGGAGACGGTAGTTATAGTAATGGGAGTGAATGGATGGGGGCTCACAGTAACACTGACACAGGGCAGGGTGAGCAGCAGAAGACAGAGCCACTGAGAAGGCACTGGTGTGGAGGGGACAGATACGATGGTCTGGGATGTGCAGCAGGCTAACCAGGGGACAGCCTGGATTTTTTAAGCAGAACCCACCCAGACTGCCTTGTGACAAACTCCGTGAGGGCAAGGGCTTAGGGATGGTCAGGCTGGATGCAGGGCCAGGACAGGGCTCTGAAGCCACGCTGGGCTCTGTCTCAGCTATATGGTTTGGGATGCAGTTCTTTCCCTCTGTGCATGTCTGTCTCCTTATCTGCAAAGCAGGGCCTGGAATGAGGGTGTCACTTTGGAGCCCTGCTGCAGAGGCCTGTTCTCACCTCTATAAAACAGTGTCCTGGCTGCCCAGAGGCTACCCTAGAGCTGCACACCACTGCCAGCACATCTGTGTCAATACCCAAGGCTACATGACATCTGTGTCTATCCCCTTCAGAAGGAAACTAGTACCATCAATCTCAGATCTAAACTAAAACTGCCAGGCCTGGGGGCCCATGCCTGTAAATCTTGCTGCTCAGGAGGCCAAGCTTGAAGATCATTAGCTCAGACTAACCTTGTCTCAAAATTAAAAGGTCTTTTTTTTTTTAAGAGGGGGAGATTGATGTGGCTTAGTAATTAGGTACTTGCCAAGGTTTGCTCTTCAGTATGGAGAAAAGAAAATTAAATAACTATAAAAGACCAAAAAAAAAAAAGTAAACTCCCAGGGACCTCTGGGTCCTGTTACTTTTCTTCCGCTGCCAATCAGGTCAATCCAATGCCTTGTGCTGGGGCTGTAGACTCCTGATTCGATGTCCTCTTGAGCTCTCTCTGCTGCTTCTGCTATTTTTACTTATTGGTTATTTTACTTATTATTATTTATTGGTTATTTTACTTTTGCTCGCTATAAACTCATTCACTCCAAACTCATATGGCTATGCTAGACCTTTTCTTGGTACAGAACTGGAGTATACCCCGAATAACTGAGACTGGATATTCAAGTAAATATGTACGGGTATATCCATAGCAACACTGCTGACGATCGCCAGAATGGAGAAATAACTCACATGTGCATAAGCCAATGGATGGGCAAACAAGATGTGATACACACATGGTAGAATATTATACATCCAGGAAGAGGAATGTGTAGGGGGTGGTGCGTGGCTTTGTGACAAGGCCCTTGCCTTGCATACTCTGAATCCCAGCAACTGGGGAGGAGAATGCATGATACCTGCTCAGTGTGATGTACAGTGAGGCAAGCCAGACACCAAAGCTCACACACTGTTTGATTCCATCTGTACAAAGTCAGGTACAAAGCACCTAAGTCTGCGGAAGCACGCTAGAGATGGGCAGTGACCGGGCAGGGGGCAGGGAGTACCAGGGAGCAAGTGCTCTGCAGGATCAGGGTTTCCTTTCAGGGTGAGGGGAACAGTTGTGGATCATGACATCACACGGTGGATGATGGAAATGCTGCTTTAAGACAGTAGCTTGTGTCATACGTGACTAACCACATTTTTATTTCTTTAAAGAAAAGGAGAGATGGGCCTCTTGGGCAAGAACTGACAAAGTCAAAGATCCAGGCTCCCATCCCCCATAGCCTCTCCCATCTTCTGCCCTCCAGGTGCCTGAGGTCAGTGTCCTTCCCTCCACAGTGCTTTGCACTTGTGGCTCCTGCTTAGACTACCCGTCCCTCACTCCAGGCCTGCGGGCCTCACTGTCCTCACACTCTACCTTGCTGTCCCCCTTTCTGTGGACACTTGGCACCTGTTCGGCTAGTTATGTTCCTTCTCTGCTCTCCATTGGAGAGGGACTTGGTCTCTGGTTCCATCCCTTCCCTGCAGGACCCAGAACAGTACGCACGCTGGTCATGAACTTGCTGACAGGGCTCAGGGACAGACATCAGGATCTTTCCAGCTCTGACCTGCTGGTAGGGGCAAGGCCCTAGAGTTCACAGCAAGCAAAGGAACAGTGCTGATGCTGCCCAGATGCCACCCTGACTGGGCCCAGCTCTAGGCTGTACACACAGGTGGTGCCCTGCACCAACGCGATCTTTCCCTTTTGGTGCCCTGCTTATTGGGATGGAAGGCTACAGCAGTGCAGGACCAGGGATGAAGCCCAGGACAGGTCTGTGGACAGAGCAGAGGAGGCTGGGGAGAAGGTGCATGGTACACAGCACCCACAGACAGACCCAATAACAACCCTGGGAACCCTGAAGGGACCTGCCAGACATCGGACACCGCTTGGGATGTCTGTCCACAGCAGAGGAAAGGGACAGACGATGCAGACATGGGGTGGGAGAGCTGTGGCACCAGACAATGGGTCTCACTTGAGTGTGAACAGCACCTCACGTATCACTCCCCCACCGCAAACCTGTTCACAGTACTCAGGACAAAATTCATGTTTCCTCCTCATCTAGCCAGACCCAATGTAGTCTGGTGCTGGCTAGCCAGGCCACACAAGACCTGGTGTATTAGAAAAGTTATGTTTCTCCCTTTTTTCTGGCTACCAGGGAGCTGTGAGCCAAATGTTACTTCATCGTCATCTTGGTGAACCCCTATGTTATGTTGATAAAGCTGTGTGTCCCCACCACCACCACCTCGCCCCATCCCCGGTCTTATTTTCTATTTGGGACTCACAGACTACCCTGCTTCCAGATTTTTGGGACAAAGACCAAGCAGGCAGCCTGCCTTGTAAGTTTCCCTGAAGGTTTTATAAATGGGTGGGATCCTGGTGACTATCCCCCCAGCCCCAAGCCTGATCCCAGCTGCACTCTTGGTCTCTTCCTGTCCAAACTCAGAGCATCTAACCCTGCCTTCCCCTCCTCCTTTGTACTCCTGGCCAGGCTCCTGGGCTGCGGACTAACCATGCATGTCTGGGCCCCAGGAAACCAGGGCAGCCAGGCACTGGGCTTCCGGCCAATGCCTCACACCTCTCTCCTGGGAGACAGGGTGCAGCCTCTTCCTGGCAATCTTTCATGAGCTCACACTGCCATGGCCCATCTAGAATTCTCACAACTCAGGACACAGCTGGAGGGGAAAGAGCCCAGCAGCTGGGACCCTGGTCCTGAACAGTGCCTGCAAGGGTCTTCCCACGCTTAACCAGCTCCCCCTAGGTATGGCCTTGAGCCGGTACAGCCTACTTCCGAGCCAAGGTCTTTCCAGACAGAGTGAAGGGGCCTGTTGACTTCTGCCATCTGCGGAGTCCTGAGTCCAAGATGACTCTGACAGGAAGCTTGGGGGCCAGGCCTCCCACATTCTGAGGCAGAGAATCAATGGCACCCTGATGCAGCTCCAGCCAGGGCAGGCTGGCAGCCATGGATTCTGACCCAGGCTCCCACGCCAACCAGCCACATAAAAGATGTACTAAAGACCTCAGCTCCCAATTGGAGCTTGCAGCCTCCTGTACAAAGAGGCCACAGGCAAACAGTGGTAGTCCAGTGTGGCTTGCAGTGAGGACTTAAAAATCTTACAGTTAGCACATTCAAAATCAAAGTAGGGGGCTGGGATATGGCTGAGTGATAGGGTGCTTGTTTAACATGCATGAGGCCCTCAGTTCAATCTTAACAATCATAAAAAAAAAATAAAAACCAACCCTCCCCAAAAAGCCCCAAGCAAAAAAATAGAAAAAGAAAGAAATCTGAGAATATCATTTAATAATCAGCATCTGGCTTCTCTTGGCAAAGCGGGCACTGTAGTCATGCTGGGTCCAACCGTGTGGCAACCTACCACAAGTCCCTCGTGGGAGAGAAAGGTCTTCTGCAATTCACCCCAGACACCCCCATCCCCCCCCCCCAGGTCTTCATGTTCCCTGCTGGACCCTGGGGGAGTTTCAAACCCAGTTTTAGCCCAAGAGTTTTTATTTACAACAAGTCCTTAGAATTAGCATCTCGGCCCACTCAAAAAAACAGGCCAGAGTGAAGCGGCCTTAGTGGACAGGACAAGGGCTGGTGTCCCCTTCCCACTAAAGTGATGATCCCAGCAGGGGCCTCTGAGGCCTGTCCAGAGCACAGGCTGAAAGTCTCTGTCCACAACCTCTAAGAGGGTTCTGTCTGCATAGCCCTGCTTTCACACACCGGAAGATGGGGAGCTAACTACCCACAGAGATGTCTTCTTATAGCCCTTCCTGATCTTAAGCCCTGGAGACTCCTGTGCTAGGGACAGGAGGAGGTACCCCTAAGGCTGAGCCTCCCCCACCCCCAGCCACTGCACCTGGCCACCGCCCACCAACCCCTGTACTGTACCTTCAGCTCGTTGAGATAACGCCTTGTGTGTACCACCAGCAGGTCCTCCTCCGAGGCCTCCCGCGCCTCCACCAGCATGCCATCCGACAGCAGCTTCTCTTCTGGAACCACAGAGCAAGCCCCTGCTTCCTTTCCGCTGACCCTCAGGCCAGGCATAGCCCCCCCCCAAACCCCAGACCCTCCCCGGGCTGCAGGCTGGCCTCTGGCAGCCCCTCAGCACACAGTGAACTTGTGGGTATTCCAGGTAGAAAAGCAACCTCTTTCTCAACAGGTGGCGCAGGACAGCATGGCCTCTCCTCAACCTCTGCCCGAGCCTTGCTCATCCTCCTTGCTAACAACCAAAGGAGAGTAGCACAAGCCAGAGTCTAACAACTGCTGTGCTCAGAGCACTGCCTTCCTGCAGGAACCTTCTATTTATGGCAAACGAAACTGCCTTTTCCCACATTGATGACATGGGTTTCCTTCTAAAACAAATTTAAGTTAAAAAAAAAAAAAGTCCCAAGGCTCAGTCATTTAAAAATATGCAGTAAACACAGGAGTAAGTGGTACAGGGGACATCAGGGTGTCCAAGTGGCTTACAGATGTCTAGTTTCACTTCATTTTGCAAAAGAAACTGAGGCTGAGAGAAGGCACTGCCCTCAGAGTACTGTGAGACTGGGCCATGAGGCTCTGGGTTCTAGAGAAATCAGAATCTAGTTCTAGTTTCCATGAGTCATGCTCAGAAACCAACCAGTCCCATCCACTTCTACAGGCAGACCCAGGCAGGTGCTCCCAGGACCTCTGACACTTGGCCGACTCAGCCAGCTCCCTTCCTGCCAGGGCCTCCAAAGAGCCTGCCCTGTGGTCCTGCCTCCCATCCTTCCTCATCCTCAGAGGAACAGGAGTAAAAGGGGCTGGCTGTTCGCTCCCAACTGAGGGAGATGAGGGACCCTTGTGCTGAGCCACTGGGAGAGACAGGAGCCCGGGGGCAGAGAGAGCACCAGCAGGAAACCATTTGTACAGGCAACAGATGTGCAAGGCTAGCGTCCCAGGCTCACACCAACACCACACATCATCTGCGTGCTTTCTACTCCATGTTTTCCTTTGGATGTTCAGGCTGGTACCTACAGCAGAGGGGAAAGCTGTACCACTTGCCATAGATAGAAGGTCACCAGAGGAACAAAAACAAACCCAACAGAAAGAGCTGTATTATTAATGTCTAATTTGGTACTATTTTCTGCACAATGCAGAGCCGGAAGCCTGCTCTAGATTTTTAGGAAGGGAGATGGGGACTAGGTTTAACTGGAGGGAATATGAGACAGGGCCTGTTGTGCTTAGCAGCCTGCCTGGAAAGACCCTTTAACAGCAGGACAGAAGGCAGTCTGGGGCTGAATTCAGATAAGGGTGGGATGGATGCAGTGGTGGAGGAGGCAGATGCAGGTCTAAGAGGATGATGAGGCTGGGGAGAAGAAATGGAGGCAGATCCAAATCTGGGGTGGGGGGCTTTCTTACCTTTCAGGAAGTTGATCACCTTGCCCCATTTTCCAGCATCAAAGGGGTGCAGCTTCTCCAGTCCCATGAAGGTGATGTTGTAACGTGGCGAGTACACGATGGGCCAGCGTTTCTCTGGTACATGCTGGTACAGCTGTGTTGCGTGCGGCCTTCGATGTGCAGAGAGACAGACGCAGATATGGAGGGCAGCCTCCTTGTGGAAAGCAGTCTCCCCCTCCCCATTCACACCAGGAGGTCACTTAACACCAACAAAAATGAAAACAGCTCCTTCCTGAGCCCTGGCTGGCTTTGCTTAAACCCGCATCCAACACCTTCCTCACAGCAGCTCTGGGGACCAGGTGTGCCCAAGGTCACATGCCAGTGCCAGGTGTATTCAGTAGTGCTGGCGCCAAGGCCCAAGGCCTGCACGGGGGAAGGCGGGGTGACGGGGGTGGGGTGGCGGGGTGGAATGTGGTTGTCTCACGAGCCAGCTCACGCATCTGCGAAGCTGGGAACAAATTACGCTGGGGGGGTGGGGGGGGGGGTTGTAGCTCGCGATTGCAGGAGGCTGTGCCCTCGTCGCAGCCCTGCAGCCCACCGCGGTGCCCTGGGGAGGGGAGAGCCACAGTTCGCCCTCCCGGTTTCCCAGCCTGCCCCACCTGTCCCGCTGTGCCCACGGGGACCCCCAACACCCAGGCTTGGCCCCATGAGCGACCCCGCACACTCACATCCCGCAGCCGGCCCTGCCTGCTCTGGCCGCCACTCCGCACCGGGAGGGGTGGGAGGGGTGCAAGGGGCGGGGCCGGCGCAGAACACGCCTCCGTGGCGCTTGGAGCTGGGGGTGGAGCCTTGGCCTGCAGCTGCGTCACAGACAACCGGACCCGCGCCGGCCAAGAAGAGGCATCCAATGGAGTCCCGCCTGGGAGGTGTGGTCAAGCGCAGCTCCGCCCGCATTCCCAGGGTGGAAATAAGCAGACACTAGCTTAGGTGGTGTTACTATGGGCTTCTCTGTGCCATTCGCGCTTCTGGCCTCAGTTGTGGAGGTGGTGGGTCTGTTCTGGTCCTATCATCCCCGATATATATTCCTTCCTGGGGTGCAGCCCTCCGCTCCTGTACCATCTGTGGCTTCTTCACCATGGTATAAGCACTCCCCACTTGTCATAACATTCCTTGAACTATAGTTTCCCTGTCTGTAGAGCAGCCCTGGTGATCATGTCCTTAGAGTACAGTTGTATATATTTGAACATTTCTCCTGTCTCCATTTCCCCTACATTCTGACCCTGGAAGCTGACTGACAGCTGGGGGTGTCTGTGTGGCTGGAACTTGGGAGGAAGCCTCAACAATAGAGCCCAGAAGCAAAGACAGTGAGCCTCTGTTGGCCCAGCTGTCTCCATCAACCAAACAGAGGCAGCTGACCAGAGGGCTGCCAGGAGCTAGCATGGCAGCTGGGAGCCCAGGGCCTCCAGGGTCACGTGAAGGGAACCAGCAACATTTTCTGTTTTTTAGGGGGTGGGGGCAGCGTGACAGTGTGATGTGTAGATCAAAAAACAGCTCTGTGCAGACAATTTTCTTCCTCCACCTTTGTGGGGGTTCCAGGGATTGAACTCAGGTCCTCTGGCCTGGGCACCAAAAGCATCTATTTGCCAGCTGAGTCCTATCATGGGCTGACAGTTTTGAAGAGTGCTTTTGATGAGTCTACCATTAGATAATTTTCAGAAAATATGACATAGATTGTGAAAGATACTGAGACAGATGTCCTTGGGAGTGTGACCTCATTCAAGAGTCACTGCACCAGCCATCGGTATTAGGGTGGGGCCTGAGGAGACAGAGCCTTTGGCTCAGGGGACAAAGGCAATTTCTTGTTCTTAGAGGTTTGGGGAGTTTCCATACCATGTGACCTAGCCTATGTGCTAGGAGTTATAGAGCCTGAACCATAGTAGATAAGTCAGTGAAGTTATAATTCAAAGTTGCTTTAGGCTTGTGCAGGAAGAGGGAACGGTGTTTGATTATCACAAACCAAGAGGGGAGTCTTCTTTATCTTTTTGTTATCATGAGGCTCGAGCCCGTATTAAACCCAGACTGGGCATCTGCCAGCATCCTGGCCTAGGGAAGTTGAATCAGTTCTCTGGGCTTTCACTGCTGAATCTAGAGAGGAAGGCAGTGGTCCTGTCTACCTTCTGGAGAGGCCGAGAGACTCCACAGATAACATCAGCTCCTACTGCATGCCAAGTCAGTCCCAAAAGCCTCATGCATATCGAACTCCAAACAACCCTCGAAAGCAAACTGTCCCCATTTTATACAAGTGAAACTGAGGCAAACAAAAAAAAGGAGTGGAGTCACTTGCCCAAATATCAAGGGTGTAGATAAATGTGTAAAATTTAGTGACAAAACAAACCAAGAACAAAAACCCACACATGATACTGCCAGAGATGAGGCTGGTCTCATCTCAGGGGACTTGCTTGCTCTGGGGTTTGGGAAAGCAGCACAGGTGAGCATCAGGTCGGAAGAGTGAGGGTCAGAGAATGCAGTATAGCATCTGGGAGCTGAGGCCCAAGAGAGCAGAGTTGGTCTAAGAACAGATCCTCAGTTTTGTTTTTGTGTCTGAGCAGGGAGGTAGTCTGAGGAACGCTGGAGATTGTGAATTCTTTCAGACTCTCATGGCGGGCTGGGCCACCTGTCTGCACAGTCACAGGTGTGAGAATACGCTGTGTGATTTGAGCAGTTGAATTGGGGGGGGGGGCTCTTTGTTACAGCGTTCTAACACATCTGTTAAGACCCAACACACAGCTGTGCACACAGTAAACTGGGTGGACAGCCTCAGCCAAGCCCACAGGGAGTAGAAGGAACAAGTCTTTTACTTCTTAAAACGTGTATGAGTTTTTGCCTGCATGTATGTCTATGCGCCACATGTGTGCCACAAGGAAGCCAGAAAAGGGTGTCAGATCCCCTAGAATTGGAGTTACAGACAGTTATTAGCCACCATGTGGGTGTGAGAAATTGAACTCTGGGTCCTCTGGAATAACAGCAAGTGCTCTCACCCACTAAATCACCTCTCCAGCCCCCAGGAAACCAGAGTCATAATTACTAAACGTTGTATTCTTGTAAATTGTACAAGCCGGGCCCTGAGGCGGTAGTGGGCCCTGGTCCACAGCAGTCTGGGAGGGCTGCTTCCATGAGGTGGTTTTTACTTCCTTCAGTGCTGTATTTTCACATCGTCATTGTGACAAGACACTGACTTACTGAACATTGTATGTTTGTTATCCTTTCCCTTTTACGTCATCCGTATCATCCTGGGATATATTTCAATTAAAAATGAACGAGAGCCGCAGGTGCAGCTCCCATGGTAGAGCACCGGGACTTAGCATAGGCCTGAATTTGATACCATCCCACCACCACCCTCCCTGTCCAATCCGAGTACAGAATTCCCAGTGCACTACGTAGGTGGTAGGAGCTGCAGGGGCTCCCACGTGGAGCTTCCTGACAGCTGCCAAGCTCACGCAAGGCTAAGCTAGTGGGACTGTTGATGGGCTGCCTGCCTACAACAGACTAAACTGACAGCTCCAAACACACCCGGGGCAGGGAAGCAGGCTGCAGAGCCTCAAGGATTACACTGTTGCCCTAGCAACAGCACCATAGCAACAGCAGCAACGATTGGCTCTCGAACATTGCAGCAGTTTCTGGTGCAAAGGTGATCAGAGCGTTGCTATGGCAACCAGAAACTGAGGGAACCAGATTTGACAGCTCGGTGCCCACTTCCTTAACATCATGGTGAGGGACATGGGACCTGTCGACCTAATTGAGAACACCTTCAAATTCGGGTAGGCTTTCTCTTTCTCCCCCTCAGGTTTGACAGCTGTACCCTGATTGGCCCCATTTTATACCTTATTTGCGTGCACACACATTCAGCCAATCAGAGCTCAATTGGCCCTGTTGCTGAGTAGAGCTCTGAAGGGGCCTTTCATTCCCCTTCAGAAGCACTTCTCAGAATAAGAAAAGAAGGAAGGTTCCAGAGTCTAGTTTCGGGGGCCTGGCTCTTTGGAGAAGGAAGACCAGTTTGAGGACCTGCCAAAAACAGACCCATTGGGGACTCGTGCAGCCGGAGACAGCCTCCAAGACGCCATGCCTGGGCTGCATAGGAGCATTCCTTCCTACAGCTTGTCCCCAGCCTCCAAGAAACCTGCCGCTCCTGCAATTCCTGCAGCTTTTATAGGTGGCTGGTGGCCTCTGGTTTCTGCACGCCTACTTTGTGATGGAATGGCACCCCAAGAGCTTTCAATCTGTAACACGTACTGACCACCTCAACAGTCTTTAAGTTGGCACCTTGGAGCTGAGCTCACAGAGCTGTGGCATAACCTCCCTTGGATGGGATCTTGCTGCCACTGAGGGTCCCAAGAGCTTTATTTTCCTGTCTAAAATTGTTGCTCCTTCACGGAAGTAGTCTTCAGAAAGGCTGCCCTCACTCACATTGAGCTTAGTGGCTCTCTCCACTCTGAAGGGACTCTGGCCAGCTCAAGCGTGTGGAGCATGGCTCTGGCAGGCCTTGCCCTTCCCCCCATTCCCTCTGCCTTGCTAAAAACAGATTACATTCCTAAAGCTAGCCATCAAGGTCTATTCCCTTTTTGGCCACTTCCTCCTCCTGAGGCTGACTACCAAGGTCCAGCTATCAAAGTATAGAAGTCCAGCAATCAAAATCCCCCTTTGTTTCACCTAATTAACATGCCCAATCAAAATATACCACCACATCCTAGCCCATTCTAACACAGACCTCCCCATTTTTCTCTTCTTAAAAATTACACCTGAGGATGGTGGTGGAGCACGCCTTTAATCCCAGCTACACTTGGGAGGCAGAGGCAGGGGGATCTCTGTGAGTTCGAGGCCAGCCTGATCTACAGAGTGAGTTCCAGGACAGTCAAAGATACACAGAAAAATCCTGTCTTGAAAAAAAAAAAATTACACCTGCAAGGTCATTTGCTGCTGGGTTTTTTGTTTGTTTGTTTGTTTGTTTTGTTTTTCTGGCCTGAGACAGAAAACAGCCACTTTAACTACCTCCTCATTCCTCACCCCTACCCTCCTCACCTCATCCCCATTTAATAAAGGTGTTTAGGTGTGGTTTGTGTCTAATCTAGGGTCTCGGAGAGATCTCCTGCTGTGTGTGTGAGGTCTCCTCCTTCATTGGTTCCGTGACTTGGAGAGGCCAGTAAACTGCCCCCCCCCAACTTTTTTCATATGTTCCAGTCCTTCTGGCTCCCAATTCCCTCATCCAACATTGGCTGACTGGTAAATCCCCCACCCTGGCTGTCCTAAACAGTTCTCAGGTTATTAGGTGAGAGCCACCAAGTGTCCGGTGTCCCCACTCTGGCCTGGGAATTAGGGAGACTGCACCCCACCATGACCTTCACTGGTTATGGTGGACTCCCACAGACTAGCAGTGAGCTAGGCACATTCCATCCAGTCTGGTTTGGTAGAAGGAATCCCCCTTTTACTCATGGTGGTCACACTGCCAGAATCTGGTGCCCTTTCCTCCTGCTCTGAAATAGAAACCTGTCCACAGGTCCTGGATTCATCCTTGGACCCACCTGGATCCCTCTCTTGGTGACAGAGCCTGGGTGATGACTCCCTCTCTCACAGAGACCTCTCCTGAGCCACTGGAGATACACAGGGACACCCAGTCTCTAGACATTGGCCCACTACCACCAAGGGTGATGGGCTCTGTCCCTTCCATTCCAACTGACTTGTCTTTGGGATGTCTCCTCCAGAATCTCAAATAGCTAAAACTCTCAGACATCAAATCTCCTAAGCTCATTCACTATAGTACCCAGGCTTTGCTTCTATATCCACTAGATATCAAAGTAGCCCCGTAAGGGCTCTCTGGATCCTAACATCATTCAGGACCTTTACAACCTTTTGTGAGCGCACAGGAAAATGGAAAGAGATCCTTTATTGTAGAGAGCCATGCACGGCCGCGCCTCAAAGATGGCGCCGGCGTCCAGCTTCCGCCTTCCGCCTTCCCGATGGCACGTGTTCTCTGGGATAAACAACTCCTTATTTGGCTAAGGCTAGGATCTGGCTTGCTTCCGCGCACCTGGACCTAATCTGGCTTGCTTGCATATGTCTGACCCTATCGGCATTGTCCACGTGGCACTACGGGGTTGGTTGCCCAGTGGCTATAAAGGGCGTGGGCTGGCTTTCCCCAGAGTGAGAAGATGGCTTTCCCCGGGGTCAGAAGATTGTCTCAAGGTTCCTGAATAAACTGCTTGGAGAAGAGCCTGGTGTTGCGTCTTCCTTGCTGGTCGAGGTGGTCGCCACACTTTATGTCTCTACTCTTTCCTTTCTCTGCTCCAAGCCCTCCCTGTATGCCTCGTGCTCACCATCCCATGTCCTCCTTGCTCTGAAGTCCTCAGCCCCTCCCCCTAACTCTTCAGCTCCTGAAACGGAAACTTCATCCTTCAAACCTGCAGGTGAGCCCCCCTTCTCCTCCTTCTCATTGTCAGCGCCTTCCCAACAACCTCCTTTGTCCCACTACAGTCTGCACTCCTCCATCACCCGGGGTTCACCAAAGCCGGACCCACCAGCCTTTCTGCCCTTGGTTCCCGCTCTCCCCTCCTCCTCTTCCTCCATCCCACCCACCCCCAGCTAGTCCCCTCCTGTGTCCAGTCATCCTCACACTCGCTCTCGTGGTGAACTGTGCTCAGCCCAGGTCTCAATCTTGCCCCCCCCCCCCCAGAGAAGTAGCAGGTGTGGAGGGCCCTCCTCGAGTTTACGTCCCATTCTGTCTTAGTGAACTGGCCCAGGTTGAAAAACTTTTGGGCTCTTTTACCTTAGACCCCACAACCGTCATCAAACCTAGCCAGTCCTATGACCTTACCTTCCATGACCTCTACATGATCCTCTCTAATAGAAACGCAGACATGTCTGGGAGAACATGTGACCAGGCAGACCAAATGCACCAAACAGATAGAGACTTTCCCACCAGGGCCCCTGTAGTCCCTGACACAGATCCTCATTGGGACTACAACTGTAATGCTGGTTGTGAGGCTAGGGACCATTTCATTACCTGTCTCCTCTCTGGCCTAAGGGGAGCAGCCCTTGAACCAATTAACTTTCAAAAGGTCCAGGAGGTAATTCAAGACAAGCCTGAACATCCCTCTCGGTTCCTCAGTACACAAACCTGGACCCTGAGACCCCAGATAGCCAATTATGTTTTATGGCCTACTTCTTTGCCCAATCATACCCAGACATAAAGACCAAACTTAAACACCTAGAACAAGGCCCACTTGCAGCCCAGGCTAAGGTCCTGGTCCTGGCCTTTAAATTTGACCATACTGTGATGAGCACAACCAAAGACATGATTACCAACTCTTGGAGCTTTAAATGTGGTAAGAACAGTCACTGGGCCCATCTCTGTCCAAATCCTCATAGGCATACCTAGCCTTGCTTTGTCCTAGGTATAGATAATGTGGCCATTGGGCATCGAGGGCACAGCCTCCCTGGGATTATCCAGGGACTAAAACTCACTAAACCCACACAAATCACTCTCTAGGAGTCTAGAGTCTCTATTTCCTCAGCTCCAGAAGTTATTAGCTCTCACCTCCAAAGCTCAACTCTCTCGCCAAGTCACCTATCTTGAACTCTCTCTCACATCAACCCATAAACAGCTCACCTTGCCCATGTCTGCACCTTACCTCTGCCCTCATGGCCAATTTCCTCCACTCATAGATCCCTAAATACTCTCTCCTAATACATTTCCTATGTCAAATCACTCCTAGACCTCCTCCTTCCTCCCATCCACAAACAATTCCTTAAACTTAAAACATTCTTCTTTCAGCTCCAGCCCTCTGCCTTCCAGATCTATACAAACCTTTCCGTCTTTATACTTCCAAAATGCATAGACACTTCCTAAGACTGACCTTTGCCCTGCAGCCTACCTCTCCAAATCGCTAGACAACACTGTCCATGGCTGAACTCCTTGTCTGCATACTCTTGCCTCTCTGATCACCTCTAAATCTAACAAATAAACTCTGGAACCCCCTCTCACCATCTATCCCCATCACCATCTCCCTTGACCCCTAACTTACAAAGGACTCCACCGTCCCTTCCACCACCTCAGATTCCATCTCTCCAAACTTCTCTATCAAACCCGTCACTCACAGTCCTTACCTGTCCTCTCCTCAACCCCTCTGCATTTGTCCCTTTGCCTCACTGTCCCCAGATCTTTTATGCTCCTGCCCCCAAACTCTCAAAAACACTCCTCCCCCATCCCTGTCACACACAAGAGTCCTCTAGTTACTTCTGCCTTCACATTTTATGCAGATGGCAGTTCCTTCTTGTCATACAGCCACATCAGATTGACCCTGCCATTATCAATAGTAGCACCAACATGAAAGCTTGTTAAGCCACCACCCCACTTTTATAACTCACCCCACTTCCCCCCAGGCTACCCTACTATATAACCCAGATAACAAGATAACCCAAACACCTAACCCTCCTTCAACACAGAACACTCTTCTAACCCCAATTCTGGGTATTCATCCTCATCCTCTGATTCCTGATCCCTCATGGTCACCTGCTCCTCACAAATCTCATCTCCTCTCATAATCCTACTTTTCTTCTGTCCAAATGATAGCCAAATATTCACCGCCAACTCACTCTCCTAAATTCATTAACTGTCCAGATGTCTCAGACACAAACACTAAACACAGCCTACACTCCCAATTACCAGACACAACTAAACCTAAGTCATCTTCTCTCTCTCTCTCTCTCTCTCTCTCTCTCTCTCTCTCTCTCTCTCTCTCTCTCTCTCTCTCACACACACACACACACACACACACACACACACACTCATTGCCAATTTCTCACTTGGGTCAAGGTCATCCAACAAACTCTCTCCTCAATTTCACTGATACCCACTTCATCACCTCCCACCAATTTCTTTTTGCCTCTCTTCAAAGCCCTCAGTTACTCACACTCCCTCCCTCCACCTCAAATCCTACTACTGACCACTTATCCCCTTGACCATCAAACAAGTCCTCCTTTGGAAACCAAAGCCAAACTTAAAACATTCTCTCAACCTTTCCAACAGCAGCCCCCAAACCTGTTACAGACCATCCCTCTCACCGTTTACCAAGAGCCTCCCCAATCATCCATGTTCCTACAAAATTTCAACTTCATAACCCACCTGAACACCCCAGGAAAGACTATACTGATGTAATGGAAGCCTCTCAAATTGTATTCTCCCAACACAACCAGACCCTGCTTTCAGAAAGCAGTTGGTCCCCAGTTAACCTTATACAGCCAATCTAGGTTTTCCTGGCTCCCCTCAAGAACTCTCAAACAGACTACAGGTAAGTAATCCTGCCAACCAACAGCCTAAGTTTTCCTGCCCATTGCTTACTCTAAGGGAGGGATCTCCCCTCCTATCCTGGAGATCTCTCCCCTTTTTCCTGTTCTCAGGACTCCTTTCCCAACTACCAGGACCATGAACCTAAAATTTTCAAATTTATATCCAAAACAAATTTTTTTTTTCTAGACTCCTTAACTCTACCTCTGTCCCTAGTCTATCTGTCCCAACAGATTTCAAATCAACTACTGACTGCTCCAGGAACTCCAGTGCCATCACCAGCTGTTTGCTTGGAATCTGCCCACATGGTCCAGCCTCACAGACTACACTTCTCTAGCCTTAGATGGTCCTGCGGAACTTGGACATTAGCTGACACATTTGGCTGTTCCTGAAACCAGTAATCCAGCTTTCTTGGGTCTCCTAACAACAATGCCCCAATGTCAACAGGAAGCAGCCAGAGAGAATGATGCCCACTTACCTGAAACTCAATGATAATAAAACAAAAAAGTGGGAATGAAGGACTCTGGCCAGCTTTCTCCCCTTCCCTCTGCCTAGCTAAAAACCATTAGATTACATTCCTAAATCCAGCCACCAAAGTCTCTTCCTTTATTTGGCCACTTCCTCTTCCTGAGGCTGACTACCAAAGTCCAGCTATCAAATATTAAAGTCCAGCAATCAAAAACCCTCTTTGGTTTACCTAATTAACATATGTCATCAAAATATACCACCACATCCTAGCCCATTCTAACACAGACCTCCCCATTTTTCTGTTCTTAACAATTATACTTGTAAGGTCATTTGCTGCTGTTTTTCTGCCTGAGTCAGAAAGCAGCCACTTTAACTTTTCTTCTCCACTTAATAAGGGATCTCTCTGTGAAAACATGTGTTTGGGTGTGGTTTGTGCCTAATCCAGGGTCTAAGAGGGAACCCTGCTATGAGGGGGTGGAGAGGGTCTCCTTCACACTTGGTTATCCATCCTCAGATCTACCAACCCTCACAGCGCTTTGCTCTTCAGAGAAGGCAACCTGCCCTTGCCTCCAAAGGAGGCAGGAGCAGGATGGGATGGAATCCCCTCTGGAAAGAGTCTGGACCCTCAGAAGCAGTCTCTGCCCCTTAGAGCCCAGGATCACCCTTGCCTGTGCAGTCCATTCTTTCCTGCTCAGTCATCCTACCTGTTCTTGAGGAAGGAAAATCAAGGCTGAGAAAGGGCAGGCAAGCCTGAATCCCAGTCCCCTGGAGAAGAGCACCAGCCCCCTCTTGCTGATTCCCTTCTGTGTTGGTTTATCTTGGTTGTCAACTTCACTGAATCTGGAAGAGGGTCAACTCTGGGAAGGTCTGTAAGAAAGACTAATGGGGCAAGGGAGGTTCCTTAGCAGAGTGAATGGTACCTTCTGGAGGCAGCCTAAGTATAAGGAGATCCAAGGAAGAAAGCTGAGACTTCTCAAAACTTTTTTTACATTTCTTGAGAGAGAGAGAGAGAGAGAGAGAGAGAGAGAGAGAGAGAGAGACCCCCTCTTGTTTTCTAGTGCATCTAATCTGCTGTTGTCCTTGCTGCTGCTGCTACTGTTCTTCACTGACATCAGAACCAGCTTCTTAATAACTTATAAAAGAATAGTTAGATGGGGGTTGGGAATTTAGCTCAGTGGTAGAGTGCTTGCCTAGCAAGTGCAAGGCCCTGGGTTTGGTCCTCAGCTCCGGAAAAAGAAAAGAAAAAGAAAAAAGAGTAGTTAGATGCTAAGCACATAGAGGAAACTACTAGCCCTTGGAATTCTCCTGTGTTTGTAATAAAAAAGAAGTCCGGAAAGTAAAGAATGTTAACTGACCTAAGAGCTATTAACAAGATAATTCAGCCTATGGGATCTTCACAGCCTAGGATTCCTTTACCTTCTTTATTACCTAAAAATTGACCTATTATAGTTATTGATTTACAAGATTGCTTCTTTACCATCCCTTTTTCAAGAACAGGGTAGAGAAAAATTTGCTTTTACAATTCTTACTTATAATAATGCTCAACCAGTAAGAAGATATCATTGGAATGTCTTCCCACAGGAATGCTAAATAAATAGCCCAGCTTTATGTCAATATTTTGTACATCAGCCACTGGAAGTGGTATGTAAACAATTTTCTCAATCTATTAGTTATCATTATATGAATGATATTTTATTGGCTGCTTCTGATACCGATACCTTAGAAAGAACGTTCAGTGTAGTACAGAAAAATTTATCCTGTTGGAGTTTACAAATTTCTCCTGAAAAAAAAAAAATACAAAGAGGAGATTCTCTTAGCTATTTAGGCTATAAATTAAGTAAACTGAGAATTCAGCCGGTACAGATTAGGAGAAATCGGCTGCATACTCTTAATGATTTTTAAAAATTATTGGGTGATATTAACTGGTTGCAGCCTACAATTGGATTGTCTACTCAAGAATTAACTAATTTGTTTCAAATTTTGCAAGGTGACTCAGATTTAAATAGTCCAAGACAGTTAACAGCTGAGGCTGAAAAAGAATTAGCCATGGTAGAATGAAAATTACAAAATGCCTGTGTTTTTTGGATAGATTAGACCTTACAAAGAGGTGTGTTTTAGTAATTTTATCTTCAAATCATTCCCCTACTGAACTCATTATACAGAGAGAGGATTATATTTTAGAATGGATCTTCTTGGTTCATAAATAGAGTAAAAAATTAAAAACCTATACAGAAAAAGTTTCTGAACTAATCATAAAGGGAAGATTAAGACTTCATCAACTGCCAGGTATGGATCCAGCTGAGATTGTGGTACCCTATACCAATACTGAAATTAGGCAATTGTGGGAGATTAATGATGACTGACAAAGAGCTTGTAGTAATTTCTTAGGAAAAATTAACAACAAATATCCAAAAAGGAAGCAAATACAGTTTATAAGAAGAACTGAATGGATTCTTCCCTACACAATAAAAAGGGCACCTATTTCTGGGGCTCTTACATTCTATACTGATGCAAATAAACTATGAATGTCTGGTTATACGGCAGGGAACATCAGTAAGATTGTTCAAAGTCCATATGACTCAGTTCAAAACTCGGAGCTGTTTGCTATTCTGATGGTTTTATTAGACTTTAAGGAACCTCTCAACATAATTACTTGCCCGGTCCCGCGGGCCAGTTTATTTGATGAGACTCGAGGAGGCACCTCCTGAAAGATCAATGGGGGCGAGAGAGAAAGGAGACCAGGCGCGTAAAGGAAGAGAGAGACATTCTGAGTTGCGTCGAGGTCTCCGTTTATTGACTGGGTGTTGAGGCTTATAAACAGGGCTTCAGGCAGGGAGGGGGAACAGGGGAAGCACGGAGAGAAGGATGGAAAATTCCTAAGGGAGGGTGATGTCGCTTTGGTCCCAGGCCCCTGCAGCTGGTTGATTAGCAGGTATTCCAGGAAGTTGTACAGCCCGCGGTTAGGCCAGGAACTTCCTGCCTTTGTAAGGTTTGATAAAGTAAGGACACTGCTGTCCGGAATCGGTCCCCAACAGTTCCCCCTCTTTTCTCAAAAATGGACCAAGTCCATGTGATCGGGGTGGTCCGAGAGAGTCCCTGTCTTAGGCTACACAGGGGGCTTCCCACGCTCGGCAGCATGCCGTGTTGAGCCGGTCTCGGGTGACCTCTGTATGCTGTTGTCTCCGGCGTGGGCCCTGTACTATTCCCGTCATTGAGTACCCTCTAGCAGGACCGTGGGGACGTTAGGGCCTTAGGACACTGAATCTGAGTCCTTGATGGGGCTCCTGGCTGGCCTCCTCGGAATCTACTCTGTGATAATGAATCGAGATGTGTTGTGGTAAGGCCGAATCAATCTGATTTTTGATAAACTGAGTCAACCGCTGAAAGACCCAGGGACCAAAGGTCAAACCACCCGTGCTGATTTTTAAACTCCCTTTTTCTTTGAGCCAGCCTTTCCCTTAATTTTTCCATCAATTCCCTGACAATACCAGTATGGTCAGCATAAAAGCAGCATTCTCCCTTCAAGGCTGCACATAATCCCCCCTCCTTTAAAAAACAGTAAATCCAGACCTCTTATGAGCGAGGTTAAAGATTTCTCCAGAGCAGAAATGGATCTTTCTATGGCCTCTAGGTCAGTAGTCATAGCCATTTGTGACTGCATAAGGTGGTTGCTCTGCACGAGAGCAGTAGTTCCTGTACCAATTCCTGCAGTGATGCCCCCAATACCTAACAAGAGGGCAATAGTCATAGACACAGGTTCTCGAGTGTATCTGTCTCTCTGCTCAAAGAATTCCATATCAGAGACTAATTGGACCACAACATAAGAGTTTTCCCATTATCAATGGCAAAGCGAGCTTCCCCTTATTCAGTTTTTGCCATCTGCAAGTGTGTCATGGGTTCCGAGGTGGATATTGGAATTCTAGCATCCTCAGTTTAGTGGTACCCAGACATGAATCATCATTTAGTTAAGACATCAGTGATACAAGAGCCAACAGTAATTAGCAGAAGCACAAGGGCCAAAAGCCTTATGATGGCTGACAGAGTTTCTTATCCTCAAGCAACTTGGAACTTTATCTCAGGTTCCCTATGACAAGAAATTCCCTTTTGAGCTAACATTCCAGGGTGGGGGGGAAACAGGGGCGAAGTTTTCTCTCTTCTATAATTACTTCCTGCTGAAATTGGGACGTTGTTATCAAGGCCCTGGAAAGCCAGAATGTTAGTCAAAGACAAGAGGGAACGTTTTATTGACCAGCTGAAGAGATGGTATGCATGTCGGCTGAATTGGTCCATATCAGCTTTCAGCAAGTTCAGGGCTCATAGTCATTTGCAGTAGGTTGTCACCAGCAAATGATGCTTGGATGTATCTGTCAGCCAAGTGGAAACCTGTTGAGACAGATATAAACTAGGAACAGGAGTTAAAACTTACGAACTTATTTGGAACTTTTAGACCCATAGTCTTAGTAATTGTAGTATTATCAATTTGCCCTGAAATCCATAGTGTCTTTTCTATCTAGAGAACCAAGTATAGATTGGACTGAAATTTCCTTGGCCCAATGAAAAGCATCTGTAAGTCTATATTTAGAACCTTTTTTAAAGAGACTTATTAGCTTTAATTAATTAATCCATTGATCAATCAATTACTAAGCTGAGAAAGCTATAGCTAGCCCAGTCATCAATGTCATCAAAGATCTGAGAAGGATAAACTTTACCTGAGTGCAGACTTTTAAGTCTATTTAAAAAACAACATAGATTATCCATTACCCAGACTGTCATCATCCCAGGCTCCTATAGTCTTCATAGTGTTGGCAGGACAGGTGTCAGGACAGCATTGTCCACAATTCAGGTGGCATCTTCTTGTTATTGTTTCATATCTTCTTTGGAGACCTTGGGAGTCATTGCTAGGAGCTGGGGAGCTCAGAGTCTCTGTTTGCTATAGTAAGCTTTTTATCAAATAATGTAAACGCCATATTCATCAGATCTTTCACAGGTTTGAGGACCATTATCTATTAAATGTATCTGAGCCAAACAAATCTAGGCCTAATCTTGAAAATATCTCTAAGTTTGGTAACAATAACCAGGACAATTTGTTCTCCTATAGATATATTAGTCAAATATACCTCTCAGTTTTTTTTATATTAAAATAAAACAGTTTATGCTTTAAACTAGTATCTGAATAGCCAGATGACTAGTATTAACTTGCATTTCTTAACACAAAGGACATGCAAACTCAGACATTCAAAACCAAACATACATGTGGCCACATTTTTCATTCATACCTGTAGAGTAGACAGACATTTTACAACTATGACCCTTTGGAGTCTCAATGTAACAGCAGAATAGCAAGACAAAGAAATCTGAAACATGTTTTTTATATATATATATATATATATATATATATATCTCAAGTCATTTTTTATAAAAACATTATATTTTATCTTAACCAGCAATAATTTGAAACCAAGTCTCTTAAATGATGGCAAGTATTTGTAACCCACTGAACTCAAATGACCAAAACCCATTGTAAATTTTTATTTTTCCTGTGGAAACAAAAGCATAATTTTCCCAGTATCTTGAACTGGTAATTTAACATTTCTTTTTAAGCAATATCAGGACAGAGAAGGGCTAACAAGAGAAGCTGCTGGCCGGCAGAAGAGACCTTGAAGTTATCACAGTAAAGGAAGGGAGGGTCAGATTCTCTCTTTAGTGTTCACACAGTTTTTGTCAATTGCAGGCAGTCCCCATTGCCCTGTCCAGAGCTCCTGTCTTTGCCCGCCTGTACCGAGAGCACGCACCCCCACCCTCGTGAGAGCAGCCAGCTGGCTGCAGTCCTGATAGCAAGAGAGCTAGGGAGGGACGGAGATGGCCTTTGTTATGCCTCTCTTTCCTCCTCTTCCTCTAGGAAAATAAGGGAGGTTAGTAGACAGAAACAAGTAACATCTACACAGACAATCCAAGAACCGGAACATCAGCACTGAGACGATGGCCTCATTCACAGCCAGCAAGCCCCTCTTGCAGTATGCAAGCCCCACCTGGCAGGAGCTACCTGTTTATCTCAGTTCAATCGGGGAGTGGGGGTGGGGAACTCAATTCCCTCTATTGTGGCTCACACATCCTTCCAGTGGGCTAGGCAAAGATCTAGTAGAGAAGAAGGGAACTGTCCCAGCGTCCGTCACAGTCAAGTCAGCAATGAGAGCAATTAATACATTACACACAAGACCAAGGGCACACAAAAAATCTTTGCCCCAACAAGACAACCAACAAAGCTCCAAGAACAATGACAGCCTGACGTGCTCTGGGGGGGGGGGGGTAACCCTCCAGGCTCAATCACATCAAAAACAATCCAGACTCGAGGATCTCTGTCCTTGATCAAACAGACATCAGGGGCTTCCACATCCCTGTCAGTCAGACATGCACCTTTTTTTTGTTGTTGTTTTGTTTTGTTCATACACTTTATTATTCTGTGACAGTTCTCTCTCTACACAGCTTCTATTCTGCTCTCATGTCTAGCTCCTTTCTTGACTGATTTCTCTATATTTATCTACCTCTAGGTTCTATCTTAATTCCTTCATATAGTTCTGACCCTTCTAGGTTCTCATCTATCTAGTTCTTTCCCCTATCAGCTCCTCTCCCATCTCCTTCTCTCTCATCTGGCTCTTCCTCATCTTGTTCTTCCCCATCTGGCTCTTCCTCATCTTCCATCTCGTTCCTCTAGTCCTCTCTTTTAGCCCTTCGATCTAGTTCTTCCCCATCTCAGTTTGTTCCTCTCAAGTTCTTACCCATCTAGTTCTTCCATTCTCTTTTTTCTTTTTCTTTCTGTGCCCTGGAAGTCCCGGTATATAAAAGGGAGGGTCCAAGCTAAACTGTGTAAAGCTATTACTTAACATCCACCTCTCCTAGGCAGTGTCTCCTTGTGGAATTTACCTTAAGTCAGGAGACTCGCCTGTGGGTGGTTATCACTGTTAGTCCTCGGAAGTTGGGTGACCACCTGGGTGGTGTCTCCTTGTGGAATTTACCTTAAGTCAGGAGACTTGTATGTGGGTGGTTATCACTGTAAGTCCTCGGAAATTGGGTGACCACCTGGGCGGTGTCTCCTTGTGGAATTTAGGAGACTCGCCTGTGGGTGGTTATCACTGTTAATCCTCGGAAGTTGGGTGACCACCTGGGTGGTGTCTCCTTTAGTCCTTGAAAATGGCTAGGGGAGATATCTGATTCCAGAGAAAGCCTTTCCTGGGGCTGTTCTCCAAATGCCTGGAATGTGTATGTCTAGAGAGTGATCAGTGCACATTGTTAGCCCTTCTTAGGGAAAAATCAATTGGGAAAACTATGAAGGCACACATGATTTTTATAACAGAATACAGCTGATATATAACAAGCCAAGTAACACCAAAAACTCCTTAGGATTTGGCTTCCTCTGGAGGAATTCCCTGATTCCTCCAGGTAGTGACTTTGCCATAACCAGCTGAGTTCTTATGATATATTCCTACAGCCTGCAGCAGTTCCCCTTTTTTCGTTTAGTTAAAAAATTTTTTTCTTGGAAGAGAAGGAGAGACAGTAAAGTAACAATGATCACAACAAAACATACAAAAAAACCCACAAAATGGCTCTGACAAATTCCCGGGACAAAATACAAAGTGGCACTTCCTCCCACCGTGGGGGAAGATACCCAAAGATGCTCCTAAACCAAATCGTCACCTCTGAGGTGGCCTTAGGGCTCTGGGACGTCTCCCTTCGCCGCCAGGTTCACTGTCCGGACACGTCTGCCCCAGTGAGAGCCTGCAAAGTACAAATCGATCGACCGGTACAAAACAAAAGTAACATGACAGAGACACAGACAGGACAGAGAGCGCTCTTACCGGTAGATGTCAATAAACCTCTGGACCCTTGGGTGTCAGGCAGGGGGAGTTTGAGAGAAAATCCTCTGCAAGGGCTAGTAAATGTGAAACACGCCCATCTCCCTCTGCTTTCTTTAGAACATCTCTAATCACACCATTAAAAACTAAAAAAGGCATCCGGGACATTTTCCCCATCTGATTAATTTGTTAATATCTTTTCCAACCTCGTTCCAAGTCAGAGGGTGAATTCCTGGTCCATTAATCACTAACCAGGGACATTTCTCCTCCGCATATTGGAAGAATTTTATCAAATCCTTTTTCTTAACTCTTATTCCTCTCTCCCTAAGATTACCTTTTCATCTCCTTTAGAAAAACAGCCTCTTTAGATAAATTTTTGCCCATGATCGATGGGACGACATACTTACCTCAAGACTCTCCCGCGTTGCACGAGTGATGCGGTCTGGGCGTCTCTACCCTGATCCTCTCCGGGGCCCCTTCCGTTGTCCGTCGTCCGGCAGGTCACCGTTCCTCGAGCCCCACGTTCGGGCGCCACTTGCCCGGTCCCGCGGGCCAGTTTATTTGATGAGACTCGAGGAGGCACCTCCTGAAAGATCAATGGGGGCGAGAGAGAAAGGAGACCAGGCGCGTAAAGGAAGAGAGAGACATTCTGAGTTGCGTCGAGGTCTCCGTTTATTGACTGGGTGTTGAGGCTTATAAACAGGGCTTCAGGCAGGGAGGGGGAACAGGGGAAGCACGGAGAGAAGGATGGAAAATTCCTAAGGGAGGGTGATGTCGCTTTGGTCCCAGGCCCCTGCAGCTGGTTGATTAGCAGGTATTCCAGGAAGTTGTACAGCCCGCGGTTAGGCCAGGAACTTCCTGCCTTTGTAAGGTTTGATAAAGTAAGGACACTGCTGTCCGGAATCGGTCCCCAACAATTACTGATTCTCAATATGCTGAAAGGGTTGTATTTCATATAGAGACTGCTTAATTTATTCCTGATAATTCAGAACTAACTTTATTATTTTTACAACTACAACAGACAGTCCAAGAAAGAGATTGTCCAACATTACCCATATTCAATCCCATACTGGGTTGCCTGGGCCATTAGCAGAAGGAGATGCAGAAGTTGATCAATTATTGATAGGACCTGTGTCGGAAGCCTCAGAATTTCATAAGAAACATCATGTTAATAGTAGAGGCTTAAGGAAAAAATTTTCTATTATTTGGCAACAAGCTAAGGAAATTATAAAAAACTGTCCTGCTTGTTCTTTGTGTAATCAAGTTCCTTTACCTGCAGGAACTAATCCTAAAGGTACACAAATGAATGAAATTTGGCAAATGGTTGTATTTTATTTCATAGATTTTGGAAAATTAAAATATGTTCATCATACCATTGACACTTATTCTGGATTCCAATGGGCATGTGCCTTAAGTTCTGAAAGGGCAGATTCTATAATTACACATTTATTAGAAACAATGGTTGTAATGGGCATACCGGTACAAATTAAGACTGATAATGCACCAGCTTATGTCTCCAGTAAAATGAAACAATTTTTTGTGCATTACAACATAAAGCATGTTACTGGGATACCATAAAATCAATTGTTGAGAGATCTAACCGCACCCTTAAAGAGATGCTTGCTAAGCAGAAGGGGGATATGAGGACCCTCAGAGACAGACTACATAATGCCTTATTAACCTTAAATTTTCTAGATGTTAATGATAGAGAGACAATAGCATCAGAAAGGCATTGGACCATAGTAAAAACTGCTGATTTAAATCAACCTGTGTACTACAAGAATGCCATGACTTCTGCTTGGAAAAAGGGGGAGGTGGGGTTATGCTTATGTTTCCACAGGAGATAATAAATTGTGGATTCCATCAAAATTGATAATAAAAAAAAAAATCCTCCATGAGCAAAAGACATCTCCAAGATGCTGCAGATGCAGGGACGCTTCTGCCAAAGTTGAGATACAAGAGACCTTTGCAACAAACAATGCTCCCACCTGGGGACAGCTTAAGAATTTGTGTGACAAAAGAGAGATGATACTTCCCATTATTTACAAGCCTCTAAACGCTACAAACTTATTTCTTGCCATGCTTTCCATGGTAATGGTGCAGGTAAAAGGGATGGATCATAATTATTGGGCTTTTATCCCCAATCCTCCAATTAACATAGCAGTAAGTTGGGGAGATATGAATATTCCTGTAATGGTTAATGAATCTTCTTGGCTACCTGGTCCTTATGACAACTGAGTTCCTGCTTAGCCAATGGAGGAGGGTAAAGTGATTGACAATTATACTGCTGGAGTACAAGAAATTCCTATTTGCATGGGAAATGGAAATATAACCTCTCAAGTATGTCTATCCATAGTCAATAATACCCAGGATTATTGTAATAAGTTTTATATGCTTCATGCATCTGGTTTTAAAGGACAGGAGATTAATGCTACTTAGTTCCATACACCTACCATTCTGTGAGATGAAGGTTACCAACAAGGAACCTGACTTGGTACATTGGTAACAGTGTAAGAGTGAGAAACCTCACTGGGCGGTGGTGGCGCACGCCTTTAATCCCAGCACTCGGGAGGCGTAGCCAGGAGGATCTCTGTGAGTTCAAGGCCAACCTGGGCTACAGAGTGAGTTCTAGGAAAGGTGCAAAGCTACACAGAGAAACTCTGTCTCGAAAAAATAAAAAATAAAAAAAGAAGAATATTAAAAAGAACACATTTAATGGTTATACTGGTGGTTGCAGTTATGGGAATCATCGCATTGCCGGCTACAGCAGCAACAGCTGGAATGGCGCTTCATGAAGAAATCCAAACCGCTGAATTCATTAGAGACTGGCATACACATTCAGAAGAACTGTGCACTGAACAAAATAAGATGGATAATGAGATAGTAAATGAATTAGCTGAATTAAGGCAAGCTGTTGTTAGGGGATCAGTTAGAGATTTTGAAGGAGCACATAAAATTAAAATGTGATTGGAATATTTCCTCTTATTGTATCATACCCTTAAGATTTAATGAAAGCAAAAGTATGATCGGAGTAAGGTTAAGATGCATTTGTTGGGTCACCCTAATTCTTCTCAAATGATTTATGATTTACAGAAAGAGATTAAAGAAGCTTTTGCAAAAAAGTTCCCTGATACGACAGGAATGGACATTATAGAAAGTCTAGCAGATACCACAGCCTCATTCAATCCTATGAATCGTTTTAATAGATTTCTTACTGTAGCAGATGTTGCTCTCGTTTTAGCAATAGTGACTTTATTGGCTTTAAAAATGTGTTTTGGTATACTTGTGTAAGATTGTAAGACAAATAGAAAGAAGGCTATATTTACTGTAAGGCTCCATAGCCTTCAAGATAATTTATATATATATAAAGGGGGGTCTGAGGCTGCATTCCTGCTGAGCTACTCCTGGCCTGGCTCCAGAGAGTAGCACCTAGCCCTAATCCATCTTTTGTTTAACCACTACCTTTTGTTTCTCTAGTCACCCTATGTGAATCTTGTCTGAGAATCTCCCAAGCACACAAAGCCTATGCAAAACTTGGTTCAAGAAACCTGGAAAACCATGGTACCTGATAAATCATAAATCGAGGAATTTTCACTTGGCATTGTATTGTTGGCAGCTCCTTTCATGTCGTTTTGAGCATATGGAAACCAACTGACTAAACTGTAAATATAGAGAAAATAAAAATGCCCAGGGTGAAGGGAAAGTGCTTCAGTCCTTAGAGGCTGGACCCCCCTGCAGCTGAGAAAGGCTAGATTCATTCTTAAGTTGCCTCTGAGTCTTCTTTCCACAGATCCATGTGAACCCACACACCCAAGTGCTGTGACACTTTGACACAGACATCCAGTGTGTACTGAAAGCCAGCAGCTCTCTTGAATCCTCAAGGCCTTCAGCATCAGATTGGGGCTGCTGGGGTAGCCAGCATCAGGGACTGAGCAGATACTGTTCTTGCTTTTCCAGTATAAACACAGCCATTGCTAGACTACCCAGCCCATATAATGTAAACCCATCTAGCAAATCTTCGTGGTGTTTGTTCCCTTAGAAACTCTGTGCCCTCTACCCCCAGGCTCTCACATTACATGCTGTTTTCACCTAAGACTCATCTTTGCAGACTTTTGCACAGCGGTAGTTCCTCCTCTACTTTGTAACAGCTGGAATTCTCCAGTTGCATGCTGTGTCCCCTGTTGGCCTGATTTATCTCCAGCTTCCAGGCTCCTACACCCCCGCAGATCTTGTAGATGGAGACATCCACAGAGCCAGATAGGAACTTTCATTCTGGCTAAATGGTCCTCCAAAATTGGTATCATTTTATACCTTTATCGGTAGCATAGAAATCCATCTGTCTGCACTTTTACGGATGTTGCCAACCTGGGAAGTGGAGGCACATCTCAGTGTGTGTTTAGTATCCCAAAGTATATGGTGTGCGCATTTCCTTCACTAGATTCAAGAACTTGGTGCTGTGTGGTCCCAGGTCCAAGGAGCTCAAGCTCATTCTATACAGTGGTGTGGTTTATAGAGCACATATCCAAAGTTTTCTGTTTGGAGGCTCACAAAGGTTTCCTAGTGAGATCTGAGCTTGCTTTACCCAGAAGCGCTGCATTAGAGAATTGCTTGACTATGTGCATGGTTGCTAAGTGATTGGAAGGGTCTACACCTGGCTGAGCTAAGGGGCGGCCTTTGCTCCACACCTTGGCACTCCTATAAATAGCCCTTTAGAAGAGACAGAAGAGGCTGGTGGTAAGGATCCAGGCCCTCCTGAGCTATCCTGTGTTTCTGTCTCTTCCCCCTCTATATTTCTAAGTATCTCTCACTCAAGAGTATCCTGGGGTAAAAGTGGGAGTGGGCCTCTCACAGATGGCGCCTGAGCAGGGACCTGGGACTTGGTGAAAGAGGGGAGAGGGCCCCATGGGAAGTTTGGGCATGTCTGGTCACGTTGAAAACATTAAGGAGGAGGTATTCTATGTTCAGGAGTGAAAGTTAGGAGGTGGAGTGCCTAAGTTGAAAAGTGAAGCTGCAGCATCTCTCTCTCTCTCTCTCTCTCTCTCTCTCTCTCTCGGTTTCTTTCTTTCTCTGTCTTCTTCCTAGAAGTTTCCACTCCTTCTGCTTTTGTTTAGAAAGGGGTAGGCCTCCCACAAAGGGATAAGCCTCTCACAATCAAGTTAGTTTGTAAAAGTGTCTTTATAATTAGCATGGGTTTTTGTTTACTTGAGTGAATACTTTGAAATGATTTGAAATGACTGTTTTCTCCTGGGAATCAAAATAGTCTCTTGAAAATTTTACTGAGTATCTATTAGGAGAGAGTTTTGATCCAGGAAAAGGGCTTGGTGCAGCTAAGATTGCTGTAATCACCTTAGCCCCATTCCACAAAAAGGATATCCCATCTTTATTATCCTCTACTGGGAGGTGTGGCAGCTATGGAGATCGCTGTGGGTGTTTGCAAGCTCAGTAGGGACCTGGGCCAGAGCTGACTTAAGATCTGTACCCCTTCCTGCCAGAGGCTGGTAGTCAAAGATGGGCAACTTTCTTCTTGATAGCTTCCAACCTAAGCCAGAGTATGCTTGATGGAAAGTATATCTCCATGATGGGTAAGGAAGATCAATCAAGAAGGATGAACTAAGACAGGCACAGTCTCTCTGAGGGGCCTGAGGAGTCTTTATTATATCTAGAAGGAGGAATTGTGGAGGTCCACAAAGGTTTCCTAGTGAGATCTGAGCTTGCTTTACCCAGAAGAGCTGCATTAGAGGATTATTTGACCATGTGCATGGTTACTAGGTGATTGGAAGGGTCTACATCTGGCACTCCTATAAATAGCCCTTTAGAAGAGACAGAAGGGGCCAGTGGATAGGGAGCCAGGCCCTCCAGAGCTATCCTGTATTTCTGTCTTTCTCCCCTCTGTATTTCTATCTAAATATTTCTCACTTCTCTCTCCTCAAGTGTACCCTGGGGTAAAAGTGGGAATGGGCCTCCCATACTTCTGTACCTTACTTAATATAACTTAATCTTACTTTTAATTTAAATTTGAGAAAGGATTTCATGTAGCCCAGGCTGGTCTCAAATTCCCTATATAGTGGAAAATAATCTTCCTGCCTCTACCTCCCCAGTACTGGGGTGACAGGTGTGTACTACCATATCCAGGTTTTGGAATTCAATTTTCCTCAGTGTGGGTTTCAGGGATTGAACTCAGGTCATCAGTTTGGCAGCAGGTGGTGCATTTACCTGCTGAGCCATGTTACCAGCCCCAACATTCCCCTGCATCGAATATAAGAGTTTGTGTCCCATGTGATCTACATGCTTTTTAACCCAATGGCTTACTATATTCTAAAACATTGTTTTGTATTGTTTGCAAATTCCTTATAATCATGGTCATGCAAATACATAATTTCCATACTATATTGATGGACATTTAGATGACTTACATTTTTTTTTTATGTGCATTAGTGTTTTTGCCATGAGTGTCGGGTCCCCTGGAACTGGAGTTACAGACAGTTGTGAACTGACATGTGCTGGGAATTGAACCTGAGTCCTCTGGAAGAGCAGTTATTGCTCTTAACCACTGAGTCATCTCTCCAGCTTCCTGATTTATATTTTTGCCCGTGTAAATAACACAATCATTATAAATAATTTTGTACAGAGATTTTGATTTTTTTTTTAAATCTGTGCCAGGTGAGGTCACATGTACCTGTAACCCCAGGTATTCAGGATTCTGAAGCAGGGGGATCACTTGGGTTCTTAAATTTAGAAGCAGACTGCAGACAAGGTAAGATAGCAAGGCCCCATGTCTTACATCCTCCCAAAATTTCAGATTATTTTCTTAGTTAAATGAAACAAGTGATGATGAAGCCGGATGGGTGGCCACACCTGTGATTGTAGCTGGAGAGCTTTTCTCTCCAGGTCCCACCAAGTCTCACCAGTCCTGGAGCCCACTTATAAAATAAAAACACAGACGCTTACATTATTTAAACTGCTTGGCCATTAGCTCAGGCCTATCATTGTCTAGCTCTTACTCATATTTAGCCCATTTTTATTAATCTTTACTTTGCCACGTGGCTCGTGGCTTACTGGTACTTTACATCTTCCTTGTCCTGGCGGCGGCTCCAGGCAGTCTCCCCTATCCTTCCTCCTTCCTCAATTCTCCTCTCTGTTAGTCCTGCCTATACTTCCTGTCTGGCTATTGGCCAATCAGTGTTTATTTACATATAGCGATATCCACAGCATGTGATCCTAGTACTTGTGAGGTGGAGGCTAGAGGCTAGCCTAATCTACACAGTGAGTGTCAGGTTAGCCTGGGCTATAGGAGACATTGTCTCAAAATACAAACAAAACAAGGACAAAAACTTAAAAGCCTTTGCTACACTTTACCAAACGACATTTTACAAATTTTAAATCAAGAAAGGGCCTTCTTTGCTCACTTCTATAAGATAGGACAACTTATGCTTTGGGTTACAGAGCCCTGTACATGGTAGGAAAGCTTCTATATGCATTCTTGAAACCTTGGGCAGGAGGGGTAAACATGGAAGTGTAGGGGAAAGCTGTGTATCAGTTAGCTTTTATTGTATAACTGCACTTAAAATGAAAACATTGTTTCTCATGAGTCCATTGGTTTTCTGAATCTGAATCATCCCTGGCTGATGTTGGCTGCAATTAGTTAGTGGGTCAGCCTTGTTGGGAATGACTCTCCCCCCAACTTTGTCTTCATCAACCTGTATTTCTTACCTTGCTCCAGGCAGCTAACCTAGGCATGTCTAAGGGCAGAGCCAGGACTCCAAGCAATGTGCAACAAAGCTGCAATGCGAAAAGTTTGTTTTTGTTGTTTTTCCATTTTTGCTTAGATTACATCTCTCTCTGATCAGTTAGTCGGAGGGAGTCACATAGCCCAGCCTGCAGCCAGTATTGAGGAGAGGGAACTACCAAGGGATGTGAACATTGGGAAACAGGATAATTGTGGCCATTATTACAATCATCCACCACAAGCTGCATCCTCAGCAGATGGAAATGCAGTCTCCATGGCAACCAGCCATGGACCACTCCTGAGGCCCAGATGGTAGCAATGGAATCTCAGCAGAGGCTTCTGACCTCTGCCTACACATGATTTGGCATGGCATTCAGTCTCTGGAGTATGGTGCATCCCAGGGGAACCTTAGATTGCCAGCCGAGAGGCATGGAATCTGCAAATAGAAGTTAAGCTGGGATATAAAACCCAAAGAAAGGTACAATTCACCACAGCTGGCTTTACAGAGCAGAATCGTCTAGAAATGATAAATGACCTCCAGTAGCATACACAGAGGGTGAGGAGGACCCTGGAATGCAAAGGGGATTATCCAGTGTCGGAGGGAAAGCATCTCAGGAGCATATTACCTCTGCTCTCTGGAATCGCCCATTTTGAGACCAGCAGCGTTTTAAACCAGCCCAGCATCCTCATTTAATAGCCTCCAAAACAGCAGCTAGGAGAGGTTGTGTGAGTTCCCTGAGGTCCCCAGTGAGCAACCGCACAAGGAGGAGCCTGAGCACCAGACTCTCTCTGCTCTACTCGGCAGAGGCTGGGGTTTGCAGCTAAAGCTCCAATCGTTTCTTAATTAGAGTCTCCTGCTTAATTAGCTGCTTCCTGAGCAGCTGGTACTCCTTGTCTGGAAATCTCAATCACCAGCATCAGCTCTAAATTACTGTGACCTCACTTTTCTGGTCTCCAGTTTCCACGGGGGATCCGGGATCCGCTTCAAGGTTCTGCCCTTCAAGACAACTGGGGAGGGGGCAGGGACACACAGAAAGCATGTGGAGGAAGCTGCTTTTCCCATCACATAGCAGAAACTTCAGAGGGTTTCCCAGCGTGCCCCCCCCTCCCCAGGAGGCAGGACTCAAGCCTGGATTTGCCAGTAACTCCCCAAGTCATTGTGTGTGGCCTCTCTCCCTCCCTAGGCCATAGTGACCCCAGAACATCTTCCCCAAATTCCAGTCATCAGGTTTAGCAAATAAAATTGCAAGATGTCCACTTGCATTTGGAGTTCATAAGCGACTAGTAATTTTATAGTATTATGAGCCCACACTGGCTGAGTCTACCTTCACCAGAACACGCAGCTACCGCCACTGTTGTGTGAAACATGCATTCAACAGGCTTCCTGTGCTGTATTCAATAACTCTACTGCGCTGGAAAGCCCTGTTCCTTTCTGCCAGCAGAGGTGGGCTGGGAAATGTAAGCAACGGGGACTGTCTTTTCTATTAAAGGGTTAAATAAGACAGAACATCTTATAAAAGCAAATAGAGTGCCGAAGCAATGGCTCAGTGGTTAAGATCACTGGATGCTTTTGCAGGGGACCCCGGTTCAATTCCCAGCATCACACAGAAGGTCACAACCATCTGTAACTCCAATTCCAGGAAATCTGACACCCTCTTCTGGCTTCTGAGAGCACAAGACACTCTTGTGGTAGGTCCACAGACACACATGTACACACGAGATAAAAATAAATACATCTTTTCAAACAAATGGCAAAGAAGCCACTTGGCAGAAAGGCAGATTCCTCCAGGGTCAGCACAGCACGTGTTTGGAGTTGCATCTTCCTTTGGAAAGCTGTACTCTGCTCATCATCTGTGCCTACCGTGAATGAATGTGAGGCCAAGGGGCTCAAGATGGCTCAGTGGTTAAAAACACGTGCTGCTTTTGTAGAGGACTGGAGTTTGATTCCCATCATCCGTATCAGGAGGCTCACAACCTGCTGGAATTCCAGCTTCAAGGGGATCCAACGCCTCTGGCTTCCACAGATATTTGCACTCACATATGTTTGCCCACACAGAGACTCATAGTTAAAAAGAAAATAAATTATGACTACTCAGAGTGAAGCACAGGACCCAGAGGGATTCCCACTGGGTATGCTTGCCTGCTTGAGTCAACATGGCTATGCCTCCTGCTGCAGAAGTAAAACTTTTTGCTTGCTTAAATCCTTTGGATTGTGCAGTTATTTTCTCGGGACCCCAGACTCATCTCTAACAACACTGAGCAGAGGTTGGGCACTCACAGATGGGTCACCCACTCCTGTGTGCTCTTGGGCAAGTCAGGTACCTCAGTTGACTCTTTCTTGGGATGAGTGAAAATACCCAATTCAAACCCCACTCCAATCTGCAAATGTGCTGGGAACACTGATCGAAAGCCACCGTGTGCAACACACTCAGCTGACCGACAGGAGGCAGACAGTGTGATTGGAATGACGTCGGCAAGAAAAGCCTGAGACTATTGTTCACAGTGACTTTGTACAATGAAATCTCCCTGAATTTGGACTGCTATCAACTGACAAGAAATTACAATGTTTTAGAGGGAAAACGTGTGCAGTTCTGGGAAAGTCCCAATGGGCTCAGTGCCAGGAAAGTTGGAACAATTCCCTCTATACACCAGACTTTCAAATCCCCCACCATAGTATCTGTCCTCCTCAGGAAGGGACTGTCCCCACGGGCTGACCAAACCCATCAACTTAGGCAGAGTCTCACTATCTTGCCTCTGGCCACGGAGATGAATCAGCTGTCAGGGAAGAGCTGACATCTAGAAAACTAGATAATGGGGCTGGGTACTGGTGGGATTGCTGGCCCAGCATCCTCTCTGGAAACCCAGCTCTCCCTCACTCTCAATCCAGGGGGATTTATATGGTTTGAGTGTGACTTGTCCCTCTAAACACTGGATTTGGCCTCCAAAGTTTTCGGTTCATAGTATTAACAGAGTGGAAATTTAATTCAACCCTGGTGTTTGGAGGTGGGATATAGGGGAGTGATCAGATTAAGTTGTGAGGCTGTAGCTCTAATGATTGCATTCTGGTGACTCCAACAGAAGCGGGAGAGGGGCCTGGAGAGACCACTCAGCTTCCCAGCTGCTCAGCACGTCTCTGGTGGACAGAGCACGACAGGACTCGGACCCACCAAGCACCTGCACTTCCAAGTGTCACATTATCTTCATGACAGCTGCTCAAAAGCTGTCACTCCTACATTGTGCACCCGAGAGAGAGCTGGAGCCACGCTGGTGCAGCCGCCCAAAGACAAGTGATCTTCCTCTGCATGAGAACCAGATAGCTGCATGCTCTGAGTGGCCTGAGCAAGCTTTTGGAGGGTTGGGATGTCTCCTTAGCCTTCTGTTGCCACCAAGCTCACCCAGCTGGCACATGACGGCTCCCCAGCACTTGACCCTTGAATTAGTTACCTTTTCTGTTGCTAAGACAAAATACCCAACAAAAGCAAGTTAAAAAGAGAAAGGTTTATTTTAGCTCACAGTTTGAGGGTGTGGTCCCTCAGGGCAGTGAAGGCATGGTGGCAGGAGCATGAAGCAGCTGGTCACATCACATCCACAATCAGAAGCAGAGGGGGATGAATGCTGGAACTCAGCTTGTTTTCTCCCTGTCATTTGGTCCAGGAGACCAGCTCATGGCATAAGGTCTTCCCTCCTCAGTCAAACCTTTCTGGAAACACCCCACAGATGTGCTCAGAAGTATGTCTCCTAGGGGATCTCAAAACTAAACTCAGCAGTTAAAAGCACTTTAATCCCAGTACACGGGAGGCAGAGCCAGGCAGATCTCTGTGAGTTCGAGGCCAGCCTGGTCTACAGAGTGAGATCCAGGACAGGCACCAAAACTACACAGAGAAACCCTGTCTCGAAAAACCATAAAAAAAAAAAAACCACACAAAATACTGGCTGCTCTTCCAGAGAATTAGGGTTTAATTCCTAGCACCCACATGGTGGCTCTTAACTCCAGTTACAGGGGGATCTGATGCCCACTCTTGGCCTCTGCAGGTACCACACACACACACACACACACACACACACACACACACATATACATACAGAGAGAGAGAGAGAGGAGAGAACCCATATAATCAAATAATTTAAAAAGGATTAATCATATCATCATATCATATTCTCCCACTTCCAGCCCAGAGCATCCCCACCCCCGTTATACTTTGCCGCCCTGGCTCATCCCCGGGAAACAGCCTCCCCAGAAGCTCTTCCTAGTTCTCTCTGTTGTGCTGTTGGGATTGGCATCTCAAGTGGTGAAGGCTTGGCCCAGCCTGGTGCACTACTGGGAAGAAGTGGAACATTTAAGACTTGGGAGCAAGTGAGAAGTGAGGTCCTTGGGGAGCATGCCCATGGAAGACATTATGAGACCCTCACCTCTCTCAACTATCTTTACTCCAAAGCCTGTGAGATGAGCAGCCATCTCCTCAATGTATCCCCATCAGCACTCAATGCCTCACCACAGGCGCACAAACAACTCAGCCATGTGCAGTGTCCATGGATTGAAACCTCTAAAAATCTGGGCTAAGTGAACTCGTCTAAGCCAATTGGCTCTAAGCCAATTAACCCAAGTGTTCTGTAATGGAAAGCTGATTGGCACATGACTTTCTGCTCTTTGTGAAGAGTCACAGGAACAAAGTCCAGCATGGCTCCCTGGACATGTCCCTGACTCCTCTCTCCTAATAGGCCCTCATCTGGCAGCCTCCCAAAATTCTTGGTCCAAACAAAGAACATGCTGTGATATCTCTAGGGATCAGAGTCAGGGGCCTGGGCAGAGGCCACTAACTGTCATTTTCAAGAATTACAGACCTTCGCTGAGATTCACTTTCCACATCTAGAAAGGGCAGATGGGAGATAACATGTGTGCTATTTAGTTTTTATCTCCTGGACACAAACCTAGACAGATATGAGAAGAAGATATATCAATTAAGGAATTGCCTTCAACAGATTGTCCTGTAGTCAAGTCTACAGGGCATTTTCTTGATTAATGATTGATGTGGGAGGACTCAGCTCACTTCGGGCTTGGGTGGTGCCACACCTGGATTGCATAAGAAAGCAGATTGAGCAAACCAGTAAGCATCATTCCTCCATGGTCTCTGCTTCAGTTCTTGCCTTGGGTTTTTGCTCTAATTTCCTTAAATTATGGACCATTATAAAAGCACGCAGGCGAATAAATCTTTTCCTCCCCAACTTACTTTTGGTCATGGTGTTCATCATAGCAATAGAAAGCCAGTTAGGTGCCTCATGTGGCTGGCTATCTGAGAGGCTAAATGACTACTCCTTCCATTGCAGAACCTCACTCCTGAGCTATTACCATTGACAGGGACTCAGTAGAGTTGTGTCATATCTTGCAAGAAATCAGAAGAGTGGATCTCTGAGTTCGAGGCCAGCCTGATCTACAGAGTGAGTTCCAGGATAGCCAGGGCCACACAGAGAAACCTTGTCTCAAAAAACAAAACAAAACAAAAAAATCAAAAGAGAGGGGAAAAAGAGAGGGGGAACTTTAATACATAACTTTTCCACAGGTCCCTTCAAACTACACCTAATTTTCACTGAGGAAAAGCAAAGCCATGGCCAAACTTAAAAGAGGAAAAGGTTTAACTATTAATTTTTTCTTTTTCAAGGACAATGTATTTGTTAGTTTTCCATTATACAAAAATACCTGAAGAAATTAACTAACAAATAGAGAGTACTTGGCACTGGAGAGATGGCTCAGTAGTTAAGAGCACATACAGCTCTTGCAGAGTTTGGTTCCCAGAACCCACACCAAACAGCTCACGACGGCCTTTAACACTAACCCCAAAGGATCTGGCGCCCTCTTTTGGGCTCTATGGGTATCTGCACTCACGAGCATATACCCACACATAAACACATAGTTTTGAAATATGAAACTAAATTTTTAAAAGAGAGAGGAGCTAGAGAGATGGCTCAGTGATTAAGAAGCTGCTCTTCCAGAGGATCCAGGTTCAAATCCTATTACCCACAGGTGTAGAATATTATTTTAAGGTATATTACTTTTGTTTATGTTGTGTTTATTTAACTCTGTGAAGCTGTGTTGCTTTGCCTGTCTAAAATACCTAATGGTCTAATAAAGAACTGAATGGCCAATAGTGAGGCAGGAGAGAGAAATAGGTGGGGCTGGCAGGCAGAGAGGAAAAATAGAAGGAGAAATCTGGGAGGAGAAATGGAAGAGTAGCCAGAGAAGGAGGTGGACTCCAGGGGCCAGCCACCCAGCTACACAGCAAGCCACAGAGTAAGAGTAAGATTTACAGAAGTAAGAGACTGGGAAAAGCCCAGGAGGCAAAAGGTAAATGGGATAATTTAAGTTAAGGAAAGCTAGCAAACAACAAGCTAAGCTAAGGCTGGACATTGATCATTAAGAATAAGCCTCTATGTATGATTTATTTGGGAGCTGGGTGGTGGGCCCTCCAAAAGAGTGAAAAACAACCAACACCACATAGGATGGCTCCTAATCATCTGTAACTCCAGTCCCAGGGGATCCAACACCCTCTTCTGGCCTCTGTGGGTACTGAATTCACATGGTGCACAGACATGCATGTAGGCAAACCACTTGTACACAAAATAAAAATAGATAGACAGACAGACAGACAGACAGACAGACAGATAGATAGATAGATAGAGATTTATCTTGGCCCATGCCTCTGGAGGCCGCTCTCCAGGGATGAATTGTCCAAAGGACAGTACATCATGGCATGGGGGTATGGATCAAACAACTTGCATTGTGATCTGAAAAGTGAAAAATGAAGAATGAGACTGGGTGGGAGGTCTCCCAATTCTTTTCAAGGACACATTGCCAAATGATCCAAGGAGTTCCCATTAAGGCCTCCAACTCCTAAAGGTACATTGAACTGCCATCCTGGAAACCACACTTTAGCATATCCATCTCTTTGGTCATTCTGTATCCACATTATATCAGCTCCTACTTTCTGTTGATGGTAATTTCAGGGTAAATTTCAATGAAAAGTTAGCTATAATGGAACTTGAGTTTTATGCACAGGCTTCAGAACCCAAGCTTCACATAAGACAGAATTCTTTTAATATCCTAAAACCTCTTCTTCTCTACCACTAGACCCAGGACTCTCCAGTGCTTCCTCTGAGACTAGGAGGAGCCAAGCCCGCTCTATAACGCTGTTGCTCATGTAGATCTCATCCATTTCTCTGTCATTGGGCAATCCCTGTATCTTTCTTGGGGTCCTGTTTTCTAGGTAGCCTCCCTGGAGTTGTGAGTAGCAGTCTAGTCATCTTTGTTTTACATCTAGTATCCTCTAATGAGTGAATACATACCATGTTTGTCTTTCTGAGTCTGGTTACCTCACTCAGGATGATTTTTTCTAGATCCATCCATTTGCCTGCAAACCTCATGATGTCATTGTTTTTCTCTGCTGAGTAGTATTCCATTGTGTATATGTACCACATTTTATTTATCCATTCTTCAGTTGAAGGGCATCTAGGTTGTTTCCAGGTTCTGGCTATTACAAACAATGCTGATATGAACATAGCTGAGCAAGTGCCCTTGTGGTGTGATTGAGCATTCCTTGGGTATATGCCCAAGAATGGTATAGCTGGGTCTTGGGGGAGATTGATTCCCAATTTTCTAAGAAAGCACCATATTGATTTCCAAAGTGGTTGTACAAGCTTGCATTCCCACCAGCAGTGGAGGAGAGTACCCCTAACTCCACATCCTCTCCAGCATAAGCTGTCTTCAGTGTTTTTGATCTTAGCCATTCTGACAGGTGTAAGGTGGTATCTCAGAGTTGTTTTGATTTGCATCTACATGAACAACCTGGACGTGAGTGGGGGTAATGAAGGGCAAGGGTCGAGGGAAGGAGAGCTTAAGGGAGCTGGAGATCCCAGCTGGATCAAGAACAGAGAGGGAGAACAAGGAATAAGAGACTATGATAAATTGCCAGGCGGTGGTGGCGCACGCCTTTAATCCCAGCACTCGGGAGGCAGAGCCAGGCAGATCTCTGTGAGTTCAAGGCCAACCTGGGCTACCGAGTGAGTTCCAGGACAGGCGCAAAGCTACACAGAGAAACTCTGTCTCGGAAAAAAAAAAAAAAAAAAAAAAAAAAAGAGACTATGATAAATGAAGACCACATGAGAATAGGAAGAAGCAAAGTGCTAGAGAGGTCCACAGAAATCCACAAAGATACCTCCACAATAGACTACTGGCAATGGTCGAGAGAAAGCCTGAACTGATCTACTCTGGTGATAGGATGGCCAAACACCCTAATTGTCGTGCTAGAAACCTCATCCAATGACTGAGGGAACCGGATGCAGAGATCCACAGCCAGGTCCCAGGTGGAGCTCCAGGAGTCCAATTGTTGAGAAAGAGGAGGGTTTGTATGAGCGTGAATTGTTGAGACCATGATTGGAAAAAGCACAGGGACAAATAGCCAAACGAATGGAAACACATGAACTATGTGCCAATAGCTGAGGAGCCCCCAACTGGATCAGGCCCTCTGGATAAGTGAGACAGTTGATGAGCTTGATCTGTTTGGGAGGCACCCAGGCAGTGGGACCGGGTCCTGTCCTCAGTGCATGAGCTGGCTGTTTGGATCCTGGGGCTTATGCAGGGACACTTGGCTCGGCCTGGGAGGAGGGGACTAGACCTGCCTGGTAATCTACCAAGTTGATCTCAGTCCTCGGGGGAGTCTTTGCCCTGGAGGATATGGGAATGGGGGGTGGGTTAGGGAGAAGGCGGGGGGGGGGAGGCGGGAGGGGGAAAGACAAGAGAATTCGTGGCTGATATGTAAAATTAAATTAAATTATAAAATGAAATTAAATTTTAAAAAAAGGAGAGGACAAAAATAAATAAATAAATAACGCTGTTGCTTTCCTTTCTGCCACAAGGTGGCGATGTGAAACAGCAGTCCCGCGGAGTGTGGCCCGGGCTCTTTGGCCTGGAGGCTTCGCGCTGGTCCGGAAGTCATCTGCGGGTGGCTTAAATCAGCTCCTGGTAGCCTAAGCCAGGAAAGGACGATCAGGTATCAGGCACTAGTGGCAGTGGCTGCTGAGACCTGAGCTGCTGCTGTCACAGCCGTCACAGCCATCCGGTCCGGTAGGTTATGATCTGAATGTGAAATGTTCCCCACAGGCTCACATGTTTAAAAACTTGTTCTCAAGCGGGTGGTGGTGGTGGTGGCGGCGGCGGCGGCGCACGCCTTCAATCCCAGCACTCGGGAGGCAGAGGCAGGTGGATCTCTGTGAGTTCGAGGCCAGCCTGGACTACAGAGTGAGAACCAGGAAAGGCGCAAAGCTACGCAGAGAAACCCTGTCTCGAAAAACAAAACAACAACAACAACAACAACAACAAAACTTGTTCTCAGCTGGTGGCACAGTTTGGTGGGCTATGAAACCTTTAAAGGTGAGATCTGACTGGTGGAAGTGAGCACTAGGACCTTTGGAAATTTTTCCTAAGCTGTCCCTGCTGCCATGATGGACTGAAATCTCCAAACCCTTCCTCCCTCAGGCATTTTGTCACAGTGAGGACAACAATGTAAGTAACAAGAGGCTCTGGGTCTTTACTTTATTGTTTATTTATATTTGTTTATCTTGTGGGTACGGACATTTTTGTCCGTATGCATGTCTGTGCACCATATGTGTGCCCAGTGCCCATGGAGTTCAGAATAAAGCGTCAGATTCCCTAGGACTGGAGCTACAGACAGCCGTGAGCCACCGTGTGGTTCAGGGAAGAGAAGCCAGCGCTCTTCCCTGCCGAGTCACCTCTCGAGCCCCATTGTATTTGTTTTTAATCTCCAGAAGTCGCTTCTTAGAGGAGATGTTTTACTTTTCTCATCTAGGTGGACTAAACAAACGGCTGAAGAAGAGCACTCATTTTGAGAAGCCTGGAGTGGTTTCCGTTAGAGAAATACAAACAAAGCAAGTTCAGAAGGACATTGCTGGGGATGGGTGGTCACGGACGAGACCCAGCAGCACTGGAGGGAAGTCGCTTTCCAGGATTGACACCCCTTTCACAACTGGCCCAGTTTTGCTCACACATGCACCCAGTAGACAGGCTCTGTGTCTCAAGAGGCTGAAACTGCTTTATTGGACAGCGAGGGGCCCCAACCTTCTGTGGGAAGAAGACTGAGCTCATTTAGAGGGGTTGGGGACACATACACACATAGGTGGCTACCAGGAAGTTACAGCCCTTTTTGTGGTTTGGCAGGGTGAGTTGCTTCCACACGTTTTTTTCTGCAGGTGGAGCTGAGACTTCAGACTGGGACTAAGCGGTTCTTTATGGTGGGGCTATCACCCAGTACAGCCTGATACAATTCCTCAGGACCAGAGGCTAGTATCCAAGATCCTCAGAGGAGGAAGATTTCAGAGCCAGGCTCCCAGTGGACTCCAGCAAGGAAGAGCATACTACCTTCAACACCAGAGACAGACCTGTGGGAGGTGGCAGGGAACTTGCTCAGGTTCCCATTGCCTCATCCTCCCAGACAGCCAAGCTTCACTTTGGCTGTAGATTTGAATCATTCCTGCAGCTGTCTGCAGCCTCTGCGACCTGCTGCTCCAAAGACATGCAACTCCAGTCTCCAAGATCTGCTCATGGGGTAGGGGATGGAGGGTGGAGGAGACTTGCTCAGTTTGCCTCCTGGTGCCACCAGGGCCTCAGTGACTGCTTTCCTATTCCCAAACTCTTTATGTTCCTGCTGAACCATCACTGCTTCCAAAGGAGGTTCCTCTCGCTGTCCCTTCACTCTGCGCCCTCCATTCTTGCAGCGGGGGTGGGATAGAACCTGAGGTAGAATGACAGTCTCAGTATTGTGACTTTGGCTTGTCATCACTCTCCTGTTTGCAGGGAATAGATATTTGTTCAAGTCTCCCCAGGAAATTGACGTAAGACACAGGGACTGGGAGTACAGTTCAATGGTGAAGCATGGCTTAACAAATTCAAGGTACTAAGTGATAAGTATTTTTAAAATATCCCCCGGTAATGGTTTTCTCCGCTGATGCAGTAAGCCAAATCAAACCGAATTAGAAGTCCAGAATTAAAGAGCACAGCATCCCCCGGTGATCTCAGGGGAGGAGGAGAAACCACGTGGAACCTTTGCTGGACTGTAAATACACTATAGGCGTGGTCTTGGGAAGCTCTGGGGGAGGAGCCGCTGCTTGGCGGGCTTTCTTTGGGTGGGATCTGGAGAGGGAGGAGTAGGGCTGAGTTCCCAGCTGAACATCTGGGCGGGGTTTGGATCTCTACCTGAGGTAGAGATTCCCTACCAACACTAGGTCCTGAGTGCCAACCACAAAACAAAAACAAAACCAAAACTGAAACTCTATCTCATTACATTTTGAGATTCCACTAACATAAATCTGTTGGACACACAAAGGATGCTCCTGGTTAAAAAAAAAAACCCTGAAATGCATGTAAGAAGAAAGCAGAAGTTGGGAGTAAGGGGTCATGGGGAGGTGAGGAGATGGGGGGTGAGTGGTGGGAGGGTAGTGGGGGGGTAAGGGGAGCAGCTGAGGGAGGGCAGGAGAGGGGACAAAGTATAACAACATGTGGGTGGAGATGGCACGATGAAACCAATTACTTTGAATGCTGATCTAAAAATTAGTCAAAGAATGATGTGATGTTTGCAGCAATAGCCATGAAGAGCTACCTACTGGAATATCCCACTGTGGCATAGCGGCTGGTGCCCAATGTCTGGTCTGTGTTTGGTAGGAGGAGCCACAACTAGAATCCCTGGCATGCTGGGCACAATGGCTGAACATGAGAGAGTCTAACCCGAGCCACAGCTGTGTCCATGGCCAGCAAGAGATCCTGTGTTAGAATGGAACCTGGTTGTACAGGAATGAGGCTCAATGACTCCGAAGGACTGTGATGCAAAGCTAGAGTGGTGTGTGTGTGTGTGTGTGTGTGTGTGTGTGTGTGTACGAAAGTATAAGTGTGCGCACATGCACTCGCAGCTGAATAGCTGAGGACTTATCTAGCACACGAAAGACCCTAGCTTCCATCCCCAGCACCAGCCCCCAAAGCTGGGCTCGGCTAGAGGCAGGCTCAAGCTCTGGACGTGATTTCCTTGGGCTGGGGATTACTCAAAGGTAGAACACGGGCTTAGTGAGCTCTAGACTCTGGGATCCAACCCTAGCATGGAAAGATGAATTAGGGAAGGGAGGGAGGAAGGAGGGAGGGAAGAAGAGAGAGAGGGAGAAAGAGACAGAGGGGAGAGAGAGAGAGAGAGAGAGAGAGAGAGAGAGAGAGAGAGAGAGAGAGAGAGAGAGAGAGAGAGCAAGATCCCTTTAAACTGTTGGACTGAGAAAAATCCTAACATTTCTTAAAATTCAGGGAGAGACACTCACAGACTCAGACTTTTTAATTTGGAAAATTACAGATAGTTGCTTCTTGTAGCCCCAACTTGTTAAATAAAGCACGTGTCACCCCATAGTTCTGTTACGCTGTGAGGGATTTTCCCCCCTAGGCACGGCCCATACCTGGGGGTTCTCTTCCCTTTGGCTTGTCTGCTCCCAGATTGCTATCCTGAACTAACTAGTCATAGGCTTCATTACCTGGGAGGTTTAATTGCCTCCCACTGAGATGCAGAGGGCCAGCTTGGCCAGGGAAGCCTTCAAGGTAATTAGTTTCCATTTTCTTCCAGCATCAGCACCTGCACAGGAGTTAAGTTCATCCTCAATTTAAAGACAAGGTCACAGATACTCAGAGAGGTGAGGGAAGGTCAGAAGGTCCAGGCCTGGAAAACAAGCGTAGGGAGTTGTTTGCAAACATGGTTTCAATCAACCAGACTCATAGCTGTGTCTTTTAAAACACTAATTTTAGTAAATAAAAGTAACATTACATTTAATGATTTTGGGCATTGAAAAATATCGTTATCTAACTGCTTTGATTACCCTCCCTATTTGTCCCCAGCCATCTGAAATGTCAAGTGGTATGAAGTTCACTCACAATGCTCTGCAGCTATCCTACCACCCTTTCCCAGAACCTGCTCATCTTCTTAAATGAAAACTCTGTCCCCATCAAGCACTAACCCGACACGCCTTCCCATGTCCTGAAGTCACCTTGCTACTTCCTGTGCCTCTGAGGTGGCTGCTCCAGAGACCTCATAGATTAGAATCATATATTCTGACTGCTGTTGCTTTTCTCAATGCTAAGATAAAAGTCACATAAGGAAGGAAGGGTTGGTTTCTGCTCAAGCTTGGAGAGGGTGGGAAGACATGGTGGTAGGAACAGAAGGTGGTATGGGGCTTTTCTTCTAATAATAATAAGATGCCGTCTTGGACTTTGCCCTGTAGCCATGGCAACCGGAGCAGACTAAGACAGTGGTAGCCTGGTAATAGTGAGGGAGCTATCCATGCTCCCTCATAAATAGGAGGGTCGGGAGAATCTTGCCTTGGGATTTCAGGTATGACTCCCTTCTTTGGTTGCAAGGGATGTGATTGCTAATGTTACGTTGATGGCTAACTTTATGTTCAAAGGTTTAAAAATCTCTGTGTTTAAGAGAACTAACTATATAGCAAAATTAGACCTCCAGAAGTTAAGGGCTATTAAAGTTAATTTTTTTACTGCCGTTTCTGCATCTGTAAACAAGCTTGTTTTGCGTAAGAGGACCTTCTGCTTGCATGAGAACAAATTGTAACTTTGTGTTTTTTGCCTTTTTAACCCCATGACTGAGGTGGCTGGGCGATGCATTTGGGAATCTTGAGTCCCCAGAATAGACCCGGTGCCAATTTCTGAAACAAAAGCCTCTTCATTGCTGAAATTTATTAATGGTCAGACTAGGGAATTTCTGAATGACCCCAAACCCATAATGTTTGGGGGCTTGTCTAGGATTGGGCATTCAGCCAGATCTGTCTTCTTCTGGCCAGCCTTGGGATCCTGGAGACTCTGGGCTTAGCCAGAGCTGAGAAATCTGATAGGCCCAGTGTTTGGAGGGAGCCACTGGCAGGTTCTCAATGCTTAGATGGTGAGAAAAGAGGCATCAGAAAACCTCCAGAGGTACAGGTAAGGATCCTGTCTGTAGTGTGTACTTGTGGAACTTGTGGAAGAGCTGGATGCAGCACAGATTCCCGAGTCAGAGGACCATGGGGATGCCGTTGGCCCTTGTTTGGTTTCGGTTTGTCTCGGTGGCCACCAAATTGTAGAATTTTGTCTGTCTGTTTTGTGTTGATTAGATTGTGTTTGTGGTGTTGCATCTTCTTAAGAAAAAAAAAAAGGAGTAGGCTAGCTGTGGCACGCACACACTGCTTGCTGGCTAGGATGTCTCTCAGCCCCCTCCTGCACCGTCCTCTGTCCATAGCCAGGACTCAACATTTTTTATCTCTAAGCCTTCTTTGTTCTCAGCTTACTCTCTTCCCTCCCCCTGGTCACTGGATTCAGTTTTACAGGGACTCAGGTGTCTTTTAGGAATGGATAATATTAAAATGTGATTTATGCTGTTCTACATCAATGAAAAGCTGGCTGTGGAGTTGGGGCATGGCTCCCCCTCCTCTAGACCCAAGCATACTTGTTTAAAGGTTTCCTCCAAATCTCTGTCCTGTGTCAGGTGGGTGACCTGACTGTGTGACAGAGATAGGAGAGCAAAACAAGAAAAAAGGATAGCTATTCCCAATGGGGATTATTGCTACTCATCTCACACTCTTTTTGGTTTTGGTTTAACAACCTAAAATAGTGGTTATCAACCTGTGAGTCATGACCCCTTTGGAGTCAGATATCAGATTTCCTGCATATCAGATATTTACATTATGGTTCATAACAATAGCAAAATTACAGCTATGAAGTAGCAACGAAATAATTTTATGGTTGGGGATCACCACAACACGAGGAACTGTATTGAAAGGTTGCAGCATTAGGAAGGTTGAGAACCACTGCTCCAAAACTTGTTAAAATGTGAATCTTATCTCAAGATTTGTAAGACGATTATGTAAACTTTCTGTACCTGAAGATTTGTAAGTTTATTGGGTATTGTTAAAGATCTATAAAATCTGTAATTGAAAGTTTACTTAGCATTAGGGATGATGGATGAAAATCTATACATAGGTAATCTTAATTTACTACAGTGTACTGTATGTGTAACTTAGATACAACTCTTGTTTTAAAAGGAATGGATATTTGAATAACAGCGGGTCTCCAAGGTATTTTGGATTGGGATGGGGTTTTGTGTTGGTTGTTTTTTACTTTCTTGTTCTTCTGGGCCCCACCACCCAGCTTCCAAATAAGTTCACACTGAGTCTTATTCTTACTTATAAATGCCCGGCCTAAGCTTGGCTTGTTTCTTGCCACCTTTTCTTCACTTAAATTATCCCATGTACCTTTTGCCTCTGAGTTTTTACCTTTTCTATTTCTGTATATTTTTTCTTTCCTTCTTAATCCATGTCTGGCTGGGTGGCTGGGTGGCTGGGTGGCTAGGTGGCTGGGTGGCTGTCTCCTTTTCTCACTCCTTGATCCTCTCCCAGATTTTTCTTCCTATTTATTCCTTCTGCCTACCAGCCCCACCTATCCTTTCTCCTACCTTGCTATTGGCCATTCAACTCTTTATTAGACCATCAGGTGTTTTAGACAGGTAAAGTAACACAGCTTCACAGAGTTAAACAAAGACAACATAAAGGAATGCAATACATCTTTACATCATTAAACAAATGTTCCACAGCATAAACAAAGTAACACACCTTAAAATAATATTCTACAACATTTTTGTGTGGTGATTTTTGTCCTGAGAATAAGAATAACAGGTGAGGAGGAAAATTCACAAAAATAAGTTTATTTTTTTTAAATTGGGAAACAACACTAAAAAGGCTATGATAATTTAAAAATGTAATAATTTTTATTCATCAATCAAGGCAATATAAATGGGGTTTGTTTACTGTGTTCAGTAACTCTTTGCTCTTTTTAAAAATATGGCTAGCTAACAGGTCTTCTTCATCATGTCAGCTTCATCTCAGAATAATGTTATAGGTTAAACCAAAATGTTTGTCCTTGAATGTTATCAAAATTCATCGAGTCTGCAAGCATCAGCGGTTTAATATATGTGAACATTCTTCTGGTATTTTGCCAGTTCTTGTTTTCACTTTAAATAGAGGGCTATGGCCAGATACATACCTGAGCCAATAGAATGTATCAGCTCAGGACCCAGAGGACTAGGCCTGAGAAATCCATTTAAAAGGACCAAGACAGAAAATGTTGCCAGAAGCAGAACCAAGTAGGAAATCTTCAGAAAGTAAGCTGTCTGAAAAAAAAAAAAAATCAGCCCAGCCCTCCTGTCTTAGGGCTACTTGTCTCTGGCCAGGTTCTGATGCCAACCTGACAGCCCTTTCTAGCATCCCTAGTTGGATCTTCTGATTAAAAATAGGACTTTATAAAAGACCAGCAGAAGTTTGATGTCACGAGATAAGATCTGACCAGGGTTTTGGACAGACTAAGATGTCAGAGAGCTGAATTATTCTAGATAAAGAATAACAGAGGCTCAAGAAACAGGGTGAATAGGATGGAAAAGGATAAAAGAAAAATTAAAAATATGGGAAAGGAGATGAGAAGCTAAGGAGTTGGGGGCCACAGCTCTGAGCACCAAAAACTGAGATATTCCTATCTTATGATGTAGCAAGACAATGGCCAAAGCATTTGGCAAGAGCATATGGAATATCTCTCCTTACCTAAGGTCTATTCAGGCTAACAGAAACTGACTTGAAAATGTGTATCTTCTTTGTCTTTGCAAACTTTGTTAAGCCTAGATATTTAGATAAACTGAATGATACAAGAAACTGTAGTATTCTATGACGATGTGCTATAAAGGGATCAACATTTTGATTAACAGTCTCTCTATGGGCTACATTTATGATCTGAAGTTTTGTTTTGATACTAAAAGAGCTTCAATTCAAGAACTGTAATTTTTAAGGTGATAATTGGGACATGTAGGTTAATAGTCACCTTATAAATGAACAAATTCTTCAATTTGCTCAGAACTTTGCTTGTAGTCATGCTAAGAACAAATGTAATTCATTGACAGGGATAAAATTTATTTAATCTTCTGTGTATGTTTTCAAGGTTAAACCTAAAACAAGTGACTAAAAACAAGTAAAGTTTATTTAAAGTCAGATGAAGTTGGCCAGTCAGTGGTGGCACATGCGTTTTAATCCCAGCCCTTGGGAGGCAGAGGCAGATGGATCTCTGTGAGTTTGAGGTCAGCCTAGTCTACAGAGTGAGTTCTAGGACAGCCAAGACTGTTACACAGTAAAATCCTGTCTTGAAAAAACAAAACAACAACAAGAATAGTCAGATGTACTTGATAGATAACCTTCAAAAATCTTCAGAGACCTGCTGAAGTATGGCATTTAAAGTGTTCAGTGAAAAAGGATTCCTGTGTTAGACAAAAAATGCCAACTCCTAGAGGCAATCCTATGATCTCCTCCAAAGAAGATGCCACCACCTGGATTGTGGTAACACTAACCATTGGACAAAACTGCCCCATGCCTCACTCACCCCCGGACCATGCTGAGACTGTGGACAAGGAGGGCACTGGAGAGTTTACTGCCCCTCTTTGTCTTGCTAAGGTAGGCCAGTCTCTCAAATTCCTCACCCACAGGAGAGTCTCTCAGATCTTTTCAGTCTGGCAGCTGAAGTCTTATGCTGCCCTGTGTGGCAGAGTTAATGCTGCCACAGAGATCCGCCTGCCTCTGCCTCCCTTGTGTGGTCTTCAGCTGCTGGAGTTTTTTGTGCTTCTTTTCCTGTGCTGCCATGGCAGCCATGGCAGGAGGTGAGGACTGCCAGAAGGCCACATCTAAGTTTTCTCCTTGCTGGAATCTATTCAGTCCGTCCTGGCAGCAGCTGTCAGAAACAGCCCAGGATCTGGCTGCTTGCCCTGGGGACTTCCGGGCCCCTCACTAACCATCAGCTTTTCCAAGTGGTTTTAATTCAGATTTGTTGATGTAAATAGAGGTCTCACCTCAGAAAGAATAAGTTTATTTTGAACCAAATATGAATGAGTAGGTCCGAGGCACACAGACTTGGGTGGCAGCTACTATTATAAATGATAGAATTCAAACACATTCGGGGGAATAGGGAAAATGGGGTCCTCACACACTGTTGTTGGAAAACAAAATAGTGTGGTCACCATGGCAGACGAGGAGGTTCCACACACACTGACAGTAGAGTCCATGCAGGATCTAGCACACTGGTTAGGTGCTTGTAACCAACGAGTAACCAGCTATCTGCTCTGGACCATATGCAGGGCCCTGGAAGTATCTTCCTTAATAGGTCTGTTCTGTGTTCATGTCAACATTATCCTGAGTACTCAAAAGCTGGATGGAAGTGACCCCAGTGTCTGCTGCCCCATAACAGGTGAAGAAAGTGCCATGCACACATACACAGTAGACTCTTACAGGACCACACAGATGGGGCTGAGGTCATCAGCTAAGTCAGGACAAGTGCTATGTGGATGCACTTGGAGTCCTAGAGGAGCTTCTATTTGGGAAACAAAAAATGTCCCCAGAGATGGGAGGTGGCTATAGCTGTACAACAATGTGACATGCTCAGTGCCACTGAACTGTGTACTCTTAAAAATGGTTATGGGGAACTTGAGAGATGGATCAGTGGTTTCAAACACTGGGTTTAATTCCCAGCACCCACATGGCAGCTCACAACCTTCTGTAACTGTAGTTCTAGGGAATCTGACACCCTCTTCTGCAGATAGATTTTCCTTTGGGCCGCCAGCTCACAAAAAATGACACAGAGACATTATTAATTATGAAAGCTCAGCCTGTAACTTAGGCTTGTCCCACTAGCTCTTATAACTTAAATTAACCCTTTTATATTAACCTATGTTTTTCCTCGTGGCTTTTTACCTCTCTTCCATCTTGCACCTCCTGTTTCCTCTCCGCGTCCTCTGGTGTCTCTCCTGCACCTAGATTCATCTTTCTTCTCTCTCTCTGCCCAGAAGTCCCACCTAGCCTCTCCTGCCTAGCTATTGGCCATTCAGCTCTTTATTAAACCAATCAGAAGGTGCCTTGGCAAAGACACATCTTCACAGTGTACAAAAAGATTATTCTACAACACTCTTCTGGCCTCTGAAGGCACTGTATGCATGTGGTGCACAGACATACATGCGGGCAAAAATCACTCATACACAAGAAATAGTTCCTTTCTTTCTTTCTTTCTTTCTTTCTTTCTTTCTTTCTTTCTTTCTTTCTTTCTTTCTCTCTCTCTCTCTCTCTCTCTCTCCCTCCCTCCCTCCCTCCCTCCCTCCTTCCTTCCTTCCTTCCTTCCTTCCTTCCTCTCTCTCTCCTCTCCTCTCCTCTCTCTCTCTCTCTCTCTCTCTCTCTCTCTCTCTCTCTCTCTCTCTCTCTCTCTCAAGGCAGGGTTTTTCTGTGTAACAGCTCTGGCTGTCCTGGAACTTGCATGTAGACTTGGCTGGCCTGGAACTCACAGAGATCTGTCTGACTCTGCCTCCTGAGTGCTGGGATTAAAAGCATGTTCCCCCCCAGCATCCAGCTAAATAATTTCTTTTAATGAAAAGAAATGGTTATGGTAAGAGGGCATGAGAGATGACTCGGTGGTTAAGAGCATATTGCTCTTCCAGAAGACTGGAGCTCAGTTTCCAGAACCCATGCCAGGCAGTTCATAACTGCTTGTAACTCAAACTCTAAGGACCAGACACCCTCTCTGGTCTCCATAGAGACCATATGTACACACACGTACATATAATTAAAAATAAAAATACAGCTGAGTGGTGGTGGTACATGCCTATAATCCCAGCACTGGGAAGGAAGAGGCAGGCGGATCTCTTTGAGTTCAAGGCCAGACTGATCTATAAAGTGAGTTCCAGGATGGCCAGGGCTACACAGAGAAACCCTGTTTTGAAAAGCACCCCCCCCCAAAAAAAAAGGAAGGCTGAGCAAGCCATGGAGAGAGCAAGCCAGGAAGCAGCGCTCTGCTTCAGTTGCTGCCTTGAGTTCCTGCCCTGACTTCCTTTGATGATGGACTGTGGTGTGGAAGAAACAAAATAAACCCTTTCCTCCCCAAATTGTTTATTGTGATGGTGTTTTATCACAACAATGGAAAAATCTATCTAATACAACCAGGCTGGCCTTGGACTCATAGAGATCCACCTGCCTCTTCTTCCTGAGTGCTGGGAATAAAGGCATGCATCATCATACTGTGTTTCACAATGTGCTTTTAGCACATAACACTACAACTTTAAGATCTAACCATACTGACCTACAGATTTGATCCATCTGTTTAAACCATTGTGTAATTTTTTATGTTTTGACTATTATTTCATGCTTTAATTACCCATTTTCTGATGTATAGAAATGAAGATTCTTCCAACTTGCTCACACTCATGATCTTTGGCAACTCTTTGCCCTCCCTGTGTGAACTATGAATGTCCTTTCAGACTGTGTCCTGGGCATTCTAGCCAATTATTTTACAGTCTTAATGAGATTTATTTCATACATCGTAACTTTGCCCCTCAAGTCTGTAACCATTAGTTACCACCGTCACCCCAACCTGCTCCCATCATCCCCAGCCCTGAGCTACTGATCTCCCTCCTGTCTCTGTGCTTTGGCTCATTCTGGACATCTCACACCCACACATCTCACCCCTTCTCAGATTGTTTTCTTTCATGGAGCATAGCATTTTCAGGAATCATCCATGTGGCAGCATGTATCAGAATTTTCATTAAACTTTTTTACAGTGAGGCTTGGTGATGTATGCTCATAATCCCAGCACTTGGGAAGCTGAGGCAGGAGGATTGTGAGTTTAGTGCTGTCCTGGGCAACACAGCAAGAACCTGTATTAAAATGACAATTAAAAAAAAACAGGGCTGGAGAGATGGCTCAGCCGTTAAAGGCTAGGCTCACAACCAAAAAAAACATATGAACCATTATTTTTTAACTTTTTAAATATCTCACTTACTTAAATGTGTGTCAGTATGAACTGTGTTTCATTCTGGATTGTGCTAAAAGATTCAAACCTGGTTACCTTAAGGAATTTGGTTAGGCTATGAATACTGGAGTTTATTCATATTCATGTTCACGTTTATTGTATGCAGTTCAGGATCTGTTTCCACAATCCTGACATCAAAAAAGCCCTGAAGCCACTGTTCCATAAATGTGCAGTACTCTCTCTTAGTGGCCCGAACCAAGCTGAGTGCATTCACACTCTTTACTGATTCCATTGAGTGCCAAGACTCACGTTCCAGGGCAGAAATACTGAAACATCATGAGTGTAGAAATTGCTTCGTTTTTTCAGTTGGATTAAAGAATTTAAAGTCAGGAAGAGTTTGAAAGTCAAGCAAAGCCAAAGCTTATTCAAAGAAGATACTTTTATTGGAGTTTAAAAGAGAAATTCCAGGAAGGCAAGCTGTAACGCTTAGCACCTATCCAGAGAAGGAGGATGGAAGAGAGAAGCCATAGCCTTTGAATTAAGCCAGCATGGAAGCCAACCTCTTGGCAGACAATCAGCAACGCTGAAGTGGGGTTTCAGAGGCAGAGTGAGAAAGCCCAAAGAAACCCCAAAAAGCATACTTGGGCCCTGAGCTGGCATCTAAAAGAAATTTAGGCAGACAACCCCAGCCTAACCTCATGGGGCTATCCTAAGGGGCAGGAATTCTGGAAAGGAAAAATGCATTGTGTCATTAAAAGGACAATTATTCCTCCTACCTCGTTAGTATGGCTTAAGGCAAGCCTACATCTGGCCGCTGGGCCAGGTGATTGACCCGTCCAGCTGGATTAATGTGCGTATGGTTTGGGTAGCTTGTAATATGAGATCCCCACCTGGGCCAGAGATTTCATCCACTTAACCTGAAGGAGCTCGCTTTCTCACTGAACCTTTACTGTTGCCATGATAAGACCAATGCGCTGACGGTAGGAAGTCACCACTGGAAGCAGAAATGTAAAAAGAGCACCACACGAGTTGTCTTTTAAGCTAAGCTAAATAAATAAGGACACACATCTGTCTCAGATATTTTCAGGAAAGACTTGCGGACATGTACCACAAAAAGCTCTCCAAATTGGCAGGACCACTTCCCTCTTCGGTTAGCACGTTCACTGTCCCTGGTCTTTGCCTAGAGTGGATGCTTTTCTCTGGTTACTGGCAAGGATGAGAGCGTGAGGTCTTCTGGGCAGGAGCCATTTGGATCCCCCTTGTAGAAACTGTTTACACAGCCACTGGTTTCTTCAGGTTTTTTTTTTTTTTAGCTCTTTGCCATTGGAATTCAGAGAGAAGGGCTCTGAAAATATGGCACTTTTTGGCATGCTGAGCATTTAGATCTGTTGACTCAAAAACATAACTCTTGCCTCCAAGGGGATTAGAGATGGTTTATTCGGGAGCTAAATATGAGTGGCTATGTCACTGGATCACAGATTTAGGTCACCCCAAATTTCACATTCCAATGTGAAAGCAGTTTCATGAAGATTTTAGAGTAACATAACAAGGAAGGCCATAAACCAAGACTCTTGTAAGCTATAGTGACAGAAACTTTAGGTAGGTGGTTACAGCAAAGTGGAGGGACCTTCGTCATAGGCCTTGGGTGCTAAGGCCTTTTGGTCAGCGGAAACCATGATTTTGTTAAGTTGATACTTCCCCCAAGTTTTTAATCTGTTAGTCACAGGAGGTTAGGTCTGACACAGAGGTGGGCACTTAGTGGCTACTTAAGGGGCTGAAGATAGCCTAAGATAAGTAGTAATTAGTTGCAGGACCAGCAACATTTTAACCTCTCCACAATCATTGAAGTTTTAATCAACTCATTGGCTTTGTAGGTTTCACCTTGAAGATGTAGCTTCTTTCTGGGAACTTTTGTTCACACAACAAAGGAAGGGGAAGATCTACTGGCCTTGAATTAGCGTGTGCTCAGAATCCAGATCCTGTCACCTTCATTCCTGTGAGTAAGTCCTGGGTGCCAGTGGCAGCCCTGCAGGAAGGAGGGAGGGAGGGAAGGAGGGAGGGAGGGAGACACAGAGAGACAGAGAGAGAGAGATCTCACATCGAGATCTCACTCATGTCTTTTTGTACCTCTCTTCCCTGGTGCTACACTTTCTTCAAAGTTCTCCTAACTTTGACCTGCCAAAGAGCAAGCGGATAGCCCAGGCTCTTTCCTGGACTCCCACTTGCTGCCAGACTAGAAGAAAGCCCGAGTCTGCTGGTACACCTGGACAGATTTGTGTCACACACCACTGTCTTTTAGTTTGGCCCCTTAGCAGAGCTTTTATGAGCCATAGTCTGTCCCACACTCCAGGCTACTGTATGAAGACACTGAATGGTCTCCAAACCCACTGAGTTCCCGTAAACAGCCTCTGTTGTCTCCACTGTCTCTGCCCTGTAGGAAGAGGAGGATAAAGAGGATTGAGTCCTGTTGGACTATAGGAGTCACACCCTGGGCTGTGATTTCTTCTTGTACTGGAATACATTTGTATTCCTTATCTCCTTTCTAATCTGTCTATTCCCAGCAGGGAGCCTTGGGAGGGAGGTCCTGGGAACTTCCCTTTGCTCCAACACAGCAGACTCTGCACGGCAGCAGTTTTCATTTATTCATATGATGAAGAACTTGAATTTATCTTCTAAAACAGTTCCTCGCAGCCCTGAGATAATAATAGTAGGGGATAAACTAAGAAATTTCCAATAAAGATTCCTGCCTTGGGGCTGGAGAGAAGGCTCAGTTGGCTGAGAAGCTTTACTGCCCTTTCAGAGGACCTGAGCAATTCCCTTCCCCCACATCAGGGATGTCACAACTTAATGTAATTCTAGCTCAAGAGAGACCCAACACCCTCTTCTGGTCTCCACTTAAAAATAAAATAAAGCTTAAAAAAAAGATTCCCACTTTTTCTCAGTACCAGTTTTTAGGACACACAGTGTAGAGACGGCAGGAAGATGCTCTCCTCTAACTAACTGGAATTTCAGCTCATTAATGCTTCTGACAGATGGGAAATCTCCCAGGCTGTTTAAAAAAAAAAAAAAAAAAAGCAACCTGTGTGTGAATGTTGAGATATATGGGGTTTTGTTTTGTTTTAGCTGAAGCTCCCTTGCTGGCTACTTAAATTTATTCACACAAGCTGCTTCTTGGGCCAGGAAGGAGACAGGAACATCTCACAGGAAGTCACTGTTCCTCTGACAGGAAGTCACCTGTGCAGTGATGGGAAGTCTCAGGTGGAGAACTGACAATTTGAAAACTGTGAGGCTGACAGAAAAACTGGTTCCTTCCCTCAGTGAACGTAACAGAAGAGCATGGAGAAGAAACTTAACAGAAGATCATGGAGAAGAAACTGAAGCTCCTCTTTCCCAAAAATGTATTATTTAGCTGGGTGGTGGCACGCGTCTTTAATCCCAGCACTTGGGAGGCAGAGGCAGGTGGATCTCTGTGAGTTCGAAGCCAGCCTGGTCTACAAAGGACAGCCAGGACTGTTACACAGAGAAACTTTGTCTTGGAAAACAAACAAACAAAAAGTATTATATATTTATGGGGCTGGAGCGATGGCTCAGCAGTTCAGAGCACTGGTTGTTCTTCCAGAGGACCCAGGTTTGGTTCCCAGCACCCATATGGCAGCTCATAAGCATCTGTAATTCCAGTTTTATGGAATCCAACATCCTCTTCTGGCTTCCTCAGGCACCAGGCATTCATATGGTGCACAGACATATATTCGGGCAAAACATCTATACACATAAAACAATAGTTAAGGCCGGGCGGTGGTGGTGGTGGTGGTGGTGGTGGTGGTGGTGGTGGTGGTGGTGGTGGTGGCGCACGCCTTTAATCCCAGGAGGCAGAGCCAGGAGGATCTCTGTGAGTTTGAGGCCAGCCTGGTCTACAGAGCGAGATCCAGCAAAGGCGCAAAGCTACACAGAGAAACCCTGTCTAGAAAAAAACCAAAAAAACCCCCAAATAATAATAATAATAATAATAATAATAATAATAATAATAAAAATAATAATAAAATAAAAAATTTTAAGTTTGTGTGTGGTGTATATGTGTATGTGTTCCTGTGTGTGCAGGTGGAGAACAGGGGTCAACAGTGGGCGTCCTTTTTAATCACTCTCCATCTTATTATTATTATTATTATTATTATTTTTTTTTTTGGTTTTTCGAGACAGGGTTTCTCTGTGTAGCTTTGCGCCTTTCCTGGAACTCACTTGGTAGTCCAGGCTGGCCTCGAACTCACAGAGATCCGCCTGGCTCTGCCTCCCGAGTGCTGGGATTAAAGGCGTGCGCCACCACCGCCCGGCCTTATTATTTTTTATGATTACCTTTGTGTGTGTGTGTGTGTGTGTGTGTGTGTGTGTGTGTGTGTGGCCCCGTGTATGTGTTCCTGTATGGTCATGTGTGTATCTTGGTGCACTTGTGGATGTCAGTGGACAGTCTCAGGGAGGGGAGGCTTCCACCTTGTTTGAAGCAGGGTCTGTTGTAGTTCTGTAGTTGAAGACACCAACAGGCCCACAGCATTCCCAAGGTTCTCCTGGTTCTTCCTCCCATCTTGCTACAGGCTTGCTGGGATTATAAATACTCACTATTGAGCTCAGCTTCACATGTGTCCTGGGAATTTGAAATCAGGTCCTCATGTTTGTATGGCATATTATATTATATTATATTAATTATATTATATTAATTATATTATATTATATTATATTATATTATATTATATTATATTATTCAGGGTCTCTCACTGAACTTGCTATATTGGCTGGCCTAGCTGGCCAGGAGCTTCCAGAGTCTACCTGTCTCTACTGCCCCAGGGCTGGGAGCCACCGTGCCTGGGGAGCTCAAGACTTCAGGCTTATAGAACAAACACTTTCTGACAGCTGTCTCCCCAGCCCCCCGACATTTATCTTAATGATGTGTTGGTGCAGCTGTGGGTGAACCCCTCCTGTCACGGCCTTTGCCTCCAGTGTGAACCTTAGCTTTGTGCAGGGGGGGGGGGGGACCTTCCGCCTTTTACTTCTCTTCAGGCCCTCAGTGGGATGGATGATGCCCAGTCCCACACTGGTGCAGCAGAGAAGTCCACAGATTCCTGCACTGGTCTCTCCCTCTGATGCTCTCACAGACACACCCGGGAGTCGTGTTCACCAGGGCTACAGCCCAAAGCTACTTCACATGCACAATTAACTGTCATGGAAACAGAGAATGCACACTGCTGGGCACCGGGGCAGTTCTGGAGTGCAAGGAGTAGGGGAACCCGAGGACTGGTTCAAGAGTCTAGTCACCTTTAGACAGCTGGACCCCCACATGTGCCTAAGATGTTACATAGCTCAGTCTGGTTTCTATCTCTCAATCTTTCTCCTCAGATCCCAACAAGTACAGGGAATGTAGGTATGTTTCCTCATGCCCGGCCACGTGTCTGTACTTCTAGGGAGGCTCAAGGCTTTGACAAGCTGCCTACAATTTTATTTCCTTATTTGTTTCCTTTCCCAGTGTGTGTGTTTGCCTGCATGTACGTGTGTACGTTACATGTGTTCAGTGCCGTTAGAGGACAGGAGAAAGCATCCGATTCCCAGAAACTGGAGTTACCGGTGGTTTGGGGCTGCCATGCGGGTGCTGGCAATCGAATCCGGCTCCTCCACAAGAGCAGCCAGTGCTCTGAACTCCCGGAACATCTCTCCAGCCCCACTGCCTGCAGTTTCTTCCTCTGCAGCCACTGTTCTCAAGAGATGCCGTGGGAAGAAGGGAATGCCTGAGTGAGGAGAAAGGGCCGCCTATCCTCAAGAAGCTGTTGCTGGAAGCAAATGTTCATTAATCCTGGCAGAGGGGGATGGGGCCACTCGGGTAAAACAACCTTCAGTGAGTACGTGCAGTGGGAAAGATGGACCCTCCAGCAGAGCAAGCCTGGGCAGCAATGAGAGACAGTGCTTTCCCTAATTAAGTGCCGCCATTATCTTCTGCATGCAGAGTTCTAGAAAGCGCTTAGCCAAAGAGAACGATTTCCACCCCTGCTACTTCCTGAGTAGGCAGGACTACAGGCTGCAAACACGCTGCCAATCCTTTACTTGTTTATTTATTTACTTTTTTATGGACAGGGTCTTGTTATATACCCCCGGCTATCCTGGCATTTATTATGTATCCCAGGCTGGCCTCAAACTTACAGCAATCCTCCTGTCTCAGCCTGCCAAGGGCTGGCATTATAGACATGTACTACCATATCTGGCACAATCCTGACTTGTAAAAATAAATCTTTTTTTTTTCTTCAAGAAAAGAAGGAATTTATGATAGTTGAACATTTGAGTTGTATGTGTATATTTTAAAGCTTTTACATTTCTGTCTAAATCATGTGAGTACATGTATGAGTGTGCATGTCCTCAGGTGGAGGTCAGAAGAGAACTTGTGGGAGTCTGTTCTCTTTTCATTTCATGGGTCCTGGAGGTTGAACTCAGGTTGTCAGGATTGGCAGCAGGTTATCTACTTGCTGAATCATCTCTCTGGCCCTCTATATGTGTATTTATTCATTTATTTGACACAGAATACCTATGCAACACTGGCTGGTCTGGAACTCACTATGTAGACCAGGCTGGCTTTGAACTCACAGAGATCTTTCTGCCTGTGCCTCTCAAGTCCTGGAGTTAAAGGTGTGCACCACCAGGCCTAGCTCTAGATGTGCGTTTTATGACCAAGGTATTGCTGCTAATTTTTGAGGTGTGACAGCAGTATCGTGGGAGTCCATACAGAAAGGGCCTTGTCTGTTAGACTCACAGTGAAGTCGGGATGGAGTCACCACTGTCTTCATCCTCCCTATCAAAACGGAAGTCGCTGCTGGGGGAGTGGGATTGACCCAGGGTTGAAGGAGGTGCCACAGCACTGGACAGTCATGAGGCTTAAGGTCCCCAGGCCCTCTTATACTATTCTGTGGCCTGTTGTGACTCCACCTATAAAATGATTTCTCAAAAGTACTGACTGGTTACAAAAAGGTGGTGGGTACCCTCCAATGTGACAGCACCCACAGGAAAAGTTAGCTGTGCGGAGACTTTTCCACCCAGTCCTGCAGTGCCCTAGACAAAGGCCCAGCTTGGCGCCATGGCTCCGGGGTGGCTTGGCATGCTCCATGTGAGGGCCCAGGGCAGGCCTTGGCTCTGAGCCCCTGGGAGTCACCGGCTGGATATCAGGGCATCCCTTTGTTTCCTCTGTTTATTTCACGACTGCTTCTATTTTGGCAGCTGGTCTTGGTTTTCTATTTAGAGAGGCAGCAAAGCCCACTTCTTAAACAAATAGATGTAAACACTTCGATTCAAAGGCAAATGGGAAATAACAGTGCAGGTGGTACTCAGATACTGTAAAAAATTTTTTTTTAGGGTGTTAAGGAAATGACAGAAGTTTGGGAAGAACCGGATGACAAGTTTCAGGAAATATTTCCTTATTTTATTTATCAGGTTGACAAAGTGTCCTCACACAATCTGTTCTTCTCTTGTCCCCGGGGATCTGTGCTAGGGGCCACAGAGGCGGCTCGAGACGCCTTCTGAGACCTTCTCAGATGAAGTATTAACACCCAGGGAAGAAGAGCAGTGGGAGCGAGCAGACATAGAAGGCAGCAAAGCTCTTCACCCATGGGCACCAGACATCATTCCTCATTGGCTTTGTAAATGACCAAAACTCTGGGAAGGGGGGGTCTACAATGTGAAAGATAAATTATTAAAGATTTACTGACAATCACTGGTTGTTTGGGGCTAGGAAAATGCCTGGTTACCTAAGGAACACATAGTCAGCAAGTGTGACCACTGGTTTAACTGTTTGTATAACAGGGTCTTTATATGGGGCCCAAGCTAGAAATCACAATCCTGGGATCATGGTAGGATCCACAGCCCAGGTTAAACAACTCTCCCTCCCTCCCTCCCTCCCTTTCTCTCTGTTGATTCATGTAGAGTTTTAAGAAATAGTAGAGAAGTCTCATGTACTCAACCTGTTTCTCCAACTGTAACATCTTATAAAACCAGGGAGTTGTCCTAAGTGAGGTCAAGATACCCAACATTCCCATCACTCTGAAAATGGTCATGTTACCTTTGACAGTTACACTCTACCCTGGCAATCATCACTCCTCTGTTTGCGCGTCCTGCACTTTGTCATTTCAAGAATACTATATGAGAGGGCCAGCAAGATGGCGCAGTGGGTCTGGCACTTGCGGCCAAGCCTGACAACATCAGTTCCATTCTCAGGGCCCCCATAGTAGGAGAGACTTGACTCCTGCAAATGGATCTCTGACCTTCAGACACTTGCTGTGGCAGAAGAGGATGCTGAATCTCCTGGTACCGGAGTTACAGTCGTGAGTTGTCATGTGGGTGATGGGAACCAAATCTGGGTTCTCTGCAAGAGCAACAAGTGCTCTTAACTGTCAAGCCATCTCTCCAGCCCTAGTCACCTTAAATTTTTTTCCACCTAGTACAGTTCTCTGGAGATTCATTGAAATGGTTATATATGTCAACAACACATTCATTTTTATTGCTGAATAATACTCATTCATTGAAGGACTTCTGTGCTGCTTCTGGTTTGGGCTTAACCTATGAATCATTTTACCCACAGGGTTGTATGAACATCAGAGTTCATTTCTCTGAGTAAATGTATCTTTTTAAAAATGTGTTGCCATTTTTAACAGTCTTGATGTTCTCTTAAATATCCATTACTGGGGCCCTGGAGATGGCTTAGTGGATAAGAGCCTTACCATCAGGCATGATGACCTGAATTCCATCCCCAGGACCCACATCGAGGAAGGTTAGAACCAGTTCCCACAGGCTGTCCTCTGATCTCTACATGCCTTACATGGCAGACAAACACACACACACACATACATACACAGAGAGAGAGAGAGAGAGAGAGAGAGAGAGAGAGAGAGAGAGAGAGAGAGAGAGAGAGAGAGAGAGAGGGAGGGAGATAGAGAGATAGATAGAGATAGATAGATAGATAGATAGATAGATAGATAGACAGATAGATAGATAGATAACTAAATGTAACTGTCTGTCAGTCTAACTGTCCATCTGTCTGTCTTGGGGTTTCTATTGCTGTGAAGAGACACCATGGCCACAGCAACTCTTATAAAGAAAACATTTAATTGGGGTGGTTTATAGTTTCAGAGGTTCAGTCCATTATCATCATGGTGGGACATGGCAGCATGCAGGCAGACACGGTACTGGAGTAGCAGCTCAGAGTCCTACATCTTGCAGGCAACAGGAAGTCAAATGAGACACTGGGCAGTATCCTGAGCACAGGAAACTTCAAAGCCCACCCCACAGTGACACACTTCCTCCAACCAGGCCATACCCACTCCAACAAAGCCACACCTCCTAATAGTGCTACTCCCTATGAGATTATAGGATTAATTACATTCTAACTACCACTCTATCTATCTATCTATCTATCTATCTATCTATCTATCTATCTATCTATCTGTTACTGATATATACCTGTTACTGACTTCTTGATAAACAGAGAGCTGGAACCACAGGGCCCTGTGATCCTTATGTCCAAAGACTAAAGTTTCCTTGTGCCCCACCAGGTCCCTTTTCATGTATTTTGTTTACCTGTCTGGCATAGGGCCCAAACTTACTAATAGCACTCTCAAACTTACTAATACATTCTGTGTGGAAGACACTGACTGCCCACAGTGGGGACTGGATGATGGAAGAATGGATCTTCCACTCAGAATTCCTTTGAACTTCTTTAATTTTAGCCATCTGATCCCAGTACCTGCTCTAAAGTGAGTCATGAAATACTCAGGAGTAAAGCTCTGTGTGTGATCTCCGGCACTGGAAATTAAAAACGACAAAGCATAATCAAGAACACCCAGGAAGACTTTGCTCACTGTTGGAGTAACTCCCTTAGAAAGTCTCTAGTGTTGCCCTGCTGATGGACTGATCCTAAAGAACCCCCCCCCCCAAGACTGAGGGGCGGTGGTGGCGCATGCCTTTAATCCCAGCACTCGGGAGGCAGAGGCAGGTGGATCTCTGAGTTCGAGGCCAGCCTGGTCTAACAGAGTGAGTTTCAGAGCAGGCTCAAAAGCTACAGAAAAACTTTGTCTCGAAAAACAAAACAAACAAACAACGAAACAAAACAAAAAGAACCCCGAGACATCCTTGAGCCCGCTGGTGCTTCAGCGGGTGGCTTCCCGCTGAAGTGTGGCCTGGGATGAGGGGTCAGTGGGCACTCCACAGGGCAACCCACACTGTTTTGGGTCGCCTTGTCTTAGTGCGATGTCCTGGCTCTACCGCCAGAGGCTCCAGACAAGGCCAGTATGAACGAAAGCGAGCCGGCTGGAAGGCTGCCACCGGCGACCAGTGACATGCGCGCGGCGGCGGCGGCGGCGGCGGCGGCGGCGGCCTGAGGCCACACGCAACTGGCTCCGGGGCTGAAAAAAGCGCGCAGGACTCGGCGCGCTCTAGGGGCGCAGCACGAGCGCGAGTTCACGGACCCCCCCAGCGCCCCGCCCCCACCGCGCTCGCCCCGCCCCCATCGCGCTCGCCCCGCCCCCCGCGGCCACCTGCTGCCCAGCGCGCGCCGCTGGAGGGCGCGGGAGCGCGCGCCGGGGCGCTAGCGAGGCCGGGAGGATGGCGCGGGCCTCGCGGGTGCAGCCGGCGTTCTGGGCGCTGCTGTTGCTGCAGGCGGCGGGCCCCGCCGTGGCCGCCAAGCTCAACATTCCCAAAGTGCTGCTGCCCTTCACGCGGGCCACGCGCGTGAACTTCACTCTGGAAGCCTCCGAGGGCTGCTACCGCTGGTGAGGCGCGCGGGCTCGGGCGGGAGGCGGCAGGTGCGCGGGAGGGGGCCTGGGCCGCAGGTGCACGGCGTGCTCGCCCCAGCCGGCCCCGCGTGACTCCGTGGCGCGCGCGCTCGCCGCCTGCGCACGGCGTCCGGGTCACTCGCGTCTGAGTTGCGCGGGAAGAGGAGGCTGGGATCGCGGGCTGCTGAGGGCAGCGCCGCACGTGGCCTCGGTCCCCTGCTGTCAGGGCCCTGAGGAGCTCCGGTATGAACAGCCAGGGCTCTGGAGTCTGTGGGAGACGGGGGACTCCCCCCTGGCGCCTGACTGGTGTGGGACGCGGGTGTGTGGAGACCTGTGTGAGGCGTGTGTGGGAGACACACCATACCCGTTGGGCCACTTTGGGAAGATCATAAGTCTTGGTTCATGAAAGGACCTAGAGGTCTCTTCTCCATCTCTCAAGTGCGAGGCGAGGGAATGAGATGCTGTGGAGTGGGGTCAGTTAGGCAGATGAGAAGAGGAGAGCTTCTGGTTGCTGGGTGTAGGCTGAGTAGGGTGTGACCGGGTCACACCCTTGACACACACACTAACCTCACTAGTGATAATTAGGCAGTGCCTTACTGCGTCCCCCCTCCCAGGCTACACTTAGCTGCCAGCCTCCTCTCTGCCTCAAGGATGTCTCTAAACATGTGGTTCTCAACCCCTTTGTGGCACATCAGATATCCTGTGTATCAGATATTTACATTAGGATTCATAACAGTAGCAAAATTACAGTTATGAAGTAGCAACGAAATAATTTTATGGTTGGGGGTCACCACAACATAAAAGTATTAAAGGGTCCATGGTCTAGACTAAGACTTAACCAGCTTGTGTGTGTGTGTGTGTGTGTGTATGTGTTATGGTCTAGACTAAGACTTAACTAGCTAGGGTGTGTGTGTGTTATAGTCTAGGCTAAGACTTAACTAGCTGGTGTGTGTGTGTTCATGTTCTGTATGATGCCCAGAGCTTAGACCCATATTCTGTTACATGTACTTTTCAAACCTATTTGTTTTAAAAGTCTGCCTCATAAGGGTGGCATTGCACCCCTGAAGTTTCTGACTGGGGAAGCTGAGGCAGGAGGATCCCCTGTTTTAGGTCAGTCTGGATTATAAGACTGTGTCTCTAAATTGGCCTTTGAAGTATGAAGAGGCAGAGTCATTCCATTGCATTTTGGAGTGAATGTTTACCCGCGAGGAGGCGCTTTATCCCTCTCTGGGGCCTTGTTTTGAGCGGGAAGATCAGCTGTTAACGCTTTGGAGGGATATGTGCTCACCTGTTGAAGTCGTCTGCCTGATAGATGGACAAGAAAGAGGAAGCTGGCTATTTATAATAGCTGGCCCCGAGTGAATCCCTCGCACACATTTGTGTACTGCTTTCTGTGAAGTTCTGTAGTCATACTTTTGTTTCTAAAATACAACCTTTTTCTTTCTTTTCCCCCAACTGTGCGTTCCTGAGAGTTGCTGGTGGATCTTGGCAGAGTTTTATTTACTCAGGAGGACTGACTGGGAAAAGCATTCAAATCTCAGACGCATCAGAGGCGCGCTGAGTACCTTCTGGGTTGTTTAGTGTCTGGTTGCTTTCATCCTAAGGTGTGGTTGACTGCTCAGACTAAGTGTCTTCTTTGAAGGTGTTTGGTTGCAGTTTCCCTTTTATTTCACAGGAAGATGGTCTGTCAATCAAGCACAATTCAGAAATGTTATTCTGAATACCGCCACTTACTGCTTTAGTTTTGAGGATTCTTGCCTGGAGGTTTTGGAAGTTGGCAAGTAGCTAAGACTCATACCTGCAGTTACCTCCACTTGGGAGGAAATGGCCCCTGTATCCAGGAGTACTTCGGGTCTCTGAGATGAAAAACAAAAGTTAACCCATGCCAGGCCCTGGGGGTGTTGCTCATCCTCGGGGTTCACTGCTGAGCTCCAGGTTCTCTGAAGTTGCTGCATGTCTGAGCCCGTAGCTTCACATAACTGGGAGGTCTTCTGGTCCATATTGCTGTGTTGAGGGGATGACGGGAGAGAAGGGTGGCAGCTCACTCACGTGGAGTAGTGACGATGCAGCCCACAGTGTGGGACCTGGGCCTGCAGCCTTGGCTAATTGGCCAGGCTCCTTGGTCTTTCAGGTTGAACCTGGTCAGCCTTGCTACGTAACAAGTTATGATTTAGCTTAGCTATCTTGCATTGAAAGTGATTTGGAAAGTTATTTTATTGGTTCCTTTAAAAAGGTATCACTTACAAATGGTGCCCACAAAAAACTTGGAGAATTGAGAGGAAAAGAGAAAGGAAGAAACCCCACCCTTGTCCTTCAGCTTTGCCCCAAACTCGGGGTCGTTGTGGTTTCCTTTCAGTTCTGTGGTTGGTTAAGAAGGTGCTCTGCTGGAAAGTGGGGTAGGTAAGGCAGGGGAGTGGCAGGAGGATGAGTGAGAGCCTGGGGATGCTGGAATTAGACTGTACTTAAGGCAAGGGGATAAGCCTGTGTGTGCATGCCTGTGTCCCACTAAAATCGGACACCCACGCACAGTTTTTTTCTTTCTTTTCTTTTTTTAGGTTTATTTATTTTATGTGTGCATGGCTAGTGCCTGGGGAGGCCAGTATAAGGTGTCGAATCCCCTGGAACTGGAGTTATGGATAACTGTAAGTGATAAGCTACCAAGTGGGCTCTGGGAATCAAACTTGAGTCCTCTGCAAGAGCAATGAGTGTTCTTAATTGCTGAGCCATTTCTCCAGCCCCTGCACATAGGATTATTGTAAAGACAAAGAAAGGTGACTGTCCCTTGAGTTGGAACACACACTAGGGTCTGTCTTTGTGACAACCATGCTCTTGGGTGTGTCTTGTTTTTCTCTCTGAGCACTTCTCTCTTAACCTTTGTGCTCAAGCCTATATTAAAATATCTGAAGAGAGGCTGAAGAGATGGCTCTTCCAGAGGACCTGGGTTTGACGTCTTAACACCTACATGGAGACTCACCACTGTGTGTAACTCCAGTTCTAGGGGATCAGATGCCTTCTTCTGCCCACTGAGGACACTGTACACACAAGGTACACATGCACACACACAGGCAAAACACCCAATACCCATAAAATAAATTAGAAAAGATTTTTTTTTTAAGGATTGAAAAATCTGTGATAAACCCTATGCTGGCTAGTTTTTGTCAACTTGACACAAGCTAGGGTCATTTTGGAAGAGGAAACCTCAAGTAAGAAAATACCAGATTGGCCTGTGGGTAAGCCTGTGGTGCATTTTCTTAATGGATGTTTGATGTGGAGGGTCCGGTTCACTGTGGGTAGTGGGCCACATGAACCGGTGGTCCTGGGTTCTATAAGAAAACAGGCTGAGCAAGCCATGAGAGCAAGCCCGTAAGCAGCAAGCACTCCTCCGTGGCTTCTGCATCAGCTCCTGACTTCCCTTAGTGATGGAATGTGACCTTAGAATTGTAAGCTGAATAAACCCTTTCTTCCCCAAGTTATCACAGCGATAGAAATCCCAACTAAGATAAACCCCAATTCCCCTTCATAGACAGGCTGGTTCTCAAATTCTTTTGTGGGTGGAAGCCACAGATCTCGATTTTGGCTAAGTCAGGTCCCTAAGAGTCTAGAGAAAGTCCTCAGGCTGCTGAGAGTGACAGCAGAGAGCTGTGCCCCCTGCCTCTGTTCCCCAAACTGCTAGCAATAGGGAGTCTCAGATCAGTCAGAGCTTGTTCTGGGTTAGACAGTCACTTAACACAGGGGACAAATAAGGTGACTTCACTATGCTGGACACTGCTTAAGAAGGCGTGACAGGGAAGGAGTGGGTGACACCCTGACTTCCTGGAATTCGAAGTTGGACTGAGGGAGCCTTCGAACATGCCCTGTGGAAGAAATGGATGACAATCTGAGACATGCGTTTTGGATGACACCTCCCTGGAGTCCAGCTGGACCTTGAGTCTGTTTTCACTGGAGAGAACAGCAAGGGCTCCAGCCTGGGACTGGGTGGCTTAGAAGGGGAGGTGCATTCGGTGGGGTTAGGGTGATGGGAAAAGGCGCACACCTTTAATCCCAGCACTCAGGAGGCAGAGCCAGGAGGATCTCTGTGAGTTCGAGGCCAGCCTGGTCTACAGAGCGAGTTCTAGGACAGGCACCAAAACTACACAGAGAAACCCTGTCTCGAAAAACAAACAAACAAACACAACAACAACAACAAAAAACCTAAATGAAGCTAGCTAACACATTCATCAAAATAGCTTATCTTATCCCTGGTGTAGGTGGTGACTGTGCCTCATCTCATTGATGGGAACTGACTTTACAGTCTGATTGGCTAACTGGCAAAAAGGGTAAGGGGGGCTGTTCAAGAATATATATGGACCTTTGTCTGGCTGAGTACCTTTGATTGAAAAAACAAAACTGGTTCTCACAAGAGTATCAGAGGGTGAGGTTAGAGAGGTCGGCAGGCCCAGGTCACATGAGACCTTGTGGGCTTTGGTTAGGGGGCAGGAAAAGGGTTGCTGGGTCAGGCATTGAGCTTGAGTCTCTGGGGCCTGGCTTTTCTGAGAACCATGAACGTTTGGCCCTGAGAGCTGCCGCTACTGAGGTTCTTGAGGGGCTGCACTCTAAGAGGCCGCCCTGTGCCCTGTGTGCTCACCTTACCAGACCAGTGGGAGTGAGGTTCTGGAAAGTGTCTGTTGACTTGGGCTGACCTGGGGCCCCGGATGGTTTTCTTCTGCTTCCCTTGTGTGGTTCCCCTATTTTGCCTGACCCTGAGGTGATCTACTCTGCAGACTCATGAGAGGTGATCCCTGCAGAGGGCAAGCTGCATTGACCACCAATCCCACCTTCCCATCCCTCTTCTTTGCCTGTCTCCTCCTCCCCCTCCCCCTCCTCATCCCTCTTCTTTGCCTGTCTCCCCCCTCTCCCTCCCCTTTTCCATCCCTCCTCTTTGCCTCTCTCCCCCTCCCTCCTTGTTTTTTTTTTTTTTTTTTTTATTTTTTTTTTTATTATTCTTTTCTGGCCTGACCTCCCTGAGTCTCTGGGTTCCTCTGACCCTGCCCAGGTCCCGGTCTGTGTTCTGAAAAGGGGGGAGCTCTCTTAAGGGCAGTGGCAACCAGAGAGCTGGGACATTGTGTGTGCCAGTGGGTCATGCAGCTGTGGTGATGACAAAGTGTCGCCCTTTGAAAGCTCACTTTTTATTATTTATTATTTATTTAGTGGTACTGGACTAGAACCTAGGACTGCACACGTTCTAGGGAAGCACTATACCGCCAGACTACACCCCCAACATCTCATAATCCACTCTTGACCCTTTAGACTTCCTTAAAGGTTTTCTTGAGTCAGTATGTTGATAACTTTTTAAAGATTTATTTTCTTATGTGTGTATGAGTGTTTATCTGTGTATATGTATGTGCACCATGTGCATGCCTGGTGTCTATGGAGGCCAGAAAAGAGTGTCGGGTCTCCTGGAACCAGAGCTAAAGGCAGTTGTGAACCACCATGTGGGTGCTCAGAACTGAACCTGGGTCCTCTGCAAGGGCAGTAATTGCTCTTAACCACTGAGCTGCCTCTCCAGCCCCTCTTACTTTAAAACAAAAAAATATGTTAACACAGAATTTGCCTCCTAACGTTTACCCGGTTCCGTGCTTGAGAGCACCCTGACATCCATCCAGAGCTCTGTCCTGTAAAACCGAAACTCCTCAGCCGTTAAACACTACCCCCCACTTCCTCCTACACCAGCCCCTGCCAACTGCCCTCCCACTTGATTTCTTTCTTTCTTTAACTGTATTAACCAAAAGTTTTATTTCCTAAGTTACTGTCCCTTCATTGCCTCCTCTTTTTAGCACTCTTAAGTGCTTGCCTGCTTCTGAGCGCCTCTGTGGGAAGGAATCACGGGCCCGCGGTAAAGAACATTTTTACATCTGGTTTTCTGGAAGGCCCAACAGAGTGTCTGTTTACCCTGGTGTATAGGGTTTCCTTTTGCATTACCTTTTCAGTAAAGGAGAATTAATTTAAGAAAAAAATGAAAAGGAAATGGGAGATGGCTCAGCAGTTAAGAGGACTCGGTTTCAATTCTAAGCACCCACGGTGGTGGTTCACAGTTTTGGGGATCACATGTTCTTTTCTGGCACCCATGTGGTGCACAGACATATAAACAGCCAAGATGCTCATACACATCAAGCATGAAAAGATACAAGTGGTGCTTGGCTATGACTGCGCTGAGTCAGGTGGTGGGGAGGGCTCCGTGGCAGGTGTGCCTGGTCCCTATTACTATGAGAAAATGACTAAGATCAGCTACTTAGAGGGGAAAATTTTTGTTTTAGTGCACATTTCAGAAGGATCAGTTTAAAATGGTTTGGGCCTGTGGTGAGTCAGGACATCATGGTGGGAGTGGGTAGTGGGCCAAGGTGAGAGGATGTGGTTGGGGTCCCAATATTTCTTCTAATGGTGTGCCCCCAATACCCTGACTTCCATAGGATGAGGAGTAACTTCTTTAGGGTTCTTGTATCTCTCAGTGGCTAAGTGTTCAGGACAAGGCTTTCTGGGGACATTTAAAAGCCAAACCACAGTGTCAAGGAAAGGGTCCTGAGAAGATGCTGGTGTCCAGGCAGCTGCTCTTGCTGGCCAGAAACACAGGACCAGAAAGAGAATGTTTCCGTGTTCCTGCTGATGCCCAGCAGGAACCAAGATCATAAAGCTAGTTTGTCTTCTAACCCCTTTAAATATTGTTCTTCACTCAATCCTAAAGTTATTTTCTTAAAGCCGCAGAACCTGCTCTGGAGGGGTGATACTGCTGTTGATGGGCCTGACACCTGGAGCCTCCCTGCAGTGGGTGGCAGGGCTGTGACGTGGACACAGGCTCCTCAGATGGTGCCTGGCTTGCTCAGCCTCCTTCAGCAACTCAGAAAAAAAATCAGTCAACTTGAGGAAACAGCGTTGAGGGTGCATTTAGGGGTGGGGCTGATCAGGTGGCTGATGCCATCTTCTGCAGGGTCTGGGAGTCCAGCCCTCTTTGTGGGCGGCACTAGATAGGGCGGGAAATTCTCAGCTTTGTGTTTGGATGCTGACTGTACCCAGTGCAAAGGAGCAGGATTGTGTCATACCTTCCTGTCTGAGCTGTGTTGAAGCCATTGTTTTCTAGGGCTATGGTGACATCGTGTGGAGGTTTCGTCATGTGTCACCTGGAGTTCTAATAGGACTGTTGGGGACATGGCTGTGCACATCACACTCTACTGTTTGACACAGAACAGAACAGTTGTATAATAATGAATATTACCGTGGTGGTGGTGTTTATTATAGTACTGGCTCTGGAGGAAACATTACCGCGAACCTTTAAGAGCTCAGCCTGGAGGATCTCCCTCCCCAGCCTTGGGATGCTGCACAGAACAGGAAATGCAAACCAAAATGGTTGCAGTGCAACAGAAGGATGTAATTTTTGTTCCTGAAGGAGACTCTTTGGCAGGATTTGTTTCAGGTTTCTGTGTTGGGGTTGGGAATGAATGCATGGTCACCAGGCTCTACTCCTTGGTCCTTAGGTCTTGGCTGTGGTGTCCCTTGGCACTCTCTTAGGGTAGCAAGATGCCATTGCAGCCCAATGCTCTCCCACATTCCAGTCTGTGTGGGCATCAGCCACAGCACCTGTTCTGATTGGACCCGCTCTAGGCCCATGTGACAGTCAAAAGCCTTCTCTGTGGCCAGGATGCACAAGGCTTTGTTGGCCAGGCCCCAGTAGTGTGTCTGTTGGTGTCCACAGGCCAGAGTGCTCTGGAGCCTCCTGGACTGAGAGAGGAAGAGGTCTCCGTCTCTTCTGGCTGCTGTTACAAACCCATAGAAGGAAGAGTGGCTTGAAATAATGAGGACGTATTTCCCTTAGTGCTGGAAGTCACAGATGGTGTCTGAGTGACTATGTTGTGAGGCCACTTCCCAGTTGCAAACCAGGCCACTCTGAGAGGCCTCTTTAAATAGCACTGGACCCTTCCTGGAGGCTCTGTCCCCATGGCCTAATCACTCCCCAGTTCTGTCATCTTGGGAGCTCGAATTGATTTCAGTGTGAGAACTTGAGGGACCCATTGACATCATCCTAGGCAGGTCCACAGAAGAGTTAGGTGCTGTTACAGGACAAGATAGATGGAGATTGAGGGCATTTCTACATGAGTAACACAGGTGTGACTGTCTTTCCTGCACTTGTGTCCTGGGCTGTTGGCAGGGAGAGGATACCTCAGGACCTGGTCTTGCAGGGAAGCTGTTGTCGTCTGGGGACTTTGGAAGGAGCAAAGCAGGAGCCTGTGAGGAGGTAGCATGGCTGCATGACAGTCACTGAACCCAGTTTCCACATCTGTGAGCTGCTTGCAGGGTGCGACTTTTCAGCTGGTTCTGAATACACTTGGAAAGCCGTGCAGCCCCCAAGGCTTTCTGGTCCACTCCATACAGTTGCTAAAATTTACTTTGTTCTTTAAAACTTCGGTGTAAACAGAACTCCTCACCTGAGCCTCCTGTGAACCCGTGAGGAGGCAGATCGAGTGCTTCCCCAGGCAGGGAAGCGCAGCAGGCAGTCCCTAACACAGTTCAGGAGTCCCACATAGCTGCCCACAGAAACAGTCTAGAAAAGGAAAACCACAGACCCCAACAGAACCCCTCACCACAATGTGAGAGTTAAATCCAGAGAAATGACAGGGATGAGCAAGAGGGTGAATCCCAGGAATGCAAAGTTGGCTTGATATTAAAACAAAAATAAACTCAGTATAATGTGAACAGGAAAAGGAAGGAAACCCATGTGGCTACCTCAGCTGGGAACACTAATTGGCACTGATGGCAGACCTGCCTGTCTTCCAAGAGTATGGAATTCCTCAGCCACACCTCATCCAGCCAGCCACCCTACTGGAAATTGCAGGCTTCCCCTCCCTGGTTCATGCTCACCTGAGCCCTGAGTCCTCCTTCCTGTTGGTGGGAAGGCAAGACAAGAACCCAGGATATGAAAACTGACTCTTAGTGACACGTTACACTCTAGCAGAGGAACTGCCTCTTGATATGAATTAAGAGAGGCCCGAGTCTCAGTAGCCTTTTCAAATGCTCACCCCCAGTGACCTAGAGCTCTTCTATTAGAGATTCCACCTCCTCCCAGTAGCCATATATGCCTGTGACCAAGCCTTTGAGGGACATCTGCACACAACCACAGCCATCACATAGTGTCACTGCCCTAAAATCCTGTACTCTACATGTTCACGCCTCACCTCTGTTTCTCTTTTTAAATTTTGGAATCAAAATTAAGTTCTGGACTTACAGAAAAGTTACATAGCTAATAATGAACATTGTTTTCTTCCAGTAGCTTTCTAAGTCATACTTGTGGGACCAGGACATTCACAGCAGAACATGACTACTCATGATGCCCTAGACTTTTTGGGCTTTACTGGGCTTTCCAGAGAGGTCCTATCCCAGTTTCCTGATCCCAGCTAGCATACTACAAGGCAGTCATTTGTACTGTTTCCTTAGTTTCCTCTTATTGGTGTTTATGTTCTAGACTGTTCTCGTGTGTGTGTGTGTGTGTGTGTGTGTGTGTGTGTGTGTGTGTGAAGTTTGACCTCCTTGAAAAATTATCTTCAACTATTACTGAATAAAGTACAATTATCACCTAGTGTGAGACCCTTTTCTTGCCCACTTGGGGTATTTGAATCAACTTTGCTTTTCCGCCTTGGCTTCTGAGGTGCTGTCTCCTCAGAGGACACCCTGAGCTGACCACATATGCCTTTCCCCAGAGATCCCATCTCTTTCCTCACTGATGGGTGAGGTTAGTTTAGTATATTTACCTTCAGTGCATGTGGCTGTTGTGTTTTAGGCTGCCTGCAGCAGCTCAGCTGATACCTGTGTTCTCTATGTCACAGTGTTCTCAGTTGTGGCTGGAGATATTGCCTCTGTCCACCTGGCCTCCAAAAAGACACCAGACCCGAGGATGGAAGCCCAGGGAGTCTGTTCAAGTGTGCTGTGTACCATTGTTTTGTTTTGAGACAAGGTCTTACATAGCTTAGGTTGCCCTCAAACTTGCTATGTAGCTGAGAAGGACCTTGGATTCCAGATGATCCTGAGTTGCTGTGATTACTGGCAAGTACCACCATGGCTGACTTTTAGTTGTGACAGACTCCAGCATTGCCTGTGCTGTGTTGGAGACTGAGCTGTGTGAGACTGAGGAATGAGTGTTGGCCGCTCAGTGGCTGTCCTACCCTGGGCCCTTGGTTACTTTGTACAGGTTACTCTCAGAATGCAGGATGCCTGTCTACTCTCCACCTCAGGGCCATTGTGGACAGGTCTTCCTGCCATCTCTGACATTCATTCCAAGGATTCCCTGGAACCTGCAGTAACAGTGAATACCCACTTAGCATTCTCAGTGCCACATCTGGTGGACTCTGACGTCTGTCCTGTGACCCGGGACTGTTGCTGTCCTGTGTTAAGGAGCTGAGGCAGTGATACCTGATGGCTTCCCCACCATGTCTCAGGCTGTCCTGACTTACCTGCTGATGTGCTCATCTGCCTTTCTCCCCCCATGTGGTCATGATGTCAGCTCTGAGTGCATAGGGACCCTGTGGTTGTTGTCATTATACTTAGTGGTCTCCAGGTCCTGTAGAAGCCACATGGGGACGAAGGATAACATCTGAGTGAGTGCTCTGAGCCCAGCCTGGATCAGCTGAGATACCAGTATTTGCTTCTCATGCGTAAACACCTTTCCTGCTGGTGGAGAATTGCATGAGTAACTCACAGGTTGAAAATATTACATGGAAAATTCCAGAAGTAAACCACTCAATTGAAAAGTTTTAGGTAACTTTCATAGCCAGATGGGGTGGCACACACCTTTAATTCCAGCACTAGTGAGGCAGAGGCAGGTCGATCTCTGTTGAGTTCGAGGCCAGCCTGGTCTACAGAGCAAGTTCCAGGACAGTCAGGGCCGTTACACAGAGGAGCCCTATCTTGAAAAACAAACAATAACAACAACAAACAACTTTCATTACAGTCTTGTTATAATTTGTATTTTTTTTTTTTATGTTACCACTCTTACTCTCTTCCTGGGCCTAATGTATAAACTAAAGTTCACTCTGTGTGTGTGTGTGTGTGTGTGTGTGTGTGTGTGTGTGTGTGTGTGTGAAAAGTTGGAGCATAGATAAAGGCTACAATACCAACTGTGGTTTCACTGGGGTCTTGGGCCTTACCCCTGAGGTAAGGAGGCATCATACAGCCCTGTGTATCGTGGACAGTGACTGTTGTATACCAAGACTGTGTCCAGGTGCCCAGTGTCCGGTTTGTTTTACCCAGTGGGGGCTGTGTGCAGTGACTCATGTGCTCAGGTTGCAGAGGTCTGGCGGTGGAAGGCCTTGGCTTGTCCTCTTTCCTTCTCTGTTTTTCTTGTAGGTTGGTGTGTGAGAGTCCTCACCTCTGCGCTGGGTTTGAAAACAACAGATTCCCAGATGGAAGCTACTGCTCTGGCTTTGGGGCCTGGCTGTGTCTTGCAGTATGGCTCCAGGAAGTAATCTCGCCTCTTTTCACTGCAGGTCATCCACCCGGCCAGAGGTAGCCAGCATAGAGCCACTTGGCCCCAGTGAACAGCAGTGCTCCCAGAAGGCAGTGGTGCAAGCCCGCTTAACCCAGCCAGCCCGCCTGACCAGCATCATCTTTGCAGAGGACATCAGTAAGGGTTTCATGTGCCATGGAAGATCCTTGATGGGATTGTGAGACAGGGAAACACCCCCTTGAGACCTCTACCGGGAGGAGCTTAGGAAACACCTGTCCTGGTCCCTCCTCGCTGAATTTATAGCATTTTACCTTGTGGAGATTGGCTCTCAAAACTCATAAATTAGTATTTATTACTTCCAGGTGCTCTTAGCTGGTGTCAAATCAAAATGAAGAAAGTTGACCTAGTAGGATGCCTTTTCCTTCCCCATATTTGATCCATCACATCGCAGATGTGGAGTACAGTTTTCCTCCGTATCCATAGTGATTGGTTCCAGGATCCCCTGGGATGCTATACTCCTGGGACCAGTCCGTCTTGTGTTCTAGTGCAGTGCTGGCTTAGAACTCTCTCCCACATTCCTAAACCCAGTTCACACTAAGGAGCCAAGTGTTAGCCTAGCACAGTTAACCAACCATCCAGACAGGAAGGCTCCGGCTTTCCTTGTGAACCCACATTTAATGCTGCGTGGGGAAAAATCCTCCAGGAACAGGAGGCTGTGCTCAGGCTGTAACCACGAAGGGAAGTGGCACACAGCAGCTGACTCTGTGCCTCGGCCAGTTCACAAGGGTCAGGACTCACACTGGGGCTGGCTCCTTGTCGTTGTTCTTTTGTTTGTTTTATTTTTACTTTCTTATTACTGTGGGGATGACATGGGGGACATACGGCACACCTGTGGACATAGGGGACACCTTTGTGGAGTCAGTTCTTTCCTTCCTCCTTTACATGAGTTCTGGGGACTCGTCTCCAGGTTTGTGCAGCCATTTTTCTGGTCTCCTTGTTTTTACTAACATCAGCATTCCATAAGACTGTCCGTTATATTGCAAGGGGGACGCATGGATATAAGCACACATTTTTTACTTCCTCAGTAATAAGATAGATAACAGCGTCACCTGGAGAACTCTTTAGTGTGAGGACAACTGTGTATAATACTAGTTATTCTGACCATTCTCCAGGCAACAGATAGAAACACTTGTTCTATCTGTATTGGCCCATGTGTCAAGAACCTTCACAATTCTTATATTGTCCCGCTCAGTGGTACACACCTATAGTCCCAGCTACTCAGGCAGGAGGATTGTTTGGGTCTAGTAGTTCAGAGCCGGACTGGACCCACCTCAAAACAAAACCATGAGCCAGATAGAAGTCTGAGCCATTTGTGTCACATCCTGTTTTCCCTAAGGACACAAGTTCAGTTCCCAACACACGTCAGATGGCCCCCAACCACCTGGAACTCCAGATCCAGGGGCATCTGAAGCCTCTGATGGTCGCGAGCACCAACACTCACATGCACACACCTGCACATGAACACACACCCTACACATAATTAAAATACAGTTTGAAAAAAACATGAATTTTATATGCTGTGACCCAACAAACCTGGGAATCTATGCTAGGTAGGAAATAAGATAAATAAGCCCAAGTTGTTAGGTACATAAATCTAGTGTTCCTAACACGGAATTGAATCTGAACACTAAATGTTTAACACAATGGAACATCCGTGAGATAGCCTCCTGGTAAAAATCATACTCAGCAGGCTGGGCATATGCCTTTAATCCCAGCACTTGGGAAGCAGAGGTAGGTGAATCTCTGTGAGTTCAAAGCCAGCCTGGTCTGCTGTTCTACATAGGGAGTTCCAGGACAGCCAGGGCTACAGTAGGACCCTGTCTCAAAAAGAAAAGAAAAAGAAGAAAAGGAAAAGGAAAAAAAGGCGGTGGGGGGGGGGGGCGGGGGAGGGCATAGTATTCAACATTTAAAATTTAAAATGTGGGGTTGGAGAGATGACTCAGTAATTAAGACCATGTATTGTCCTTGCAGAGAACCTAAGTTCAGTTCCCAGCACCCACACTTCATGTCTCACAACTGCCTGTAACTCTTAACTCCAAGGACCCAGTGCTCTCTTCTGGCCTCCGTGGTCAACTGCACTTAGGTGGCATACACACAGAACATATACATACACACAAATAAAAGTAATCATTCCATAGCAGGGGCTGAACACGTAGCTCAGTGATCCAACATTTCCTTAGCACTTCCTTAGTGGTGTATTGGCTTGTTGGTTACTGTAGTCACTACCACTGGAGGTGGCCCTGGAGGTGGGGCAGTGGCTGGGTACTATTTTCAGCACTAACTCCTCTCTGTCCCTGCAGCCACAGGCCAGGTGCTGCGCTGCGATGCCATCGTTGACCTCATCCATGGCATTCAGATCGTCTCTACCACCCGTGAGCTCTATCTTGAAGACTCTCCATTGGAGCTGAAGATCCAGGCTCTGGACTCAGAAGGTGACTGCACCGGCTGCCCTTTGTCAGGCTGCTGCCTTGGCCATAGCCCCTTGTCCTCTCATGACTAGCTACTGCTCCAGCCAGGAAGGGGGAGCCACTGCCAAGGAGAAGCAGAGCGGGTAGAAGCTATCTCTGAGGAAGTTTGTCTTCCCCTGGTGGCATCAAGCCTCAGTCCTCCTTGTGTTTGGCGGCCTGGCCTGTGTGTGCAGGTATTAGCTGACTCTGGGAGCAGGCTTGGTGCCCATGCAGAGATAGTCCATGCAGAGACGGTCCTTGGTACCTCTGTCTCAGGAGCTCACTTCTGGGCCGTGGTGGAAGCAGTAGAAACCCCTTTTATTCCTGCCCCGTTTTCAGGCTGTTTTGGATTTTCTAAGCACTCCAGACCTCCAAACACCTGTGTAAGTGAGGGCAGCAGTGGGCTGCTGGCTCAGTTTCTCAGTATCACTTCTTAACTAGCGTGGATAGTGACTGGTTCTGGGGTGGGATTCTTGTGTGTGGCCTTGCCTGGTGGTAGCAGACTGACCTCTTGGAAGGGGAGCAAGAGGAGTGTGTCATTCAGCTTGCCATAACTGTGACAGAATACCTGGGACATTTTTGATGCATGTTTTTAGGGTTCCAGTCCATGTCTTTGGACCCATGGCAGGGCAGAGCATCATGGTGGGCACTTCAGTCACAAGAGACTGCTTACTTTATGGCAGCCAGGAAGCAAAGAGATGGAAGAAAGAGTGGGGTCCTGATGATCCCCTTCAAGCCCAGACCCCTGGTGACCTAACTTCTTCCCACTTGGCCCCACTTGTTTAAAAGTTTACCACATCTGGGGCTGGAGAGATGGCTCAGTGGTTAAGGGCATTGGCAGCTCTTTCAGAGGTCCTGGGTTCAATTCCCAGCAACTACATGGTGGCTCACAGCCATCTATAATTGGATCTGATACTCTCTTCTGGCATGCAGGTGTATATGCAGGTAGCGTACCATAATACATTAAAATAAATCTTTAAAAAATTATTTAAAAAAAGAAAGCTTACCACCTCTGAGCAGCATAGCACCACGGCTGTTACCTAAGCCTTCAAAACATGGGTCCTTGCCCCTAGAACTTTGGGCAGTGGGGGTACTACCTGTGAATAAGCAAGGTCTATGCATGAAATGAGAATGAAATGGCCCATATCAGAAAATCTGGAATCTGAAATGTATTCAGTCTTAAGCTTCTTGAAGCACTTGGAAGAGTCAATGCAAATATCCCCAGATCTGAAGACTACAAAATCAGAATTGCTTCCAGTCCCAAGCATCTGCAGGTCACTAGGAGACGGTAGAGCTGGGGAGGAGATCCTGGGGACAGCTGAGGTGGTGTGCAGGGTGCAGGTTAAAACTCTGGAGGAGGACAGAATGGTGAGGTGAGTGGTAGTGAGTAAGGACTGTGGGCTTACCAGACATGGGTGTATATGGGGGGGGGGCAGGTGTGTAGTAGTTGCCTTGTAGCTGAGTCAGAATCTGAGCTGTAACCTGGCTCCAGGGGTCCTGCTTTGGGTTAGAAATTGGCCGTTTTGTTCAGTGATGGGCAGCATAGTGAATGGGACCAAGGTTCTCTGGGCATATGTCTCTGTCACATCTTTTCACCTGGGATGTTGTTGCTCCAGAGTAGCAGTGAGTGGATGGGTCCTGGTAAAACTTTATTTTGTAGAAGTAGGCTGGGAGCTGGGTGGCACATGCTTTTAATCCCAATACAGGTAGATACAGGTGAATCTCTGTGAGTTTGAGGTCAGCCTGATCTACTGAACGAGTTCCAGGACAGCCAGGGCTACACAGAGAAACCCTGTCTGGGAGGGCAGTAGTCAGGGGCCAGATTTGTTCCAGGGATTGTAGTTTACTGACCCCTGCTCAGTTTCTGCCTGAAGTTGCTTAAAGATTATTCCTACTGAGATTTATATGCATTAATTCGCCTTGTTCTAATTTTTTAAAAGATTATTTACTTGATGTGTGTGAGTGTTTGCATGTATGTATGTGCACCACATATGTGAAGTACCCACAGAGGCCAGAAGAGGGCTTCTGATCACCTGGAACTGGAGTTACAGTTGTGAGCCTCCATGTAGGGGCTGGGAACCAAACTTGGTCCTCTGTGAGAGCAGCCAGTGCTCTTGACCAGAGAGCCATCTCTCCAGGCCTAATTCACCTTTTTAAAAAGTAGGTTCTGGTTTAATTCACAGAATTTGTATTACCATCACCATGTCACTGTCTAATTTTAGAACTTCTCGTCAGTGTAAAAAGAAACCCAAAACCTGTGAACATTTACTGCCAGCTGACCGCTGCCCAGCCCCTGGCACAGTCCTCCCTCCCCAGCCAGGTTTCTGTCTGCATTCTTGCTCTGGACTCTTCCTGGAAGTGTGGTCACATGGCACAGCCACACAGTCTTCTGACCATCTTCTCTCACTCCCTCTAAGCCTGGTGCCTTCAGTCCGTGCGCTTAGTGCCAGGTGACAGCAGTTGGTTCTTTTTATTGTCCGACAGCATTCCACTGTGTGGACAGACCACATTGTTTCTCTAGCCGTCAGCTGATGGAATTTTGGGTTTCCACTTTGCCACTGTGAATTTCTGTGTAAAAGACATGTTTTAGCTTCTCTTGAGTAAATGCAGATGAGTGGGGCTGGAGAGATGGCTCAACAGTTAAGAGCACTGGCTGCTCTTGCAGAGGACTCAGGTTTTAATCCTAGCACCTATGTAGTGGCTTATAACCGTCTGTAATTTCAATTCCAGGGGATCTGACACCCCTTTCTAGCCTCCTCTGGACACTAGGCCTGCATTTGTACTTATAAATAAATCTTTAAGAAACAGCTGAGTGGTGTGCTTTCTGATTGGCTGTCTTCAGCCAGACATACTTTGACCTTTGTTGTCAGTTTTGGTCTGAGTCTCTTCTGTGAATGAACTTGACCTTTGTAAGCTTTGAGGACTTCACTGTCTGAGAAGGGTTATGTCTTCTCTAGATCCCTGTTGTTACTCAACACTAGCTCCACAGCTTATCAGATTGTGGGAGTCTGTGGATGTCAGCCCTTGTGCTAGACCACAAGCAAGTTGGGTAATGCCCTTTGCATAGACAAGGAAGCTGTGGTAACTTACCCAGGTCACATGGCGCATAGGTGGCAGAGCATTCTGCTGCTGCTCTGATTCTCTCCTGCTGCAGTACTTTTCCTGGCTGTTGGCAGCTCTCTGCACTCTGCGTAGACCATCTGCTTGCTGTGGTTTGAATGTGATTTGCCTGCCTGAAATTCAAGTTCATTTTCTGTCCTCAGAGTATGAGTGCTCGGGAGTGGTGGTCCCTTTAAGAGCTGATTCAGTCATAAGAGGGACCAATGCAGTTCTTGCTGGACCTAGTTAGCTTGGTTTTGTTCAGTTCATACCTACCAAGTCTGCCATCTGCCTGCCTCACTTTCCGAATTTTCACCATGTTTAAAATGCTGTGAAGCAGCTTGTTTGTTGTGAAACAGGCTCTTATGTAGTCCAGGCTGACCTCTATTTCACTATGTAGCTTAGGATGACCTTGAATTTCAGACCCCCTTGCCTTTGCATCCAGAGTGATGGAATTATAGGCATGTTCTCTCATACCCAGTTTTCTGCGGTGCTGGGAATTGAACCAAGGGCTTCATGCATGTTAGGCAAGTACTGTATCTACGACCCATGTCCCCGATCCCTCATGATGCATCTTTGACGTGAGGTCTTCACTGGATGTGGCAACCTAATCTTGCATATCCATTCTCTTGAACCATGAGCTAAATAAACTGGTTTCCTTTACACATTACCTGTGTTGGTGTTCTACTATGACTAAATACCTGAAGATTCAGCTTAGAATGAAGAAAGGTTTGCTTTGGCTCATGGGTTCAGAATTTTAGTCCGCGGTTGTTTGACCTTATTGCTTTCCAGTAGCCCTTGCAGTGGCATGCCTCCACTCTCACAGGTGCCACAGGCTGGTGGCCAAGCCTTTGGGGGAATTTAAGATCCAAACTATAATGCTCAACTGAAAATAGACTGTCACAGGACTCCTTAAACGTTCTTCTCTTGTAGCCAAGCAATTTTCATGTGGTCTCGGGTGTGTAGGAACTTAAAGTAGGCATCAAGTCAAATTTTTACTCATAATAAATCATGCATTCATTTTAAAACAGTGCTTTTGTGTTTATTAAAGATGAAAGCAAATTAGCATACTAACAAGATGGGTGTGCCTGCTCACTTTCACATAAAGAATTAAATCCCAGCTGGGTATTTGATACTGTAGGACACAGAGCGTCTGCTGTCTTTTTCAGAGCTGATGGATATTTTGATTTTTGATGTCTCAGTGCTGAGAATGCTGCTTTGCATAAATAAATAGTGCAACATGGGAGAAATTAATTTAGGGCCATTTCAGAAATCCCGAGCCAAAATTCACATACTGATTTTCTATGCAACTTTAGTTGGCAACTCACATAGCAATATTTTGAGGTGAGGGAGGGATTGAGACAGGGACAGCTCAGGCTGGCCTCAAACTCACTGTAGCTGAGGATGTCTTGCACCCCTGTTCTTCCTGCCTCTACTGCACAAGTGCTGAGATTCCAGGCATGTCTCACTGGGGCTAGCCTCATGGAGCAATTTTTAAAATCAAAATTATAACACAATATAACCCCAAAGATAAACTAGTTGGCTATGTGCTGAGGAATGACAGGAAAATACAGAAAAGTCCTTGTTTTTCTTAAACAATTATGATATTTTTATGTACATTGGTATTTTACCTGCATGTATGTCTGTGAGGGTGTCGGGTCCCCTGGGACAGGAAGTATAGACAGTTGTGAACTGCCATGCTGGGAATTGAACTCTGGAACTCTGAAAGAGCAGTCCATGCTCTTAACCTCTGAGCTATCTCTCCAGACCTAATTATGATATTTTTAAGAGCAGAAAACTTTGTACATATATTAAAACATTGCATTTGTAACACATGGTGGTTTCAAATCTGAGCACGACGGAATGCCCAATGCAAAGTGCTCATGTTAGCCAGACGTGGTTGCCCACGCCTGGGACAGCAGAGGCAGGTGGACCTTTGTGGGTTCAACACTAGCCTGGCCTACACAGTGAGACCCTGTTTCATTAGAAACAAAACAGAACAAAAAGCCTACAAAAGTGCACATGTTGCATGTTCGGAACCGAGATTGTAGTAAAGTTGAATGGCATAACATGTGACAATTTCACATTTGAACTTTTGATTATTTTCTGGTTATTGCCCCCATGTAAAAAATGTTTCACTGTTGTATTTTTTGTGGACCCCACATTCAGTTATGATGACAAGCTATGGTTTAAGAACTGGGAACCCAGACACTGCCCTTTTAACATGATACTGTTTGTAGTGTTTCCAGAATTTCTCATCCCTCATGTACCATGTGCATCAGTGAAATGGAACTGAGCATGCTCCAGGTTCCCAGAGATGCTCGCCTCCCTGTGCTGTGCTGTAGCTTTGGGATGGAGGGCCTGGGCCCAATTCTCTGCTGTCAGAAGCCCTGTATCCTCCAGGCCTTCCTGCTCAGGTTTTCTCCCTGGCTTCTCCCTGGCTTTCCAGGTGGAATTTGCCCTTTCTCACTGACTTCTCTCAGCTCTTACTGGCCATGGTGCTGAGGGCTTGTTTTACTTTGTTGAGCTGAGCTCTTGGCTCTATTCTTCCCACTGCTTCTGGACTTTGGAGCCAGTGAGCATTGGACACGTGTTTGTTCATTTGAGTTGCATAATGTTTTTCTGAGGCCCTCCTCCCGTCTGTCCTGTGGATTAGGACAGAAGAGGTATGTCCTCTGAAGTCTGAGCTCCTGGGTCTCTTGACTGTGAGCCTTTGGGTCAGGGGTTCTGTGAGTTGTATACATGGTGCTCATAGCTACTTCTCAAGTGGAGAAGCAAGACTCTGGGCCTGGTCTGTGAGGCCATTTTGCCTTTTGCATCCTATAAACCTACAACCCCACCCCACCCCCACGTCACTCTTGGGGCAGGCTTATTTGGTGGTGCCTCCCTCACTCTCTCCTCTTAGAGGGCTGTGGGCCACAGCATGGGAACCATTATATGCTTCCTCTGGTTTTATTTTGTCAGGAGTAATCAGTGTCCACCCTGCCTACAGGACAGGTTCACACAGGGTCCTGTATTCAGAAGGGGCCAGACTTGGCTTCATGCTCAAATCCCGCTGTCTGGAAGTTCATAATTGTGGACTCTGGTTGAACCGTGGAGTGTGTGCTGGTGACATGGAGCTTTAGCAACTCAGAGTGCTGTATCCTTGCCTCCTTCATGCATCCTGGGATGGCTTCTGTGCCACCTTTCCCTGGCCCTTGGTTCCCTGGGTCCTCCTGTTCCCTGTCCTCGTTCTTAACCATTTCTACCCTCTACCTGTGGGAGTCTCAGTGGGGAGGGTTGGGTGCATGTGTAAGGTAGGGCCACCCATTTAGGAAGGAGAGATAAGACTTGAGTTCTCTAGAGCCCAACCCAGGTGGGATGCTGGGTGGTGGTGCAATGGCTGGCAGGAAAACCAGCAGTTGGCTGTTCCTGGCCCGTTTGTGCCCCAAGTTGCAGGGCAGGGTTTCAAGGTCCCCCTCAGGACCTATTGTCATCTTTGGACTAGTTCTCACCCTGAGGGAGCATGCCCTCATACTTTAGGAAGGGTCTCCTGTTTCTCTTCTAACCTTCTGGCACTTTCCACTGCCTTTGAATGAGAGCCCCACATCTGCATACACAGGAAGCCTGGAAAATTCCAGTCAGTTCCCCACGCACATCCTTCGGGATTGGTGAAACTTTAAGAAGCCCTAAGTTCTTCTCTCTCTTCATCTTGGGAATGTGGGAGGCAGGGTGGGGTGAGAGAGGTGCTAACAACTGAGCCCAGGAGCCATATGCGCCAGCCACCACAGACATTCTACGAGACAGGCCCCTTGTGGGGTGTCTGCCTCCCCTGCTCTCCTTGTAAGGCCCTCCTGCTCACTGGGGACACTTTCTCCCTCCTGCTCACTGGGGACACATTCTGCCCTAAGATTTATTTTGAATTATGTTTATGTGTATGTTGGGTTTGTGTGCAGGAGTGCAGGTGCCCTTGGAGGTCAGGACCTGGAGTTACAGGTGATTATGAGTCACCCAATGTGGGTGCTGGGAACCAAACTCAGGTCCTCTCTAAGCACAGTACACATGGCTCTTAACCATTAAGCCATCTCTGTAGCCCACTGGAAACAACTTTCTTGAATTGACCCAATAGATCCGTAAGGTGGAGTTCTTGTTCCCATTTTATAGTAGAGAGAAGAGGTCTGGAGTGAACCAGGAGGAACTCTCAGAGTACTCTTGGATATGCAAATGGCCATGGTCAAGGAGCTGACTACCCATTAGGTTATCATATTGAATGGCTGGTAGTGATTGTATAACCTAAAGGGATCATAGAATAGCCTCTAGTTTCCATCAGCATCCTGCAGGTCAGCCTGCTTGGTTCTGCCACAAGGGAGCTAGAAATCAGCTGGGCTGAGCTGTCTGGGCTCACCATGGAGGGTGGGGGGGCACAGAGAAGAGGTTCCTGTGGTACCAGCTGTGTCACAGAAAGGGGCTAGGCTGTGAGGTGATGTGCACCTTATCTCTGGGGTATGATGAAAAGATGTCTGGTGTCCTTGCCATGTGAGTTCAAGGTGTGGATTTCAGTATCTACCTCATGGGTGTTAGGGAGACAAGCTACTTTGGTCCAGGGGCTTCCTTAGGGTTTGACAACCATAACTTTTCATCTGTTCAACACCTCCTTGTACCTTCATCCATTCTGGAGGTTTACCTGTCCAGAGGTGGAAAGACACCCAAGGAACTTTAAGAAGAGACCTCCCTTCCTCTAGTCTCCCCTGAGAAGTAAAGGCAAAGGCCACCTTTCTCTGGCTTTTTTGCTGTGGGTTTTTGTTTTTTTGTTTTGTTTTGTTTTGGTTTTGGTTTTTCGAGACAGGGTTTCTCTGTGTAGCTTTGCGCCTTTCCTGGATCTTGCTCTGTAGACCAGGCTGGCCTCGAACTCACAAAGATCCACCTGCCTCTTCCTCCCCAGTGCTGGGATTAAAGGCGTGCGCCACCACCGCCCGGCTAACTGTTGCTGTGGGATGTTCTGTATGGCAAATGTGTTGCTCTGATTGGTCAATAAATAAAACACTGATTGGCCAGTGGCTAGACGGAAGTATAGGCGGGACTAACAGAGAGGAGAAAAGAAAAAACAGGAAGGCAGAAGGAGACACTGCCAGCCACCATAATGGCAAACAGCATGTGAAGATGCCGGTAAGCCATGAGCCACGTGGCAAGGTATAGATTTATAGAAATGGATTAATTTAAGATATAAGAACAGTTAGCAAGAAGCCTGCCACGGCCATACAGTTTTAAGCAATATAAGTCTCTGTGTTTATTTGGTCGGGTCTGAGCGGCTGTGGGACTGGCAGGTGAGAGAGATTTGCCCTGACCATGGGCCAGGCAGGAAAACTCTAGCTACAAACTGTGGTTTGATTTGGGCTTTAAAAACAAAGATTTATTAGTTTAGTCTTTATTTATGTGTGTGTGTGTGTGCCTGCATGAGTTTATTGCTTACACCACCTGCATACAGGTGCCCACAGAATCCAGTGGGCATCAGAGTTACAGGCAGTTGTGAACTACCTGATTTGGATGCTGGGAACCAAACCCGAGTCTCCTGGATGAGCAATCAGCACTCGTAACCTCTGAGCCAGCTCTCCAGCCTCTGATTTGGCCTTTGAGATCTTGGGTGAAGAAGGTGAGATTCCAGGATAGTCTGATTAAATAAAGATCCTGTTGTTTTATGATTTGGGTCTGAACTGTTTCTCATAGGCACGTGTTGACTTGGGCACAGGTGCAGGAGTGTTCAGAGATGGGCCATGAAGGATCTGAGCTTGTCAGTTGATGGCTTTATAATTTGATGAGCTTTTGAAGGGGTGCAAACGCAGGAGATTCGACCAGGCTGAACAGGCCATTGGGAGCATGCTCTTATGTTCTGTATCTTGTCTCCATTTCCTCCCTCTGTCCCTGATGCTTCACTCCAGTGAGGTGAGAAGCGTTGCTTTGCCCTCCCTTGGTGGCCCCTGCTGCTGAGATACACTCCAATGCTCCTGTACCTCTAAGGGAGGCCTTCTTTCTTCAGGAAATGACAAGGAGGGCGATTAATGGCCTAGGTCTCAGTGGTCTCCGAAGGTATCTTGGTTAAGTGGGGGAGGGACAGGCCTGGGTTCAAATCTTGACTCAGTCTATTATGGTAAGAAGCAAGTATCACCATTCCTTTGAGCCTTAGTTTCTGAAATGGAGGTCATGGTGTGTGTGTGCCTTGCAGGGGTGTGGTGCTGAGCACTGTGGCTGCATGTAATCAAAGTTGCCATCTCCCTGCCCCTGGACCGTAGGGAGCAAACTCATGCATTTCTGCCTCTGAATTCTTTTACAGGGAATACCTTCAGCACCCTTGCAGGACTGGTCTTTGACTGGACAATTGTGAAGGATACCGAGGCCAATGGGTTCTCAGACTCCCACAATGCACTACGGTAAGAGGCTCTGTGACAAGGGCTGGCCACCTCTGAGTGGATGTAGGAAACTGGAGGTCCTTAGGCTTCCTCCTGTCAGTGGAGAGGCCAGGGCAGCTCCCAGGTTGCTTGTGACTAATTGGGGAAGAGTTTAGTGCTTCCCAAGCGTGCAGGCAGCCTCTGTGATCCATTGTGGTGTATTCTGTGGGAATTTGTCAGAGAAGTTGGGATATTTAGTTGGACAAAGAAGACACAGAACTCTGGAAGGCTGCCTTGGGGTGCAAGGGACATGTGAGTGGCCCTAGAGGGAAGTGCTTCACTGGTGAGCAAGTTAAAGGAGAGGCAAGTTCTAGATAAGAGGAAAGGCCAGCAGCAAACACAGTTCTTAGGATAGGCTGGGTCTCCAGCATGGAGTATAGACAGACTCATAAAGAGAGGGTGTCAGAGCATCTGGACTCATTACACCCCTCCCCCAGCAGCCATCTGGCCTGTGCCCACCTCTGACCTTTCCACTTTCCAGCCAGGGAAACTGAGGTTTGGAGAGAATGGGCCTGTTGGTAAGTGGCTGAGCTGGCGTTTGTACTCAGATCTCTGTAGATCTGCTTTATCCAGCATGGGAGCTGCTGAGCCCATGCTGAGTCAAAAGTATGTTTGACAGAATGAAAAGTTCCTTCTGGGTCAGCAAGATGGCTTGGTGGGTAAAGGAACTTATCACCAAGATGACCTGAGTCTCCATGGCATGCCACATGGTAGAAAGAGAATTGACTCCTGCAAATTGTCCTCTGACCTTCTCACTTGAGCCGTGACACGAACATGAATACACACACACACACACACACACACACACACACACACAAACACACACACACGGGGTGGGGTGGAAATAAATGCAAAAGAAATTTTTTTTTTAAGTTTCTTTCCTGAGCCACGTTCCTTACATTTAAATCCATGATTGAAGGCTATCTGTCTTGGCTGGAGTGGCATTGGAATGACTCAATTTAAAACCTACAGAAAATGCCAATGTAGTGTAGAAAATGTTTCCCTAAATTGTTTGAGGGCCCATTGCCAGGGTGATGTCCTGTCAACTTTGATCATTTTACTGTGCTTTCACTACCATTAGGATATTTTCTTGAGTATCTACAATACAGTTATCAAGATCAGGAAGTTGGGGCTGGAGAGGTGGCCCAGCAGTTAAGAGCATTGGCTGCTCTCCAGAGGACCCGGGTTTAGTTCCCAGCATCCCTGTAGCTCAGAGCTGTCTGTAACTCTGGTTCCAGGGGATCTAACACCTTCTTATGACCTCCACAGGCACTGCGTGCGCACGGAGCACAGATATACATGCAGGCAAGACACACATACAAAATTAAATATTATTTTAAAAATCAGGAGATTCACCCAGGTGCATGCTATCTTCAGAACTTACAGTAGCAACCCAGGGTCACATACTGCATGCTGTCATTTTTCTTTTTTTGTCTGTCAGCCTGGGACAGTCCCTTGGTCTTTCTTTGATTTTCAGGGTCTTGACACTTAGGAAAATGACAGTCCAGGTGGTATGCTGGGCATGGGTCTTGTGCATACTAGACTGTACTCTGTCACTGAGCTACTCGATGATAAACCACAGCTTACCACAGCGCTGGGTTGATCTGGGGAGACTGCAAGCGTGTCCTGCAGGTTGTTCCTTCTTGGGTAGAGCAGGGGGCCTTGTTATAAATTGCTGGCTGAAAGAAAGACAAAGTAGGGACCCCATAAGCCAGGCCTGCTTGGCAGCACGCTCTCAGGAGGGTTCACTGTATGTGACTTATTTGTTGAGCTGGTCGGCATTACTGACCCTCTTTGAGTTGGAGTCTTGGGCTTGCCTTTTAATGTGACTTCTTCCCTGTAGACCCAGCTGATGGCCTAAATTCCAGTGTATGTCATCATGTGTGGGTGTTGATATAGCGCCCATTCCCAAGACCGGGATATTCCACAAAGGCACTGCAGCTCTGGCTCAGACAGCAGCCAAATTGTGTGTCTAATGTTTCCAAGCAGTGTGATTCATGACGTCAGCACCCCTTATTCTGGGATCCAGCCCTCAGTAGGAACCCCTGATAATGGTGAACGTCACACTGGGTTCTGGGAAGTTCCATGTTCAGGTTTCGTGATGCATTCCCCTTTCAGAATCCTCACCTTCTTGGAATCCACGTATATCCCGCCTTCCTACATCTCAGAGATGGAGAAAGCAGCCAAGCAGGGTGACACAATCCTCGTGTCTGGGATGAAGACCGGAAGCTCCAAGCTCAAGGCTCGAATTCAGGAGGCTGTCTACAAGGTGGGCCTAGGCTCCACTGTGCTGTCCGCACAGTGGAGTAAGGTAGACAGTGGATTACAGAATGGGCTCTAGGGTGTTATGACATCTGTATCTTTCTGTTTGTTTGATTTGTGTGAGCCATGGTGTAGGGAAGGGAAGTGATGTTGAGGCTCCAGAAGTCATCATCACAGAGGTCACAGCAGCTCCTCCTCAGTTTGGAAGGAGTTATCTCATTTCCAGGAAGTGCTCCCCATCCTGATGCAGGGGCACACCCACTATCTGAGACTGGCTTGGTGGCCATTTGTGGATGGTTGCATCTCCCCACCTCTCCCTAGTTAGTAAAAGGCTTTTTCTGCCAGCCTTGCTAGGCAGCACCTGCCCTGAGTCCAGACCTGTGTAGGCCGTTGGGGTGCTAAAGCGAATCTACGGAGATGGAAGATGGCCATGAATCCACCTGGAACAATCTGGGTTTGTCGGCACTTCTGTCAATGAGCATCATTTCTGCCATTGGTTTTCTCTGACAATGAAAGCCACAGCTCCTGGTTCGGAATCTGACACTCAGGGTACACTGGACAGGAGGCCCTGTCCTCCTTCTGCTCAGTCTCCCAAGTTGCTTCCTGAGGTCTGGGTGGGATGAGCTGGGGAAGAGACCAGGGAGTAGGAACTGAGAACACACGGTACTTCCCTTTTCAGGTCATCCTGGACCTCTGAGCATTTGTGGAACATTGAACATTGGTAGCCACAGCATCTGTAGACATTGCTCCTGGCTCCTCTATTTTCTTTCTGTGTACTAACTGTCACTTTAAATCAAGATAGAACATGGGTATTGTACAGCGAGTTGTCATATGTTTTTGGCAGTGACAGTTTTGAGTGCATCCTGGTGCCGTACCTATGGGGTTCTCCTGGGGTCTAGGGTGTGGGGTTGCAAGTGATATCCTGTAGTAGTCAAAAGATAAAATAGAGTTCTGGGGCTTTAGCTGTATCTGAGCTGTGTAACTAGTGTGGGTCAGTCCTGGGCTCAGTCCCCAGCACTACATAAAAACAGAACAAATTGGGCTGTAGAGATGGCTTATAGCTAAGAGTGCTTGCTGCTCTTACAGAGAACCCAAGTCCAGTTCCCAGTAACTACATCAGGTGGCTCAAAATCAAGATACAGGGTATCCAATTTCCTCTTCTGGTCTCTCACAGGTACCCACACACGTGGCATATACACACAGAGGCACCAGGTACACGTAATTTAAAAGAAAATAAATGTTTAAAAAAAAAACAAAAGCAAAACAACAATAAAAAAAACCCACCATGGGTTGAAGAGATGGTTCAGCAGTTAAGAGCACTTGCTGCTTTTCCAGAGGACCTGTGTTTGGTTCCCAGTACCCACATGGCAGCTCATAACCATCTGTAACTCCAGTTCCAGAGGATCCAACACCCTCTTCTGGCCTCAGTGGGAATGAGGCACGCATGTGGTGCATAGACACATATGTTGGCTAAACACCTGTATGCCTTAAAACACACACACAGGCCGGGCGTTGGTGATGCACACCTTTAGTCCCAGCACTCGGGAGGCAGAGGCAGGCAGAGCTCTGTGAGTTCAAGGCCAGCCTGGCCTACAGAGTGAGTTCTGAAGCTACACAGAGAAACCCTGTCTCGAAAAACCAAAAAAAAAAAAAAAACCCCAAAAACCCAACCCCCACCCCCACACACAGCCACAAAGCATACCACTATCGCCACAAAAACAAAAAAGCCTTAAACCTTTCTTCCAACTCCCCTGCCTCCATTCCTCACCCTACCTCACCTCACCCTCTTTCTCCTTTTCTCTGTGCTAAGAATGTTCGCCCTGCAGAAGTAAGGCTGCTGATCTTGGAGAACATCCTTCTGAATCCAGCCTACGATGTCTACCTGTTGGTGGGGACGTCCATTCGCTACAAGGTTCAGAAGATCAGGCAGGGGAAGATTACAGGTACATCCATGTTAGATGCTTCCCTCTTTCTTAAAAAAAAAAAATGTTTTATTTATTTTTTATGTGTATGGGTATCTTGCCTGAATATGTGGGGGGGGGGGCACTATGTATATGCAGTACCTGAGGAGGCCAGAAGAGGGCAATGGATCCCCTGGAATTGGAGTCAGCACTATGGTAGTGAGCCACTATATGGGTACTGGGAACTGAACCTGGGTCCTCTGTGAAAGAATCTGGTATTCTTAACCACTGAACTATCTCTTCAGCCGCTTCCCCTTTTGTTACTGTGATACATGGCACATGAAGTTTTTGTGTATACAGATCAAGTGGCATTACATTCCTTCGTAGCATTTTGTAACTGTCACCTCCATCCATCTCTAGAACTTTTCCATCTTCCCTAGCTGAACCAATATCCTCATTAAACACACCCTATCCCCCTCCTTCACACCTAGCACCCACCATCCACTGTAATGAAGTTGACTGCTTTGGGGATCTCAGTTACATACAATCCTGATTGGGCTCTCATTGACTGTCCCCAAGATCTGTTGCTATCTAGAATGCATCGGACCACATTTTATCCATCTGTCTGTCCTTTTACTGTTGGCATGGCTCCATGTTTTGTTTGTCATGAAGAATGCTGTGAACATGGGTATTCTTCTGGCTGAGTCCCTGCATTCAATTCTTCTGGCTTCATTTAGAACAACTCCAGAGCTGTTGGCTCATGTTGGGCCAGGTTGTGCCCATGGCCTGCCTCTGACTGATGAGCAGAGTTTAGCTTTGTCTCGGATGGGCCATTTCTGCCTAGGATGTGAGAAAAACATGATTGACAAGAGTAACTTGGAAACTCTGTGGTACTGGGAACATGCATTGTAGAAGGTGAGCATGGATGAGCTGGTCCTCCTAGGAATCCTGATTGTCTAGTTCATAGGTGCAGGTGTGTGGTGTCAGAACACAGTGTTCAGAGGACCTCAAGACAAATGTGCTGCGTTCAGAGTTGGTTCATTTAAGGGCTTTGGCCACATGTCTCCACAGGGCCACCCTGGGGTGACATTTAAGAGACCTGTAGATGCTGCTATTTACAAGTGGCCTAAGACCTCCAGTTTCCTACATTGAATTCTAGGTTGATGACAGTTCATGAATGGGGACCTGAGAAGGACCACATGTATGAGCCACTAGCAGTCTTGGTTAGTGATCTAGGGTGGGGATTTCTTGGTGCATTTGAAGGCCTCTATCTCCTGCTCTGCACCCAGTTCTCTGAGGACAAAGATGGAGAGAAGCAACCTTGTGTTCTGTGAGTGTCTGCTGCATGATGAGCAGGCAGCATCAGCTTTCTGCATGGTGTCCAGTCAGGGTAAGGATGTTGTACAAGAGGATGTGCAGGGAGCCCAGCCCAAGGGTCCTGTCAAAGCTTGGTATGAACTTTAACTCTAGGGAAGAAGTTTTGGAAGGACAAAGGCGGTTCTAAGACCCTGGTGAGGCTTTCTGGGACCTGGGTGAAGCAGTTAGAAGTGGAGTTCTGTGGTCACCAGTGTGACATTCTAAGAAGGAACATGGTCAGGGGAGTGTCTTGAAAGTCCAGAGAACATAAACAGGCTTGTATAAAATTCTGCATGAACGCAGATGCTGACGAGAAATGACATTGTCTTGAAGGGTGAGGACCTGGAAAGGGTAGCGTTGTGGTTGTCCTCTGAGCTAAGCAACTGGCATCTTGGGACATTGACTTGTGCCCCTTGCAAAAGATCATCCTAGCTGGGTTTGCTGACAGTTTACATCCAGCATAGAGAGGAAGAAAGGGGCATGGGCTTCTCACCTGAGTATCCAGCTGCTCCCTGCCACCTGATGGCCTTAATTGCAAGGGCCTACAGGAAAGCTAGCATCCCTGCTGGGTAAGGCTTTGGCTGGCTCAGGGAGGAGCGCCCACAGCCCTGTAAGCAACCCCTCATCTGTGCTGTGTGAGGAAGTCCAGTAAACTTCTTGGTTCCCCAGAGTGAACTTTTGTGGAATTGTGTCTCAGATTGTCACTGGGCTCTTGGGAGGAGAGGTGGCTGTTACTTATATTCCCCCTTGAGGAGGGATTTTAGCTACAGATGGACATCGCCGACAGTGTCTCACTACTGAGCACCTCTGAAACTTGGGTCTAAGTGCTCTTCCTGTTAGGACTCTGACAGCCTTGGGAGGTGAGCTTCTTGAAGGCTCCCTGGTGTAGGCAGGGACACAGAGGAAAACCTGAAGGCCACAGAGCTATAGAGTCTGACCGAATATTGTCTTTTTGTTACTGTCCCCTCAAAAGAATGTCAGAAAAACATACTCTGGATAGTGGCTGGGCTTTCTAGCTCTCCTGGCAATAAGGTGGAGATGGTCTACTACCAGGGGTCCCTGAGAGATGACACTGCCCAGCTCGGGAAGGGAGGGAGAGCCAGCATGGCTGGGAGGCACTGGGCTGGCATTTTAAGGAACTTACCATAAATCAGCACCCAAGTTCACCCTGCTTTGCTTGCTGACTGCGGGCGCATGTGACCAGCCTCCTCACACTTCCACTGTTGTGCCTTTCAAACTGTGAGGCCAAAACCCTTTCCATCCTTAAATTTCTTTGTCAGGCCTTCTGGTAAGTAGCTAACATAGTGGTTCCTGGCCCAGAGAATTAGACCTACCAGAGGTTCAGAAACTTTGGAGATTTGGTGACTCACCTGCTACAGAAGTTGAGGCGTGAGAGCCCATGAGAGATATCCCAGAAAGAGGCGAGCCCCCTGCTCCATCAGGTGGGCACATGCCTGTGTGACGGTTGATGGTGTTGGACAGGCTTGGAGAGGCATTGGTTTACCAGGAGCAGAGCACACACAGGTGAGGCATTGGTTTACCAGGAGCAGAGCACACACAGGTGGAGACTCCGCCATTTTCTTTGTGTGATCTTTTTTCCCCCATCACTGTCTTTTGGGGTGTTATCATCATGTTTAGTCATTGGCACATCTTTTAACTTCCAGAGCTGGATTTAACCATTCTGTTTGGAAATCAACTTACATTAATTGACATTTTCTTCCATAAATGTATGAAATGTAAAAACTGGGAATTTCACTGAGACTTTCACATTAAAGAAATCTGTAGCTGGGCATAGTAGTGTCTCTGATCAGGCCCTCAGGAGGATGAATCAGGCAGAACATGAATATAAATGAACCTGGGATGGAATATAAGTTCAAAGACAGCCTGGGCTACAGATCAAGGCCTTGTCTCAAATAGAAAAGTATGAAGATTCATTGAAAGTGATTAAAGAGGCACCCCTTCCCAGTCAGGAATTCTGAATTTGCAGCTGCTTCTCAAGATGAGTGTTTTTGACTTGAGTCTAAATGTTGACAGTTTGGATGACCTACACAAACCTTCTAGTTATATGTATGGATGCTTTGCCTGTGTGTATGTGCTCCATATGTGTTCCTGCAGAGGGCAGAAGAACACATTAGATCCCTTGGAACTAGCATCACAGATGGTTTACGAGCCTCCATGTAGGTGCTGGGAATAAATCCAACAAGTGCTCTTAACCATTGAGCCACCTCTCTTGCCCCAGAGTCTTCTAATGTGTGTGTGTATATATATATATATGTGTGTGTGTGTGTGTGTGTGTGTGTGTGTGTGTGTGTGTGTGTGTATGGGTGTGTTTTTTTTTTCCATGTTTATCTAAGCACCACTGTGTGTCTAGTGCCTATGGAGGCCTGAAGAGGGTGTTAGATAGTTTGAGCAAACATATGGGTGTTGGGAATTGAAACTGGGTCCTTTGGAGGAGTGGCCAGTGCTCCTAACCACTGAACCACCTCTCCAGCCCTAGCCTGGAAAAACCTTCTAACACAAAAGAACAGGAACACAGGCTTAGCCAGCAGAGTGCCCCTGAGCTGCATCCCCAGCCCAACTCATTCTTAAAATTCTAATGCATTCTTTCCACAAGGGCTGTGCTGGTGTGTGTGTGTTGTGTGTGTGTATGGTGTGTGTTGTGGGTGTCAGAATGCCTTTTCTGTACTTGTGTACTTGTGTGGTGGTTCTGTGTGAACATTTGATGCAGACTCATGTGAGCTGTGTCCGTGTGTTTCCCTACATTGTGCCCCCGTGTTCAGCACATTTATGGGATTTCTGATACCAGAAGAGTTTGAAGTTCTGTTGAAAGTTCTTGACATTCTTTCCTTACAGTTCTGTACGGATGTTGGCTCCTGTCATGTTGCTTACAATAGGAAGTTTTCTTGTGTTTTAGGATTTGGTGTCTTGCTCTATTATTCAGGTTGGCCTTGATCCTGAGTCCCAGTAACACAACCATCTCTTCATTTGATGTATTGCTATTAGTGACTGCAACATTCCAACAATGTCTGTCCTTGTCTTCCTGGATGGTCTCCACTGGGCCCCTCCCTTAGGTTCTGAAGTCTTCTGCTGTACACTGTAGCCCAAATCCATACAATTGCTGACAAATTCTCTCAGGTTTGTTTGTGCAGCACCCAGGGAACACCAGGCTGGAACACTTCTCCAGCATCATATCCTGTAAAGGGTCCTCAGACAGTAGCCAGGTCCTGCCACCCCTCAAGGGAAGTCCACAGCTTTGTCATTGTCCTAACTAATGTTTTGTCAACTAGACAGAAGGTACAGTCATCTGGGAAGAAGGAACCTCAATCGAGAAGACACCTCTATCAGACTGGCTTGTAGGCAAGTCTGTAGAGCATTTTCTTGATTAATGATGCATGTGGGAGGGCCAAGCCCTTTGGACAGTGCCATTCCTAGACAGATGCTCCTGGATGGTATAAGAAAGCAGGCTGAGCAAACTGTGAGAAGCAAGCTAGTATGCAGCATTTCTCCATGGTCTGTGCTCAGTTCCAGCCTCCAGGTTCCTGCCCTGACTTTCTTATATGGACTATACACTATAAGTTGGAGGGGTGGGGAACAGAGATGGCTCAGCAATTAAGAGCACTGGCTGCTCCTCTAGAGGACTAGGTTTAATTTCCAGTGCCTATATAGTTGCTCACAACCATGTGTAACTATTTCCAGGGGATCTGACTCTCTCTTCTGGCCTCCACTGGCACAAGGCATCACTCTGGTGCACAAATATACATACAGACCAAACAAACACATAAAAAAATTAAAGTTATAAATTGAAATAAACCTTTTCTTCTCCTACTTGCTTTTGGTTGTGGTGTTTATCATAGCAACAGAAAACAAAACTAAAACAGTCCTCAAACGGCCTTTTCTGTTCCAAAAGGCAGGGATGGGGACACAGAAAGGAAGGATGGACCTGAAGCAAGTCCAAACCCAGCAGGGCCAACACTCAGTCCTGTAGTTCAGTTCCAGCATCCCATGCATGTGGCAATGGTATGACTGAGCTGTAGTGGGCTTGAGCAGCCCTGCACCTGTAGCCTTCCCAGTTATATCCCACCTAGCCTGTTCCTAGGGCTGGCTCTACTTGTTACCTACAGCTTCCACCCTCCTAGCATCTTCCAACATCAAGTCTCCATTACAACTTAGGCTGCATCCTTACAGCTTCATCCAGGCATTGTTTTCTCAGGTCGCTACAGCTCTCCATTGAATCTATGCAGAAGTCTATATGACTCCTTAACTCTTGCATCTCTTACATTCTGTAGGTTTGCTAAACCAGCATCATGGGATGGTACCATCGCCTGTTGCCAGCTCAAGCAAAAGCTGGATTGACTTGGCCTCAGCTGCTATGGCCTCTGAGTGCCTAGGCAGTAGAGCACAGTGAAACAAATCATGGGAAAACATTTTGCTAGGATGCCTCATGGCCACACAGTAACACACCTGGAGGGCTCCTGTGAACATGTGCTGTTGAGCCCCGCCCCCAGAGATTGGTGCAGCAGGTCTCAGACATACTCTGTACCTGCATCCCTCACCCACGAGAGATTCTAGGTGATGCTGACAGTCTAGGGATTGTAGTCTGAGGACCTGCGATTCAGAAGCAAGTTACTGGGGACTATTTGGAGCACACAAGAGATGCAGAAGTTAGGCAAGTTGCCTCTTTTCCCAAATCCCCCTAGGTGCCTTCACTGGCCATATTCCATTCCAGGTCAAGAAGTGATACATGGCTACAGCTCTTCTGACAGTGAGTGAGTGACTGGTTAGGACACACTAAGGATGCAGGGGAGAGAATGTTAAAGTGGTTAGGCTTGGAGGCAGGGGTGCTGCTCCCCCTCACTCGCTTTAGGACTATGTCTTAGTTGATATTCTGTTAGATGAGATGCTCAAGCCTAGTCCTTGCTGTAACTCACAGTCTGGAGGTCCGAGAGCACTGGCGTTTATTCAGCCCTGCCTTTTGTTCAGCCCCCTTGGCTGTTTCCCTCAAGGCAGGTGGGTCGTGATGGCACCATGTGCAGCAGGAGATTACATGGTAAGAGAGGAAGCCAAGAGTTCATGAGCCAGGCTTGTTCTTTCCTAACAGCCCACTCTTCCAGGAGCTAACTAGGGTTCTAGACCTGCCTTCATTCCTTTCAAGGCCATGTCTCTAGTGACCTAACTACCTTCCCCTAGGCCACATATTTTGTTTTTAATTTCTTATTTTTTCTTAAAGGTTAGGTTTTTAAAATTATGCATGCACATCTTTGTGAGTATATGTATGCAGGTGCAGGTACCTGCAGTAGCCATAGGTATCAGTCCCCCTAGAGCTAGAGTTACAGGCAGTTGTGAGTTGCCCAAATGGGTCCTCTGCACTCTTAATCACTGAGCCATTTCTCTAGCCCCCCAATCATTAATTTCTCTCTTTTTCTCTGGGGGGTGGAGTGTGTGAACACAGGGGTATGCCTGCCACTGGTCAGAGAACAGCCTCAGCGTTGGTCCTCACTGTCCACCTTGGCTGAAACAGGGGCTCTTGTTATTCACTGCCACGCACACCAGGCTAGCTGATGTGCAAGCTTCCGGGGATTCTTCTGTCTCCCATCTTGACATAGGAATGCTGGAATGGCAGGCACGTGTTACTGCTCGTTGCTTTATGTGGGTGCTGGGATTTGAACTCCCATCCTCATCCTTACTCAGTAAATGCTTTACCAACTGAGCCATGTCTCCAGCCCCAGGCCACACCCTTTGAAGTTTTTACCAGGCTGAGGGCCAGTCTTCTAGCACATGAAGTTTGGGTTCTCAAAGCAGTGGAAGTCATGGCAGACCACGAGCTAGCTTCTCACCTGACTTGCTCAGCCCTGTCTAAGTGGGGGTGTCAGTAGTCCTTGTTCTGAGGGTTGTTGAGGGATGAGATGAGGGAAATTGGTCGTGAGACACCTAAGGAAGCCCACGACACCTTGACCTTGGAGTCAGCTCTCGCTTTCTCTTTCCTGGGGACTGAACTCCTGTCCAGCAGCTGTCATTCAAATCAAAAGTGCTTATGTTCTCTGCCCATATGGTGGGTTCCTCAGAACCTGTGATTTCCTGGGGGATTGGTCTGTGTCCTGGGCTCTTTTTGGGAAAGGTATTTTTACACAGAATAGACATGGGGTGCATAGAGAGTGGTCAGAACAAGAGTCATTCTTTGCGATGGTAAGCTGAACTTCTGAAACTCAGTGTGGAACCATCAGCTACAGACATTTTGGTAATACCAGTGAGAACCCCACTGGGGCCCGGTGTAGCAGGAATCTTAGAGAGTCTTATTGATAAAATCAAACCTGAGGCCAGTTATTGGGGTGAATTGGAAGATCAGAGAGACAGAACAAGCCACAGCTGTCTCACCTGGCCAACTTCTCGGCTGGTCTTGTTTCCTCAGACCGGAAGCCTCTGTGTCCTCATATCTGAATGGCTCTCAGCTGAACTGTGCTGCTAGAAAGCCTGAAAGCTTAACCAGCCAAAATGCTTAACCAGCCAAATGCTGCTAGTTTCTGGTCCTCACGCCTTATAAACCTTTCTGCTTTCTACTACCACTCCCTGGGATTAAAGGCGTGAGTCACCATGCCTGGCTGTTTCCAATGAGGCCTTGAACTCACAGAGATCCAGAGGGATTTCTGTCTCTGGAATGCTAGGATTAAAGGCGTGTGCTAACATTTTCTAGCCTAAGTATCTTGTGGCTTTTCTGTTCTCTGACCCCAGATAAGTTTATTAAGGTACACAATATTTTGGGGAACACAGTACCACCACAGCCTGGATGTAGAGAAGAGCTTGTTCACTTTGGGGGATGGTCAGATGCCCACCCGTGTTATCACTCCTCAAGCAAGGGTCTTGACAGCAGGTCCCAAGAGTCAGTGCTGGAGATGGCTGTATTGGTATCCAGCATTTCACATCTTTACCTTCCCGCTTTTCTTGTCTCTTTTTCATGCCCAGAACTCTCAATGCCTTCTGATCAGTATGAGCTGCAGCTTCAGAACAGCATCCCAGATCCTCAAGGAGACCCTACCCAGCCTGTGGCGGTCCTGACACAGGAGACATCAAGGGTGACTGCCATGCAGATGGGACAGAGCAACCTGGTCCTGGGCCACAGGAATATCCTCTCCTCTGGCACTGCGTCATGCCTACTACTTTGAAGCCAAGTTGTTTTTCTCCTTTAAAGCCAGCCAGGACTAAAAATAGCACTGTTTTCTCCATCTGTCTGAAAATCAGAAAGAACCTAAATAGCAACCCGCTGAGTGGAATTGCTCACCTCTGTGGGTGACTCACAGAGACTCCCAGAGACAGGAGACTGTGGCAGAGGCACACGTCATTCCAGGCCTCTGGAAGCTTCTCAGGAACCACAGCCCCCTCATAGGGGACCCGGCAGAAGCTGTGAATACTGGCACATAGGTTGTTGATAACCCAAGATTGATTGTGTGCCATGTGGTTCCTTGGGGTCCCTTGCAGAGAGCCTGGTTTGTAGGGCAGACAGTACAGCGAGGGTCTTGACTCACCAGCACCTTTGCTCTGACTGGCCTAAGGCAGGGGTTCTTCACCCACCTCTCAGTGCACATACTGTCTGCATGATGCTCAAGCCGTTTGAGTCAGGCTGGAGCCCCAGCTGCTTTCCATGTTGTGTCTTGTGTTTTGTACCTTAATTAAGAATTCAGGTATCCGTATGCAAGGAGCTTCTAGGCTGCCCAACAGCACCATCTACGTGGTTGAAGCCGGGTACCTAGGTAAGTGTGGTCCCCTGGGGTTTCCTGGACATTGATTGCTTGTGACTCCATCAATTCAAGAAATCAAAGAGTAAAAGCAAGAACTGAGGCTCAGCTTGGCAGTATATGTCTTAGTTAATGTGAAAGTGGCCCTGAGTTCAGTTCCTAGGACCAGCCAGCAAGAGCAAACACACAGCAGTTCTCACACTGGCCATGTCCTCTGTCTGCCAGGCTCAGGGCCATCTGTCCTCAGCCCCTGTATCATGCAGATCTGACTGTTGTACAGACCTGACAAGGTTGGGGACCCTGTGCTGAGCTGAGTTACAGAGCATCTTTAGGTTGACATGACAGTTGGCAGAGCCTTGGCCAGGAAGGAGGAGGAGGCATTAGAGAGAGGAAGGAACCACTTGTAGCAGTAAAAAGACCCCAAGGCCCAGGAGGACCTGAGAGCTACAATGATAGCCATCGTCAAGGCCTTTGGGATATGTGTGTCATGGGCGTCACCCTGGCAGCGTTTCTTGGAGTCTGAGGCAACTCACCTGTGGAGCACACTCTTCAGCCAGAAGAAGGATGGCCAGATGGGCAGCAAAACCCTTAAGATCCTCTTGTCAGAGAGCTTGTGAGCCTCTTGTGATGCAGAACCCAGTTGACAAGTAGCAACCCCGAGGAGGGTGACCCTTTGTCTCAGCAGCACCCTTTGCCTGATTGGCCTGTGAGGAGACCTAGCTTCACATCAGAGGCTGGTACAAACAGGTGGCAAGACTGTGGAGGGAGTAAACACCAGGGCAGAGGAAAGGCTTCTGGAGGTTTCGTGTGAGACAGGTGCTGCGTCAGACCGAACTTCTGTGGTGGGAAGGGTGAACAGAGTGAACAGCTTGGCTGGTGTTGTGGAGATGAGAAAGCAAACGGTATCGTGAGAATAGAAGTAGCTAGTCTGGCATCCTGTGTGGGAAAAGGGCTACCTAGTACCCTCAGAGCCCAGACCCAGATACATCTTGTCCAGAGCCTCAATTACTCCTAGCCTGGGTTCCACAACCAGCCCTAGCTTCAGGCTAGACGTGCTGTGCCTGAGCGCTTGGACCTCCCGTGACTACAGACAGGTGAGACACAGTATCACCACAGGGTACTCATCCTTCAGCCTCAGAGCCTAGACTGCCATGGGCTTGGCCGGACCTCTGTATGACTTTAGGATAGACTTGCGTTGGCCAATGAATAGACCAGCTGAGGATTCAGAGTCTAGATGAGCTATGGCCTCAGACTAGATCCACCAGAGCCTCAGACCTACTGGGAAGTCAGAACCTTGATTGCCACAGCCTCAGTGCTTAAACCTGCTGAGGGTCAGATTCAGGCTGATGAGTCCATGAGTGTTCAGAGTGTGTATGTTCAGTGTTGATCCCAGGAATCAGAAGGATCAGCTGTGGTTCTCTAAGTCGAGAACAGTGGTGGCTATCAGGTTCCATAACCCATGTATCCCCAGCAGCCAGGCCTGGTGAACATTCTGGGGCCTTCTTCATGGGTGGGTGTGTGGGGCTTAGCCTCAGCTTCTTTCTCAGATCCGCTGCCCTTGTAACCTGAGTGTTGAACCCCCTTTTTCTTGTTCTAGGGTTCACAGTCCACCCTGGTGACAGATGGGTTCTTGAGACTGGACGTCTATATGCAATCACCATCGAAGTCTTTGATAGGTCTAGCAACAAGGTCTACCCATCTGACGTGAGTGCCTGCTGGGGTTCTGATGGAGGGAGGGATGATGTGGGATCATTTGGAGCAAATGTCCAAGGAGCAGCCAAAACCACAGGGTCCCCACACAGGCAGATCAAAGCTTCCTGTGATACTCCTAGGACTGTGGAGGTAATATCATGGGGTCCCCGGAGTACTTCAATACCCTGTTAGACTGTAAATCAGCATTTCCCCCTCATGCAGGGCTGGAGGTAGATACCCCAGGCAGCAGGGCCAATGTGGATAGTAGTGGTGGTGGCGGCTCTGTGTGTTGGCCTCCTGTTCCTTACATGGGGTCCCTGAGGTGAGAGTCCATTTTGCTTTGGAGATGGTCAGGTGTCTGGGTCTACCTGCTGCCTTCCAGAAACTCTCAAGTGACCAAGGGCGCCATGTTTAGCTTCTGGGAAACCATGCAAGATGAGTTGGGGAGTGGTGGCCAGCCTTCTGTCCCTTAGGAGAACTTCCCAGTGCCCTCACATAGATCATACAGTCTCTTACAGTGGTATTAGAGATTTTAGAAGGAGGCTAGTCTCCTTTTTTCTTTCGACAGAGGTCTTTCTATGCCCTGCTGAACAGTGACTGAGCCCGTCACTGTGCTTGAAACCCCTGCTGTCAGGGACTCAGCTCTTTTTAAATTTACTGGTCCCGTCTTGCAACTCCAGGACCTGGGAGAGTGACAGTCGGCTGTCAGCTACCCTGAGCATCACACACCCAGCTAGAACCGGGGTGCTGGGTCTTGAGGTCTGACTGCTATTGCAGGGAGGGTGGCTGGGAGAGGTCAGAGCCCTCGGGCCTCATTTCTTCTGCCCACTTTGTATGAGAGGCTTTTGGGCCACCAAGGCTCTCAGCCTGGCTTGGCTGCTGTTTTGGAGCTCTCCCAGCTTTTGGATGTCACACTCATCTTGGAGAAGCTCCCCTTACCCATCCTGCTTGCCTTTCCAGAACATCCGAATTGAAGCTGTGCTTCCTCCTGAGTTTTTTGAGGTTCTGTCATCTTCCCAGAATGGGTCTTATCATCACGTCAGGGCAATCCAGAGTGGCCAGACAATCATCAGTGCAACCCTGACCTCTGTGGTGGACCAGGTGAGTTGATGTCAACCCTTGTCCATGTCTTAGGCCCTGGGCCCCCATAACCCAACTCTGAAAGTAGAAATGTCAGTTGGCAGGTACTTTGCCCCAGGACCCACCCTATGCCACTGCTCTGGTTCCTGAGGAGACTTTCCCACTTTGGGCTTGAGCTCCAGATGCCCTTGGCTGTCCAGAGCTTGTTGGGGATCCTCCTGTTGCCACAAGCTTTCTCTTCCACCACCCTGCACCCACCCCTATAAAAGTGGTCTGCACCTTCCGAGATCGAATACAGCTTTTGTCTGGGGGATAGCGTGGGCAGCAGGTCCACTGGCACCCCATTATCTGTTTGTCTGCTGAGTCCTCCAATCTTCATTTTGTCTTGTACTGAAAAGCCTCATGAGCTCTAGTGGGGAGCAGTATTTTACCAGTCAGCACATTGTCATGGGTCTTCCCCTCACTGCCTGCCTCACACAAGCCCTCTAGACCTGTGAGAGGCAATGTGTGGAGAGACAGGAAGGGCCTATGCCCCAGACAGTGATGTCTTATCACTGGAGCTCCGGGTTTTACGTGAGATGTTCCAGACCTCAGTTTCTTTATCTGTAAAGTGGGGACAGCCACATCCATCCTGTGAGGAATATCTGAGGACTCAAATAAGTATCATTTACATGAGTGGTCTCCCCTTCCAAGTCCATTGTCTTTTCTGTGTTCTTAGGAGCACAAAGCTACCTTTTATGGCCTGGTCCTCAGGGAGGGTAGGGTCTGGGTGACAAAAAAAATAGCTAGTGATAAAGTGGTTACCATGGTGACATGCAGCAATCTTATCCTTGCAGGACGGAGGGGTCCATGTGCTTCAGGTACCTGTGTGGAACCAGCAGGAAGTGGACATTCATATCCCCATCACACTCTATCCCAGCATCCTGACATTTCCGTGGCAACCAAAGTCAGGAGCCTATCAGTACACCATAAAGGTGGGTGAGAGGCTGCTTTAGGTGCTTACTTTGGGGTGTTTCCTTGGGATGATGGCTCTGTTTTCATTCTTTTCTGTATTTATTTATTGAGGCAGGATCTGAACTATATAGGTCTCACCAGATTGGCTTAGAACGAACTATCCTGCTGTCGCAGTCTGTCTAGTATGGAGACAGGTGTATTCCACATCTGGCCATCCTCTTGCCTTCAGTTTTATTCTCAAGAGGTAGAAGATAACTTTAAATGAGACAGGCCTTATGGTTTTATGGTTCCTGAGGTGTCTGTCACAGCGGTGTAACTAACAAGATTAAAACACACACACACACACACACACACACACACACACACACACACACACACACAGATAAGCTGGGCTTCGGTGGCACACGCCTTTAATCCCAGCACTCGGGAGGCAGAGCCAGGTGGATCTCTGTGAGTTCAAGGCCAGCCTGGTTTACAGAGCGAGACCCAGGATAGGCACCAAAGCTACACAGAGAAACCCTGTCTCAGAAAAACAAAAAGCAAAACAAAACAAAAAAAAAACCAAAAAACCATAGTAACTGTCCTGATTGGTTAGGCTAGAGTCATCTGAGATGAAGTAATGAGACTGGCCTATGTAAGCCTTTGGTGTGTTTTCATGACTGATGATTGAGCCGCTGGGCCGGTGGTCCTGGGTGTGTAAGGAAGCAAACTGAGTGGGGCACGGTGGTGCACACCTTTAATTGCAACACTCAGGAGACAAAAGCAGGGGGCATGTCTCTGAGAATTCAAGCCCAGTCTGGTCTGTATAGGGAATTCCAAGACAGCCAGGGGCTACATAGAGAGACCCTGCCTCAAGACAAATGAATAAACAAACAAACCAAATAAATACATGGAAGGAAGGAGGGAAGAGAAAGAAAGGAAAAAGGAAAAACAGCAAGGTGAGCTAGCCAGTAAGCAGCATCCTCCATGGCCTCTGCTTCAGTTCCTGCCTCCAGGTTCCTGCCTTGTTTGAGTTCCTGCCCTGACTTCCTTCAGTGATACCTGGAAATGTAAGATGAAATAAGTTCTTTATTCCCCAGGGTGCTTTTGGTCCTGGTGTTTATCACAGCCACGGAAAGTAACTAAAACACAGAAATGGAGTATAGGTCTGAGTTCTGCCTAGAAGTCATTTTTCTAAGAGACACTATTTTTGAAAGTAATATAAATATAATTACAGGGAAAATTAAAATCAAGTGGAAATACCACCCTCCCTACCACATGCCTAGCCTTAGTGCCCTATTGGTGAAATTATTAAGGCAACTCCATGTAGTTAAAAGGGAGGTTTATTTTGTGGGGTTGCTTACAAGTGAAGGGATAGGTAACAGGGTCTGGGAAAGGTGTAGCGCAGTCCGGCGGTGTTCTCTGGAGAACTCTGCTTGGTCTGCCTCCAGTGTCCAGGGTCCAGGAACCAAGAGAGCTCCCCCATCCGGATCTCGGGTCTTCAGGGTCCTCTTTCGGCTCCGCCTTGTAGGCGTGACAGTTACCGAAGTCTCAAAGGGGTTGGTATTTCCAGGTCAAAGCTGGAACGGCTACCCACTACAGTACCCCTTGATGCTCCCAATCCCACATAGTTCTGGTCATCAGGGAGTGCTCTCAGCTAGGGCTCAGGCCCAGTAGTCAGGCAGGTCCCATCACTCCTGTGGTCCACTTGCAGAAATGGTATCCTGTCTGCACTGGCACCTGCACACTAAAGTATGTCAGGGTTTCAGGTTGATCTCTGACCTAGAAGATGGTTAGGAACAGGCAGAGCTATGTGTTGGGTGTGCTGTCGGCCCCAGAGCAGAATTCCGCAGGTGGATCCATGACCAGGGTGGTTTCTACCCAGGTCTGAGTTCTTGGAGGTGACACTGTCATAGCTGTGTATTTGTGTGTCAGTTGCCAGGTCCCCTGAATAGGGAGACTGGAAATGAGATGAGATGGAGGAAGGGAGGGCCAAAGGGAACCTCTGAGGAAATGTTGGCCTGTGCCACATTTTTCCATGGGCAGGATTTTGGCTGTGTGTGTAGGTATGATTTTTGAATTATGAACATGTGTGTATATGGTATGCTATGTGTGTGTTTGGGAGTGAGCCCACGAGTGTGTGTGTGTGTGTGTGTGTGTGTGTGTGTGTGTGTGTGTGGTGTTTGTTTATGGTTTCAACATAAATGTGAATGTAGGTGTCAAATGTGGCTGAATGTAAGGAGACATGTGAATGGTGAGTGTGAACAGGTGTGTGAATGTGTGGCAGTAGGCATTTGTGAGCAGGTCAGTGTGTGTGTGTGTGTGTGTGTGTGTGTGTGTGTGAACTAAACCTGGATGTGAATAGATGAGCATGTTTGTGTGATAATGAGTGAGAGCGCACATTTGCCCCAACCCTGTATTTCCCCAGGCAGAGAGGGGCAAGGGGCTGATGGATCCCATGTCCTTTTCTTCCCTAGGCCCATGGGGGCAGTGGGAACTTCAGCTGGTCTTCATCAAGCTACATGGTTGCCACAGTCACCGTCAAGGGTGTCATGACCACGGGCAGTGACACTGGACTCAGTGTGATCCAGGCGCATGATGTTCAGAACCCTCTCCACTTTGGTGAGATGAAGGTAAGAAGGTGGCAGGGCATTAGGTGGAGAGGCTCAGGATAGAGGTTCCAGTTGCCCCCTCAGGCCTCGTTCAGAGCTCTTACTCCTCGGCCTATAGTTGTGGTATGTGGGGGATCGATGGGCCCAGCCCAGCTAAGGATGGGCAGTTAGAACTGACTCCATGGCTGCACAGGACATGATGGGTAGTTCCCACTAGCTGTGCTCCAGCCACTCAGGCCCCACCTCAGGGAGACTGGGATAGCCCTCCTGACTGGGAGGAGAGGACTGGGGAGGAAAGGGTTGGGAGAGAATCCTTGCTGCCACCCCCACCCTTTCCAGGCACTGGCCCAGCCCTTCACCTTGTCCTACCCACTGTAGAACTAGCAGCCCAGCTAGTCTTCCTCCTGATGGGCCTGGGCCTCCTCTCTTTCTCTAGGTGTATGTGATTGAGCCCAGCAGCATGGAGTTCGCCCCGTGCCAGGTGGAGGCTCGAGTGGGCCACACCCTGGAGCTGCCCCTGACAATCAGTGGTTTCATGCCTGGAGGGGCCAATGAGGTGGTCACCCTAAGCGACTGCTCCCACTTTGACCTGGTGGTGGAAGTGGAGAACCAGGGTGTGTTCCAGCCATTGCCAGGTAAACCAGGAGCAGAATGGGAGCCAAGATGGTGTGGGTTCTCGGTGGGTACCAGAGGGGCCACAACCTAAGGCATGGCCCTTGCCCCTGCTCTTGTCCAATCTGAATCCTGCCTGATGTGTCACCTTTGACAAGCCACCTCTATGCCTGTATCTCTTCCATGCGTGAGTGGAGTCTCCTGCCCATGTTCATAGTTCAGTTCATGAAGTGCAACAGGTGCCCAGCCTATATTGTATACATGGGGTTCTATTGTAATGCCTATGGCAGGCCCAGGCCACCCTGAGGACATTCTTCTCTGCCTCCTGTCTTGGAGGTGGTATTGGTAGTGACTGTGACAGTGTCAGCCCTGCATGTGGGGGGCAAGCAGTTTTTCTGGCTGACCTCATTTAGACCTGAAACAGGAGCTGCTGGTGGGCCGTGTGTCCAGTGAAGACCGTGGGGCAGCTTTATTGCTTATGGTCACACATGGCCTGGGCAGGCATGGGGCACAGACCTGCAGCTCCAGTTTCTGTGAGCTGTGGCCTCCCAGAGGTGTGGATCCAGGCAAGGTGAGGATTAGGTCTGATTTGCAGGTTAGAAAATCTGCAGGATACTTGGGTTATGAGTAGGAGCAGGCTGTGGGCAGGGTGTTGGTGAGAACAGGGACAACATTCGGTGCGTGGATGTGCCCGTGCCATGCCCCAAAGGTGGGGCAGGGCTTATCATGGTGAGCCTAGAACATCAGGACCTATTCCATCACTGAGGGCTCACACCTAGAGGCGAGGAGCCACTGAAGGTATTTGAGCAGAGAGGGATGTAAGTCTCCATGGCACAGATGCTTTCCAAGTGACTGTATCCCCTGTGGTTGTGATGACATCCAGAACTGCACAGGGGAGAAGGACAGCTTTGAAAAGTACCTAAGCAAAGTCACTGGCTGGTGGCCTTAGAAAATCTAATGTTTCCACATGTTAGCTATTTCGAGTGGAAGAAATGGCATTTTGAGGAAGAGGGACTGCTGGCAGCCAGAGATGGACTGTCCCCTGTACTGGCCTCACACCACAGGGTGTCTGTAGGGTGCCACCCGGGCTTCTGGGGATAGTACGCAGGGAAAATCCAGGGCCTGTAATTCAGCAGTCCCAGGGCTGATAAGCCCCTTCACTTACTGGCATTCTGTTCCACTCTCTGAGGTTTCTCCATGGGTCATGGGGAAACAGATGCGAGAGTTACACGTAGACACCCCTCGGAACATCTTGTGGATTTTTCAGGGAGTCTGGTTTTGAAGATAGCAGCCAAAACAAATTCTGTGTGGTTAAAATTTCCCTTAGAAAGTGCTGGAATCTCCCTCAGTGTACCGGGTATAGGACTTACCTTGGAAACTTGAACTCTGGGTCGGGGAACACAGGTGCTTATTGGACTCAGCAGGCTGGGGCAGCAGATGTCTATGTATGTGTGAGGGCCACCCTAGGGCACACATGACCTGTGGGGCACATATGGTTCTCAGGATAGGTTAGTCGTGTCTATCCCTCCAAGCCAGGGTACATGTAACAGGACTCTCTGAGGAAGGGCCTGTATCAGGTTCCCTATTGGGCAAAAGCACCTGGAGTGGGGTAAGTATTTGCAGATCATTTACCTATTAAGGGGTTAAGATCCAGAATATGTAAAGAACTTCTGTGTGTCAACAATAAAACAGATAAATGATTCAATAACATACAACGAACTTGGCCACGTATTTCTGTGAGTGTTACATGTAGTAGTCCCTATTGTAGGAAAAGATGCCCACCCTCATCAGTCATCACAGGATTTCAAAGCAAAACCACAAGGAAAGGGCTAGAGCAATGGCTCAGTGATTAAGAGCACATGCTGCTCTTCCAGAGGACCTAGGTTTGTTTCCTAGTACCCACATTAGGTACCTCACAACTGCCTAATTCCAATTCCAGGGAATCCAACGCCCTCTTCTGGCTTCCATGGGCATGCATGCATGTACATGGATTATACACACACAATTAAAAATAAAATAAATCTCAAAGAAGAAACATAAAACTACTCCCATTGGGACAGCTACTATTACAGCAACAGGAAACATCAAGGTTGTGAGGAAACTGGAGTCCATGCTCTTTTGGAAGATGTTTAGGGCAGCTACTTGGAAAATGTGGTGGATTCTCCAAAGTTTAAGTAGAATTACTATATGATTCAGGAAGTCTCATTTCTAGACATCAACCTAAGGTTAGTGAAAGTACAAATGCAAAGATGTCTTTGTTAACACATAGCAGCATTATTCACACATGCTGGTGGCTCAGGTGCTCATCAGTAGAGGACCGGACCCAGGGCAGGTTCAGCCCTAAGAAGGAAGGAAGCTCTGATGTGGTGCAGCCCTGAGGAGCCTTGAGGACACTGTGCCAGGTGAACATAAGAGGATAAATGCTACATGATTACACTTAGGTGACAAGAGACAGAGAATAATGGATGCCAGGGTAGAGCAGTTAATACTAGACATCTCAGCTTTGCAAGTCAAAGGGCCTGAGTGGCAGCTGGTGATGGAACCTTCACAGCTCTGGCCTGTGGCATGTGACTGTACATAAGAATATTGAGGTGGGATTTTTTTCTTTTTCTTTTTTTTTTTTGAATTTATTTATTTATTATGTATACAGCATATGTGACTGCAGGCCAGAAGAGGGCACCAGATCTCATTACAGATGGTTGTGATCCACCATGTGGTTGCTGGGAATTGAACTCAGGACCTCTGGAAGAGCAGTCAGTGCTCTTAACCTCTGAGCCATCTCTCCAGCCCCGGGGATTTTTTTCTTAAGACCAGGTCTCACTATTAGTCTCTGACTGGCCTAGAAGTCACTATGTAGAGCAGGTAGACCTTGAACTCATAGAGATCTGCCTGCTGCTTCTGCCTTCAGAGTGTGGGGATTAAAGGTCTTTAGCACCACGACTGCCTCCCCCCCCTTTATTGAGGTGAGAAGTTTATGTGTTGTGCACTTCATCATAATTCACATTTGTTTTAGTTTGGTTTTCTGTGGCTGGGATGAACACCATCACCAAAAGTAGCTTGGGGGAAGGAAAGGGGTTATTTGGCTTACAGGTTACAGTCCATTATTGAGGGAATCCAGGGGAGGAGCCTGGAGGCAGGAACTGAAGCAGAGACCATAGAGGAGCACTGCTTACTGGCTTGCTCAGCCTGTTTTCTTATACAGCCTGGAACCACCTGTCCAGGGGTGGTGCCACTCACAGTGGGCTGGGCCCTCCCACATCAGTAATTGATGAAGAAAATGCCCCATAGACTTGCTCAACTTGCCCCCAGGTCAACCTGATGGAGGCAGTTCCTTCACTGAGTTTCCCTTGCCCAGAGTAACTCGTTTGTGTCAAGTGGACAAAAACAAACCCGCGAAACATTAATGCATTTCTTACAAACTCAATTAAAATTTGATGGAACATGATAACACAGATGAAAAGCAGCTGTCAGCAAGATAAATTGGGAGAGACACTTGGCTGCACACATGCCTGCCTGCCACTGGTCCCCCTCCTCTGGACACAGCCAGCAGAAAGGCTGGGGTATGCCATCTAAAGATAGCCCCACATATGTCCACACTGATACTGTGTAGCACAGCCCAAACGAGAACTACCTGGAATGTTCACGGTGGCATGAGGAAGTCTTGCTGTACTTCCTCATCCCCACAACAGAACAGTGTGCAGAAATGTGGGTGAAGGGTGCTTGACTGTGAAGACTGAGAACTTTGGTGAGGAAGGCAGGCCAGCGCAGCCTGTGATCCCCTCCCCTCTTTATTTAAGCCACAGACACAGCACACTGAGGCTGTTCCGATGGAAGTTGGGAGGGGTTGGGGACCAGAAGGGGTCTCTAGGGGAGGCTGAGCTCTCTCTTGACCTGGATCCTGGACACAGGGTGTGTTGAACACATGGGGGAAGATGGGAAATCATTGCCAGTTGTATGTGTACCAGACCTGTGTGTAATGTACATGAATCATACTTGAATTTGCCTTGTTTGTTTTGTTTTGTGGTGCTGGTAATGAAATCTAGAGGGTTCGTGCTAGGTAGCTGTTTTTCCACTGAGCTGCAGCTCTAGCCTCTGGAAAATTTAAATGATAACAAAATCGAGTTGTGTATGAAGTCCAGAATGAAAAGGGGCCCTTGGCCTGCCCTGCCTTCCCCTTGAAGAACAAACTCATGTTAACTTTTGGTTTTCTTCGTGCAGGGAGGCTGCTGCCGGGGCCTGAGCACTGCAGTGGAGTCATGGTGAGAGCTGATGCCCAGGGCTCTACTACCCTCCTTGTGAGCTACACACACGGCCATGTACACTTGGGTGCGAAGATCACTCTTGCTGCCTACCTGCCCCTCAAGGTGAGCTGTGTCTGCCTTTTGCCATCTGCCTTGTCCTCCACCTTTTCTTGAATGTTTCTGGAGGTTAGATGACGATGGCCTCTCTCCATAGATCCTGTGCTGTTTTCTGTTTGTTTTTGTCCACTTGACAACAAGCTAGGGTCATGTGGGAAGAAGGAACCTCAGTTGAGAAAATGCCCCCATCAGAAAGTCAGTGGAGTATTATCTTGAGTAATGATTGACGTGGGTAGTCCCGGGTTGTATAAAAAGCAGGGTGAGCAAAACAAAGAAAATCCCTTCATGGCCTCTGCTTCAGCTCCTGAGTCAGGTTCCTGCCCTGTCTTCTTTTCATGATGCATTGATTGGGACGTGTAAGCCAAATAAACCCTTTCCTTCCCAAGTTGCATTTGGTTGTGGTGTTTATCACAGCAACAGAAAGCAGGCTAAAACAGATTCCAACTGTTACCATTTGTGCCTGTGGGCAGGCCGTGAGTCCCTTAGCACCACAGCCACCCTAGTCCATAAAAACAGATGGGAGCTTTCTGTAAAAAGCTGTGTGAGTTTTCTTGTTGCTCACTGGAGACTTTGAGGCCCTCATGGTTTTACTGGCCAATTCACCATTTACTTCAGTGAGTGTTGAGAATCTGCAGTGTGCTAGGCACTGTTCTTTACCAGGTACAAAAGGGCCTAGAAACTTGCCCTAGGTGATGAGGAAGGTAAAGCCAGGCGTGGTGATGCACACCTGTAAGCTCAGCTCTCAGGTGCCTGAGGCAGGAGGATCTTGAGTTCCTGGCAGCTTGGACCTGGTCTCAGTAATGAGACCCATCTAAAATAAACAAACAAACAAACAAATAGGAAACAAAAGGAAAGTGAGGAGAGCTCTGTGGAGCAAGAAAGGCAGCAAGCTGGCCCTGACCGAGCTGCCCAGGAGCACCTGTCTGCAGCTGTGCTTCCCGTGAGAGCTGTCTTCTGCCCCACACTCCATAGCATTCCTCACTGAGGAGCAAGCCTCGAGCATGCTGGGTGTGGAGGCCAGCTCCCACCTTTTAAAAGGGTTCCTATGAGGAGGAGAGAAGGATAAGAAACTTTTAGATAGAAAGATAGTGAAGAGGAGAAAGAAACACAGGACAGCTTCCGGAGGACCTGGATCAAAACCCAATGGTCCCTTCTGCCTCTTCAAACGGGCTTTTTGTAACAATGCCAAGGGGCGGGGCAAATGACTTCCCCGTTGCTAGATCAAAGCACACCTCATAGCCAGGTGTAGACCCTTCCAAACACCTGGTAACCACGCCCGTGGTCAGATCATCCCCTTATGCAGCCCTGCTGGGTAAAGCAAGCTCAGATTCTCGGACCCTGAGTAAGTTCTCACTAGGAAGCTTCTGTGGGTCTCTACAGCTCGGCAAGCACTTAATCACATCCTTGGACCTTTTTATTTTTATTTTGAGCTGGTTTTGCTATGAAGCCCAGGCTGGACTCAAACTCAAAATCCTCCTACCTCTGCTTCCTGTAGGAGGGATTATAGCCCTAGGCCTCCACACTGGCTGGTTTCTGTTATTTAAAGCACAGTGTGGGGTCGGGGGTAGTGGGTAGGGGGAAGCTGAAGAGATGGTTCCATAGTTAAAGCAGGAGCTGGAGAGATGGTTCAGTGGTTAAAGCACTGGATGCTCTTCCAGAGGACCCAGGTTCGATTTCCAACATCCACATTGTGGCTCACAGCTGCCTCTAACTCTAGTCCCAGGGCATCAGAACCTTCCTTGTCCTCTGTGGACACATGGTACATAGATATACATGCAGGTAAAATACTCATAGACTATAATAATAGTAGCAGTGTGGTAGAGGTGAATGTATGTATTCAGTATTATGTCTTGCATTCAATATTTGGTCAGTATTGTGTTGGGACCTGTGCAAGATGCCATCATGGCTCCCAAACACCCTCTTTGTGGATATCAATGTAATGCTGGCTCCTAGCTGTGAGAAATGAGCATGAAGAACATGTTTTTGTTCATAAAGTTGTTTCTTTCTCATTTAGTCTGTGTTAGGATAGAGCCCAGGTGGGAATTTCCAGGTTTTTTTTTTTCTTTAATTTTATTTTGACAAGGTCTCTTTATGTAACCTTGGCTGGCACATGACCAGGCTGGCTTATAGAACCCCACATGTCTCTTCCTCTGCCTCCTGAATTAGACTATGCACCACCATGCTCAGCATTCCAGTGTACTCCATGCTCCAGTGAGGACCCATTTCTTTCCAAAACCCCTAATTCATGGCAACCCTGTGCATACTGCCCACGTGGAGACTGAATTTCAAAGAGGACACAGAGTTTGCCTGGCAGCCCACCCAAGCAGGATGAGGAACTGAGTTCTAGATGCCCAGCATTGCCTGGTCACCTCCTCCCAGAGCAATGCTAAGCCTTCTCCTTCTTTCTCCAGGCTGTGGATCCCTCCTCTGTTGCTGTGGTAACCCTGGGCTCCTCAAAGGAGATGCTGTTTGAAGGAGGCCCCAGGCCGTGGGTCCTGGAACCTTCCAAATTCTTTCGGAATGTCACTTCTGAAGACACGGGCAGCATCAGCCTGGCTCTCTTGGGTCCTCCAGCCTCCCGAAATTACCAGCAGCACTGGGTCCTTGTGACCTGCCTGGCCTTAGGTGAACAGGTGAGTGGACAGCTGCCCTCGGTCCCATCTTGCCTACTGAGAGAGCTAGAAAATCTATTGTTCTGAGAGAGCCCTGAGGGTTCCTATTGTCTCCATCTTACTGCCGAGACAGTCCAAGGCTCAGTGAAGCGGCCCGCTGGATTCCACAGCACACACCAGCTTCCCTAAAGCCAGCCTGTAGGTGGCCTTCTCTTTCTCAGGGGTATAAGTAGGAGCAGAGGATTGAGACCGGGAGTCACAAAACCCCATGTTTCAGGGTTGGGCTGCTGTCAAAAGGAGTGAGACCCTTGACTTGGATTTGGCATACCAACTTGTTCTTTCAGGATGGGGTGGATATGCCAGTGCCTGTGTGTGTGAACTTCTTGGTTATTTTGAGATAGGGTCTCTCTATTCAGCCAAGCCTAGCTTCAATGAAACTCACTATATAGTTAATGTACCACAGGCTGACCTTAAACTCATCCTGCTTCAGCCTTCCAAGTGGTGGGATTACAGGCATAAGTTATTATGCCCAATTACAATGTTTTAGGGTTTGGTTTTGGCTTTGTTTTTAGTGCTGAAAACCAAAAGATACTGGAAGGTTAAGCCGACTGAACCAAGTGTGCCATGTCCTGAGTTCCCACGGGGCCTGCTTGGCTGGGGGCAGCACCCTTTTCCTCAGGCCAGGCCAAGGCCTTGAGCTCTTCTGGCTTCTGACAGATCTCTTTCTGGGAGCCCTCAGACAGGAACAGAAAGTAGGCAGAACCATGAACTGAAAAGTGAGAGCTGATTCCTGCTTGCCTACAAGTAAAAAGAATACAGATTCAGTTGAAGATGTACACAGACACCCTGACAGAGGTGTGTCTGTGTCCAAAGCTGGCCGCTATGGTCAAAGGAGTGCATGGGAAAAGGCCCCACTAGAGGTGCTAGTAGAAGTATAGGACAGTATTAAGAACAAGAAATGCATACTACCAAATAAATAGGAAGACCGAGGAAAGCAATGAATTATCTCGGCTTAACGAGGTCACTGGGGTTCTGCCCTGGCCTACAGAAGCTGGACTCTAAGCAAGGTCTGATCTAAGGCCTTCCACACTTGCAGGCCTCTGGGCTTCTTCACTTGTGTCATGGGCAGACAGCCTGCTAAAGGTCAGGAGGCACCTCCCTCCTCCCACCTCATGGGCAGGAAAGATGAGGGGCTGCTGGAACAAACTGTGGTGTCCTCAGCAGTTGTCTGTCTCTGAGGAGGCCGGGGATGCTCCCTCAGGCGCAGCTTTAGCTGTGTTGAGTGTAAAACCAGGGCCTGAACCTGACGTCAGAGGCCCCACTCTAGCAGCAAAAAAGGCCTTTCAGCTCCTCCCCTGTCCTGTCCATGTAGGTGGTGAGTGTGGCCTCTCTCCTCTGGCTCAGAGGAGCAAGCATGGAGTGGGGTGGTTCTGCCTGTGGCTCTGGCCTCTCCCCTGGGCGTTGTCCTGCATGGTCCCTTTTCTAACCCATTCCTCCACAGTTAAGGTTCCCCTACCCTTCAGTGTGCAAATTCCCACATCTGTGCCTCATCTTGATGGCTTGAAGTCAGCGCAGATTCCTCTTTCAAATATCCAGGACCTTGTGGATATGCAGATTCAGCTGTGGGGTTTCCCTGATGTCCTGGGGAACCACAAGGCATCCCCTGACCTGCCTCTTTGAGATGTTTGTAGATGGTGCCTGGGGCATAGGATAGGCGGCATCACACGTCCTATAGAAGTTAAGTCTCAGCTCAAAGAGGAGGGGACCTCGTTCAGGTGTCTGACTGTTCCTCCTGCTCCTCTAGGTCATCGCCCTGTCTGTGGGGAACCGGCCCAGCCTCTCTAACCCCTTCCCCGCCGTGGAGCCCACTGTGGTGAAGTCTGTCTGTGCCCCGCCTTCCAGACTCACCCTCATGCCTGTCTACGCCCTCCCGCAGCTGGATCTATCCTGCCCACTACTGCAGCAGAATAAGCAGGTGGTGAGTATGGCCACTCTTGGGAAGGGAGGAGCCAGGCAAGAGGACCTTGGCCCACGGCACCCATGGTCTTGAGTGTTCTGACCTGGATCTCAACAGCCAGAGTTGTGCAGGGTGTTTCCATGTGCACTTTGCATGGGGGAATCTAGAGTCTGCAGAGGTGGGAGACTTTCCAAAGTTCAGTTGCATAGATGGTCCCCGGCTTACAGAGACTTAGCTTCTGGTTTGCTCATTTATAGAGGTGGGAAGGGGACAAACACTTGTCATACTTGGAGTTTTGATCTTTGCCCAGGTTAGTAACAGGCAGCCCATCTTCCCTTAATGCTGTGAAGAGTGAACCAGTCACAGCCCACAGTCAGCTTTACCACCACAGGGGGAAACGGATGCTCTGTGGAGCTCTGGAGTCCATATGTAGCTCATGGGACACTCAGTCCCATGTCGGAGTGAGTCTTTGTATTGGGCCATCTGCCCAACTGTTGGCTCATGTCAGTGTGTGAGCTGGGTCAGGGTAGGTGAGTAGAGCGGCACAATGGACTGTCCATAGAATGATGTGTTAACTCATGATGGGGTCATTGGGGTGTGACCTCACCCTAAGTCCAGGAGCTTCTGCAGGGGCCATGTAAGATGCAACCCCTCCCCACCCCACTTTCTGATTCCAGATTCACTGTCGCCCTCTGCTGGGCACATGAGGGGCTGTCAAGTCCTTTTGTGAAGTGTTCTGTGGTTTCAGCTGTTCAGGTGGGGTGTTGTTTCTGGGTAGAGAGGGTGTGGTCAGAGTGGGACTGGGAACTGTGAGGAAAAGGGGCATCTGCAGTATTGAATAGTACGGGGCAGGGCATCCCAAAGTAAGTGTCAAGATGGGAAGAAAGACCGTGAGTCCTTCAAACAGCAGCTATGGGGGTAAAACCTACTGGTTGGCTTCTCTAGAAGCTGGGGCTGTGCAGTCCTCATAGCCCAGGGCCTGAGTGCGTCCTGCTCAGGGGTTAGTGATAAGCTAGTTCAGCCCTGCTTGGAGGAAGGAAATCATAGTTTCCTCATCCCAACAGGTTCTCCTGGCTCTTAGCATCCAAGTTCTGGAATAACAGAGTGTTGAGGAGGGTGAGGAGCCACTGGCAGACAGAAATGCCACAGAGAGTTTAAGCTGGGAGGAGCAGTGATGCCAGAGAGGCAGAAAGGCCACAGAGGTATTGGCAGGAAGAGCAGGATAAGGAGATGCCAGCCTAGGGGAGCCAAGCAAAAGGCCCCAGGGAGGTAAGACAGCAAGAGCAAGGATTCTGAGGTCAGGTCATGATCTCCAGTATCCCTCCTGTCCACATGGTGACCAGAACAATGCTGTGTGCTTGGAACCTTTACCCCTTAGCCTCATTTCCTCTGACACCATGGCCATCATTGAGGTAGGCAGAGTTGAAAATGCAGAACCAGCTTTATCTCCAAACGTAGCAATTCCTCCTGTGGCCCCCGGGGTCTGTTTCCCTGAAGCGATCTCAGAGTAGGTACATCTCTGGGCACCCAGGCCTCCTGCACACCTGCATGAACCTTCTGATACTGAGTGTGTCCACGGCCTTTGCAGCTGGGGGCAGGTGCTGTGAGATCTGGGCCCTGGTGAGTGAAGGAGAGCTTTGCCTTTGATCCACACCCTTCTGTTGAAAGCTTGGTTAGCACAGCTGTAATACCTGGGGCTTGAGGACCAGCCTTCATCTCTCCTGTTGGAGTCCAGCATAGCTGTTTCCCCTGCTGCTGTGCTGTGGATCTGTGGGGTGGTTCTGCCTTCTCTGGCCCTTGCTCATCATTGGAGCTAAGAATGAACACTCCACAGACCTGCACTTACCTCCTCCACTGGCTTCACTTGGGCTGGTAAGGGTGGTGTAGAGTAAGATGTACAGCTTCTGCATACTCTCCGCTGACCCCACAGGGATCCTGTAGAATATGTACCTTGCTCCCTCTCATCAAGATAGGGAGTGTTACAGGCTCAGAGCCTGAAGGTGGCTCAGTCTCAGTGTCTACTGCAGAGTGAATGATCATCTTTTTCTGGCCTCTGAGTGAGCTGCTCAGGAGAAGACTTCTCCATCTTGACTTAGAGACCTGTTGAGATGAAATCTTGAACTCACTACCTGCTTCAAGCTTTTTTAGCTTTTTGTTGATGTGTTATTGCACATTTATGGGGTGCACTGTGATTAATTCCATGCATGCATGTAGTATGAGCTATCAAATCAGGATGGGGAGGTCTCCTTCTCAAATATTGATGGTTCCATTGTGTTGGGGAGCTTCAGACTGTTTCCTTGCTGTTCTTTATATATTATTCTGGTATTTAGTTGCCTCTCTGCGCTGCAGAACCCCAGAGCTTACTGCTCCCTGTGTTCAGCATCTGCTTCCTATCCCCTTCTGCCCCTCCCCTCTCTTCCCAGCCTCCAGTGACGACCCCTCCCGCGCTCTACTCTGCTTCCGTATTGTTTTAGCTACCACATGTGTGTGAGAGTCCACATCACCCCTCTCTCTCTCCCTCTCTCTGCCTGGTTTGCCTGCAAGTTTTACCTTCTAGTTCACATCTGTTTTGTGTAGTTGTCCTTGGTGGAAGGGACAACATTGTGCTAAGTTTGGATCTTCAGGAAACATCTGCCTGCTGGGTCCCCTGCCAGAGGTAAAGAGCCAGAGTCAGTGCACAAGTTCTTTTTTGTTTTTTGTTGTTTTTTTTTTTTTTTTTTTTTTTTTTTGGTTTTTCGAGACAGGGTTTCTCTGTGTAGCTTTGCGCCTTTCCTGGATCTCACACTGTAGACCAGGCTGGCCTCGAACTCACAAAGATCCACCTGGCTCTGCCTCCCGAGTGCTGGGATTAAAGGCGTGCGCCACCAACGCCCGGCTCAGAGTCAGTGCACAAGTTCTACTATGAGCCCAGCACGAAGGAACATGGGGCTGGGTTCAAGCCCCACCTCCTGTGGGAGCCAGCCCTTGCTGGTGATAGAGACCAGTGCTGGGGGTTATGTGACTGGATGTAGAGTCCAGAGAGTAGCCATTATACGTTATTCTGTGTTTTCTGCTTAAACCTGCCTGTGGCTTCCAGTTGAGCCCGGTGAGAAAGCCAAGTCCCTTCTGTGGCCTTTGGGGCCTTGTGTCCCTGGTCCCTGGCCACTTTCACCTCTGTGCCTTTCATGCTTGAATGTCTTCTTGTTCCCTCCACCTCTGTCAGTGCTTGGGGCTTAGGTAGGCTGAGCCCTGGGGCTTGTAGCTTCCCTATCCCTGGCCCCAGCCTCCCTCATTTCTTCATCCAGATTCTCCTTTGTCTTTGGCTTCACTTAAAGATGCACCTGCCTCAGCACACCTGATCCCCCCTCCCACTTCTCCCACTCCCAAGTACGCACAGTGACCTATCACTATACAATTTGATTGCCTAGTTTAGTCTCTTGCTGGCTCCTGCTAAGAGCTCAGCAAACATCCTTGGGCAAGTGAGCAAACCCAGGAGCATGCTGTCCCTGAGTCCTTCTGGGAGGCACCCTCATGCAGACTGAGGGATGCTAAGATAGCAAGGGCATGGGGAGTGGGTGCCTACCTGGAGAGCAGGGGCCTTCACGTTGGGCAGTCTGTGCTGCTGAGCTGCAGCAGGGCAAAACCAAATCAGATCTAGATATGTCTCCCTTGTCTTTAAGCATTGGTGAGGAGCTGAGCATGGTGTTTGTTTCCGGTCTGTCTGTGGTCAGACTGGGTGAGTCCAGAGCTGCCTCTGGTTGAAAGGAGTACTGTGACTGTGGAGCTTGACTCAGAATGGACTATGTGTTGTTGGTGTCAGCAAGAAGTAATGGGCCTTGGACACAGAACTGCCATGTGATCCATCAGTCCTTGCATTCCTGAGCCATGAGCCGGCCATTCAGGCATGGCCCCTGCGATTTATGGTCTCATTAGAGGACCTTGAAGAAGATATATCCCCAAGGTGCATCTGGGTGCAGTATCAATTTAATTTTATAGCTCTCCAAATCCAGAGGCCACCTAGGACGTGTTTGCAGAGTAAATTATTGGCAAGGTGAGACACCAGAGTGGAGTCAACCAGCAGGAATGACAGATTGCAGGCAGACCAGGTCCTCTTCTTACCAAGATTGGGTGCCACTTGTATACCAGGGGACTAATTAGTCCAGGCTGGGTTGAGCTGGTGCCTAAGGAGAAACCAATGTCATAGGAAGTCCTTGGAGAATCTGACCTGCCGTCTTCTACCCTAAGCCTGTGAGACTGAGCAAGTTCTGTAAAGTGTCTGAGCCACAGCCTTCCATTTTGTAAAGTGGGAAAGTTGCAGTCAGCCTGCAGGCATGCTTGCACAGAGCTGATGTCTCTCCCAGAAAAGCACTCATTTTCTACCAGAGGTTGAATCTGGGAGAAGGGGTGAGGTGCCTGGGGACAGACCTCTGCGGTTCCTGCCCACACCCACAGTTCCCCAGCTTGTGTCCTGCCCAGTCATTAAAACCCTTGGTGTGCCCAGGTGATGAGCTGAGGTGCTGCCACGAAGGGCACTATTCAATTTCAGCATGCTTGGTCAGGTGTTGTCTGGAACTGGGTGAGCTACAAGAAGTTGGAGAGGGATCCTGGAGGCAGAGGCAGGGAGCTTGGCGGTAACATCAGTCAGGATATGCTTTGCTGTGCCGCAGTAACAGCCCCCAACCCCATAGCTCCACATCTTAACTCTGTAGTGTAAGTTCAGCTCTTGCCTGTGTGGTGCATGAGTCTCAGCTTGTCCATCACGAGGAGCCATTGTGCAGAAAAAGAGATTGTACTTAGGTCTTAGAGGTCCCCTCCAGAATTGTCACAAATCACGTGTCATATCTCACTCTCCAGACTCAGTGATAGTTACCCTTAGGTGAGAGAGGACAGTTCTTCCTTCTGGGCTATGCCTGAATGGATTAGATCATTGGTAAATGGTATTGGTAAATAGTGTGAATTTGTCTTTCAAATAACCACACAGGATTCATATTTAAAAGAATATCCCAGAACTAGTGAGAGGGCTCAGTGGTTAAGAGTACTTGCTGCTCTTATAGAGGACCAGGTTCAGTTCCCAGCACCCACATGGTTCACAACCATCTATAACTCCAGTTACAAGGGATCTAATTACCTCTCTGGCCTCTGCAGGCATGAGGGGTACATATATACATGCAGATAAACTCATACACATAAAATAAATAAGTCTAAAAATTTTTCTTTTTTTTTAAAGAAAATCCCAACAAATTGGTTCTGCTTCCTACCCTGACTAAAGAAGCCAAGGATGGAGACCTTTGTGCCTTCCTGGGTAGGAAGAGCTGGAACCAAGGGTCGATCCAGGCTTGGGGCTGCCTCTGCTTGGCTGCCTCCTTGCTATACACCCTCTGTGCCATTTTGTTAGGTAAAAGGGGAGTCATTATCCCTCATGGAGAAGTAGGAGCCATTTTGGACAGGGCTTTGGGGCACCTTAGTGGTGACATTCCTGAGCATTGGTTTGCAGTTTATCTCCACCCCTTCATCAGGACCATCTGAGCCCATAAGGGAAACAGCTGACTTCATGACATTACCTGTGGCAGAGAGTACTGGATGTGGCCACAGCATCTGATCTCTGTTTCTTTTAGGTTCCAGTATCCAGTCACCGAAATCCTCTGTTAGACTTGGGTGCCTATGACCAACAGGGCCGGCGATTCGATAACTTCAGCTCTCTGAGCATCCAGTGGGAGTCCTCCCGGCCATTGCTGGCGAGCACCGAGCCTGACCAACCCATGCAGTTGGTATCCCAGGATGATGGGAAAGGCCAAAAGAAACTGCATGGTGAGCCAAATCTTGAGCCAGAGGGTGGAGGAGCCCTAGACACCAGGAAAGTCCTGCACTGCTCTTGCCTAGGACCTCAGGTGTCTGGGGCTTCCCTTCATTTAGAGCTAAAGCGTGGAATAGAGAGAGAGCTCATCTTCCACCCCACCCCCTTTTTTTGAACGAGAGTCTCATTGTAGCTTTGGCTGGCCTAACTATGAAGAACAGGCTGGTCTCCAACTCTCGGAGATCCACCTGCCTTTTCCCTTGAAGGGATTAAAGGCATGTGCCACCACACCTGGCTACTGTGGTTTTTGGTTTTTGGTTTTGAGACAAGGTCTTCCTCTGCAGTCAAGCTGGCCTCAAACTTGAGATCTCGAGTGCTGGGACCCCAGGCATGCACCAGTACGCCCAGCTTCACTTTGCTCCTTTAATCCCATATGGGCATGTGAGGTAGGAACTCGGGGCTCAGGATCCAGAGCAGAAAGGTCTCCTGTCCCAGGTCCCTTGGCCATGCTGTGACAGTGACAAACTTCCTCAGCAGCCCAATGTCAAGCCTGTCTTCTCAGCTTACCTCAGCAACTCTGTTCTTGGCCTGTTAACCCTTACAGGACTCAAAGCCTCAGCAAACTCAGTTACCTGTTTTTTAAACCTGAAACTGAATCGGCAGCAGGAGGTGGCCCCAAGGTGACTAACATTTGTTCCCCTCTCTGCCCTCAGGTTTGCAGGCAGTTTCGGTTCATGAGGCCTCAGGAACCACGGCCATCTCTGCCACGGTGGCTGACTACCAGCAGTCCCACCTGAACGCAGCCAGAGTGAAGCAACCGGTATGTGCCAGAGGACACCAGTGGGTGGGACCATGGGCAACACCAGGATGTCTCCTGTTTCTTGTGGATTCTGTCTGGTGTGACCTCCCTTGCTCCTTCCTTGCTAGGGATCAGTCCCTGATTGATTCTTCTCCTCTCCCCAGCATCTCTTAAGGGCTTCAAGCAGATCTGCTGCTTCTGGGGGACCAGTAGGTACATATGAGGAATTGGAAGGGTCCCCCAAGAATGGTCCTGTCTGGATGATACCCACCTCCCAGGCCACCCCATAAGCTGCTACTGAAATGGTGTGGAGGCAGTAGATACCCGAGGGCAGGGGAAGTGGGGGCTTGCATCCTAAGGAGCCCAGATGCTGAGACAAGGAAGCTTCCATTCTTACCTCTTCCAGGAACTTGCTAGCTTTCGAGTGGCCTCACTGGGCTCCCCACTGGAGCCTCACAGCCCATAGACGCCCCTTTAAGACCTTCACATATGCTTCTGACCTCTCCGGGGCTCTCTCTACCTCCCAGGCCTCCCCTGGGTACTGACACTGCTTGAAGCTTCTGTTCCTGGAATGAGGCCACTCCCTGGGGCATCTAGCCCTGCTCTTCTCGGAGGTAGCTGGTGATGCCCTTGTCTTCTGTCTGACAGTGTTGGCCTTTCCTTTTCAGCATGACCCTCTAGTGCCTGTGTCAGCCTCCATCGAGCTTATTCTTGTAGAAGATGTGAGGGTCAGTCCGGAGGAAGTGACCATCTATAACCACCCCGGTGTCCAGGTATGGCCCTTTGCCCCCACCACCCTTCCAAGCATGGCACCCTGCACTCTGCCACCCAGCCTGACCTCTTCCATCCCCACATCTCCCTCCAGGTGGAACTCCACATCACAGAAGGCTCTGGCTACTTCTTCCTCAACACAAGCACCCCGGACATCATCAAGGTGGCCTACCAGGACACTCGGGGCGTGGCTATGGTAAGCTTGAGCATCAGGATCCCAACTGTCTAGTCAGGTTGACAGATTATTTCAGAAAGCCGCACTTAATAACACCCACCTTGTACTGAGCAGGGCCTCGAGATTCTGAGTCGCTCTGCAGTGTCTGTCGTTCCCATGCCACCTCTGCGCTTTCTCTTCTGTGTCTACGATTACTCGCACTGTTAATTACCTAATTCTTTCCTTTCAGTCAATCTTCCGATTCATCTTTTAATTATCCTTTTATTACATAAATGGCTTTATGATAACCCTGAGAAACTTTCATTTCAAAGCTCCACTCTTCATGTTCTCCTAGCTCTCCACAGTGCCCACTTCACCCTCCTCCACTCTTACAGACAAGGTCCTGGTTGGACCTCTGGTGTGGAGGAATGGAGCGTCCTGGTTTCCTCATGCCCTGAGTTGCTTTTTTTCTTATTGTGTGGCCTGTAGTTAGCTTACTTGTACTTTTAGCCCTTCTTTTTATTATACAGGATCTGAGTTCTTTAAGCCCTTTTTCTTTTTGATGATTTAGTTTTATGCGTATGAGCATCTGCCTTCATGCATGTATGTGTACCAAGTACATGCAGTGCCCTCGGAGGCCATGAGAGGATGCTAGATCACCTGGAACTGAGGTTAGAGCTGGTTATGAAAGGCTATGTGGTTATTGGGAACCAAACCCAGATCTTCTAGAAGAGCAGCCAGCCCACGTTCTTAACCACTGAGCCGTCTCTCCGGCCCCTAAACCTTCTTTTCTTAATAGAGCCAAAGAGTGAAAACAAAGAACTGTCGTAAATGTCTCACTTGTGTCTGACGGGGTATTTATGCAGTCATTAAATGGAAAGTTCCTCCTGAAAGGAAGTCCAGAATGATACCCACCCACACAGTGTCCCCACTTGCCAGCTAGGGCATTGCCACCAGGCAGCTCTGAGCCCAAATTTTGCTTCCTCTGTTGAAAGTGTACTTGCCTCATTCCCAAAGAGTCACGGCTCCCCTGGACTCTGAGGTTGCCCACACTGACATGGTCCTGGAAAGGAGGGGTGTGGCTTCAACTCAGGAAGTCTGGTTGACTGGCTGTCTATGATTCTCCAGGCCCTTTACTTTTGGCCTTGCCTTGCTCCTGCACCTGAACCCTTGAAGGCTGGCCATAGCACGGGGGCACCTGCGTTCCAGGGAGGGCCATGATCCAGGCAGTGACCTAGGCCTAGCTCCTGTTTTCAGAAACAATGGAGCATGTTGCCCATTCCTACTCAGGAGTTGGTGGCATAGCTCCAATCATATATTGGTGTTTGTGGGTTTGTGGGGCACATTTGTTTCTCCTGATTTTTGCCTCCACCAGCTATCTTAGCCTAGAGATCACAAAGTTAATGGCCCTGAGCTGGACAGGTGTAAAGTGAGAGGAACAACTGAATGTAAGGAATATGCCTGGAAGTGTTGGACTCAAGGGTTAACTGTGATGCTGGATATCAGGAGATGGTGGGGACAAAAGGTAAACCAGAGGGCATGAGCCTTACCGGGGCTGGGGGAGGGTTGGCAGTGTGTGCCTCTGTTGATTCCTTTGTTCCTGGTACTAAAGGGTGATTCCCCTACATCTCATCAACTTCGTGGACTGTGCAGAAGTTCTTAGTAGATTCACAGATGTGAGCAGCCATCACCATCATCATGCTTAGAGTGTTTGCATGCCTGGAAAGGAAACCCTATAGCCACCTGTCACCTTTGAGTTCTTCCAAACTCATGCCCTGTCCCAGCTTTCAGTGACTACTAATGTATTGCCTAACTGTAGATTTTCCCATTCTGCACAGTTCGAGTGAACGGAATCACAAAGCATGTGGCCCTTGCCTAGCATATGTTTCCATGTTGTAGAATGTTCCAGAAGCTCATTCCTTTTTATGGCTGAGTATGGCTGTGCCACCTTTCGTTTGTTCATTCATCCATTAGTTGATATTTGGGGGCTTCTGGTTTTGTTTTGTTTTTTTTTTTTCCCTTCAAAACCAGGACTTCATATGGCCTGGAGCTCAATTTATAGCTAAGGCTGTCCCTTAGCAAAGGATAATTGATCTTCGGCTGTTCTTACCTCTCCACTTCTGGGATTGTAGGTGTGCACCACCACACCTGTTTTTATGTGGTGCTGGGACTCCAACCCGGTGCTTCCTGTGTGCCAGGTGGGCACTCCACCACCTGAGCTATATGCCTAGCACTGGTTTCTGTCTTTACTGTTGAGAATACTGCTGCTGTGAATGTTTGTGTACGGGAGAAATTTTTGAAATTTTTTTTTATATGTACAAGTATTTGTCTGCATGTGTGTAATGTACAACATGTACATGCCTGGAGGCCAGAAGAGGGTGTCAAATCTCCTGGAACTTGAGTTACAGATGGTTGTGATCTGCCATGTGGGTTCTGGCATCTGAAAACAGTTCTTCTGGAAGAGTAGCCAGTGCTCTTAACTGCTGAGCCATTTCTCCAGCCTTGTGTGTTTTTTGTGTGGATACATCTTTTTACATCTGTTTACATGCCCAGGAATGGGAACTCTGTATATAATGTTTTGAGGAACCCCTGACTGTTTCCCACCAGCACCGGATGAGAGTGCCTGTTTCTCCTCATCCTTGTGAACATTTGTAATTATCAGACCTTGATATTCCAGCCACTCCAGTAGGTGCAGGTGACTTCTCCTTGTGAGGCAGATTTGTAGTCCCTGATGAGTGAAGTCATTCGGCTTATCTTTGTGTTTCATTCTTGTGTCTTCTTGGACAAATGTCCGTTTAGATCCTTTGCTTGTTACTCTTTTTTGTTAAGTTGTAGAATACCATATTATATTCTAGATAAAAGTCATTCATGAGATGTGATATGCACATACTTTTCATTCAGGCTTGTCCTTTTGCTTTCTTGGTAGCATGCTTTCAAGCTTATGTTTTTAATTTTGGTTAAAATAAAAATAATAAAATAAATAAAAATTTTAAATGTTGGTTCAGTATAATATCTCTTTAAACTTTTTAAAGTTACATTTATTTATATGTTTATTTTGTTGGGGGTGGGTGAGCATGCATGCCACAGCACTCATGTGGAGGACAGAGGGCAACTTGCAGGAGCTGGTTCTGTTTCCACCGTGTAGGTTGTGGGGATTGAACTCAGGTTATGAGCCTTAGCCGAGAGCGGTCTTGCTGGGCTTCCTTCTGTGCTCCTGTGCTTCCTGTCACCCTGACTCCATGGCAAATGGAGCGTCCGAAGATTTACCTGTTGTCTTCTGCGCTTTGTCTACCCCGAGTGTGTGATGGGAACCCAGGACCTTTCTGGTGTGTGTGGCTGTCCATCTGTCCTAGCAGGAGCCATTGCTCTCTTTTGTCTGCACTGGATGATTTTGGTGTTGATGTCAAAAGCCAGTAGATCAGAGACAGGAGCTTAGTTCTGAGGCCCCAGCTCTGCTTCAGCTCTGTGTTGACCTGCGTGTCTTTACTTGTGTCGGTCACAGTGTAGATCACCATTGCTTCAGAGCAAGTGTGACCGTCTGTAAGTGTGAGCCTTCTGGCTCTTTCAAGTCTACTTTGACAGTTTTGGATCCCTTACAGTTCAATATAAATTATAGAGTCAACTTGTCAACTTAATCGTGAAGCCAGCGAGAGTTCTGCCAGGACTTAGGTTGGCCCCTTAACCATATTCACAGTCTCTGTCCATGAGTGTGAGGTGTTGCCCTGGCACCTGTGCCTCCTTTGATGTCTTTTAGTAGTGTTTCCATTTGAGTGCTAAGTTTTATACTAGTTTTGCTGAATTTATTTCTAAGTATCCTTTTTCATGGTAATAATTGTAAATGGAATTGTTTTCTTAAATTTTATTTTTCTAACATGTGTCTTATTTCTGCGTATTGGTTTCATATTGTGTAACCTTGCTGAACTCTTAGGAGTTTTTAGTGAATTCCCTAGGTTTGTGTTTTTGTGGATGTGTGTGTGTGTGTGTGTGTGTGTGTGTGTGTGTGTGTGTGTGTGATGTCATGTGTGAATACAGGTAGTTTGACTCCTTCCCTTCGAATTTGGAAGTTTTAATTTCTTTTTCTTGCCATATTGTCCTGGCTACAGTCTCTAGTACAGTGTTGAATAGAAGTGATGACAATAGCCACCGTTGTCTTACTCTAGACTATGAGGAGAAAGCTGGCATCCTTCCACCACTAAGCACGATGTGGGCATTTTATAGATGCCCCAGATGGGGTAGTGTCCCAGGGACTTCTAGGCTAGACTGAAAGTGTATATTTTTAAGTGTGTTTATGAGGATAAGGACAGCTAACATTCCTCACCCCACCTTGCCTCTGCTAGCGTAGGTACAGATTGGGCCTCCAGAAGAAAACAGATTCAGTCTCTCCAAGGTTTTGTCTGATTCCTAGAGCTTCCAGCAGGCAGTGAATGGGCATCTTTCTGATGCTATCTGCCCTGCCCCGCTCAGGACTTCTCTCTCCACCTGTGAGAGAAGGGTGCAGGGTATTGGACAATGGTGCTGTTCCCGTGACCAGAGAGTAAACCTCTGCTTCCACCATGCAGGTCATCTTTGAGAATGCCCTTAAAGGAGTGTGGTCACATTGTAGAGCTCTGGTCACAGACACATTGAGATTGTCATAGGCCTTTCTGCTGCCAGACTAGATGACATTGGACTTGGAGCAGATGCCCACTGCATCTCCTTTCTCTTCCATGATTGGTGAGGTGGAGACTAGCTCTTGTACAAAGGCCTTCATAGACACATAGATGGTGGTAGTGCAGACCACTGCAGAGGTAGGAGAAATCCAGCACTTCAGTGACCAGCAAGCTAAGGAACCTAAGGACATGCTTATGAGTAAGGATGCATGTGGTGCTGCCTGATTCGGGTTCATAACCAGCCATCTCTGCATCTTGTTTAGGTTAATGAAGAGACAGCATCAGAGAAGCCAGGTGAGAGATGGAGAAAGGTAGCAGAGGGGAGTGCTAGGGGTGCACCTCACTCCAGATTCCTACCTGTGTTCTAGCTTGGCTCTGTGCAAGGCTGACTTAAATAAAATACTGGTGAGTTAATGGTCAGCAAACACTCTGTGTCCACATGCAGCTAATTTAGGACCTGTGGGAATTGGTCATAGCAACCATGAGAGGGACATACATACATACATATGCTGCTGGAAGATTCCAAGGCACCTAGGATGCTCCTTTTCTAAACTTCCTGATGTGACTGTCTGCATTGCAAGAGGCACTGGCTCTGTTCATGGCTTGGGGACCATTTGTTTTTCTGTTCCTCCTCTACTGTCTTCTTATGATTTAGGTCTGTGTTTTCTAATCTGTTTTAATTTCCTTTTTAAAAGTTTTTTTTTTTTTTTAAATTTTGGTGTATGAGTGTTTTGCCTGCATGTATGTGTGCATCACATGCGCGCAGTACCTGCGGAAGCCAGAGGAGGGCATCAGATCCCCTGGAGCTAGAGTTACAGATGGTTTTAATCCCATGTGGGTGCTGGGAATAGAACCCAGGTCCTCTGGAAGAGCAGCCAGTGCTCTTAACCACTGAGCCATCTCTCCAGCTTTTTTATTTTTAAGACCCTGGGGTCTCCCTACATTTCCTGGCTGACCTTGAGCTCCTTGGCTCAAGTGTTCCTCCCACCTCAGCCTTCTGAGTAGCTGGAGCTGTAGGTGTGATGCTCATACTTTTTCCAAGCATTTTCATTGTTCCCTTTATAAAAGAAGGAATAATTGCACAGCCCTGTGTGTGAGTGTGCCTTGTCAAAGCTTGACACTAGGAGGAAAAGCTTCAGTTGAAATTCATCCACACATCGGGAAACATACCTTATCTTTGTGTTCTTCTAGAGATTAAAAATAACTTCCCGCTATCAAGAAGAGGGGAATTTGAAATCAGGAGAGGTATGTCTGTTGCCACAGCAACCAACTACAGTTTCTCTTAGTCAGGTTGCCCTTCGTGAGTAAGCTGAGGATAAACCTATGGCCAGAAGAAAGACCTTTCATCCAGGAGCGAGTGCTCTTCAGAGTCAATTTTTGGCTTGGCTCTGTGTATAGGTGGTGAGTACACCACATCTGGAGTTATTCAAATAGAAGCTGGAACCTTTGTTTAAAAGACTCAAGGATTCCAGCACTACCACTTCCTCTAGAGGACCTCTGAGCTACTTCAGACACTGCCATTCTTGGGTTACCACTGTGTGAGTATCAGTGCCCCCATCCTCACAGAGTCACAATGGGCTGTAGCCATTCTGTCCCACGGCAAGCACCCTGGGAAGGCACCTTGGAGGCAGGCCTTCTGAGTGTGGCATCTGTCCCAGCAAGTTCCATGGAACACTGACCTTGGGTCTCTGCTTTCTCCTCTGACTGCTTCAAGGGGAAATCGGGTCCTATTTCCTTCTCCCTCTCCCGAACCTGCAGGATCTTTCAGAGTGTTGATGGGCTGTGACGGGTGCTCCCAGCTTCCTTCGGAAGGCTGTCTCTGAAGGACACATTTGCACATTTCTTTGGCATTTTGCAGCTGTTAATTAGCAGCATTCTCATTTCTCTTCTTCACAGACAAGAAAGCTCACAGCCGTTCTCACGTAGCTCCTAGACAATGCTTCGTTCTTCTCTATTGATAGGGATTTGAAGCTCCACAATGGCTCCTGTATGTATGTAGTTGTCTTCTCAGTGTCTTTGGAGGAGATCTGAGTGCGCAATGCAGGAAGCAGGCTGTGGTGGAAGTTTTCATGCCCACACAATGAACCCCAGGCTGAGCAAGGCTGATTAGTTTTGCTCACACAGCCCCCAGAACCCTCTGCAAGGGGCCTTTATTTTATTTTTGGCTGGTTTGCACAGAAGAGTGTTTACCTGATTTAAACTCAGGATTTCTTCCTCCTCAACCATTCCTCATATTTCATGAGTCCTCTGAGCTTAGCCTGTCACTGAGAGCTTGGTGTGCCCTGAGCACTTGACACTTTTTTCTACTGTGTTCATTCAGCAAAGCTCTAGTGCAGAGTATGGCGGTAAGAAGGAATAAGGCTTGCAGGCTCTGCTCTGGTGAGCCATAGTAGTGCTTTTTTACCGCTCAGTACTGCAGTGTGTGGCCAGCCATGATGCCCTGGGGCATAGCAGAAGTACACTGGGGATGAGTTGGTAGGAGGTGACAGGTTGTAGAGCTTGAATTCAGCTGTGCCCTGTGTCTTCTGTGAGGCTGTTGTGGATGGTGTGGTGCCTAACCCCTGCTTTCACTCTTGGGAACAGAGCTGACCACTGCATGAAGTTTTATCTAGGCTGAGACTCTTGGATACCTGTGGTTTTCGTGTGAGCTCTGGTCATCCCTGTAGACTGACGGGTGAGAGATTAAAGACATGGGTCCCAGTCCTCTTACATGGTAACTTGACTTACGTCATGGCATTGATGAGTACATCAGAAGAGAGAGAAGCTAATGGTCCCATTGATGGTCAGAAATATTACTAGGGTCTTTATCCATCTGAAAATGTCACATGCCACAAGTCTGAAGTGTGAATTGGGGCCCAGGAAGGCGGGGCTGGTGAGCTCATGGGCCATACAGTTTCTTAATGAGGAGTAATGCATTCATCATCTCCAAACTGATGATAGAACTTTCCCTTGGGCTCAGTACTTGATGACATTCTCAGGTGGCACTGTCAACACTTAGAAATGAGAATTCATTCCAGACACCCCCACCACCTTTTCTGAATGCTCCTGAATGCCCATCAAGAAGCATGTGAAGTTACAGACTCTTGAGAAGTATAAGCCACCTACACAGTCTAGTGAGGAGTGCTCCAAGGTCTCCATGGGACTATGAGCTAGTGGTCAGCTCTTTACTTCTCTCCGTGTTGTTTCTTTGTCTTCAGAGTGACCTCACGCACAGGACTCAAGGCTTTGTTACAGGCCAGAATGAGCTGAAGTGAGTCCAGGAGTGGAGCAGCCAGACTTCGCTGCTTCCCCACATGCAGCCTGGTGCTGTCCTCCCCTTCTGTCATCTGGAAGTGGATGAATGTCCATCTTCTGGGAAGCCAAGTGGAAGAGGAATTGATTTCCCCACTGCCATTTTATGCTTTTGTTTAAAATGTGCAAAGTAATTTTTTTTTTTGAAGGACAGAGAGGAAAACAAAAAAGAAAAAGCCCACCCACGCCTGTATTGCCCACGTGGGTCTGTCGGCAGCGGGTGCACCGTGTAATTTCCTCAGGTTATAAAGGACATGCCAGCTCCTGACAGCAGCAGCTCCTGCATGTGCGTCAGACAGGGGGCTCAGGTCATGTTCTCAGAGGTGCTCATTCCTCCATGCAATTTTGCATGAGTTTTCTTTAGGGGAAATGTAATAGCCGTCCACAGCAAAGCCTGATGACTGGTGGCTTTTCCACCCGTAGTTAATGCTAGGCTGGCTAGCAGCAACAGCTCAGATCCCACAGCCATCATTTTGGAATGTAAGTGTGATTCCCACCCTGGGATCCTTGTTAATCTACTTTAAGCCATCATATTAAATAAGCCAGGCACACCTCATCTGCTTGAATGTGCCCTGGAGCTCAGTTACACCTGCGTAGAGCAGCTTGGCCCAGCTTTCCAATTTTGTCTACCCCCAGCTACCCGTGGGCTTAGGCCTTTCCTAGCTTAGACTCTCCCTACTGGCCCTCTCCTCTCCTCTACTCCTCTTCTGTTTGCTGAAGGCCCCGTTTCCCTGTGAAGGAGGCAGTGCCCCCAGGATGGGGAACTGAGCCACCACAGTTGGATCTCTATCTCCCCTTCAGGCTGTTTCCACCCTGCCTTTGAGGCATGGCTTGCTCTCCTGTCCTTTAAAGCTGTTGGATCAGAATCCATAAGGTCTATGTTCTCTGTGGAGTTCTTCAGAACTTCCCATTCTTAGCCAAGCTAGTTCTGCTCTGCAGAGCTACAGCAGTGTTAAGCACCTGGTTTCTGTGCTTTGTCAGAGACTCGCTCTGCCGGCCTCTGTCTGATCAAGGTATGGAGGCTGGGTGCAGGCCGCTAGTGCCAGATACCAGGCTCTGTGAAGTCTTCTGAAGGTGGAGGTCAGCATGAAGGGGAAAGACAAGCTGAAAAATTCCCAACAGTGATGAGGGGAATTCAACCCAGTGGAGGAAAGAGCGTGCCTGTCTGGTGAGGGAAGTGAGGCTTGAAATTGGAGCCAGCAGCTGAGGGCTGGGGGAAGAGGCAGAAAGTTGGTTATTTTTCTTCGATGGAGAACCTGTTCGCACACCCCCCCACCGAACCCCCACCCCACAAATTCTTGGTATTGGAACTAGGTTTACAAATGCTGAACTGTTTGCTGAATGCATTTATACCCCTAAGCCCCACTGTGACAGACTGTAACTGGCCAAGTCAGTCACTCGCCCTGCCCCTGCCTGCCCAGCCTCAGAAGCCACCCAGCTGAAACACATGCCTGAAGGACATGTTGTGGCAAGTCCATGTTTGATAGTCAGATGTCCCCTGTGAGGAGCCACTGCAGCTGAGCCGGTGCTTGGAGCTGTGGTTGCTAAGGGGGTCTCTAGGGCTGCATGGGTAAGGAAGGGTAAAGGGTGCTATGGGAGCCAAAAGACTAGGAAACTCAGGCTTGTGTTTGTTCATTCACCTAAAACTTCTTAGTTGGTCATGACTTCAAGCAAAGCTGGGTTGCAGAGATGGGTAGGCCTGCAGGAGCTCGGGAGTGGGTGATCTGAGTGGTCTGTTATCAGGTCTGCTGTGCTGTGAATTCAAACAAGAACTCTGGAAACCACTGTCTGTCCCCAGTTCTACCAGCTCCTGACTTGCTGCTTCACATGAGACTCTGAGGGATGTGCTGCTCTTACTAGAGCCACCTGGCCAAGCCATCCTGGGTTTGAATCTTCTGCCTCCAGGTTACCGTGTATCCTCATCCATCACACTTTGATTAGCCCCCCCCCTTTATAGAATGCATAAAATTGAGATGTATGCTGCTTTAGATCCCTCTGGCACTAACACCCCATCCTCAGTTCATGCCCTGGCTGCTGGGGTGACAGAGGATCTTCTGTGTCTACTTCTAGCCTGCTAGTTCCTGAGTGCTGTTATCTCAGGAGGTAAGCTACTGCTAACAACCCCTTGAGCAGAAATGGGACCTACGGCCTTGTGACCCTGTCCACCTCTGCTTTGCAGGTGCACCCTCTGCTCCCAGGCTCATCAACTGTCATGGTCCATGACTTATGCCTGGCCTTCCCAGCCCCAGCAAAGGCCATCATTCATGTCTCGGACATCCAGGAGCTCTACGTTCGAGTGGTGGACAAGGTCAGTAGACACTTATCCTCACGGCTCCCTCTCTGCTGATGCACATAAAACAAGGACAGTATGTCCTGGGAAGTGTTTCCTTATATCCTTTGCTTTTCCTCCTGGGTCCTGCCTACCTCTGTCCCCTCCAGAGTAGCTGAACTTATGTTCCATCTCTGACTCCTGTGCCTCTTGTGGACAGTGCAGGCTGATGTCCCTGCTATATTTCTTCATCCCAGTTGTCATCAGTAAAGTTGGCAGTAAGTCCTGCCTGCAGGATTGACTGAATTAGCCTTGACTTGGGAATGCATGTCCTCTGGCTCACATAGGTTTATTCACCAGCCTGGCATACACCTTGCTGAGCATGGAGTTTTGCCTCAGCACGTAGGATGTGGATTCTTGGGAATTTCAGGGGCAATTGAGTAAAACTCAATACTGCCAAGTGCTCCTGTGATGTGAATGAACAGCAGACCGAGGTTTTCCTTTTGTGTGAGTGGGAAACTGATTTAGAGCTGAGATGGCTGAAGGTAGGCTTCCAGGGCTTGCTGCCCAGTCCCCGTTTACCTGTGCTGATGAAAGGTTAGTCATTGAAAGAGGGATGTTCAGGCAGCTTAAAGCTAAGAGTCTATTACCCAGCTTCAAATACTCCCCTGGGTATTTTCTTATGGAGACAGGCTGGCTGTATATCTCAAGCTGACCTTCAACTCACTATCCTCCTGCCTCAGCCTCCTGAGTGCCAGCACGGCCAGCTTCCCTTCAGCTTGCTCCCTGGATTCCTCGTCAGCAGGCACTCCGGGCCCTCCCTTCCTAACGTGCCTGCTGATGGACTGCACAGATTTGAGCTGTTCAGACACTAAGCCCCTCTGTGCCCGTGTTGTTCTAAGCTGTGTCCTGTCTCTCTAATTTGATTGGTAGCCCACCAGTAGGGAGAGGAGTCCATGCCTCGTGCTATGGCCAAGCCTCCCTAGTCCCCATATACTATAAACTCATCACTTTTCACTCGTTGATTGGCCAAGCCCAGACATCATTCTGGGTGAGTTGTCTGCAGTTCCCAAGCTCTGAGATGGAGGTTGGTGATGCTGAAAGCCTTGGGTGCCACATGTTGGGGGAATGATCCCTGAGATACCACTCCTGAGCCTGTGCCTTAGGTGGAGATCGGGAAGGCAGTCAAGGCCTATGTCCGCGTGTTGGACTTCTACAAGAAGCCTTTCCTGGCCAAGTACTTCACCTTCATGGACCTGAAGCTGCGAGCTGCCTCCCAGATAATCACGCTGGTGTGAGTCCTCACAGGAGTTGGGAAGGGTGTCCAGGGGATGGGGCTGATTCCCATTGTAGCTTCTCAGGCAGCTCTTCTTGGAGGAGGAATCCAGTGCTTCTTTCTGTCTCAGGACTCTCGATGAAGCTCTAGACAACTACACGGCCACATTCCTCGTGCATGGCGTGGCCATTGGCCAGACCAGCCTGTCTGCAAGCGTGACGGACAAATCTGGGCAGAGAGTCAGCTCCACCCCACAACAAATTGAGGTAGTTCTGCTCCTTTTGCTCTACGGGCTCCATCCTGGTTGGGCGTGTCTTTACCGTGGCAGGCTAGGATTTCAGCTGTAAGGAGAAGCCATGGGAAAGCCTGTCCCTTACCATGTCCTCTGAGCAGAGGGCATAGTCACCCAGCTCCCAAGTATGTGGATGGCAGCATTAGGTGCATAACCAAAGGGACCTTGAGGTGTTGGCTTCCTTCTGTGGCATAGGGGTCTAGGCAGTTCAGAGAAACGCTGTGCTGTGTCCCGTGGCAAAGGGACAGGCAAAGTTTTTTTCCAGAAAGCAGTGGCCAGGTGGAAGCCATAGACTGACTTTAGCTTGTATAGAACTGACTCCTCCAGTCAGTTCTGAGCCTTAGCCCAGGCCCAGGAGGGCCAAGAGCACCTGCCAGGGAGGGTAGTCAAGCAGAACGGGTCAGAAAGGGGACTCTTGGGGCAAGTTGTTCAGGATCAGCTGAGTTCTGAGGCCCCAACACTGTCTCAATGTGGTGTAGGCTATCCTGCATCTAGGTTTTCACAGGCACCCCACTATAGGCAGAGGTTAGGGCAGCCAGGGTCAGGCCACCTTGCCCAAGAATCTCCAAATACCCACTAGCAGCAGCAATAGCACCATGTTCTGCAGGCCCCGGCCACACAGGGGTGGTAGGCTTCATTGATCTGCCTTCAGAAGCGGGCGGAGGCGGTTTGTGCCTCCAGATGGAAGTGTGCCTTCCTCCTACTGGTGGTGAGGAATTCGTTTCTGCCTATAAATAGCACAGCCCAACCAAGACTAATTCTCAGCACAGAGCAGTCTCCACGCTCTCCTTGGAGCACTTCTTACATGTTTGACAAGCAGGAACTTGTGGGGGCTGTGGGGCAAAGTTGCTACAGAGATGAGGTGTCTACCTGGCTATTGACGGCTCCTGAGCCCTTTCTTCTGCGGGGAAATGGTGCAGCTGTTGAAGTAAAGCCCTATTCCAAGACAGTTTGCTTTTAGTAGAGCTGGAGGCAGCTTTCCAAAGAGGAATCAGAATTCTGGGGACCCCAGTCACAACTTCGGCAGACACCCTTAATTACCACAGGGCTTGTCAGACCCCAGTTACAGGGACCCGCCTCTGGCTTCCTAGGTCTCAGGTAGATTAGGCCAGAGGATTCCTGATGGGTCCCCAGGACGCCATCAGGAAGTACTAGTGCTGCTAGCTGGGGCCACACGTTGAGACCTGCACTGAGAGATCAAAGGTCATTATTCCTGTGGTCAGAGGTTTCCCCAGCACCGCCAGTCACCCCCAGCTGAGGGCTGTCCCCATGTTCAGTGCACATCCTGTGCAGCCAATATCAGCGTGCAGATGCCAGTCCTCTCTCTCTTCTACCTCCACATCCAGGTCTTCCCTCCATTCAGGTTGATACCCAGGAAGGTGACACTGATCATTGGCGCCATGATGCAGGTAGGAGCCACTGCAGGTCAATGTGGGCCTTCACGGTTGGCACCCTTACCCGCGTGGGATGATGAGGGCTCTCCAGCGTGGCAGGTCCCGACAAGAGCTACTGTTTCTCACTTCTTAGATCACCTCCGAGGGTGGCCCCCATCCTCAGTCCAACATCCTCTTCTCCATCAACAATGAAAGTGTGGCAGCAGTGAGCAGTGCTGGGCTGGTGCGTGGGCTCATGGTCGGCAATGGCTCTGTGCTGGGGGTCGTGCAGGCGGTGGATGCTGAGACTGGCAAGGTCATCATCGTTTCTCAGGTATCACCTATGCCACCGGTGATTGGCTTCTGGGAGTGGTTTTGGTGTGGTGGATTTCTGCCAGATTTGATCTCCGCCTCTTTGAGGACACCCAGACCTGAGATGGCTCTTCTCCAGACTAAGCCTCCTGGGTTCTTCCAGATGCTCTCTGAGATAAGATCACTAATATCCCCAGGGTACAGGTTCTGTAGTATATAATGAGGGTACCTGTGCTGGGGAACACCGATCTTGGTATTTTGGATTCCTCGGTACATGTTTCGCTACCTTCCCCCTCTGCAGATGAATTGTGTGGCACACCTGCTGGTGGCCCATGGCTGTTGTGGTGCTTCTGAGCCTTGGCCCAGGACTGCTTGAGGTTAGAGTTCTGGGTCCTTTTGTGCACTGTCTGCAGTGGGTCCTGATCATGTGGTGATGGGATGGAAGGGATGATTCCTGATGAGGTGCTCTCTGTGTAACAGCGTGCCTAAATTCACGGGTGGGTGCTGGAAGCATGGTGTATGACAGCCAGTAATTTCAGACCTAGATTTGTAGTTCAGTCTTCTGCTCATTTCCTCCTTAACTACTGGCCCACTGGCTCTGGCTGCTTAGGCTCTTTGGTGGGCTTATTTCCCAGTTGCTTTTTTTTTTTTTTTGGCCAGCAGGGAAGCTGGAAGCCTCAGTTGAAGCAGTTGTCTCCCCCTGGAGGCGTTCCCTGACCCACACCAGTGGGTTGCTGACAACAGGTGAACGTCAGTTTTCACAGATTGACAGCTTCCCTTTCTGTAATGCAGTGGGGGATCCTTTCCACTCCCAAGAAGGCCTAATGATAGAACCCAGAAGGGCATCTGGATCTCTCTCTCCCTCTCTCTCTCTCTCTCTCTCTCTCTCTCTCTCTCTCTCTCTCTCTCTCTCTCTCACACACACACACACACACACACACACACACACACACACACACCCCTCCACAGTGGCTCACATAGGCATCTTGGAAGGCTCCTGTGGTTCCGCTCACAGGAGAGCTTATGTGGTGTTCAAGCCTCAGTCACCCCATCCCTCTAGGAGGTCCCTTGTGGGCAGCCTGTACAACTCTCTACACCGGGAGCATCTAAGCACATGCCTGGGGGCCTGATGAGTGGCCACCCCCCATGGGCCTGGTAATCCTGGTCCCTGAGGCTGGCTTTGACCCAATATTGAGTTCATTGATTGGCTCCCTTTTCTAGCAGTTTCAGTATCTGCCTCCAAGAATCCAAGTTAAACCACAAAGTCTTTGAATGGCAGGGGCAGCTGGCCCAGTTCTGTGTATCGATTTGGTGGAGATGACAAGGAAGCACCGAGCATATCCCAGTGGTGTCCAGGGTTCACACAGGCATCCCAGAGAGTGAAATGAAAGACCCCAGGATGCCCTGCTCTGTTCCCTCTGTAGAAGGGACTGTGGCTTCAGAGATAGGCTCTTTTTTTCTTCTCCCATCTGCCAGAAGGCCCAGCCCTGGCCCTCCCGTGGCTTTCTCTCTACGCTTGTACTGGCTCTCCCTTCTCTCACCTTGCTGGGCCCTCTCCTTCACCTGTCTCCCATCATGGTCCTTGGCAGGGTGTGGGGGTTTTGTCACCAGCTATTCTGAGAGGCTCGGCTTGTAGCTTCCGCATCCACACTGGGCATATGATTCTGTCAGATGCTGCTGGCTCCATCTGTCCAATCCTGAACACACCAGCATCCCAAGGCCAAGGGGTGGTCCAGAGACAGCTAGAACTGAGCAATGAGAAAGATAAGGGAAAGAAGGACTTAGTGGGCACCTGTTATGAAACAAGCACTTGCCTAAATAGCAGGGCACTAGCTGGATGTCTTAGTTACTTTTTCTATTGCCATAACAAAATACCATGACCAAGGCAACTTTTAAAAGAAGATACTTAGTTGGAGTCTTGCTTAGTTTCAAGGTGTAAGTCCATCTCCATCATGGCAGCAGGCAGGCAGGTATGTGGAACAGTAGCCACAACCATGAGGCCGAGAGTGAAGACTGGGGATGGCATGGGCCTTTGAAACCTCAAAGCCCACTCGCAGTGACACACCTCCTCCAACAAGACCACACCTCTTAGTCCTTCCCAAACAGTTCCACCAACTGGGGACCAGGTGCTCAAATAAATGAGTCTCTGGGAGCCATGCTCATTCACACCACCACAGCAGAGAAGGAAGGTGGACTCCATAAGTGCAGTGTCTAAAGAGCTAAAAAGCTTATTAGCCCAACTCCCCTGTTAGTTAGCAGCATCTGGAGGAGCCAGTACAGTTAGTCTTTGGTCAGATTAATTGATTTATGGAGCTAAGGATAAAGGAAGATGTAAAACCTGCTGCCATCAGATGTGACTGGTTCCTCTACTCTTCCCTGTATCCTGGTGTGTCAGAGAGGCAGATAGGCTAAGTATGGAGTTGGGACTGTCTGTGGCCTATCCTGAGAGGTCCACACCGCCCAGAGAAGAACAATTCAGGGTCCTGGTCCCCTGTCTATAGTTCTGAACTATAGCAGCTGGCTCAGATAGGATAGGGCTGCAGGCCCAGGACCAGACTGGAACTCCCAGTGTTGGGGGACAGAAAAGGCTGGTCCATGGAGTGAGCCATCCTCAAAGCATACCTTCACAGGCAAAAGAGTATGCTGCTGGTGTTTCATAGCTGGACAGATGCCTCCTTCCCCTGGAGGGTTCTCAACAACCCACGTAGCCTGAGCCCCAGCTCTCTCCTAGGACCGTGTGGAGGTAGAAGTGCTACAGCTCCAGGCAGTGAGGATCCGTGCCCCAATCACGCGAATGAGGACCGGAACCCAGGTGAGGTGGGAGGCTGATGGGTCAGGAGGCCTTAGGCTTTGGGCCCAGGCCCTTAACAGGCCACTGCTGGTGCACCATGCCTTGTGAGGGAACCACCTCTACCCTTCATCTGTGGGGCATGTTGGTCTGTGGGGCTCAGATCTCTTGGGTGTCAACACTCACCCCCAAGCTCCATGTTTTTGGCCTTCCCTACTGACACCTGCTTGTTCCTAAGGCTACCGCCTTTCAGCACAGTAGAACATGGGTCTGTGATACTTGCTCTATAGTGCGAGTGTGTATGCTCCATACACTTGGGTAGTAGTAATCACATCACAGATGAGCAGAAAGGTGGCCTTCTGCCCAAGGTCACCCAGGTGGACATGGTTCTTTTGTATCTGAGGACATGCAAGTCTCCTAAGTACAATGGAGTACCATTCTATTCCAGCGCCTCTGTGTACTTTCATTGTGTCTGGGTGACTTACAGCATTTAATATGCTGTAAGTGCTTCTGTGTGGCTCAGACCATACTGCCTAGGGAATAAAGATGAGGAAAAGTCCATGAGTGTCCCTGACAGGCCCAGTCTTTTCTGTTTAGGTATATAACTGTGGAACCTGGGCCTAGAAAGGCCTAGTGGTAAGTGCCAGGCTAGGAATTGCCCAGGCAACCTGCTTGGTATCTTTTTTTTTTTTTTTTTTTTTTTTGCCATTAGCCACATTATCTTCACCGGTACCCTCCAGCAGGCACTCAGCTAGCCGGACACCCCATTGTGTCCATCCCCAAGAGCAGAGTCTCCCTGCTGGAGCAGGTCTAAGGGTGTGGGGCAGTTGTACAGTATTGTGAGGCAAACTTGGGCATCCTAGAGTTCCAGGGCTTAGTCCAGAAAGGAACCTTACATGCACAGCCCCCCTGTGACAGTGACAGGGTAGGGTTTAATCTGGCCTATGTGTGTTGTTTGTACTGTATCAGACTCCTAGACCCTCTAGCCTGCCCTTGTCAGGTTAGGAAAGACCAGGGCACAGTTCCCACTGCATAAGGGAAGCAGGGAGGCTTTGGGGTCAGTGAGGATGGGTGTGTGTGTGGGGGGGGTTACCCAGTGCTGGAACCAGCATTACAAGGCCTGGCTTCTCCCAGATGCCTGTCTACGTCACCGGGATCACCAGCAACCAGAGCCCTTTCTCCTTTGGCAATGCTGTGCCAGGCCTGACCTTCCACTGGTCTGTCACCAAGCGGGATGTCCTGGACCTCCGAGGGCGGCACCATGAGGTAACCTCCCAGAAATCCCAACTCCTTGCCTGAACCAGCATCCTTCCTGGTTGAGGCTTCCACCACATTGTCTCACAGGAGTCTACATATTGCTGTTTAGGGTATACCTGCCACTCTTCTGTTTTTATAACAAAATACCAGAGGCAGGATACTTTATGGAGAAAAGGAGGTTATTTAGTTCTCAGCTTGGGGAGTTTCACAGCATGGCACTAGTATTAATGCTGCCCTAGTGAGAGCCTGCTGGTCATGTCACAGCATGGCAGTTGGTGTCGTGGATTGAGATGTGTAGAAAGAGATGATGAAAAAGGAAGCCAGCCCCACGCTCTTAGGAATTAACAGGACTCTGTAAGTCTATGAAGATCCCTTCTGAGGACAGTGCCCTCCCAGCAGTTACCTTGCTGTGACCCCTTCTACACAGGCTCCTGTGCCCAAATTTATAATACAGGAACCCTTGGGGACAAACGACAGCCAAACTACAACTGCAGGTGACTGCCAGAGGACAGCAGCAAGAATATCAACCTTGCAGGAAAGCCACCTTACCTCCAGGAGGTTCTGGGGTAGGGTCTCTAGCTTTGCACCTGCTTTTTGTTATGGTGCCAGGCAGCCCTGGGTCTTTGCTCTGGTTTTCTCAGAGAGCAAACCCCTGTCCATCAGCCCTCCTCCAGGATCCCAGCCACCTCTGAGATCTTAGGGCTGGACAGGGCAGACATTGAATTAAAGCCCATGGACAGGAAAGGACTTGCCTAGGCCTTGCCCAGGTAGGGGGAAACTGAACGGTGCCAGCTCTTATGGCTCCAGGCTCTGACCACAGCAGCCTTGGTTACAGTATCCTGAGTGAGGTTGCTTTAGAAGGCCCCTTCTGGTCTTTGCCATGGATGATGGAGCTGGCAGCAGATGGCCAAGGCCAGGGGAAGGATTTCCTAACTGCCCAAGTTTATTCAACACATGACCAGTGCTTCTTGGGGTCCTGGCCCCAGGGCCATAGTATTGCCCGGATTGTTTGCATGGGACACCAGCAGTGTGATTATTAAGATACCCTGTGTCATTGTCTCTGTAAGAAACCCTACATGGCCCAGCATGCCTCTGGGTGACTCCTGACATACCTGTGCACACAGAAGGCTTGGGGACGTGCTGCTCTAAAGACAGTGGCTCTTGTGTGAACACAAAGTTTTCTAAACACCCGCACATGGTAAAATGTGGCCCATGGTGCTAGAAGACCATCATCTTTTCTACTCTGGGTTTGCCCTCTGACCCTGGCAGCAAGACAGTGGTCTTTGAGAAAAGTCAGATACCTACCTGGGGCCAGTATGTCCATCTGTCACCTTCTTAGGGATGTTGGGGCCCTGGACCTCTTTCTTGGAAACATGCTTGATGTCTTTCCCAGGCATCTATCCATCTCCCGCCTCAGTACAACTTTGCCATGAATGTGCATGGCCGGGTGAAAGGTCGGACTGGACTGCGGTTGGTGGTCAAAGCTCTGGACCCCACAGCTGGGCAGCTGCATGGCCTTGGCAAAGAGCTCTCAGATGAGATCCAAATTCAGGTAAGGGGCGGGTCAGTGAGAGCCACATGAAAGGGAGGGGGAGCAGTGGCCTGAGTTCTAGGATGACGGTCTTGGGCCACTCCAGCCATGAGGACTGCTTAGGCTGCTGAGGAATTGGAGACATTCACCTGTGTGTGATCAGGGAAGGAGGCAGATGGAGAGTAGGGTGTGTAGACGGTGCCGGGGGAGGCAGAGATGGGGCTGACTATAGCTCTAAAGAGGAGTGACTTTGCAGCATGAGAGGGAGTGGTAAATAGCCTGTGCAGAGACCTGGAGGCTGGCTGTATCTTAAAGTGTTCCAGAAGTGCAGCTTACTCTTAGTTTGAGGTCTGGGAGTATCTTGATATTAGGGACTGCTGACAGGGACAAGAGCTTACCATGTCTGAGTTTTAATCACCTGCATTTATCTAACAATCACTTCTGGACTTCCTGATAGAGTCAGGCTTGCTCCTCTCCACTTCTGGCATTGACACATCCACCCACCAGGCAGGCCACTTGTGGATGAAGCAGAGGCCCAAGGGACAAATGGTCAAGGCCACACAGGGTTGGAGGAGCTGTGTTCTGTGCTGTAGAGAGGGAGGCCCTTTGCCCAACACTGAGACCAACTCAATCTGGCCCAGAGATTCCCTACCAGGGCCTGTTGCTCCCATCTCTCTCTTAGACCTTTGCCTCCTGCTTCTGGACGACACGTCCAGAAAACAGAGGAGTTGGGCTGAGAAACAGCTCAGTTAGGGAAGTGCTTGCTGTACTTGTCTGGGGACCTGAGTTTCATCCTTAGAACCTATTAAAAAAGAGCCAGGTATGGGCCTAGAGAGATGGCTCAGAGATTAGGAGTATTTGCTGCTCTTACAGAAGACCCAGGTTCTGGTCCCTGCACCCACATAGTGGTTTATAACCATCTGTAACTCCAGTTACAGGAGATCTGATGCCCTCTTCTGACCTTTGTGGGTCCCAGGCACACATGTAGTGCATATACATACAGGTATACTACACATTAAAACTACTACACTACTACACATTAAAAATAAAGCCTGGTATGGTGGCTGTAGTTGTAATTCCAGCACTGGGGAGGTACGGATAGGGTGATCCTTAGGTTTCCTGGCCAGCCATCCTCACCTAATCTGCAAGGCCCTGGGCAGTGAGAGTCTCTGCCTTTTTTTTTTTTAAAGGTTAATATTGCCTAAGAAATAACACCTGAAGATGACCTCTGACCTCTGCACTAACACACATATCATGGACACACACACACACACACACACACACACACACACACACACACAGAAGAGGAGTTGATAACTTGCCTCTGAAGACGGTGTTTCACTCCAAGGGCATCTGGCTGATGATCTGGGATTCTGTAACTCCTGAACTTTTATAAGCTGCAAAGAAAAAACTGAGGTAGCCCCTGACTACCAGGAGAAAGAAAAAAAAGTTCACATTCCCTCCTAGAGAAGAAAAGAATCCACACACACACACACACACACACACACACACACACACACACACACACACGCATACGCATGCATGCTAGACTCAGGGACAAAGAAGCAGGAACAGATTTTCAAAGGAAGAAACAGCTATTCTCCAACGCTTACCTCTTCTTGCACAGGTACACATGCACCTAGAAACAGACACCTGCACACACACTCACACAGGGACACAAGCAGGTAACAGACACATGTGTGTCCAGAGGCACACACCCAGGTACACACAGACTCATACACTGTTACAGACCCCACCCCCACCCCGCAGTTAAACAGAACACATGACTTGTAGGCAGGGCATTGTAGTTTTGAGTCTGAGTGGTTCCATGTCTGTTTCCCTCCTTGACAGCCCCTGGAGTTAGAGTAAGTCAAACCAGGGAAGTGGGGTCCAGCCCACAGATGTGTTTTATTTGTTGCCAGTATGGTTTTACCACATGGCGTAATCGGCAGATGAATGAAGCCCAGCCTTTCTATTATCGGAGCTCTACTCTCCAATTTACTACAAGGCCTCACCATTCCCTGGTGCCTGCCAGACAGGTGCTGGTACTGTTGATATCCTCACAGTTGATGGTAAAGTGAGTTCACCTCCATCTAAAAAGAGAACAGAGGATGCTCCCACTGTGCAGCCAAGGTCCCAGTCAGTCAGTGAGCCACTCCATGCTCAGGACCACCTGCCTGGGTGAAGATGGCCTCTGGTTCTGCCTCAGGTGCCCCTGACACCAAAGCCCTCTGGGTCTCCCCAAGGCTGTTTTTCCTTCTCCCTTTGGGATGTGCTGCCATTTGCCTCAGGTCCAGCTCCCAGAGACAGGTGGTACTAGAACCCACATTGTGGATATGGGGATATGCTGTAGAAGATGAGCACAGAGGTCCTGAGAGGGAACTGCTCATCTGCTCAAGAGGCCCATCTGGTCTTGTCAGAAACTGGAAGTTGGGTACACAGTGTCAGAATGTGTGGTCCCTTGAGCCAGGCTGGAAGCAGTCTAAGCAAAAGGACTGAGGTGGTAGTGGGCTATGTGGAGAAAGGATCAAATTCCCATCAAGGCCTCAGAACATCTATGAGTGATGGGATCAGATTTGGTCCGACACTGTTGCACCCTAAAGGCCAGCCCTCCCTACCACATCCCGGCCACCTGGGAGGTGCTAAGAGCAACTTCCTGTCTCTCCTCAGCCCTCCCTGAGGGAGAATAGATGCTTAGACTAGATGTGAGTCTGGTTGGGGTAGGAAATACAGCTCGCTCTTTTCCAGGTATTTGAAAAGCTGCGGCTGCTGAACCCTGAAATAGAAGCAGAACAAATACTGATGTCACCCAACTCTCTTATAAAGCTGCAGACAAACAGGTATGTGACTCAGCTCTTGTTTTCTGTCCCATCCGACAAGCCATTTGTCAAAGTTGTCAGGTGCCCTGGGTACATGCAGGGAGCCTTTCTGGGTGATGTGCTTGAATTGGGGCAGCCTCTGCATCCCCCTTCTCTCCCGGTGGATGACCTCTGCTCCTCCATGGCTCTTCTGGATCCTTCTTCTGTTCCCTGTAGCCAAAACTCATTTTTATGAACACTGCTGAATTCAGGCTTTAAAAGGGACGAAAGTACCAACTTAGAAGTGTTAAATTTTTCAAATACCTCTGTGTTTTCAAGACTTGCTACTCAAAGTAGATCCCATGAATTAGCAATAGCAGTGGCACTAGGGAGCAGGATAAAAATGCAAAGCTTAGGCTCCACCTCAGGCCTACCGAAGGAAAAGCTGCACTTTAACAAAAGTCCCCAGGCAGTGTGGGCACATGCTAAGGCTGGTGGTGTGTTGTTTTAAAGGCTGGCTGCAAACATGGCTCCCCCTTGGGTTCACCAAGGAAGCCTTTTCTACCATGGCTTAGACTTGAGTGGCACTTGGTGAGTGGGGGACTCTGGCCACACAACCACATGCATGAAGCACTCAGGGTTCATTTATCCAGAAATCACTCAGGATGAGATGCTAGGCTAGGCTCTATGACCACAGAGGTGAAGGAGATACAGTGCCTCCAGAGACAGAGGAAGAGGATGGTGAGAGAGCAGTATGTGACCTTCAGGTGGAGCCCAGAGGACCTCTGGAGATTTCAGGGAGGAGTGTCATCTATGGAGATGCCTGACTTAGGGGCATCTTAAAGGATGAGTAAGACTTCTTCAGATTACAAGGAGGGAGCTGGTAGAAGAGAGTTCAGGCGGAGGCTGTAACATTTGCTTAAACTCATCTAGAGTGGTTCAGTAGTGCTGGCATAGGTGAGGAGCTTGCAGGCGCTCTGCGTGGTAATTGAAGGTCTCTCCTGAGCACATGAAGTGCTGTGAACCTTTTCCTTAGCAGTTTTTGCAAATAGAGGCTAGCCCTTGGTCCATACAACTCAAAGCCCCCACACTGTCCTCCACTCCAGGCTGCCTCATTTCAGTAAGAGAAAATGATTTGCCACCAAAATGGTCTTTTTTTTTTTTTTTTTTTTTTTTTTTTTTTTTTTTAACAAAGTGTAGTTGATGAAACTCTGGTCTCATGGTTTCCTATCCTGTTGGTTCCCTCTTGGATATATGCTGTTCTTGAAGTTGTAAGTTTTCCACATTAGTTCTGTGGGTGACTGACAGGCTGCATAGCAGCAGCAGCATGAGGTACTGATGAACCTTGATACTAAGGTCGGAAGTGGCTGGAGCCACAGATGTGAAATCTCTGGATAGTGCACTGGGCTCCTGCCTGTGCTCTGGCCCCTCCATGCGTTGTAAAAACAGATCATCTTGCTTCCCAAAGGGATGGTACAGCCATTCTGAGCTACCGTGTCCTTGATGGACCTGAGAAGGCTCCTATTGTGCATATTGATGAGAAGGGGTTCCTGGTGTCCGGCTCTGGAATTGGGGGGTCCACCCTCGAAGTGATTGCACAGGAGCCTTTTGGCACCAATCAGACTATCATTGTCGCTGTCAAGGTAGGATTGCCTTTCTCCCTGTCTGTGTAAAAGATCAGTCGCTCAGAGGTGACACGTCCTCTCTCGGGTGTAAAAGTGATTCACCCTCCAGCAGAGGAATTGTGCTTAGGAATTTATCCAAGAACCACTCACAGGCAGAGGCCCTGGCTAGATTATGAGCCACTGGAGCCAAATGTCCTGGAGAGTTATCGATTCCACCTAGCTTATTTCATAGAAGGGGAAACTGAGGCCCTATGAATAGCCCAAAAATCACAGAGTTGCAGTCTTGGCAAGCGTGCTGATGTGCTGTCACTGCACCTGACCGCTAACGTTGTTCCCACGTCCACTATTGAGCCCCTGCCCAGATCAGTGCAGTACCTGAGCACGGTCAGTTCTTCCCAGCATGAAGTGTGCTCAGTACCAGACGTGCAAAGAATTGCATCAACTCTGAGGACATAGTAGCTCATTTTGCAGCAGGGAACTGACTCAGGGCGGCTCACTCAAGGCTGCACAGTAGCTCTGGACTGTGTTTACCATGCCCAAGGGCTCCTTCTGACATTCTGTGCCTACCAGGGACAGAGACCTGCTCCTTGGGCGTCCCTGTCTCATTGCCACCACCTTCTGAGTCCTAGAAGACAGAGTGCACCCAGTCACCGGATGCTTTGGTTCAGACTTGGGCTGTAGCTTGTTTTGTTTAGTGGGGCTGGCAGGTGCCACCCACCTACCTTTTGAGTGATAGAAAGTATTAGGTGTTTATCATATCCTGACCCTACAGCAATTAACCTGCCTAGTGGGCTTTGGACTTCGATGGCAACTTTTGGCCAGGTGGGGGATTCTTGTCTAGAATCAGGCTAAATGTTTACCTGCCTTTTATGGGGATGTGGTTCAGAGATGGCTTTAGAGATGCACTGTTGGCCTTCATCAGCACCCCTGTAGGCAAGTGACATTCTTTCTCCATCCAGTGGACATTGCTTCTACTTCAAATGCCCTGAAAGCCAGCTCCTCCCATGAACATTTGCAGTCACAACCCAGAAGTTGTTTTTGCCATGTGACCCATGACTTAAGTTTTCAGTCATGGATCTTGGCTCACCTAGGTCTTTAGAGGTTGACTAGCTGTATTAGATGATGAAAACTGTATCACTAGGTGGGGACTCTAAGAAGCAAGGTCTTTCTTGTCCACACCCTGAAGTCAGCCTATCCCTTAAGGGTCTCTGAGGTAGGGACCTACTCAGGTAGGTATCACTGTACCTGCATGGTGTCCTCCAGGTCTCTCCTGTTTCATACCTGAGGATCTCCATGAGCCCAGTCCTACACACTCAACACGAGGAGGCGCTGGCGGCTCTGCCTCTGGGGATGACCGTGACCTTCACTGTCCACTTCCATGACAGCTCTGGAGACATCTTCCATGCTCACAATTCAGTCCTCAATTTTGCCACTAACAGGTAAGGGCATGGGCATTCATTTCTTACAGGGCGGCTGGTCTTGGTTGTGTCTGGATTTCATATAGGTCCAGATAGGTGAGGAAAGAAAGGCAGATGCCATGGGAGGATGGTTGAAGGGATGGCATGCTATACCACACAGGCCGGGCCTGGAAGCAGCAGGTCCAATCTAGAGGCACAGGGAGAAAAGGGAAAGAAAAGCCCAGGCTTTTGTCTATGTGTGGCAGGAACTGTTAGGTGATAACGGTCCCTGATGGGCAGGAAGCAGAGCATACCTCCTGAGAACTGAGATGGGAGGGTTTGTGGAAGGCTCTCCATGTGACCAGGGAAGGAAGTGCAGGGAAATGTGAGCAACTGCAGTCAGTCTGGCCCTGTCATCAATGGATGGAGAACCGGGTGCATGCCCCACACTGCATGGGCACACGAGAAAGAAGCCACTGTCACTGAGCATCTGCTCCCAGGCTGACTGCCATATCTTTCTGGTTCCTCTCCTAGCCCTATTATAGAGGCCCAGAGAGGTCAAGCCATTTACCATGAGCTACACAGCGAGGAAGTGGGGTTTGAATGCCATGTTTCCCCAGCTCCAAGCATGATTTTCTTAGGCTGGCTCTTTTTAATCCTTGCTGAAGCCTCAGTCCTGCTGTGAGGATAGAGAGGGTGACAAGAGGACCCAGGCTCCAATGTCCACCAGAGAGCAGTGGCCCTCAGAGTGTGGTCCCCAGTCTGGCATCAGCATCCTCTGTGGATAGTTAGGGATACATCTCAGCAGGGCTCAGGACTCCATGATTTTAAAGGTTGTCGGCCACTGCCCTGGGGCATTATAGAGGTGCGAGGGGGACACTTTGGCTGAGGGTAGGACTTCTTGAGCTATCCCAAGTGTTGGCTACCATTGCAATTTGGACTTCCCATGGACCTGAAAACGCTTGTGTCCCCTTTGGCTAAGAACCCTGAAGGACAGGTACAAGGGGCATTGCATGGCAGGAGCCTGAGCAGGAAACCTGCTTGCAAACCTGCCTTTGATCTTTGTGGGTCCTGTGAGTCTGACCATGTAGCTCATCTCCCCAAGGCTCTCCCACCTGTCACATAAAGAATATACCTACTCCCATCAATGAGAGAGTGGTCACGAGGGCCTCTGGACAGCTGTGGGCTCTGCACATAGCACCATCTGTCTGTCTGCCCTGGGGGAGGTAGAGCCCAGGTCTTGCCGCCCTTAGCCATACCACAGAAGTCACTCTGGCCTTGTGTGGCAGTTGCACCTGCTTGTAGCAGTCAGCTTGGGGTCAGCATCAGAGGCACGGGGGAGATCTGGGATCGAGTCAGACAACATGGCCCTCACTCCTACCTGCTCCAGTCTCACCTCTGGCATCCTTCACCGTGAGGGTTGAGCAGGTGTGTTAGGAGTGCCTTCCCACTACCAGCCTTGTTTGATCCCCGTAGCAGATGCACATGTACACCCTTGTTCCTGCTTCCCAGGCAGAGACAGAGTGCAGGAGTGCTTGAGCCAGCCATACAGAAGGCAGTCTGCACCTCCTTTGCATGTCCTCTGTGGATCATTTTCCTCCTTGGGTCTCTGCTTCCCTTCTAAGTGTGAGGGTGATGACGCTGGCACATCCTGACTAGGTGCTGTGGGTTGTGTCCCAAGAATGACAGGGAAGAGGGCATCAGGTCTGTGCCCCCTTCAGTAGAGCCACATCTGGGACCTCAGTCAGCCCGTGTCGCTCAGTAGGGGAGAGGGCTGCATAGTTCTATTTCCCCTCTGGCTTCTCGTCTGAGCTTCAACCCTCCTTCCCCTGTCCCTAGAGATGACTTTGTGCAGATTGGCAAGGGTGCCACCAACAACACCTGCATCGTCCGCACAGTCAGTGTGGGCTTGACGCTGCTCCGTGTGCGGGATGTGGAACACCTGGGCCTCTCCGACTTCGTGCCACTGCCCGTCCTACAGGCCATCACCCCAGAGCTGTCTGGAGCTGTGGTGGTGGGTGACGTCCTCTGTCTGGCTAGTGTTCTCATTAGCCTGGGAGGTAAGAGGGATGGGAGTTCGTGCTAGGGTGTGGCGCCCCAGGAAGTACTTGGTACCACATCACAGGAGGTGTGCGGGTGGAACCTAAAGGATGCTCAGAGGATACTGCCTAAAGGCCACATTCAACTTGCCACTTGGCAATGCCTGTTCATTTGTGTGTGGCAAGGTAGCAGTGGAGATAGTATTGGCCATACAGCCCAGTCTGGTGGTTCGCAGCACAAGTCTGCCAGCCCTGCCCTGGAATGGCACTGCCCAGTAGAATTTTTTGCTGTTGTGGAAGTGTCCTGTGTGTATACTCTTGTTACCCAGCTGCCTCCGCAAGTGTGTGCTTACTCGTGGCTAATGGTGCATCCAAGCAGCATGGCTCTGGGACACCTGAGCAGACAATGAGTCCCCACACCCCTGTAACTCATACACGGACACTTGCTTTTCTCTTGGTTGGTTTTCTTTCTTTAGCCTCACTAATTCGCTTCCAAAGGAAATTAAATAGTAGCCAGGTGTCACGGCTCATACCTGTAATCCCAGCACTGGTGAGGCTGAAACTGGAAGATTGATAGGAGTTTGAGAGCAGTCTGGTCCATACACTGAGTTCTGGGTTAGCTTAGCCTTAATGAAACCTTGTCTCATGAGTTTGAGAGCAGTCCGGTCCATACACTGAGTTCTGGGTTAGCTTAGCCTTAGTGAAACCTTGTCTCATAAGTTTGAGAGCAGTCCGGTCCATACACTGAGTTCCGGGTTAGCTTAGCTTTAATGAAACCTTATCTCATGAGTTTGAGAGCAGTCCGGTCCATACACTGAGTTCCGGGTTAGCTTAGCCTTAGTGAAACCTTGTCTCATGAGTTTGAGAGCAGTCCGGTCCATACACTGAGTTCCGGGTTAGCTTAGCCTTAGTGAAACCTTGTCTCATGAGTTTGAGAGCAGTCCGGTCCATACACTGAGTTCCGGGTTAGCTTAGCCTTAGTGAAACCTTGTCTCATGAGTTCGAGAGCAGTCCGGTCCATACACTGAGTTCCGGGTTAGCTTAGCCTTAGTGAAACCTTGTCTCATGAGTTTGAGAGCAGTCCGGTCCATACACTGAGTTCCGGGTTAGCTTAGCTTTAATGAAACCTTGTCTCATGAGTTTGAGAGCAGTCCGGTCCATACACTGAGTTCCGGGTTAGCTTAGCTTTAATGAAACCTTGTCTCATGAGTTTGAGAGCAGTCCGGTCCATACACTGAGTTCTGGGTTAGCTTAGCCTTAGTGAAACCTTGTCTCATGAGTTTGAGAGCAGTCCGGTCCATACACTGAGTTCCGGGTTAGCTTAGCCTTAGTGAAACCTTGTCTCATGAGTTTGAGAGCAGTCCGGTCCATACACTGAGTTCCGGGTTAGCTTAGCTTTAATGAAACCTTGTCTCATGAGTTTGAGAGCAGTCCGGTCCATACACTGAGTTCCGGGTTAGCTTAGCCTTAGTGAAACCTTGTCTCTAAAAGAGGAAAGAAAGAAGGAGGAGGTAGGGGGAGGGAAGAAAGAAGGAAGGAAGGACTGCTGGAGATAGAATGAGGTTGTTGAATTTTTATTGTTTATTGGGAACAAAATGCTATGTAACACTGAGCCTAGGAGCTAATTTTTTAAAGAGGCTTTTAAAATACATTAACATACTTTTATTAAACTATTACTAAATCAAGCATTTACAGAGTAAATTTTATCTGTTTAATCCAGATAGCAGTTTTATGAATACTCAGTTGGCTTGGGCTGGAATTATTATTAGTTAGGTTTATTTATTTTTATTTTATGTGTATGAGTGTTTTGCCCACTGCTGGGAACTGAACCTTGGTCCTCTGCAAGAGCAGTAAGCACTTTTACCCACTGAGCCATCTCTCCTGCCTGTGATTTCTTATTTTTATTATCAACATATCAGTGGTGAGGTCTGTTCTCTGTTTCTAAAGAGGAACTAATAATACTAGGGGATGGCAGGGCCCAGAGACACCACACCCAGGCCATCCCAGGTCAGGGAGTTGGGAAAGCTTCATGTGAAAAACAGATTCCAGATGGGAAGGTATGGGCGGGGGAGTCAGTACCCCTGGAGAATGACTGCAGAGGGAGAGCTGCAGGTGGCCAGAGCTAGGAAGGTGGGAAGACCACTTTAGAGGTGGCCTATGTGGATTCCTCCCTGACCTGGGGATGGAGACCCTCACAGGCAGAGGGACCTGGGGAGCTAGGTTTGGGCTATGGTGTCCAAATGTGAACAAGATGGGTGATATCTGGGCTTATTCTCCCAGGTATCTCAGGGACCTGGAGCTCCTCAGCCAGCAATATCCTCTACATTGACCCCAAGACGGGCGTGTCTGTGGCCCGAGATGCAGGGTCTGTGACTGTTTACTACGAGATTGCTGGACATCTGAAGACCTTCAAAGAGGTAGGACTTGAGGGCAGGCAGAGGCAATTGTGGCCAACACTGTTGGAGGCAGTAAGAGCCTTAGTGTGTGTCTATAACTGGGCTTGGAGATACATGTTTGCAATCCTAACACTTGGTGGCGGGAGGGGGGGCGCTGGGGCAGGAAGATTCTCTTGAATTTGAGACCATCCAGGCCATCATTGTACCCCCACGACATCATAGTATGTATACCCCTGGGTACCAGAGTCTGCTCCTGTTCAAGTCTCTTTTCACAAAGGTAGAAGACCTCAGCACCTCCTGTCTATTTTTGTTTTATTTTGTGGTCTTTTTTGTTTGTATGTCTGTTTTGAGACAGGATCTTACTGTGTAGCCCAGGCTGGCCTTGAACTGAATCTCCTAGGAGTTTGCCACTTCCTGTATGCTTGAAATCACCTCTGATGATTTACAATAACTAACTGATGCTACGTCCTGTTAGCCTGTTGTTTAAGAAATGCCTGTCCCTGCTCAGTACAAATGTACTTTTCCCCTAAATATTTTTGATCTTCTGCTGGTTGAATGCAACTGAAATCCAAAATGCCAAAGCAGCAGGTACAAAGGCTGGCTGTACCTCTGATTCCCTTTTCTTTAAGGAAACAAATAACCAGGCCTCCTGCCAAAGCTGTCTGCAGCTGTCAAGATCCAGGAGAACCAGCCACCCACTAAGTGTGAGATAGGAACCAGTCCCCTGTTCATCCCAAGCATCCCTCTCATGTCCAAACCAGCATGAGAGAGATCTGGTGAATTGATTCTACCCACCCACCAATACCCACGCTTGTCTGGCAACCAGTGTAGCCATGCAGCCATTGGGGTGGGCATTTCCTTGAGGGAGTTCAGGCCATGGGATGGGCACCCCAGTGATTTGGTGTCACCAGCAAAGTTAAACTTCCCCAGCAAGTCACCTTTGAGTCTTTATGAAAGCAAAGAAAAACCTTTCTCTCCAGCCGAGAATGAATCAATGAGCCTAGTCTGGCTGAGTTCCAAACCTGTCTCATTTTTAGAGCCAGCGTGTGCTTTATCGAATCCAGCAGTTTAACCTAATAGTTTGCATATTTAGTGCTGCTGCGGTTCGGGCCAGTAGCTGCAGATAGAGGCATTCTGATTAATAAAGCTCTGCTTCCCAGGAGAGGCCTCTGAGAATGGCCCAAAGAAGGGCCAGCAGGCCCCAAGATATATGGAGTTTGAGAGCAGAGCCCAGGGCGAGCTGGATCATAGGGTACATGTGGGAGGGACTTAAGATCTGGCTTTGCTGCAGATCAGGAAATGCCCGGGAGGCTGGGAAGCTGGGTGCAATGGTTTAAGAGTGGCCTCAGCCTGGCATCTGCCTGCAGTGTCACTTCCTTGAGAAGCTGAGATTGTAGCAGCCTGTGGAGTTGTAGGACAACCTAGACACTCAGGTCATACTGTCAGTCTAGGTTCAAATACAAGATCAGCCACTGGGCAAGTCTGACCTGTGTCCAAGGGATGGGGACCACACTGTGATGTAGCATAGTGAGCTAACATGGGGAGGGGCACGTGAAGCAGCACTTCGTGTCTCACAAGTGTTTGCTCCACCTGTGTTAGTTGTTGCTGTTCCTGTTGGGGCGGGGGCAGAGTGGTAGCTTACTTCACACTACACAGAGCTTTGGTTTTAAATCAGAATGATGCAGATCAAGGGCATATAGAGATGGAGTTGCTGCAGGGTGTCCAGCTGGTGGACTGGATGGGATGGTGTGAAGGAGAGCTTGGGATAACTCTCCTAGGGTTCTCACCAGTGACCTGGTAGATAATGGTTCTTTACTCCAAGAGGGAGACAGAAGTAGGGGTCGGTGCTGGAAGAAGATAGTGAGTGGGTCCTGGAAGGCTTAAGATGGGTGTCTGAGGTGGTGAGTGGGTCAGCTGAGGTGGTAGGGCACAGTTGGGCAGTGAGTGTGCAGTCCCTTCCTGAAGGCTAGACCCGCACTGGGCTGTCTAGTGCAGGGATGGTATTTTGGGAGACACCAGGGTGGTGTGAATGAACAGGAGTAGGCCAGACAGGGGAGGAGAAAATGTGAGAAGACCCAGCGTGGTCAGGAGGAAAAGAGAAGAGAGGAGATTTTCAGAAGTGGGAAACAGGGCCAGGGAGGGCAGTGGTGGGTACCTCTGTTGGTCCCTTGGGCAGCAGCAATTCCTGGGAGGAGGCAGTATAGTGACAGGGAAAGTGCTGTTAAGGCTAGAGGGGACCAAGGCCCATATACAGTGGCGCTGTGGGCTGCAGGCTAAGGGAGTTTCCTTCCCTGCTACCATGGCTTTCCTATCCTGTAGGAAAGGTCCACAAGAAGAGCCCCAATATACTTGCCCCCACCCAGAAAGGGTAGCCAGCATTCTAGCCGCAGAGGAGCATGGGCCTGCAGGCCTTGCAGAGGGAGATACAGGAACATCCCAGTAGAGAGAGGTCTGCAGAGGGGATAGAGTATGCCCAGGAGGTACCAGGGGTGTGTGTCTGAGCAGGCTGGCTTCTGGCATGGGGGTGCTTGTTCTGTAGGCATTTGGGTCAGATTGATCCATTCTGAATAAGGATGGTCAACTACGTGGGTCCTCTGTCCTTGTGGCAGGATGTGTTTACCAGATCGGTGAGCAGAGGAAAGATAACCGCGGGAGCCTGCACCCTGGCCTGGACCACCAAGCAAGTTCAGCCTGGTGTTAGCCCTGGCCCTGCCGTGGATCCCGGCTCTGCCACCCACCTGGGCTTCACTGTTAGTTCCAGCTTTGCTCTCATAGGGTGGAAGAATTGAGATGGCCAGTCAGAACTCTGACAGATACCCTGCCACACTCCAGCCAGGGGTTTAAGCTGTGAGCTCATTATGTCTTGTTGCCTGGAGCATAGGTGATATGAGCTACAGATGAGGTCATGAAAAACACCCAGCACAGGCCAGCATACAATCAGCACTCAGCACAACTGCCTTGTCTCCCTAGATAGTGGTCAGCACCCCTCAGAAGATTGTGGTCCGTCGCCTCCACTCTACACGGGCCAGTATCCAGGAAGCCACAGCCTCCAAAGTGACTGTCAGCGTGGGAGACAGGAGCTCTAACCTGCTTGGTATAGAACCAGTGGATTCTGGGTATTTGGGCTTACCTTGCCAGGATTGGAGAGTAGGGAGTAACATCTGTGCCCTTGGGTGGTTTCATCTGTTTGTGGTTTTTATTGTTTTGTGGTGTGGGGGTTTAAACCCAGGGCCTTAACACACCACAGGCACATGCTATTCCACTGAGCCACACCCCCATCTCTTCTTTTCTTACTCAGACTCATCCCTAACTCCAGAGAGAAACCCTTTAGCCCCAGCTCATCCACTCCTTGCAGCTTTTAAGAAATTCGAGGCCTCCGTAAGCCAAAGCGTGAAAGGCGCCTTCGTTAAGAGCTCAGCTCCAAGACACTCGCAGCCTGCGCTGAGTCAGAGCTGTGATTGCAGCCCTAGGGCATGAGGCAGAGCAAGCTGCAGTCCACCGAGGCTGATGGTGGAAACTAATAACATCGAGGGCTGGTGGCTGGTTTTGATTTTTATAATTACCTCTCCCAAGTCATGCATAGAACATTCCATCTCACTCTTTGCCTATGACAGCCCCGGACAGCAAGTGCCAGAAATAAATACGTTGATACAGATTTTTTTTTTTAACCACTTAACGGATGAATTAAGTTCCACCATTCTCATTGTGATTAATGAGGCACACTCATGACATCATGAAAATGCTGCTTTCCTCCTTTAGTACGAGTGGGCAAATACGATACTGTTGCCAAAATTATGTGCAGTATGTTTATGGAGAGCCTCTGCCCTCCCAGTGTTCAGAAGCAATTGGCCAATGGCCATTCTCCTTGCTGACTGCAACAGGGCCACACATCAGCATGTGGCCTGTCACCATACCCTCTGTGAGGGCTCAGCACCCATGCTGGAATTCTCATCTGAAGTGACCCTGGCATTCAGAGTAGCCCAACCTGGAGCAGGATCCTTAGCTTTAATAAAAGACATGTTACTTTCACCAAGCTTCATGGACTCCTGAGTTCCCCACATGGGAATAGTATGGGACATTGGTGTCATTCATGCCTGCCCAGCTTCCATAGGGCCTGTTCCCTTATTTCAGGTCATTATGGGTGTGGTGGCCTTGTGCCTGGTCCAAGCCCTTCTCACCTGATCATTGCCCCCCACCCTGTGCCTTTAGGTGAGTGCTCCCCTGCCCAGCGAGAAGTCATTGAAGCCCTACACCCAGAGTCCCTCATCAGCTGTCAACTCCAATTCAAGCAAGATGTCTTTGATTTCCCTGCTCATGATGTCTTCACCGTGGAGCCAGGATTTGATACTGCTCTGGGTAAATTTGCAAAGAATTTAAAATGCAGTGAGTCTGCCTGATGGATGTCTAGGGTCGGTCATAAATGTGTACTTCATGATGGCCATATGTCCAGACAGGCCGAGGTTGTTGGGAGTCCAGCCTAAGGCTGTTACCACACTCTGTTGCTGCTCCATGCCTGCCAAGAGGGAGTAGCCTTTGGCATCTCCCATACTCTGTAGAGCTCAGCACCAAACCCAGGCTGGAGTCTTCTAACGTAATCCCACCACTCAGTTTCGGATAGAGGCTGACCCGTCTACACCTCCCTCTTTAGACTGAGGATGACAGTGCCTTGCCCTGTCCCCCACTGACTGGTACCGTATGACATAATCATGCTGAAACACAGCTGCTCCAAGGCTCAGGACACTAGAGTGGTTGGGCTGACGACCAGCACTGTAGGCTGGTGAGCCTGCCTGGCCCCACTGCATGGAAGGAGTTGCTGCTGGCTGAGAGAGTGCAAATGTATCCCAAGGGCACACTCAGGGCCTCACCCAGCATCTAGCACAGAGGAGGCCCTTACTGAGCAAGGAGGTTAAGTCATCCAGGGGCCTGTAGTTGTGTGTCGTTGATGGAGTACAACTCAGGCGTCCAGATTCCAGGTTGCCCAGCTGCCCGAGGCCCTGCTCATTCCCCCTGGCTCATCTGCCCTGGGCCAGGCACTAAGGACAGGACAGGACAGGACCCAGACAACCATAGTGCACAAGGCCTCCTGCTATACTTGGAGTCAGCTCTGTCGTGACCTGTAGTCCAGGGTTGGGTCATGTGTCTGTTTGCCATTATCTACTCTTGTTCTGAGCCCAGCTGACTGGGGCTTGAACTGCAGAGCTGGCCCCAACATGATCCCTGCCCCAAGAGTACTATTCAGATGGAAACCTCATGAACAGAGGATTCTGAGATAGTGAGAGTACCATTGTTCACAGAGAAGGTGTCCATGCTGGCCTAAGGTCTCTGAAGGGGCATTCCTAGAAGGCCTCCTGGAGGAGCTGACTTCTCAGCTGGCTTCCATGTATGTCTAGGAGTTTCCCTGTCAGAGAGTGGGGAATCTGTGCACACAGGAGAAGAACAAGCCTTCTCTCCACAGGCCAGTACCTCTGCTCAGTTACTATGCACAGGCTGACAGACAAGCAACTGAAGCACTTGAGCATGAAGAAGACATCACTGGCAGTCACTGCCTCCATTCCCAGCAGCCATACCTCTGTAGAGAAGGTGGGAGCCGAGGTCCCCTTCAGTCCAGGGCTCTATGCCAACCAGGCAGAAATCCTTTTGAGCAACCACTATACCAGCTCCGAGGTCAAGGTCTTTGGTGCTGTGGAGATTCTGGAGAACTTGGAGGTAAGCAGCTGTGGGGGCTTCAGGTCAGGGAAGCCAGGGGCTGGGATCAGGGTTAGGGCAAGGGTTTAGGGTTAGGGCTAGGGTTTAGGGTTAGGGCTAGGGTTTAGGGTTAGGGCTAGGGTTTAGGGTTAGGGCTAGGGATTGGGCCTAGTATCTAGGGTTATTGCTAGGGTTTAAGGTTAGGGTTAGGACTAGGGTTGTAATTAGGGCTTGTAATTAGTAATATGTTTAGATGGTGTGTTTACAGACTGGGACTAGTGTTAAGGGTAGGACTAAATAGTGTTAGATTGTTAGAGGTTAGGGTTAGTGGTTTATGTTAGATTAGATTTTAGAGTTAGTAGTTACTGTTAAGGTTAGATGCTTGACTTAGGTTATAGCTTCTAGTTAGATAATAGGACGGGTCTAGTATTCAATGGTAATGGCTAGGGATTAGGGTTATGGTTTTAGGTTGTTGTTGGAGGGTTAGATATTTGTATTAGTGTCAGATTAGAAGTTAGGGTTAGGCTTTGAGGCTGAAGGTTATGGTTTGTGTAGGATTAGATTAGGAAAGACCCCAAAGAAGGAGGAGCATGTGGGCCCTGGGCTCCAGCTCTTCAAAGTTAAAAGTTAAACTAGAAATTTAAATGGAATAACTTTATATATTCTTTATTGGATAGTACTGTAGTCCTCTGCTCCTTTTTGGTTTCATTTTCTACTGCAGAAAGTCAGTCTTGTCAGGACAGCACATGCATAGAATATGCTTTGTACAGTTAGCATGGGAGCAAATTCCAACATGGGATAGATACCCTGTTCCATGAGGGGATGGGCCTCTTTTCTCCATGCCTTGCTGCTGCTTCTCCTCCTCCTCTTCATCATCATCATCATCATCATCATCATCATCATCTTCCTCCTTCTTTAGACTCATGCATGACTGGTCTCTGAGGCTTCAGTCCAGAAAGCCTACAGGAAGAGCTCTGATGTGTAGATGGAGGAGTTTAGGGGCCCTGTTGCCTGCTTCTCTTGTCATGGCTAACTGCTCAAAACAGATAAGGAAGAAGTGTATAGTTGCTGTGTATATAGTAACTATATATAAGTACATAGTCTGATGGTCTATGGATGGGCTTCGTGGCACTACTTCATTAGGTACTACTTTGGGTTGGTGTAGCATTTTTGTGCTAACTAGAATTCAGTAGTATCAATCATGTCATCCTTCATAAACACCCAGTGTGGGTCATGCTTCCAGGTATCAGGTCCCACCTGGTCCTGGGAGCCAAGTCCAGCATGTGTAGTTAGAAGGGCGTGTCCAGAGATGAGCTGGGCACCTGCAGTGGTCTAGCCTCTGCAGAATGTGCTCTCTGCAGAGCATGCATCCTTAACACTACCTTCACTTCCCAGGTGAGATCCGGATCTCCAGCCGTGCTAGCCTTCGTGAAAGAGAAGTCATTTGGGCTGCCCAGCTTCATCACGTACACAGTTGGTGTCTCGGATCCCACAGCCGGCAGCCAGGGCCCTCTGTCCACTGCCCTGACCTTCTCCAGCCCTGCCACTAACCAGGCCATCACCATTCCAGTCACTGTGGCCTTTGTGATGGATCGCCGTGGGCCCGGTCCCTGTGAGTCATGGAGGAGACATCAGCTGGCCCAGACCTGGGCAGGGAGAGACAGGCCAGAGGAGCTTTCATCCATAGTGTGAAAGTTGGAGGAGTTAGAAACACGGAATGTCTCTCAGAGTGACAGCCTCTTGCTGTCACTGACACCACACGTTACTTCCCCTGTCAATGCATCCTCAGCTCAACATCCTACCATGGCTCCATCTGTCAAGGGCAAAATCAACATCCTCCCAGTGGTCCCCGAGACGCATTTGGTCTTTCCTGTCCGTTTGTGGCTTGTCTCCCCCTGCACTTCCTGCTGTAGTGCTGGCAGCCTCCTGCTGGTTTCTACAACACAAGGCCCCCCACCTGAGCCATTGGCGTCTCTGTTTCCTTTGGTGATGATGTCATTTCCCTCAGACAACACACTGACCAGTGTCCTCAACTGCTGCAGACTGTCTTTTAAGTATCACCTCTTGGTTGACACAGATTAGAATCTCCCTCCCAGACATGTGTTAACTTATGTAGAAGTAGCATTATTCACCCACTGGGACTCCTGCCTGCCTGACTGTCCCCAAGAAGTCCAATGTGAGGACAGCACTTAGCTCAGGTCCCTCCTGACAACAGGAGCTACTCACTTCTTACCTAACTGAGTACAACAAGACTTGCCCTATAGTGACCAAGGCCTAGACCCTGTGCTTTGGCCACCTGAGGGCATGCAGAGGGTAGAGCCTTCTACCTTCTGGGACAGGGCATATATCAAAGGGGCCAGTAGCCAGGGGAGGGCCCTACAGTCTGGTGTCGGGGTGGTCTCTCCACCTGAGAGTACTTGGGGACAAGTCGAGTGTGTAACACTGTGACAGGTAGGTGTCAGGGATCTGGGACCCAGGCCACTCCACAGAGGTGGATAGCTTTGGGGGGCAAAAGTGCTGCCTACTCCCACCCTGGGGCTCTTGGCAAGGAGTCAGGGGCTCCTATCCTGTGAGCTTCTGGCACACCAATCCTGCATGGTCTAAACCCATAGGGCGTTTTCCAGAACTGCTCTTCTTGCTTTGGGGCAGCCTAGCTGCTTCCTGGCAGAAAGGGCACTAAAACCTGATGTGCCAAGCTGGTATCTAAGAACATTTCCTGGAAGGAAGCTTAGTTTAGACAGAGATGGCCCAAGGAACAGAATAAGATGCTACCTTTGTCTGGACACCTCACCCTCACATCTAAGACAGGCTTGGCCCCTGCATCCCAGGCAGTGGGGCATGGTGGACCATGCATACGTCCGGTAGCACAGGAACTCAGTGCGACCCAGCTGTGGCCCTGGTGTTCTGATGTCTGTCTTTCCCCTGATGCAGACGGAGCTAGCATCCTGTCACACTTCCTGGACTCCTACCAAGTCATGTTCTTCACCTTCTTTGCCCTGCTGGCTGGGACAGCGGTCACCATCATAGGTGAGCCAACCACATATCCTGTTTTGCACCCTGCACCCTCTCACCCTGCCCCGTCTCACCAGCCTGTGCTCTTGCAGCTTACCACACAGTCTGTGCACCCCGGGAACTTGCTTCACCCCTGGCCCTCACGCCCCGTGCCAGCCCTCAGCACAGCCCCCACTGTGAGTACTCCAGCCACAGGCACAGCCTGGAGAGCCTCCACAAAGGAGTCATCTCCTGGGGGAAGGGTGGGATCCAGGCCCCAAACCCCAGTCTCAGCAGCCTGTGTCAGGGCAAAAGGGGCAGCTAGACAGACCCAGGGACAGATGTGGCAGGGGAGGAGGGTGTCACGTGGACTCAGATGCTAGTCCTGACTCTGAAGGCTTCCCCAACAGGCTGTGGGCTGGAAGGACTTGGTAGAGGCAGTGCTGTCTAAGCAGGTCAATTCTAGGACAGACAGGCAGGGCTCCCACTGAGAGAGCAAGTTGGAATGGGAGGATGGAGATTCTGGATGGTCTTGAGGAAGCCATTCCCCCACAGAGAAAGACAGGAAGGCCCACTCTTTTCAATAGTCTTTGTTTCTGGTGGCCTGAGGTCTTGGTCACCCTGTACGACTCCTGGAGTACCTCTCCCCGCGAGTCTTCTGGAACTCTGCAGTGTCCTATCCACGCAGCCATACCCAACAGCCCTTTGTCTCCTGATTCCCATTTTGTAGTCTGATATCTGTGTAAGAGGCCCTTGAGCTAGTGTCTGCTCATCTCAGTCTTACGGGGTTTTGGATAGAGGACAGTTTTATGGTCAGAAGCTCTGTCCTTGGGAGTCAAAACTCCCAGCATGTCCTAGAATCAGAGCCTCTTTCTGCTGCCTCTGGTCTTTAAAGCAGGCCTCCTGAGTATCCCAGCATGCTGGGTGGTGGCCGTCTCATGACTCTGGCATGTCACACAGCTGTTCTGCTGCAATCTCTCGCCCTTTCTGACCTTTCCTCCCAGTGTTTGTTGGGAGTCACCATGGGGTCTTTGTACCATCCCCCCAAAGTACCCACCACTTGCCTCCAGGTCCTTGTCACTTCAGCATTGTGCCCAAGAGTCGGGTCCTCCCATCCTCTTGGCCCCATGGAGAGATAACACAGTGTGTCTTGAGACCCATCCAGACTCTGAGCTCAGAAAGGTCAGAGGTCATGCTCCAGGCTGAGTGGATATATGGAGTCTTGGTCCCAAGCACCATACTTTTATCCTTTTTCAAAAACCTCACGCATCCCTGCGAGGCTCATCAACAGCTCCCACAGGATTAGCCCACTCTAGCACATAGATTCCTCATTGGAGACAGACTTCCTCAAGTGGGAATCAGGAGACAGAAGGCTGCTGGGTACAGAAGCACAGGTTGAGCAGTGTAGTTTTTATGCCTCCCCTGCCCCTGTCAGTTTCTCTACTGTCTAGGGGGCGAGGGGCGGGGGCTAGCTGTCCCAGGTACAAGCCCGTGGCATGCTGCAGGCACTTAAATACTTATTTTGCCTGAGGAGTGTGGTGGGGATATTGGCTCTTATTCCTCCATACTCACTTCCCCTTTTCTCCCTAGATCTTGCCTCATCACCTGCCACTTTCAACACACTGCCTCCTGGTCGCAAAGCCAGTCCTCCCTCAGGGCTCTGGAGCCCAGCCTATGCCTCTCACTAGCCAGTATGCCAGGCTGGTGTTGCTGCACAGCTAAACTGACACCTCATGGTCACCGTCATGTTCACACTGGGGCGAAACCACATCCGGGTCCTGAGCCATCCTCACTGCCCTGCATGTGCTGAGCCGCTGCCTGATTCACACGAGCGAGGATTTTTTATTTGTTTGTTTTTAAATCTCCTTCCTAGTCTTGAAAGCTAGGGCTTCCTGGCTTCCCTCCTTCCCATGTGGCATGCGGGATCTGGGGGTGCTGCTCAGTCCTGCGTTTGTCCTGCTCACGGAAGCTCACTCCATGCTCATGGCTTTGAGTAACTGGAAGCTGTTTCTACATTGCCTATAGATGGTGTCTCTGTAGCAATCTCAGGGAAAGGGTTTGCTCATTACTGCTGGGGTTTGTGTGGTACTGGGCATGGAACCCACAGTCTCATGCCTGCTAGGCAAGCTCTTATCCACTGGCACACACCCATACAAGCAGGCAGGCACCCATGTGCGCGTCAGCTCTTTTGTGTGTGGGTTATTTTGTTTGTTTGTTTGTTTGGGTTTTTTGCTTCATGAAAACCTGTTCTTCTCCTTGTCCTATTGATGCTAGGAAATGTGAGGGACAAGCTGGCGTGGGTATCCCGTGAACCCTGTGCTGTCTGAGCCCTCTTACTGGGAGAGTTGCTGAGCTTCAGCAGAGTGGCCCTCACCTCAAACTCCTGTGAAGACTGCAGTCTCGGGTCACAGCAGGAGGGCTTTGGTCACTGGTGTGTGGGAGTGCCTCTTGTTCTCTCTAGGGCAGCTTGGAAATAGCCAGAGCATCTTCAGCCCTGCCCTGCAGCTGCTGGCAGGGGTCTTCTGATCCGTTGGTTCGTTCTGAGAAACTGCTGTGACTTGTGCAGCACAAAGACCCAGTGTGACCTGCTCTTCTGTCGTGGAAGACACCCAATACAGTACCTCAGCGGATCTGAGCCACCACCCACTCTCCCTCCTCTCCTCCTTTCCTGCCACCAGCGCTCCCCTGGCTGGCCCAGAGACAGAAGGGGATACCTTGGGAATACAGCTCCTGTTCATGTCTGAACTCAGGGACATGGCCACTCTGCTCCAGGTCCAGATGCTGTGACACTGTCAGACAGAGCCAGACACTCGCCTCCAAGTGGACGTGTATGGGCACCATATCACCAAGAGTACAGTTGGCCTGTGAAGGCCAGGTGTGATCCCTTGCGTCCTTTGAGGCTGGGCCACAGAATGGACTTTTCTGGAGCTGGGAACAGAGGATTTGTGCCTGGCCTGCCACTCAATCTCCCCCTGGAGCTGTCATGGAGCCTTCCCTGTGTTTGTTTAATAAAGTTCTGTGTAGTTTCTTAAGGGTGTGGAAGTTCCTAGGATGCTGACTCTGCCTGAGTGTCTGCTATGACTGATGACCTGTTTCCAGTGGTGCTCTTCCCTCCTCTCTGGCTATGGGGCCTCCCTTCCTACCCTAGAGACCAGGGGCAGTAGCAGGGCCTTGTCTGCAGGAGGACAGCGTAGCCCTCCTTTCATTCCCACTGCTGCCAGTCCTCAGGACTGTCACTCTGCCACCTCCTTCTTTCATTGTCATTTGAAATTCTGACTTTCAACTTAAAATGGCCTTTCCTTGTCCTGCCCCCGGCCCAGGACTGTGTTCCCAAGACCTGAACGCCTCTGCCCCTCTCTCCTCAAAGGACCCGCTCTCTGCTGCCCTCATTGCTCTCCTCCCCAGCCATGCACCCTGGGTCTCACCTGCCTATTTGGCGCTCTCATGGGCCCAGCCCAAGCCGGGTACTAGCCCTGCCACATTCCCGCTGAGGGCCCTGCACTTGAGTGGAGTGCAATCCTTTCACACCTGGCCACCATACACAGCAAACAGGATCACAGTAGGCCCTGCTCCATTGTGTCCCTGTCTCCCTCCCCTTTCCCTGTCTCATACAGCATTTGATGTGGGGGGAACAGGTGCTTCCTCAGCCTCGGGGACCTGTTACCACAGCACTTTCCCTACTAACAACATTGTGTGGCCCCCACTTCCCTTACCACGTAGGACTTCTATGGGAGTGAGCAATGGTGTCATTCTCATAGCTCTCTGGGATGCTGTACATGAGGAGATCTAGAATGTGTCCAACAGTATCAAATGCTAAGAAGACACTGTGCTTACTTTATATGTGCCTGCCTCGCACAATACGCATGATGTTGGTGCTGCCCTTAGGTAAGACCCCTCTGAAACACAAGATAGCTGTCAGGATCCAGGCAGCACATTACATCCAGACACGGCAGTGTCAAGAAGAACAGAAAGAAACTCTCCTGAAGGTACTCTTCAGGGCCCAACAGATAGTTTAGCCATCTCCATGGCTAAGGTCTGAGCCACTCCAAGCCTGTGGCTAGTGAGTACACTGGAATGATCATATCTTGAGAGCCTCTAGATATCAGGAAGCTAACCACTGGCTCCTCCTAGATGATAGAAAAATTGCAATGTCTTCCAGTCACCTTTGTTCCTGGGGCTACTGAGTTTCCTTCCTCTGCCCACCTGGAGTGCTGGGGACCTGATAAGAGCTGGCCATTAAGTTCCTCCCCAGGGGGAGAACACAGCCAGAGCTTTATGATAGTAAACCTGACTGGGCATGCTGACAACCCAGACAGACCCACATAGCTTGACTGGGTTCCCAGCTGAGCAGCTCTCACTGCCTGAAGGTGCCAGAAGATGCTTTTAGCACCAAGAGTACAGAATTGCAAAGAGGTGTTTTTCTCTAGAATTCTTAAGTTTGAGCATTAACCCTCTAAGTCTTTCTCTTTGTCTGTCTACATGCTCACCTGTTGGACAGATTGGAGCTCTTAGTTTGCCCCCTATTGCTGTGATCAAACAGCATGACTAAAACCAACTAGAAGAGGAAAAGGTTTATTTCATTTATAGGTTTGAGTCCAACATGAAGGGATATCAGGGCAGGAACTTGAGGCAGGAACCTGGAGGAGAGACCATGGAAGAATGATGCTTACTGGCTTGTTTTCCAGTGCTTTCCCAGCCTGCTTTTTCGTTCAGCCAAGGCCCACATGCCCAGGTGGCTCCCTCCGCAATGTGCTGGGCCCTCCTACACCAGTCATCAATCACGAAAGTGGCCCCACAGACTTGCCTACAGGCCGTCTGATGGAGGCAAGCTCTCAAGGATTCCTCTTCCCAGATGACTAACGTGTGCTATATTGACAAAAAAACCTAAACAGCACACAGGCTGGCTGGAGACCCTTCATCTTCAGTCTGAAATGTGGACATGGGTTGAGCCCTAGGCTCTAAATTGATGAGGGCACCTGGAACCCGAAGGCGGGGCAGGAATGCAGACCTGCCTCACTGCAGTTTTTACTTATCACCAGGGGCCTTTTACAGGTGGCTTCAACAAGAAGCAGGTAGCATACTGTATCCCTCTTTCCAGCCTCTTGGCCTCTCCAGAGAACATTTGAAGGTCTTCCTACCCAGAGAAATTGCATGTTGCTCATGTGGCTTTCTTTCACGAGCATACATGGTAGGTAGACGCAGCAACGGTCTGTTTGAAGGTTCTACCATGGACAGGAAGCCCTGTGCTGGTGAAATGGCCATGTGGGTCTCAGGTGTTCTCTCCCCATCCCAGATGAGCCCACTTGGCAGATAGTGCCTGGGAAAACAAGGTGATTGCTCATAGTCCCTGGCATAGGGTCCATAATTAGGCAGTACATGGCTGCTCAGGAGGACCATGTACCCAGAAGGAAGAGATTTTAATTTATGAAAGAAACAGTTCACCAAATATTTTCATAAGAAAATAACATTTTGTTATTGTTAAATTTATTTATTTGAGGGGGTCAGATGGCATTGCCTTTTCCTTCCACTATGTGAGTTCTGGGGATCCAACCCAGGTCACCAAGGCTTGATAGTGAGTGCCTTTAGCCACTGAGCCGTCTTCTTGGCCTGTAGAAAATAAGAAAAAAACTTTTTTCACAAGAAAATGACTCATAAAAGGATTAAAATTTTTCAGTAAAATTCCACATTAAAATTCTTTTTGGCTTTGTTTGATTGTTTTACTGAGACAGGGTCTCAGTGTGTAGCCTTGACTAGCCTGGAACTCATTCTGTAGACCAGGCTGGCCTCGAACTCACAGAGATCTGTCTGCCTCCTGAGTGCTAGGATTAATAGAATTATTTTTATTTTCCACTGGCAAAAAACAAAACCCAACTTGACAGAAGAGCACGTAGAATAGCATGGTGACTTGTCTGTCATATACTGCAGGCAGTTAATTGGTAGCACAATCTTGGGTTTTTGAGCTTTGTTGGGTTTGGTTTTGTTTTGGTACTCTTTTGCTTTTTTTTCCCTAAAAGCAGATAGGAAACTATGACTTAAATCTCATTTAGCATCTGCCTTCTGTCTCATTTTCTCATTAACTAATAAAGTTGTTCCAAGATTTCCAAGGCAACTTTTATTCTTTTTTTAAAGATTCTTTTATTGTTTTTAATTTTTATGTGTATGCGTGTTTTGCCTGTGTGTGTATGCCTGTGCACCATGTGTGTGCCTAGTGCCTGCAGAGGCCAGAAGAGGGCATTGGATCCCCTAGAACTGGAGTTGGCAGGGTTGCAGCCTGCCATGGAGGTACTAGAAATTGACTCAGTTCCTCTGGAAAAGCAGCTAGAGCTCTTAATGACGAAGGCATCGTACCAGTTTCTGTTTTTATTATTTTTAATTGTGTGTGTGAGGTGTGTGTGTGTGTGTGTGTGTGTGTGCGCGCGCGCATGTGACTACAGGTGCCTGCAGAGGTCAGAGGTCAGACTCCCTGGAGCTGAGACTTCAAGCAGTTGTGAGCCTCCTGATGGGGGATGCTTGGAACAGAACTCGAGGCCTCTGGAAGAGCAGTGCTCGCTCTTTAACTACTGAGCCATTCTCCAGTCCACCCCTCTCCTTTCTTGATTGATACTGGTTTGTGGTCTGTCCTAGACCCCGAGCAAGAAAAGGGAAGAAAAGCTCACAGTGAACACCAAATGCTGGGAGTCTTCAACAGGGACACACACTGAGCCTATGGAGCAGGCTGGTACTTTGCATGTGGATATTTTCATGAAGCAGTTTGTCTCCAAAAGAATTTATTTAATTATTTCATTTATTTATTTGGGTTTTAGGGCTGCCGCAGGCATGAGCTGTGAGGCAGAGGTATAGACACCATGCATTTCTGCCTGGGGGTTATCCTCAAGGAACTGATGGGAAGCTGTGTTTTTGATATAAAGCCAGTGCAGAGTAAGGAAGAAGGGGAGCCAAAGCCCGGCAGTGGCTTGGGACCAGCTATTACTTTGTTAAGTTTTATGTTGTATGTAATTAGCAAATAAAAGTCTGTGGAGGATTTCCACAGTCGCCTCATCAGGTGACCACTTTCATTTACTGAAATGAGCATCTTAGTATTCACTGAAAGCAAATAAAAGCAAATTATAAGACCCAGGGAACTGAAATTTGAAGACTTGCCACTTCCCCAGTCTCCCAGCACTGGAGTCCTCAGTGAAGGCCAGTTGAGTCGGGCACAGAGCTGTGGGCCAGGCAACAAGGTGCAGAGAGCCGTCTGATCTGCCAGTTATCAGGTGGGTGTCTTTGTGGACTTTCCATCCGAACCTTGGTTTCCCTCCGTCATTAGCTTTCTGTGTGGGTCTTGTAGATCTTAAATGTCCCACAAGAGCCCATGTGGTAAAAACTTAGTCACCAGCCTGTGACACTCACTACTAGGAAGTGGTAGAACCCATGAGAGGTGGAGTCCAGAGGAAGTAAGTTAGGTCTCTGGGAGTGTGCTCTGAATGGGCTGTTGGGACCCTGTACTCTCTCTCTCCCTCCTCCTTGCCCCTCCCCTCAGTTTCAGGTGAGCTGCTTCGCTCTACTATGCATTACCACAGTGTGCTTCATCCCAGGGCCACTGCATGGACAGTAAGCATGAGCCCACCCAACCCTGTTCATCTTGTAAGCTGATGCCTCATGGCTGTTCAGAGGAGCCTGTGTTGAATATGGATTTTCCTCTTTGCTCTCCCTCAGGGGTCCAGAATAGCCACTCCCAGTTTCTGAGGTCTCAATACTCTCTTCAGGACTTGTTACTTGAGTGGTCCCCTGAGCCACTTACCAGACACACAGAATCGGTAACCAACCCAGTCCTGACAGGACAATTCGGATGGGCCAGATAGACGCCCGCAGAGAGGGGCAGCTGGAGAGGGGGCTGGTGCAGTTCTCAGAATACAAGGCAGATAGGACCCACTTCATAAAATTCCACATGATGTCAGGCTGAGTGGGCTACTTAATTTGATAATTAGAACCTATTTTATCAAGTCATGTCATAAAATAATCTAATCACAGTTAATCCTCATTGTGTTTCATCTTGTCAATGGCTTAATAGTTTCTATTTCCTGTTAATAAAAATATACCACTAAACACAGGAAGAGGGATTACAGATGCCACCGAGAGAAGCTGTGGGGGATACAGTTTGTCAGCGTTCTTAGGGAGCAAACCAAAGGTTGTTAAATCACCCCTATAGGCCATAGGGAATCAAGGATGGTCCTTGAGCAGGGGTGTGAAGTGTTTATGACAGACAAGGAAGGTATGTTCTGGGGAGGTATGTGTGAATAGGACTCATCAGTGGACAGCATGGTGGTCAGTCGTGGGAAGAGGGACAGGACTGTACTGGGGGAGATCTGTGTTGTCTCCTCTTTGCCCTTTTGTTCTCTTTTAAAGGTTTGTTTTATGTGTATAAGTGTTTGTCTGCATGTATGTCTGTGTACCACTTGCAGGCCTCTGCCCATGGAGACTAGCAGTGGGTTTCTGATCCCCTGGAACTGGAGTACAGATGGTTGTGAGCAGCCATGTAGGTACTGGGAATTGAACCCTGATCCTCTCTCAAAGCAACAAATGCTCTTAACCGCTAAGCCATCTGCAGCCCTTGCCCCTATGTTACTTAATCAGGTTCCCCCTGTGCCCTCTGGGCAAAAGGAAGATGCCAGACTTCTGATGTGGTATTGCCTGCCATGCCAGACCCTCCACCTTGGCCCTGAACTTCTGTCTAACTGCTCTAACAGGGGACTTAGTGGCCTCTGCAGCCACACACCCTCAGGTGGGGTGCTGTCCTGTGGCCTCTGAGAGTCCAGACCTCAGAGCCCTGGGAAAGCTGGTGGCTGACCCCTCTCCAAACTCCAAACTGACTAAAGACTACATTAGTCAGGAGGATTGCTGGTGAGGCCTGAATGACAAAGTTAACAGTTGTCCCTTCCCTGCCTGACTCGGAGAGAGGAAGGAGACAGCACCAGGGATGCCGGTGCCTGGGAAAGGAGGGGCTTCCACCATGGAACTGTCTGCACCTCAGCCTGGCTGTGCCGACCCTTCTTCCATTGTTCCAGTCTGGACACACCCTCCCTCCCACCCCACCTCCCACTGTGACCTGGAACTTTCTGTAGTCCATGGTCTGTGTGTGTGTCCCCCTCCCTTCTCCCTCAGCCCAGTTCCTCTGTCATGAGAGGCAGCAGAGACTTTCACTGTCCCCTCCCCTTCTTTTTCCTTGCAGTGCCTGTACCCTCCCTGTTCTACCTGAGGTCTTCTGATCATCGGCTCACATCACTCAGGTAGTGGTCAGTGCTGACTGGACTAGAAAACAGATCAGCAAGGAGAAAATCGAGTGCTCACCGCCTCTGACACAGGCTACTCCATCACTTAGCATGTTTGAGTTTTTAATTGATCTATTACACAGTTTCATGGGGTGTGATATTTCACGACACGTATACATTGTCAGATCATGGCAATTACGACACCTGTCACCTTCAACACCCATCATTTCTGTGAGAAGACAGCATATAAGATCCCCTCTTCTGGCTGCTTTGGCTACCGTATGTTACTGTCAGCTACGATCTGTCCAAGCAGACAACACCATAGAATATTCTTCCTGACACACTGTAACTTGTTCCTATTTGTGTCGTTTAGATTTATTGGTACGGGGTTACTTGCTGTAGTCTGACTAGCCCAGATCTCACTGTGTAGCTTAAGCTGGCCTTGAATTTCACAGTGCTAAGATGATAGCTGTGAGCCACCGTACCTGCGTTGTAACTTGTTCCTATTCGACAACATTCCCCTCACCCCCTCTGGCGACCCCTCTACTCTCAGTATCTTGGTCATCAGCTTTCCTAGGTCCTGTACTCGAGGTGGTCCACCTGGTACCTGGCCCAAGCATGGCTCATTTTACTTAACACAGTGATCTCTAGCTTCTTCCATGTTGTCACAGATGTTGGAATTCCTTTTTTTTTTTTAAACTGCTGAATTGTATTCCACTTCACAAATAACCCATATTTTATTTTTCTGTGCATTTATTGGTGGGTGTGTAGGTTACCTCCGTGTCCTGACTGTTGTGACCAGGGCTGCCAAGCGCCTGGCATGCAGGTAGCTTTTCCACATGCTGGCTTCATTTCCTTGGATGAATACCCAGGAGTAGGATTGCTGGGTCATGTGGTGCTTCTATTTTTAATTTTTTGAGGAACTTCCACACTGTTTTCCATAATGGCTGTACTAATTTACATTTGTTCTTCCAAGGTTTTTTCCTGTGTGAAGATTTTATATATATATTTTCTATTGCATATATATATATATATATATATATATATATATATATATATATATGTATGTATATATATCCACAGAGAGAAATACACTTCACACAAAAATGTCAGCAGACTATGGAAATCGTGTAACCTGTGTTCTTCATGCAAATAGCCCATGGGCATTTGCTGTGTCAGTAAGTGTATGTCCTTATCCCTCAGCCATTCTTTATATGTTTATTTAACACCTACTATGTGCATTGTGTTTGGCTCTAGGTTTGCACTAGAGTGCAGATGATCTATTTCTGCCTTAAGAATGCCAACAGTCTAAGGGGAGAGAAAGATAAATCAAAACTCATAGCAATGCCAAGACCCTGCAAATAGGATGTGCTCCCAGAAGATCACATGATTAGGGACTTGCCTGTTCAGGGAGAGCTCTCCAGAGAAGCAATGCCAGTCTGGGATTTGACTGACAGGCTGGTATTAAGCAAGGACAGAGGGGAGGGGAGGGAGCTACAGACAGTAAGTAGGAAGAGCTTGGGCAGAGGCTCCTGGCTGGAAGGAGTTTGGCCACTGTGGTTGACCACAGAGTGAGAGAAAGCCTGGAAGAGGACCTGAGGTGTCAGCAGAGGCCAACCTCGGGGCATGGGTACAGCTCAAGCAATTCCCTGCTCAGGAGCATCTAGTCCCAAACAGGCAGTCTACACTTCTTTGCTCATTTCTCACTGACAACCTTTCAGACAGGGCCGAGGGTCTCCTCTGTGTGGGTCCCCACCTCTAGCCCTTGCAAGGTCCTCCCTCTTGAGCCAGCCACACTGACTCAGGAGCTGACTCTGCTCCAGTTGACAGCACAGCAATGACTCTGGTTATCCAGGCCTAGCCTGGAGGGGACCAAGGCTGCTTTGAAGACTGGGATGGTGGAAAATCTGTGTGGGAGGGAGGTGCTCCCTGGGTAGGACCTAGGAAGCCTCTGCCCCTCCCCAGCCTTCTGGAGCTCAGGGAGAATACAGAGGAGACTCAGCTCAGGCTCAAGAAAATTCAGGCTTGTCTAGGGAGACGGGGGGGGGGGGGGGGGGGGGGGGGTCGTCTCATTAGCTCTCCAGAAGAAAGGCCAAAGCCAGGCGCTAGGTTGGGGTCGTGGCAGGAAGGTCTAAGGCCAAGAGATTTCTGGGGCTGAGCAATTGAGTAGGCTGGGCCTTCTGCTGACCTTTTAGAATCAGTAAAAAGAGTGGTAAGGAGAATGCTAGGCCAGGCTGCTGCTTCCTGTCTGCAGGTTCCAATCCTAGCTCTGCTTCTCACAAGCTGTGTGACTGTGAGCAAGTTAGTTGCCTGACCTCGTGGTGCCTGTTTCCTCATCCAGGATACAGCACCTCCATCGTAGGCATGGATTTGAGCAGTGTATGAGTCAATTTATAGGAGAGTGTCAGATATGTGGAGAATATTCTAGATAGAATTGCTGCGGTTTTGGATCTTAAGTGTTCCCCGGAGGCACATGGGCTAAAAACTTCATCACCAGTCTTAGCGCTAGGAGAAGGTTTAGTAACCTTCAGGTCTAGGAGGAAGAAATGGCGACACTGGGGTTGCTTTTGATGGCAAATATTGTGACGCTAGCACCTTTCTCGCTTTGCTTCCCAGTTACCATGGAGCAAACAGACCTCTGCCACTCACAACCACCGTGATGTGCTGTGCAACCATAGGCCTGAAACAGCAGGAGTGAGTGGCCGTGGACTGGACCCTCTGAGACCGTGAGCCAAAATGAGCTGTTCCTCCTTTAAGTCAGTTGCCTTGGGTGTCGTCACCCTAGCACAGATGTCAAAGGCACAGCTGTCTATGCTGTCCACAGCTTCATGGATGTTCTACGTTCTTTGGACTATTTTTTCCTTCCAGTTGGCTTATTTTGAACTTGGCCTTTTCGTAAGGAAAAGCATCCAGGAAATCACACATTTTGTGACTTGTCACGTATATTTTTCTATTGCATATTGAAACATACCTGTAATCATTAAAGTGATAGAAGTGGCATTCAGGGCCGTGGGCCATGGATGGAACCCTGCTTCCTCCCCACCATCTTTATTTTCCCCCTGGCTTCCTTCCATAGATACATCCCCTGCCCTCCTTGCCTGATTCAGTGCCCCACCCATTGAAGAACAGCTGCTCAAGTGTGTGGGGGGAGGCTGTGTTTGAAAGGTCAGATAGAGAACTTGGGCCAGTCACTCACCTCTGTCTAAGCCCCAGTTTCCTTGGCTGCAGAGCGGGAAAAGGGGGACATCTCATGCAGAGTTACTTAGAAATATTAAATGTCATCACTCGTGTGTGTTGAGTACCTGCTAAGTACCCCATCTAATGCTAGGCAGACTCACAGACTCAACTTCTGCCCCAGCGCCGACATTCTAGTGGAGTGGGGTGCAGAAGAGGCATAATAGAAAGACTGTTTGAGGGGCTACACTCAGGGCCACAAGAAACATACAGCATGTTCAAAGGCCCTGAGGTGGTTAAGCAAGGACCCTGGGTGCTTATGGACCAGCAGGGGGCAGTGTGGCTACAGGAGGGTAGCCAGGTTGTGGGAATAAAGACTGAAATTACAGATAGAAAACCAAGCAATTTTTTTAAAGTACAAGTATATTCCATGCTTCTGGGACACTCGTGTGCTTAAAAAGAAATCATTTGTTGTTTATTTGACATTCCCATTTAGCTGGGCACACTGTATTTCATCTGACAACTCTAGGCTGGAAGGGGGAGGGGAGGGACATGGCTGAATCAGCGGCAGGCAGAGCCAGGCAGAGCCAGGCAGCTGGGGATGCAGCTAGATGTCCTTCTAAAGGTCTTGCTTACCAAGAACAGAGCCTGCAGCCTCCAGCAGGGCCAGGAGCTCCAGGAGGGGCTCAATGGGGGACCCCACCATAAGCAGTTTCCGTCACCCAGGATACAAAACAGCCTCATAGAAGATGAGTCATCCCAATCAACAGGCAGGAAAGCACTGCATCCCGCTTCCAGAGGCGGAACAGCCCTTCTATAAATGAAGGCAGGGAGGGGACTGAGGTAGTAGGAGAGTGGCGTTCAAATTAGAATAACTGTGTTCTCTTAATTAAAAATGCAGTAGATGCTGGTGAATGGTAATGGGCTTCTTCCTGGACTGCAAAGAGGAGTCAGGTCAGCTGCTTGAATATTCATGGAGAGCTGGGAAAGGTCCCCTGGGGACTCTTTTGCCTACCTGCTTTTAGGAGGGTGGTGCAGATGCCCCAGGTGCCATTGGCAAACCTCAGGACTGAGCTAACCTTCTGGGCCTCAGTTTCCCCCATGTGAACAAAAAGGAACTCTTTTGGGGAAGGTGGAAGAGAGATCAAGTCCAGAGCAGGACCTGGAACGATGAGGGCTAGGGCAGGGGGCTGAGCTGTCCCTCCCAGAATCTGGGGCCTCTCCACAGGCGGATAGACTCATGGGTGCCTGTCCAGTGGAATGGACACACGAAGGAGAGATTTTTGCAAACCTCTTGGTTTTTGAGGGCACAGCTATTTTAAGACCTGTGCCTGGGCCCTGCTTGGCATTTCCATACCTCACCACATCAAACATATTAAAAGGCACCCACTTGCCTCATTAAATAAAATTTATGTAGAGCTACAGAAGCGTTGAGTTGAAATGCAATTGACTAGTTGACTAATGTTACATTCTGTGGATATTTAATTAAACATTTATTCATTTTGACGTGTCAAAGTGGTATTTTTCTCCCTTTTCCCCTATACCTCAACTCAGATTCGTCTGTGGACTCCTGACAAGCTCCTGGTGGAGATGCACGGCTCCAGGGCCCAAGGGTGGGGGCACTGTCTGTGGCCTCGTTGTCCCAGCTGTGCCTTAGATATGAGCAGCAGGCCTGTAGCCCTGGGCTTGTGACTGGCACCTACCTGCAGGGTGGGCTCCTGGGAGCAGAGCTCTGCTAGCAGCTGTCTGAGAGGTGGGAGCTGTCTCAGCCCAGGTGGTGGTTGAAAGGTGTGTACTTTCCAGTGTTTTGTGCTGGAATATAGAGCCCAAGTTGATGGGGCCATGATGCATAGCTTTTGGGAGGTGAGTGGGCCATGAGGCTACTCCTCCTTAGAGATTTGTTCCTTATCAGGAGGTAAAATCAGACAAGTTAGGACATAGAATTCATCCCTCCCACCTTCTAACATGGAGTATGCAGCCCTGGTGTCCTGACATATAGAGGGAGCTCTTCCCAGACATAGGCCAAGCCAGTGCTTGGATCCTTGACCTCTCAGCCTTCAAAACTGTGAATGGTACATTTGGTTTTAAAGAACCTGTAGTCTAATGTATTAGCATATGCAGGTGCCTTGCAGAAGTAGGTAGCCTGGACTGAGCCAGAGTGGTGACTGCAAGTCTGCCCATCTGGTTTGATGGGAACCAGGATACAAAGGAGTCACTGAGAGGTCCCCCCACCTGCCTGAGTGGCCAGGCCCATAGGCAGGGAGCTCTATGATGACTCTGAAAGGCACACAGCATGACATTGCACTAGAAGGCTGTATGTTATTCCCCTTTAATTTCATGGCTTCCATTGTCCCTGGCAGTAGATATAATCATGCCAAATTTATAGGTATGCCAGCAGAGAGCTGGTATGTAAGGGACCAGCCCTGCGGAGATCCTAGCCTACACTGAAGTCCATGAAATTATTTGAGGACATGAGGGCAGAAATACCTAAGTAGCACGGAGGGACAGGGGGAAGCAAGTCACTCTTATTTTGGGTCTCTGGCAATCCCGTGATTATGTGAAAAATGTCTCAGCGGGTCGCCAGCCTATAACATCTCTCCAGCACCAGAACACCTAACTGGTGTTGTTTGTTTGAGACAGGGTTTCTCTCTATAACCCTGGCTGGCCTGGAACTTGCTATGTAGACCAGGCTGGCCTTGAACTCTTAGTGATCACCTTACCTCTAGCTTCCAAGTATTGGGATTATAGATGTGTGCCATCACATCTAGTTTTGTGTGGTATTGGGGAATTGAACTCGGGCTTTGTGCATGGTAAGCAAGCATTCTACCAACTTCAGCTACATTGCCAGCCCTTGAATCTCTCTTTTCAATTGAGAAGGAGCAGGTCTCAAAACCAAAGTCTAAACTGATGGCATTTTCTAATAGAAAACATTTCTCCTCTATTCTGGTTTACAGAATACCTTCAATTTATGACAAGTGGCTTTAACTGTCATTATAGATTAAGTACATATTGCTTAAAAATTTGATTATTAACTGATTATTAATAATTAATTAATTTTATGCATATGTATTTTGGGGGGGTGCACATGTGCAGATATATGGAGGCCAGATGACAACTTAGGGTGTCATTCTTCAGGAGCTGAATTCCAATCCCAGAGGGAGTTCCTAAACCATCTTTCTTCATATGTATACCTGAGCTTTATCTGAAGTCTCTGCATTTTAATTAATTATTTTAGACAAGATCTTACTATGTATTCCTGATTGGCCTGGAACTCACTATGTAAATCAGGGTGGCCTCAAATTCATGGAGATGCTCTGCCCACTAAGTACTGAGATTAAAAGCCTGTGCTACCATACCTGAGTACCTTTTAATTTTTTAAGTCTTTTTTTTTTTTTTTTTTTTTTGGTTTTTCGAGACAGGGTTTCTCTGTGTAGCTTTGGAGCCTGTCCTGGAACTCACTCTGTAGCCCAGGCTGGCCTCAAACTCACAGAGATCCACCTGCCTCAGCCTCCTGAGTGCTGGGATTAAAGGCGTGCACCACCACCGCCCTGACCCTTTTAATTTTTTTTAGGCAAGTTCTCACTGTGTAGACAGGCTGACCTGGAATTAGTGATCCTCCTGCTTCAGCCTTCCAAATAGTTGGGATGACAAGTGTGCACCACTTCATTCAGCTGTTAGTCTTTGCTTTTTCATAGGTGAGGTAAAGACATTTACATTTATTGTAGTTATTGACCTATTTGGGTTTACTCATCTATCTTACTTTACATATCTAACTAATCAAAATTTCTCTTTTCATTGTTTTAAAATTGGTCAAATTGTCCCTTTACCTCTGTTCTTCTAATGGTTACTATTATAGTTTTTAACACAGATGTACAGTTTTCTACTCATGTTAATGGTATAACAGTATGTGTATTCTGACTTGGGTGTGATGGGTACTGATAAGTCCCTGAGTCTAAGGCCAGGCAGGAACAATGTAATGTGTGCTTGCTTTGTGACAAGCACTGCCTCTATGCATCCAGATGTGGTCTCACTTTACCCTCAGAGCAGCCTGGTGAGTGGGGTTCAAGGTCTCATCTATAAAGGGGAATGCTGGAGCTCAAAGAGCTGAGTCATCTAAGGGCTCCTCAGCTGCTGTGACCAGGCCAGATGCCCCAGCATGTGGCTTATCCATCCTCGGCCAGTGCATTTTCACAATTCCTCAGGGAGAGTCAGAACAAGAATGTGAGGGGAAGGGAACATCCATGTTGTATCCTCTCATTCCTTCAACCCTCCCACTCCTGTGTGTATGAATGTATGTGTATGCTTATTTGTGTGTGTGTGTGTGTGTGTGTGTGTGTGTATGTTTATGTGCATGTATATGTGTGTATGGGTATATTCATGTATTGTGTTTGTGTATGTATGTGCATGTGTATGTGTTTGTATGTACATGTGTGTGTGTGTACATGTTTGTATGTATATATGCATTTATGTCTGTATTATGTATGCATGTATGTATGTGTGTGTGCATGTGAGTGTGTGTGTTTCAGGTGACTTGCATGATATCTTCCTGCCTACAGGCTTCGCTGATTCAGATCTAAACCAGGAATTTAGGGGTGCCATGGCCTGATGATCTCACAGGCTTCCCAGTCATTCCTTCCCTGGCTTGTTCACTCCTTTAGTTGCTGTTAAGCAGCTCTTGGCAGCGGTGGGCGGGAACTATGAGTGCAAGATTAGTCAGAATGGCCTTTGCTGCCAGAATCTAGTGCAGGGAGTGGGAGACAAGCGCAGAGTACCAAGCCCAGGAACAGGTCTTAGAAAAAGTGACCTGTGAATGTGGAAAACAGTGTCTGGATTTTCTAAGTGGAAGGCTCCAGCCTATTGTCATTTTGTAAAAATGTGAAATACTCACAAGGAATGTAGAATCTGTTTCCTCTGGGTTGGACATGACCTTGACCACCTTGAATCAGAGGTGCTGTGATCACCTAATAAATCCCTCAGGAAATCTGACTGTTAGCCTTCCCTCCTGGAGGGAGGGGCTAGTTCATGGGACTCATGGGCCCAGGAGCCTTCAGGAGATCCTCACAAGGCCTCTCCCTCCTGACATTATATAAATGGTCAACAGTTGACTAGGGTGATACTCCTCATAGAAGTGGTCTTTGGGACTTCCTGGTGGCATAGTGGTGTTCCAGTTACCTATGCTTCTTAAGTAACTCCAGGAAACTCATTGATTCACCCACTGGACTTGGATAGAGTCCTTTCTTTGGTCATGTTGGTGCTCCAGTGGGTGAAGGTTTCCATTCTTCTGCCTCCTTATCAACACCTGCTGTTGCCTATAGTTTTAGTTCTTGTCAGCCTACAGTGTGCATGGGTATCTTATGACTTAGCTCATACTAGGGATGGCCAGCCATGCCAAGCATATCTCCATGCCACTGTCTCTTCCTTTGAGAAATACCTCTTTAGTTACTTTGCTCATTTTTAGATTGGGTTGTCTGTTGTAGACTATTATTTTAAGATGTGTTACATTTGTTTATGCTGTGGAACATTTGTTTAATGATGCAAAGATGTGTTGCATTCCTTTATGTTGCATTTGTTTAACTCTGTGAAGCTGTGTTACTGTGCCTGTTACTGTGCCTTGGTCTAATAAAGAGCTGAATGACTAATAGCAAGGCAGGAGAAAAGATAGTTGGGGCTGGCAGGCAGAAAGAATAAATAGAAGGAGAAATCTGGGAAGAGAGAGAGGATCAAGGAGTGAGAAAGAGGAGAGGAAGACTCCAGGGGTCAGCCAACCAGCTACATAGCAAGCTACAGAGTAAAAAGTAAAGAAAGATATACAGAAATAGAGAAAGATAAAAGCCCAGAGGCAAAAGGTAGATGGGATAATTTAAGATTAAGAAAAGCTGGCTAGAAAAAAAGCCAAGCTAGGGCTGGGCATTTATAAGTAATAATAATTCTTTGTATGTGATTTATTTGGGAGCTGGGTTTCAGTTCCCCCAAAAAGCAGAGTAAAGAGTAAAAAAACAAGCAACAGTTGTCTATTTTTTAAAAGGTTTATTAGTAGGTATAGTGGCACAACCTTTAATCCTAGCACTAGGGAGGCAAAGTCAAGAGGATCTGTGTGAGTTAAAGGCCAGCTTGATCTACAAAGTGAGTTCCAGGATAGCCAGAGCTACATAGTATGACCCTGTCTAAAAAAACCAAAAGTTTTATTTACCTTTATTTGTGTGTGTGGGAGTGTTGCCTGCATATATGTATGTATGTGCACTGTGTGCATGCCTGCTACTCGGGAGCCCATACGAGGGCCTCAGATCCCATAAAGCTGGAGTCACAGGACATGAGTGCTAGGAACTGAATTTGAGTCCTCAGGAAGAGCATCAAGTGCTTGTAACCTCTGAGATGTCACTTCAGCCCCCTTTTACTCATTCTTTAATTAAGCTGTTTATATTACTATTAGGTTAAGGTTCTGTAAATAGTCTACGTCCAAGGTCTCTGTCAGATATATAGTTCAAAAGTATTTTCTTCAAGGCTATGGTTTGCCATTTCCTTCCCTCCCATCTGTCTGTCTATCTATCTATCTATCTATCTTTCTATCTATCTATCTATCCATCCATCTATCTATCCATCTTTTTAGTGAGCTTTCATTGTGTTGCCCTGGCTAGGCTTGGACTTTAGCTTTTCTGACATCAGCTTCCTGAGTAGCTGGGATTACAAGTATGCGCCACTAGACCTGGTTGCCTTTTCCTTTCCTTTAAGTTTTCTTTTTCCTTTTTTTAAAAAAAGTTTTTAATCATACGTGTGTGTGTGTGTGTGTGTGTGTGTGTGTGTGTGTGTGTGTGTGTGTGGTGTTGGGGGTGGGTGGGTTTAAGTATGTGAGTACAGATACCTGAGGAGGCCCAAGCAGATTTCAGATCCCCTGGAGCTGGATTTACAAGCAGTTGTGATCTGCCTGATGTGGGTGCTAGGAATTGAACTTAACTGCTGAGCTGTCTCTCCGGCTCCCTTTCCCTTTTTCTAGCAGCATCTTTTAAAGAACAAAGTTCATTTTGTGAGAGTTTAAGTTATTGATTTTTTTTTTCCTTTAAAAATGTGTTTCCTGTGGTGCGTGCTTTTGATGCTCTGTTTGTCATTGTCAAACTCAAGGTCTTTATGATCTTCTCTTATTTTTGTCTAGAAGTTTTATATGCTTGCCATATATGTTCAGGTCTATGATATAATTTAAGCTTTATAGAAGGTGGGATGTCTGGGTCATTCTTCAGCACAAATTTCAACATCTGATGAACGAATTCCCTTTCTCTTGGTTGGCTGACAGCCTCTTTGTGAGAGCTTGATCAGATAGGCAGGCACAGATCTACTTCTGGATGGACTTCTGTGTTCTTAATTTATGCTCTATCTTCACACTCTTCATGATTATCCTTGCTTATTATAAATCGTAAAGTCAGGCACTGTGGAGTCCTCTAACTTTTTACTTTCGGCAGTTCGGGAGTGTAGTTTTTGTTCCAGGGGATTTGTTCATACTGAGACTCTGAGACTGACAATAAAGTTAAATCTTGAATCAGAGAGTAGAGTCAACATTCAGCTGGCCAGAATTAGCCATAGAGATGTTGGAGGACTCAGTGAGCTGGACAGAGAGATGCACAAGAAGTAGTGGGGATGGATGTAGAGATTCTCCAGTGTTTTAGAGCTGTGAAATGTGGAGAGTAGGGTCAGTCCATCATTTTCTCTGCTGCTCTTTGGATTTGTTGGAATTTTGCTCCAATTTCTGACTCCTGAGTTTTTATCAATAATAGAGTAATTTAGATAAATGCATCAAGTTTGTATTAGATAGGACTCCATGTCACTATCCATCGACATTATCCACAGTCATTGAGATGACCAGAAATGTTTCCCACCAGATTTCCAAATGTCTTGGTTAGGGACCATAGCACCCTTCTTCCAAAAGAGAATCACTTATTTAAAGGAAGGCTAGCATCAGCAACATTAAGTGAGACAAAAACAGAGCCAGCCTTTCCAGGTTCTGAGGAAATAGATTTTTAATCTGGAATTCCATACCTAGCCAAACTATCAATCAAACAGAAATGCAAAATAAATACTTTCAGACACATAAGGACTCAAAGACCTTCTCATAGGCTATCTTTGGGAGAACTACTTGGGGATGTACACTGCAAAATAGAAAATGAATTCAAGAAAGAGTACACAGGATCCAAGAAACAGTGGACCCAATCCAGAAGCATAATGCCAAGAAATCCCCAGTGAAGCATGTAAAGGCCCAGGAAGCAGCCAGAACAAGTTCTAGCTGTGAGCCAGAGAGCTCCGAGAAGATTTTAAAGGTGAAATATGTGTTTTCCACAACAAATATAGTATTGAAAGAACGGATGCCCTCTCTGAGAAGCTATGTGTTAATAAAAATTAATAAATTATTATGAACAATCCATTCCCTCTGTCATCTCCAAAGTCTTGTTACCTTTTTTTCCCTTTGGCTTGCTTACAGCTCCGCTTACATCTTTTTTCCCCCTTCAGTTCAGTATACGCTACTTGGCCTTTAATTTGCTCAATTATAACACTGAAAAATGAAGTTATCAGTGTCTCAGATTTTAGAATCTGTGCTCAAAGCAGGAGGACCTTAGCTGGAATCATAGTGTGGAATTCACATCCTATAAATCTTAACAAGAACAAGTGGAGGTGTGAAGACAAAGATGGCAGAGTCGGTAAAGATGGATGCCTCTGCCGACTCCAGAGGTAGAGCTGGCTCTTCTAGGAGTGCTCTTGGATGTGGCACCTGCTAAGGATGGAGGGAGATGTGCTGATTGTGCTGAGCTGGTGCAGACCTTGCAGAGGCCTCTGGTGATCCTGCTAGAAGCATTGAAGCTGGCATGACCCCACAGCATGGCCCATATTGAGTCAAGAGTGCCTGACTGTGGAACTCTGTATGAACCGGTTCTGGGATGAGAGTCACCTAGGAAGGGGAGATAGAAACATGCCAATTCCAAGTTAGGCCTGTCACCATAGGGCAATTTCTCAAGGGAATCTGAGTTTTGAGCCATCAGCTGCCAGCATGTATCATGGCAAGGGCTTTGTCCTAAAGTGCGATCCACCATTGGGCAGCCACAGCAGCCAGTACAGCATGCTCGTGGGACACTGAAGACTCTCCTCCTTTCCTTGTGCACTGTGGAATTTAAGCAAGGGACAGTGTCTGACTGGACAGCTCTGTTTTATTTGGTTCTTCATAATAAAACCCCTCTGCTTTATCCTCACTTATCTGACCTGCTGTTCTGTTCATCTATGTGTCTAGGTCAAGGGCAATGGCATTGGGGGAACTTACAGAGATAGCTGGTAGCTGAGTCTAGACTCTAGAAACAGGTCTGTGAACTCAGCAATTTGCTGTCCAGCAGTGAGGATCAAAGTCAGAGAGATTAAAGGATGTGGCAACAGACAGGGTAGCCAGTGAGTTGTGCTTAGCCATCTTGCCTAGCAAGGCCTGCATGCAGCAGGGTGTAGAAATGTTTCAGGTCTCTTGATCTGAGAGGCACTGGTGGGACGTGTCCAGCCTGGCGCAGATCAGGAGTTGGAGTGGAGATCTTTACAGCTCCAATCTTGGTTCAGGCTTCCTTGGTCCCAAAGGAAGCTCTCTGCTCACGTGTTGTCGTTAGGACCACGTTTATGTTGAATCTCATGATGGTACTGTGCTTTCAGAACACCCTATATGTCTCCTGTGCTACAAGTGGCTGGGTGTGCTTAAGCTGGCTCATGCTTGCCGTGGGTGTTACCTGTGCCCTTGTCCCAGATGTACCTATAGTCCCTGAGCTCAACCCATAGCTTCAAGTCAGCCATAATGGGAACATTTACACAATAGAGGTGGGCTTTGGGTTTGGCTATTAAGTGTTGGGCTAGTGGGAGGTTTTGTTTGGCTATTAAATGCTCACTAGAATGTCATTACTTTCCTCCAAGGTGGTCTCGTGATTTGGGAGTCCAGTCCATAATGAAAATTATGTGCCCTTGATAAGAAATTAAGATATCTAGACAGCAACAATGGAACACCAAGCCACCAAAGGCTCTTCTGAAGACAGGCCCCATGTGACCTCCCCCTTACATGCTGCTTGATACTTGCTCACTCTGTCTCCACTAGAAAACACCAAGAAAGCAGGGGCCATGTTTGTCCTGCTCTGCACCCCCAGATTCTAGCCAGAGTTGATACCAAGGAACATTTGCTAGGTAAATGGCTGGCTGATGCCCTTTGACGAAGAGGCATCCCCTCCATGGTAGGGCAGACTTTGTTCCTGGGAGTTTGCTCCTGTGTGAGCTAGGATCATGGAATGTGTCCCCCTCCCCCTTGGAGATGTCAGGCTCTTCTGTCACCTCCCTGTGTACTTCTTGCCTTGGTGCAGGGGACCTAGAGAAGGTCAGGATCCCACAGAGAATTGGTGTGTGGCTAGCTGCCTTCCCTTAAGACCCCTGAAGCAGTTGACAACTTCTGCTCTGACCATGCCTTGAAGGGTCCTGATTTGTCAGCCTGTGCTATGTCTGAAGTACAGCAGGGTAAGTCTCAGAGAGCAAGCAGGTAGTGTGGAGATAGAAATGTGAGGTCAGCCCCAAAAAGAACTGTTGTGGGGCATACAGAAGTGGGGAAGCCATGTGGGCACTGGGCATAGGGGCACTATTCCTTCCTCCATGGTTCCTCTCTGACCTCTGCCAGGATTTAGAGTTTGAAATCTCTTCACTCCCAAACTCCAAGGTCAGATCTCCCTTAAGATGGAGTGAAGCCTGGGCCATCTTTTGGAGACACTCTTGATAGATCAGAACATAATTGCAAAAGTATTAGGGTATTTTAAATGTAAAAATCAAAACATTAAACACTTTAGATATACAAATGGGATATAGCATAATATTACTTTTCACAAGACAATTACAAGATTTACAAAGATAACATGAATTTTTTGAAGCAATTCAAATACCCTAGTAACAAGGGACAACATTAAAGTTATCATTTCCAGTCGTGTGTACATAGCATCATCCTGAGAGAAAAGTCCTTGGTGATTTTGAGGACCCCAGGGAGAGCCCTGTTATCATTCTCTCCCTCTCTGTAGGCGTGCCCAGGGAATTCCCAAGGAGGGTTTAGAGGGACAGCAGCAAACGTGAGTTAGTGAAGCCAGGGTTATGCCAGTGTAATGTCAGCCTTGACAAAAGCAATGCTCTCAAAATGTAGATAATAAAGTTTTAGAAACTTTGGAGATGTAGTTAAGGCTTTACCCAGAGGCAAATTAATAGCCTTAAAAAAATTTGCTAGAAAACAAGAAACAATGGCAACAACCCTTAAAAAACAAGAAGACAAAACATAAATAAATTTAGTCCAGAGAAATCTGGGATATGGAAATTATGAAGATTCCAACAATCAAGAATAGTATTATGCCCGAGGAAACTGAGACTCAGAGACAAGGTAAATTGCTGTAGGGTCTCAGTGCTTTCTGGCTACCTTTTTATTTTATTTTATTATGTGCATTAGTGTTTTTGCCTGCACGTATGTAAGGGTGTCATATTCCCTGGAAGTGGAGTTACAGACAGTTGTGAGCTGCTGGGAATTGAACCGGGGTCCTCTAGAAAAGTAGTCAATGCTCTTAACTGCTGAGCCATATCTCCAGCCTTCTGGCTACCTTTTGACTGCACAGGAAGGGGCAGTTTGTGAGACTAGTGTCTGCTGCTACAAAACAAACCTTGTGTTTTAGTAGACTTAGGCCTTAAAATAGTCCAAACGTCTCATGAGTTACTTGTTTTTCTGTTCCCACGACCTAAAATCATGGGCCAGTAGCATGAAGACAGTTTTCTTCATTTTTTTTTTTTAACCTTTATACATCATAGTGGCTGGCAAGAGTCGACAGGAAGTGCTGGGTTGGGGGTCTCCTGGTTGAAGAGCTGAGGGTCAAAGGCTGAGGATCCTGGGGCTGGATAATGGGGGCTGAGCGACCGGAATGGAGGAGCTAGAGTGCTAAGGAGCTTGGGGCCAAGGTGCTCAAGCACACTGAAAGCCACAGGTTTGAGGAGCTCTGAAAAGGACACTGGCCTGACTCGCTGAGGCGCGGGGCTGACACGCTTGAAGTGTTAAGGTACCTGGGGCTAAGAAACTGAGGCCAGAGGAAGGACGTCTGACCTAGGAACTGAGGAAAAGGTTGAGGCTAATGGGAGGAGGAAGGGCTAAGGGTGGGGGAAGCTGAGGGGCTGAGAGGGAGGGCCTGAGGCCATAACGGGGAGGTACTGAAGGAGGAGAGCTGATGAAGGGGTCCTGCTGAGGGTGAAGGGTTGAGGTGCCGAGGGGGCGTGGCTGAGCCCCGACGGGGTGGTGCTTAGCGTCTTAGACGGACTCCAGTTTAGATGCTGAGACTGAGCCCAATGGAGGAGGGGAGGTACCCAGAGCTGAGGGGGCGGAGCTGAGATGCTTAGGGGGCGGGGCTTAAGGGCAAAGGGCTGAGGAAGTGTGGACTGAGAGTGCGAGGCTGAGGCGCCGAGCGGGCGGGGCTAAAGGCCATAGGGGGCGTGGCTGAAGGGCTGAGGGGCGGGGCTGAGGGATTTACTGGACGGAGCTGAGGGGCCGAGGGGGCGGTGCTGAGGCTAAGGGATCGAGCTGAGGAAATTGGGCTGAGGGACAAGAGGGTGAAGGGGCGGGACTGAGGGACTTAGGGGGCGGGGCCGGGACTAGGATGAGGGGCTCCGGAGCGGTGGCGCTGAGTTGCTGAGGCGCTGAAGAACGGGGCGCGCGGGGCGGAGAGGCGGGCCCGGCAGGCGGCGCCCTCCCTTCCAGGCGCCTCCTCCCTCTACGATCTCAAGGCTCCCGCTCCCCCTCGCGTCGCAGCCGGCACTTTGCAAACTCCTCGCCTGCCCGCGGCGGCCGCAGCTCCGCGCCCTGCCGGCCACTGCGCGTCGGTGGGGCAGCGGGCAGCGGGGTGGCGGCGGCGCGGGGGAGCGGGAGGCGCCGAGGCACAGGGCGTCCGCCGGCGGAGGCGGGAGCCGAGGCGGAGCCGCGCCAGCCCCGCGCCGCCGCGCCCCCCGGGCCGAGCCCCGCTGCCGCGCCGCGCCTCCGTCCCCGCCGCGCAGCCATGGCTGCGCCGCCGCCGCCCCGCTGCCCGCTCGCCTGAGGCGCGGCCATCCGCCGCGGGGACCATGGCGAGCGCCGCCGAGCCCCCGGGCACGGCGGCCGAGTACCTGCAGGAGCTGACCCGGATCGTCGCGGCGCAGCAGGAGCTGCTGGCGCAACGGCGGCGGCGCATCGAGGAGCTGGAGCGCCAAGTGGCGCGGCTGAGCCGCGAGAACGCCGGCCTGCTGGAACGGCACCGGCGACACCTGGCCGCGTGCGCTCGGCGCCCGGACCCGGGCCCTTCGCCGCTCGGCGCCATCCCCGAGCTCGGCAGCCGCCGCGACAAGTAAGTGCAGAGCGGCCGAGCGGGCGTGCCGGGGGCGCGCGAACTTCTCAGGGGGCCGTGGAGTGAGTCCCTCGGTCGGAGCCCGGCGCACCCGGGACCTCCCGGAGCTGCCATCCGGCCTGGCCTCGCCGCGCGGCTGTCGCGTGCAGCGCCCGCCCGCCCGGGGCCGCCTGGGCCACTCTTGCTTAGTGCTCTTCACACCGACCCTGCGCCGTCCAGCCTCGGGGCCTCGTCCTCCTCCCCCAAGACACTAATTCCCCCGCCTCGACCCGAGATTACCCTGGCTATTTCGGACCGAGGATTAGGGAGACGCCGAGGAGGCACAGCCCCGCCACCCTGGCCCCTGGCGTCCCGGGAGCTCCAGCCTTGCAGCAGCTTCGCCGCCTCTGGGTGCTGGTGCCCGAAGCCCTGCTGGCAGTCTTCGGTGCCCACCTGGGCGGGGCTCGGGCTCCAGGCTAGGGACTTAGGTGACGCTGGGGTGGAGTTGCCGCGTTTGCGGCGAGCCCTCTGCCTACCCCTTCTGCAGCAGCCTTTGGGACTGTCAGGGGTCGGCTAGAAAAAGTGTGCGATGTGGTCAGTAGCTCTAGAACAAGCGACCTGAAAGGTTTTGGGCATGCAATGCTGGAGGAGGGAGTTAGGCTGACTCCAGATAGGGGGTCTGATTCCCTGGAGTGGGAATCCAGGCCCTGGACACCGGTTTCCTCCCCGTCAGGTCGGGCTGCATCCCGCCATGGACATGGGACAGAAAGCCCGCTACAGCCTGCTCGGAGCACTAGTTGTAGGCATTTATGGAAGGGTTGGTCCACTCTTTGAAAAGGAGAGTTGTGTGGGGGTGAGTGGGGTCTGAAGAGCCAGAGTATGGCTGAATTCTGTGGGGGCATTCTTTAGGGGGCAGGTTGAGGTGTTATATACTCAATCCCTTCTTTCAGTTCTTCTGCAAGGTAGGGGATTTGTGACCAGCTTGTAACGGATGTCACTGACACGGAGCCCCTCTTGCCACTCCAGAGCACAGAGGGGGAGCGCTTAGCTCTGAGGCTTTTCATTAGTCCCTTTCACAGAGGCTGTGGGTCAGCTCATGCTGGATGCAAGGATGGCGAGAAAAGTCTGGGCTGCCGAAATGAAGTCCCTCACAGCTTGGGGAGGTGGCATCAGGGTAGGGACACACATTCCTGTTTTGATAGGGAACAGTGACACACGTTGGCCGACTGATGCCTCACAACACTATCCCTGGAGATATAGTCCTTTTTTCCCTTCAAAGTCACCCCTACTGACCAAGGGGAGTACGTGGTGGACAGGAGAACTCAGAGGGACAGAGGTTTCTTCCCCTGCCTTGGGGAATCTCCATTATCTATCCAGATAGTGGTCTTGGCTGAGGAGGTCAGGGGGTGCAAATGCTGAGATTTTAGTTCCGAAGCTTCCAGCTTTGAGACCATCCTGTGTCACCTGTGTCACTTTTAAGGAAAGCAAGTGGCAGCACAGTTCTTGCTCTATGTTCTAGGTCCAAGGCAGCTTGCAAACTTGAATGTGCATACTAGGAGCCTGGACTTCTTTGCTGATTGTGGATTCTGACCCAGCAGGTCTTGGGCAGGCCGGAGAATCTACTTCTCTCACAAGCTCTGGGACATTGTATGTTGCTGGCATGTAGACCCCATGATAATGAGTGAGTGTCTGTGAGGAATGGGGATAGGAAAAGGAACAGGAGCTCCTCTTCAAGACAGAGCACACTAGCCCTGCTTTCCTGCCTGAAACTCACTTCCTGGCCTTTTGGAAAAAGGAATGCCAATTCCTTCCTGTTCTGGCAGGAGATACCCCATATCCTCTAGTTCTGTGGTTATGGTATTTAACTGTTGTGTGCTTAGGACTCTGGGACACTAGGGGCTGCTTTTCCAAACATAGATTAGTTGTGTCAGGGGTTATGTGAATAAAGGGATTGATGTGAAGAGTGTGTGATGACTAATGCCCCCTGAGAGCTTTTATTAAGTACCTGTTGTATGTAGAACCATCAGAGATAATATTTGGAGATACAGGAAGAACCACAGAAAAGAAGAGATTAAATAATGCTACATAAAGAAAATAATGTGGGTAGATGAACTTGGGACTAAGGCCCAGCTTTGCACATCCCAGCTGGTGACTGTGGGGCAGGTCACACCACCTTTCCTCATCTCAGCTTTTCTTAAATGCATACAAAGCAGGAATCAGCCTAAATGCCTCCCGTTTTCCCCGAAGGTAACGGAGAAAGGAAACCAGCACCCTGTAGGTACTTCATGCACGCTAGATTCTTCCATGTCTGTCAGTTTCTCATTTCTTTGGATCCCATGAGCCCAGGCAGGAGGTGGGAACTCAAAGGCTAGGTGCAGGAGATGTGCAATGGGGAATATGGAACGGTGGGGAAAGGTTGCTGAAACTGACAACTGTTATTGAGGCCGAGTTTCCAGAGGTGACAGAGAAGTACAAGGCCATAGTTTGGGGGGAATGGAGCTGGGGGACTGGGCTCTACTACTCCCTGCCTTTGGGCATTGATGATGCCATTCCCTGGCTTCCCTGTCTGCATAGAGTGTAAGAGAGGGGCTGACAAGCGTGCTGGCTGAGCATTTCCTAAGTAGCTGGGAGCCACTGCAGCATTCATTAGGACCTTCCTGCTCACTACATGGATGAGCTTCAGTGGTCCATTGCTTGCCCCAAGACAAGAGTGAGCTTGATAATCACCTCGCCAGGCACAAGATGCCTGGACGTTCTAGAAGCTTTCAATCCCAGAAACCCTTAAGCTCTTTCTCAGAGGGATTTCTTGCACTTCTTGACCACTAGGTCAAGCGTCATCATTGATTCCCAGTGTTGGGGGAGAAGATAAAAACAGGGAAGAAATCCAGTCATTCATGGTGCCTTTGCTAGCCTGGGAGTTGTTTCTGTTGTTATTGATGTTGATTTTTCCCTGATATCAGCACTCATATGCAGTGTTCAGTCAGCTACATTCTAATGATCCATTTCTAGAACCACAATCCCCTCACTAGAGTTTAGGTACCTAGTGGGTGCTCAGAGTATATTGTTTAAATGGGTAAGGCTTGTGAGAAGAAGGGTGATTGGAACCATCCTGTAGCAGGTACTGATGAATATATTGAATCAAGTTTAGGAGAGCATGACGATATTCCCGAAGGTTTTGCTGTGTGCTCACACCTCATACATCATCACTCCTATCAGGCAGAGACAGTTGCTGCTCTCATTGTACAGATGTGAGACCTAGGCTCCAAGTGATGACATGCCCCGTTTAAGCTCTGTCATTTTGTTGTGAGTCAGTGTTGGACGGCACACTGTCGCCCGGGTCCTGATCTTGCTCACCTACTGCCTGCCTTTCACACTGTGGAATGGTCAGACCACCTCTCAGGATTCTTTTTGGCTCCTGGCCAGTGCTTGAGGGAGCCCAGCATGTATGGATCCCTTCTGCCCCATGGAATCTCATCACCAAGGCAGCACTTTTGGTGGTGGTTGTACAAGGGGGCAAGGATGGAAGAAGGTGACCCCCTTTTAGCCTTTGATCCTCTGAAGTTTCTTGGCAGAAGTAAACATCAGCCTTAAGTGGCTGGGGAGAGGCCCAGTGGAGCTGCCTCTTCTGCCTTCTCATCTGCTCCAGCCCTCAAGGGCTGTCACATCACACATCACTCTGAGAGGACGTTTTTTTCTGAAGCTCTGAATTGGTGACTCACTCTGGGGGAGGTTTTCAGTGGCATTCAGTGTCTGTTGACTTACCAAACAAAGTGCTCTTCCTGGGCTTGTGGTGACATTAACCATGATGATGGTGCTTCATTTCAGGGGCATGCTCAAGGGTGGCTGTGGAAGAGGGGGTGGCAAGACAAAACTGGATTGTCCTAATTGGCAGCAGGCAGATGACACAGAAAGTCCTACTTAGGATGGTCCTGGCAAGGAGACTTTGAGTTGTGTTATTCCTCAAAGTGGCTTGGAAGTACCAAAACTGGGTTGCAGGGGCCAGGGAGCAGAGTGCTCTTATGTGCAGATTCCTTTCTCCCTCTGAGCAACGATGGAGCCTGGGAGAGGCTGGGGGGGCCTTTTCTCCTCATCTGTGACTAGGGCTAAGAAACTGGTGACAGGAAACACTGTGCTTATGTTTCCATTAAATAATATTCTTGTTCTCCCAGCTGAGATAAAGCCTGTATCCAGTGCTGGGAAGATATCCCTCTGTCAGGAACAAACTGCACCACACTTTGGGACACTTGTCCTAGTTGGACAAAATGTATTAAACTGTAAGGGAGCAGGGTGAGCCATTCTTATTTTTCCAGCAGATGGTAGAGTCCGCAGAAAGATGAGGGAGTGTTTCTCTGAAGCTCTCTCCCAGCCGTCTGACAAGCTAAGCAAATTATTATTTTACAACCCAGAAAATAAATCAGGGAATGCTTCTTTATCTAGCGGGAGCTGAGGAAAACAGTGAGCAGTGCAGTGTGTGAAACGCAGTCGGGGCTGTTGGTGTTTTCGACGTGAGTGTTCGTCCTGGATACAGGCAACTGTGCCTGCAGAAAGCTCAAACCCCAGGGCTTTGCCATGGAGGGGGAAGTGTAAGCACTTGGCCACAGGAGTCAGGCATTTCAGGACATCCATATGTTTTGTCATCAGGATGGCTATTTGTCAGTTCTTTTGTCTATGATGTTGTTTTGACAGCTGATTGGGTTGTTTGTGCTATTTTATTTTTTTTATGGAAGAGCAACACTTGGCTTAACTTGGGAAGTACATTGTGTTGTGCTTGTCAGGGTGTCAACTGGAATAATTACCACTGAGCCACCAGAGAAACAAACATAGACAAACTGAGAGTTTGGCAAGAACTAGAATCCAAAAGGTGAAATTGGCCTATCTGAAATGGAGTAAGAGCTGCTGATGCGGTCATGAGACCATCTGAGTTCAGTGGGTCTCCTGCTTGCTGACCCTGACCCAGTATAGACACAGGTCAGGCTGCAGCCCATATCTCCCCAGCTGTGGGCTAAGTGTGACTGAGTGACACAGATGGAATTCCTGTGTAGCAGATCTTCTCTGTGGAGCTGATAACCTAGAATTATGTAGAGTGCACTGTCCAGTATTACGTATGGAAAAGACCTCTGTTTTCATCAATAAAGCATGGCAGCTTTGATGTTGCAATGCCCCCTGTGACCCTAACTATCTTAGGCTTTCTCTGGGGACCTTTAAGGGTTTCTCATGACTAGTCCCTGTATAGTTGGCCCTCCTCTAGCAGTGGATTAGAAGATCTAGTCCCTGCTGTATATATTTTTTAGTGGCTCAAACTTTGTAAGTCCCAGCCTCTCTAAATCAGTCCCAGGACAAATGAGAGTAACCATTTCTATAGAAGGAGATCAGACATATGAACTGCCTGTGGTATCTGCCACTGAGGACTCCGTAGATGGTAGCTTTGGAGCAGGGTTAACTAGGGCATTGAAATTGCTTTTGAGGATTGTTTAGACCCAGCATTTTCAAACATAGAAAAGTAGAAAGAATCATGCAGAGCAGAACACCACTTCCCCTTCCTTCCCTTCAGGTTCTGCAATTAAAGTTTTTCAATATTTGCTTTATTGCATACCTCTGTACCCTTGAGGGTGCTTAGAAGCACACAGATGGGGAGTGAACATTTATGGAGTGCCTACTGTGTCCCAGGGATGGGGCTCAGTAAAACAGACATGTGATTGCCATTTCCTCTATTCACCATGTTCCTGGGCCACACAGGTAGGCGGGATTCTTGTCCTCTGTTAGGGCAGCTTCCTTACTTCCTCCATTTGGAAACATGAACAGGGATAGAGCTTGGAATAGGAAATGGGGCCAGAGTATGTGAAGTAAGTGGTCGGTTGCCTTTGGGCTTACAGGCTTCCTGCAGGAGGTGTCACTTGAGCTAGGGCTTTAGGAGCAAGAGAGGAGGAAGAGAAGAAAGAGATTGTCAAGTAGATGAGACAGAACACATACTACACTTGTATTCATAGAGTGTTTGGGGGTGACAGGTGCCCTGAGTGGCTGTGGTATGTCTATGAATGGGGACAGCTTGGCAGAAGAGGCCAGACAGACACAGATGAGTCTGACGAAGTTACCTTGCTCAGGACCCAGATGTCAGACTGGCAGGGGCTAGGGAGCAAAACTAGGTTAACCCTTTCCAAGTCTTGTCCTGTCTACGTCCTGGTTTAGAAATGTTTGTCTTTCTTTCTAGGAGGAGGCCAGAGCTACAAAGAAATAGGAGAGAGGGGTTGTAGAGGTTTTTTTTTTTTTTTTTTTTTTTTTTTTTTTTTTTTTAACAGTTAAGAGCACTTGTTACTCTTGCAGAGGACTTGGGTTTAGTTCCCAACACATACATGGTGATTCACAAACATCTGCAACTCCAGTTCCAGGGAATCTGACACCCTTGTCTGACCTCTAAGGGCATCAGGCATGTATGTATGCACATGCATCCGTGCAGGCGAAACACTCATGCACACAAAATAAAATAAACAGCTTTTTGTTGTTGTTTGAAACAGGATTTCTTTGTGTAACAGCCCTGGCTGTCCTGGCACTCACTTTATAGACCAGGCTGGCCTTGAACTCATAGAGAGTTTTGCCTCTGCCTCCCAAATGCTGGGACTAAAGATATACACCACCACACCTGGCATATCTTTTTTTTTAAATCAACTCTTAAAAAGAAAAAGAAACAGGAGAGAAAGTCTTAGAATACACCAAATTACAACAAAACTATAATATTAACTAAGCCCTTTAGGTACTGTATATTGGGTGCTTGCTTGCTTGCTTTTTCTTTTTCTTTTCATTTTCCTATTTATTTATTTATTTATTTGTTTATTGCAACAGGGTCTTATGTATCCTAGGCTGGCTTTGAACTCTCAGTGTAGCCAAGGATGACCTTGAACTTCTGATTGTCTTACCTTCATATCCTGAGTGCTGAGATTACAGGTGTACAGTTCTGTTGGTCAAACTCATGGCTCTGTACAAGCTAGGCAATCACTCTTCAAACTGATTCCATTTTGTAGATATGAAATCTCAGACTTTTTTGCAGTTTCCCCACCATCACCTAGTGACAGAGGCAGGATCTGCACCCAGGTCTGTCTGCCCACAGTACGCTTCACTGCACTGTGTGGCTTTGGAACTGCTCGTAGGTGTAGTCATTACAGTGTGAAACATCTGAGGCCCTTCAAGGTGTGGTATGGTTCAACCACCCAGATTTTTGGCTTAAGGAGCTAGCATTAACTCCAGCTTCGTCATCCACGCAGAGAGAGCAGTCACTTTAAATTTTGAGCATCAGATTTAGTGTCTTAGTGTTACTTGGGTCACCTTGCAGAAATAATTTTGCTTCCCGAAGCCCCTACCCTTCATGGCAAAACAACCTCAATGGCAGTACCCAACTGGCAAGACTGATGTGGGAAGCATGTGTGAATAGACGTGGGAAGAGCTCTCCAGTTGCTCAGCCAATACTGGACACTACTCTTTGAATCACTTTCAATTTCTTTTCCACATATGTGTGTTTGCTAACCTTTTGGACAGCTGTTGGTGAAGCAGCCCATGCATTTTCACGTTTCATTCACGTAGGGTATGTGGGGACATGTGGTTATATGGGGGGGTATGGAACCTACACCCTCTTCAGGCCTTGTCCCAAGCCTTCTTGTTGGAGGCACATTAGTGGATTGGATGTCTTGACTGCTCTGTGTATGTTGCACCTTCAGACAATCAAAGTTCTTGTCTCATGACTGGGCAATCCATATCCGACTGCAGAGAGCATCGTTTGCTAAGGGTGGAAAATGAGTCTTCCTTGAGGGTATCCTGGAACCAGCATGGCTGCTGAGTCCTCTCAATGTTCTGCGTGGAAAACTCAGGGACAAATGCCAGAGAGGACCCAGCCTTGAGCTCTACTATTTTTTTGCTCCTGGGCATGTGAAATGAATCTCTCTGAACCTCAGTATCCTTATCTTTTCTCTGGGACAGTGATAACTGGACCCTCCTCTCAGGGTTGCCTCCAGCAGGGAACCTGATTTGGTTGAGGCACAGGGAAGGGACCAGTGTGTGAGGAGGATAGCTTGTGATGGGAGGGTGAACAGGTGGGGTGAGGGAAGGGGATAGTGGGGCAAAGTGAGCAGGGCCATGCAGATCCATTAGAGACCTTGGCTTTAATCTGAGGAAGACAAGAGTCCTTAAATGAACCTATACATTGAGAGGACCTTTGGCTCCTGGGCAGACAGGGACAGTGAGACAGGCTACAGTGGGTGCCGCAGGACACAGGAATGGCCCAGGTGGTTCTGGGAGGGGTGGGAGGGGTACATATGTTTTGGATAAAGGCATGTGATTCCCTGCTATCTCTCCACCCACGACATTCGTCTTCCCAGATGGGGAGGAGAAAGAACAACTCATCCAAGAGAAAGTTTCCAGATGGGAGGTTGCCATTTAGGGCCTTGTTGCCTGCAGTGGCTTTTGGAATAGTGAGTGAGGGGGCTGGTGACATCCCTGGAGCTACTTCCAATTCTTGGTACCCAGAGGAGCTTCATTTACTCACCTCTTGAGAGGTGCAGCTCAAGCAGGGTTGCTTGCTCTCCTTAGCCTGGCAGGGGCTTTGAGGTGGCTCTTGGATGAGGTCATGTGTAGGGAATGGATAGCACTATGTCCAAGACATAGACTGTCACCAAGCTGCTCCCTCTACCATGAACAGGCAGTGTTTCCTCAGACCAGTGCTTTTGCCTTACTCGGCTTCTGGTTTGTTTATTGTGAAACAAGACTACAAAACTTCATTTACCTCCTGGTGGCAAATCTTTAGTGCACACGAATGTACAGGAGGCCCATGCTAACTTGTGTCACTGTTGTTCTTCCTGGGCTGAGAAGCTTTTGTGCAACCTAAGTCACAAGGTTAGAAATAGATGATTAGAGTTGTAGCATGCATCTATTATCTATCTACTGCTTACCATTCTGCATATTTAATACAACAGAGTTTGAGTTAAACTCTTTGTAAGACATACTGTCTTCATCTGGTTAGCCTTTAGTTACAGACTCTTTGCATGTTTTAAAGTGTCAGAGACTTAGTGCTATTAAAGCCAAATGGATTCCCTAACTCCCCTCCCCCAAAGCACAGCTATCTAGAATGCTCTGCTTCTCTCCTTTCACAACTCACCATATGTTTACATCTCTGGTTAGCCTTTCTGAGGCCTCTTTTCACCCAGTTCTAACTTTGTGGGGCCTCAAAGATTACCTCTGTGCATATGTGTGGGGGGTGGTCTTTGGATATTTGTTTGATTTTTGAAGCCATAGGCTGGCTGGCTTCCTTGGCCTCCCTGGCACCTACAGTAGGCCAGTCACTGGGCTAAGGACTCAGCAGATGCCACTGTACTTGGCCTTTAACCAACAGTGTTTAATAGATGACCCAGCAGGGGTGCAGGGAGTACCAGCTTAAATAATAAGAGCAAAGGCGTTCTTAGAGCCCACACCATCATACGGCTACATTTCCTTACTCAAAAATGGAATGAAAGGGGGCTAGAAAGGTGGTTTAGCAGCTAAGAGCTTCATTTGTAAAGGATGTTTTAGAGCTTAATAAAACTTGTACCAGACAATAGTAACCAAAAGAGAAATAGAATGGCTACACCAGCCAGGCATAGTGGTGAACATCTTTTGCTGTTGGATGTTCTGTATGTTAAATGTGTTGCTCTGATTGGTTAATAAATAAAACAATGATTGGCCAGGCAGGAAGTAAAGGCGGGACAAGGAGAGAGGAGAGAATTCTGGGAACAGAAAGGCTGAGTCAGGAGATGCTGCCAGCCGCTGCCATGAGTACCAACATGTAAGATACTGGTAAGCCATGAGCCATGTGGCAAGGTATAGATTTATAGAAATGGGTTAATTTAAGATGTAAGAACTAGCTAGAAGCCTGAGCCATTAGGCCAAACAGTTTAAATAATATAAGAGTCTGTGTGTTTATTTTATAAGTGGGCTGCGGGACTGCCGGGGCTTGGTGGGAGCTGGAGAGTGCTACAATCTTTAATTCCAGCACTCAGGAGACAGAGGCAGATTTCTGTGAATTTGAGGCCAGCCTAGTCAACAAAATAAGCTCCCGTCCAGCCAGGGCTACACAGTGAGAACCTGTCAAAAATACACTAATAGCAAAAAATAATAAATTTTAAGAAAAAGTTTGATACTGTGAATAAGGAAATTCTAAAGAGGGTCAGTCCCTCAAGAAGACATAACCATAACAAACAAACATGCACTAAACAACAGAACCTCAAGATTCATGAAGCAAAAACTGGCAGAAATAAAGGAGAAACAAACAAATCAAGAATAATAGGCAAGAACATCAATACCTGGCTTTTGACAGTGACTAGACCCAGATACAGAACACAGACTTCATCCTTACCTAGAGAGAATGAGGGCAGGGGCAGGAACTGGTCAAGGATGTTGGCAGGGAAACTCAGACCCTGGGGGAGAAGCTGACAAACATGGATGCAGCTTTATGACAAACTGTGTGGGCACAAGGGAACCAGCCCAGAAACTCTGTGGGAACAAGAACAAGTTGTCTTTGCTGTTCATATAATGGGGCCCTGTCCTCAGCTAGTTCTCTCTCTCTCTCTCTCTCTCTCTCTCTCTCTCTCTCTCTCTCTCTCTCTCTCTCTCTCTCTCTCTGCCTGTGTGTGTGTGTTTCTGTATGTGTGTATAGGTGTATGTATTTGTGTGTGTGTGTGTGTGTGTGTGTGTGCGTGCGCGTGCGTGCATACACGCACATGCAAACCAGAGATCAATATTGCATGTCTTCCCCAATCCCTTCTCCACCTTATTTTTGGGGGGCAGAATGGACTGGATCTCTCATTGACCCAGGAGCTCACCATTTTAGCTGTTTCCACCTCCTCAGTCTGGGATTACAGGCACAGGTAGTGCTTCTGACTTTTTTTTTTGAATAGGTGCTGTGGATCTGAACGTAGATCCTCATGCTTGCATGGCAGGCACGTTACTGACTGACCCATCATCTCCCTAGGTCTTCATTGGATTTTAATGAATAGTTCGCAAATAAAGAGTCAATAATTCAATGAGTCAACCGGTCAGCCATCCACTTACTCTAAATAGTCTATTTGTTACTGTGTAAGAAATTAAAATTTAGTCTTAAACCAAAACACCATTTTATTTTATCTCAAGATTTTTGAGTTCAGGTTTGGGCAAGACCTGGGTAGCCTATTCTTTTCCCTATACTATCAAGGAAAGTTGCTCTGTAGTATTTAACTGGAGATGGACTTGTCTAGAGGATAACCAAATGCCTTCACTCACATGCCTGGCACCTATGGAAGGGTTTAGAAAGCTGGGTTTAGCTGGAACCACTGGAGTGTTCATATGAGGCCTCTCCATCATGGTGGACCGGAGAGTCAGTCCAGGAAAAGAATGTTCTGAAAGGCTTAGGAGGGAGAAGAGAGATTCCTTTTGACATACTCTTGAAAGTAAAGGTCACCTCTGCCCATTTTGTCATTCAACCAGGTGGAAGGCCAACATAGATTCTCGGGCATGGGACTCGGCCCTGTTCTAGTTAGGGATACTGTTGCTGTGTTGAAACACCATGATCAAAAGCAACTTGGGGAGCAAAGGGTTTATTTGGCTTACACTTCCACCTTACTGAAAGAAGTAAGAACAGGAACTCAAACAGGGTAGGCTCTGATGCAGGAGCTGATGCAGAGAGGCCACGGAGGGATGCTGCTTACTATCTTACTCCTCAGGGATTGCTCAGCCTGCTTTCTTATAGAATCCAAGACCACCAGTCCAGGGTTAGCATTACCCACAGTGGGCTGAGCCCTCCTCCACTAAACACTAATTAAGAAAATGTCCCACCTTGTCTATATCCCCTTATGGATGCATTTTTTTAATTGAGGTCCCTCCTCTCTGATGACTATACCTTCTGTCAAGCTGACATAAAACTAGCCAGCACGGCCTCCCTTTCATTGTATCTTTTTTTTTTTTGGTTGTTGTTGTTGTTGTTGTTGATTTTTGAGACAGGGTTTCTCTTTGTAGCTTTGGAGCCTATCCTAGAACTCACTGTGTAGACCAGGCTGGTTTTGAACTCACGGAGATCCACCTGCCTCCCGTGTGCTGGGATTAAAGGCGTGTTACTCTAACAAATTACCTGGGATAATCAGCTTAAGTAGAGAAAGGTTCATTGTGGTTCACAGTTTTTCTGAGGTTTCAGCCTATAGTTGCTTGGCCCCATTGCTTTTGGGGTTGTGGTGAGGTAGAACACCATGGCTGTAGCACATGAGAAAGGAAGTTGTGTCATGTACCATGAGAGCTGGCAAGCTAAGTAGAGAGAAAGAGACTAGAGTCCTTCAGTGTCCTTTGTGGATATTCTCAATGGCTTAGAGATCTCCCACTAGGCCTCACCTCTGAAAACCTTCCTCATGGGCTTAGGAGTCAAGCTCTTAACACATGGCCTTTGAGGGGTGTGTTCCAGATGTAGGATATGACAGTCACTAGAGAGTTTGGTGGTATGTCTGAAGAGGCCAGTGTCCGCAGGGCTGAGGATGCTTCCCATGTTTCAGATCTGGCCTGTGCCCTGACTGAGGACTGGCTAGGGCAGGCAGGATCCCCCACTCTGAGAGTGCTTACCCATCTCATCTTCATTTCCCACACTCAGAGCTGTATTTTTATCTCCTGCCATATGGTGAAGCAGCCAAAACACCCAGGAGGGAGTCTGGGGAAAATCATATTCATGGATACAATGTTGATAACGTCAGCCATGAGGGTCCCTGTTCTCATTCCTGCCTCTTCCCTCCTGTTAACTCATCATGAGCAGCAGCATCCTGCTGGGCTGTCATCCTGCTAGGGACACAGGGAATATCTTCAAGACCTCTGGCCTATCTGGTGGGCTCTATGTTGGAGAAAGTGGTCACATGTGATAGTGGGGTCTTGTGTTTTTAGAGACATGCTGTGGAGTGTGCCAAATTGAGGCCTTCTGAGATGTAAACAGGCACCACGTTGTGTCTTCCTCCTATTTCTCCCCTTCCTGCTCCCTCTTTCCCTCTATTTGTTTCTTTATGTCTGCCTTGGATATTGCTGTCCTTGAGTCTTCTGAAAGTTGTGTTGCAAACCTAATCCCTGAGGTCATATATGCTAATAGTGTTTGGAGTCATAGCCTTTGGGAGGTAATTAGAAGAGATCTTGAGAGTGGGACCCCATGATGGTTTTAGAGGTTTTGTAAGAAGTGGAGGAGACCCAAGTTAGAGTGTTGTTCTATTTCCTAAGTAGTATGCTCTGTCATGTCATTACAGCACTGGCCCTTACAAGCTTCTCATTATTATGTTCTTGGACATGCCAGCTTCCAGAACATGATCCTAATAAACCTCTATTCTTTATTAGCAATCCAGTTCCAGGCTTGCTGATAGCAACTGAAAAGGGACCAAGTCAGCTGCAGATACATATATTGACTGGCATGTTTCCTCTTGCTCACAAACATGCACAAGGCAGAGTGGCCAAGTGATGGTTGATTTGTTCTATGCTTTCCCACATGCCTAGAACTATCACTTGTCTCAGACATGTGCCGTTTTGTGCCTCACTCCATTTTCTGTCTAGAAGCCTCATCCCACACCCCTGTTCCTGCTTTTTGAACCTTCTTGGAAGGACAGGTTCCCTATCTTAGCCTCTTTTCTGTTTGACACATTTTAGAATAAATCTCCTCTTTATATGTGTCCACTTTACTCTTGTAGCCCAGGGTCCCTCTGGCAGCTTCCCAACTTCTCTTACTCCTGTTTGCCTGCCTCTTCTCTCTCTGGGAGTAGAGACCAGTTATACCCTGTTCACCTCTGCGTGCCTACCCTTCAATTGCTTATGTTTAATGCAACATACTTCAAATATATTATGATTGTTTTGTATGCAAGACCAAGGGTTTCCAAAGTGGCTCACGAATGCCCCTGGTGTGAATATGTAGTTGAAGAACAGGATAGAACCAGGCTGGAGTTCTGTTTCTGTGCATTATTTAGTCTCATTCTGCTGCTTGTTTTTGCTGGGCTCCTCAGTAATGTGTATGATGTCAGTGAAGTCATATCTTCATGTCATTTATAAATACATGAATTCATTTATCAGGTAGCGTTTCTAAAAATTTCCCGTTTGTGGAATCTCAGAAAAAATCCTATGGTTTGAGCAAGGCATAGTGGCGCATGCCTTTAATCCTGGCACTCAGGAGGCAGAGGCAGGCAGATATTTGTGAGTTCTAGGTCAGCCCGGTCTATTTAGTGAGTTTCAGGTCAGCCAGGGCTACATAGTTAGAGTCTGTCTCTAAAACAGAAACAAAAACAAAAGAGAAAATAAAAAGACGGAAATATGATGTCTTATATTCTACCCCCAGCATTGCAAAATGCTGCTCTTAATAATATTAATAATAATAATAAGTCTATCATAGCTAAGTTTTAGCTGCTTCCATCTTCTTCATAGCAGCTGCTTTTCTGGCTTGAGGTTTCATTAGGGGAAGGACTCAAACACACATTGAGTACTGCCTATGTTAACTGAGTAGTGTTATCCACACAATCCCATTTTATACATGAGAAAATGGAGACCCAAAGAGGTGAAGCCTCCTTCCTGGCTGGGCTGGATGTGGTGCTGGTTTGTGTGACTCCAACCTAGTGTTGTTTGCATTCTTGCCATGTTTAGGGCCCACTGTACACCTGTGGTCAAGATTTTGGACTCTGCTTTGTAGCTGGGTGAGAACTGAGCTCTGTATCTAAGATTTCTTTAGAGGAAGGTCCTGCTGCCAGTGGTCTCCTGGTTTTTCTCAGTAGAGGCCCCCACCCTGTAACCTGAACCCCTGTGCAGAAGAGGTCAAGATCATGTCTGAGAGATTCCACTGAGGGGCTAACCCAGGGCACATGGATGGGTTGTGGGGGCAGCTGGTTCACCACCTTTTCCTGAGATTTTCATTTACCACATGCTACCAATTCCATCCTCTTCCACTGGAGACCAGGGAGATGGAGAAATAGTTGTTCCTTCATTGTAATGAGAGTTTGTCTTCCTTGCATAGAATGTTTTTGTTGTGAAATATAATTTCTTTGATTCTTGTCTTTAGCTGGCCTTTCAGTTTGTCTTAGCCCTTTTTGCTGTTCTGTCAACCCTGTGCTGTGTTACTTCTGAACCACAGTAGTTGATTTCTTGCAATCTAGAAGCTAGATTAAGGCACTGACAGATTGGGTGTCTGGTAGCTCTGCTCTCTGGTTCACAGATGGCAACTTCTCCCTGTTCTCATGGCAGAAGGGACAAGGGAGGTCTCTAAGGTCTTTTGATAAAGCCATTAATTCTATTTGCTGGTGGTCTGCTTTCTTGACCTATCACCAGCCCATTCTTAACTCCATCATCTATCAAGTTAGGATTTCAGTATATAAATTTGAGGTAGCCAAATCTCAGACCATGGCAAAGCCCAACCTAATTGTCAGTTATGTAGATGAGAGTGGGGAGAGCTGGGATGCAGCCCATGGCCCGGCCTTCCTGCCCCTTGACCTTGTTACATGGTGGGGGAGTAGGTGCTTCTTTGAGCCTGTCACCTGTGAGGGACGGGAAAGGAGCTTGTTGGAACAGTCACCTAGGCTGTAGAGGCAAGGGTATGTAGAGAGAGAGAGCCCCAGAGTCTCTACTCACACTTCTGTACTGTCCTTTGGGGACTCAGTCAGCTTGAACTGTGTGATCTTCATGTGATTGCCTTAGAGGGGTTGGTTTTTTACTTCTTTAGGTGTGGCACCTTCTGGCTAAGTTCATAGCTTTTCTCCCTGAATGATGGTGTTCTGGAATTTGGCTGACACCAATCACTACCTCTCCCACATGGAGAGCTGGGGCTGTTGGCTCTTCTGGCTCTGTACAACCTTCTTAGGTCCCCAGAGTCTCCTGGTTTAAAAAGCACATCCCTATCAGCATCTGGGTCTCAGAAGCCTGCAAGCTCACCCCACCTGACTGCTTAGTAGGCTGAGTTCTGCCTTGTGCCTATGAAAGGTCAGGGCTTTGGTAGTTACATGTGTGGTTGGTCATTGGATATTTCCCAGTTAGGAGACCTCAGGGATGTCTCAGGCTCAGGTTCTGATTCCACTTTGAGGTGAAGGGCTGTGACATTGAACAGTGTCACTTCTTGGATCCTAATCTTCCAAGTGCAGTTTAGTTGAAACCAAATTGCTGAGGTGGGTGGGCATGCAGAGAGCTGTGACTGGAGGCTGGCTCTCTCCTGAACAGTCCAGGAAGTGCTTCTTCATTTGGAATATGGGTATAAGAATATGGTGGCTCCCTGGCAGAGTCTGTAGTGTGCTGTGTATGCAGAAGAGACAGAGACATGGATAAAATTAGAGGCAGAGATGGAGGAAACTAGAGAGATAGAAGAGAGGTAGAGAAGGGGAAATGGAAGAGACCCAAAGAAATAGAGAGATAAGAAAGGAAACAAGGAGAGAGGTCAAGGGAGAAGAGAAGGGAGAGGAGAGACAGAGATCTTAGATGGAGAGAAAGACAGAAAAGCAAGGAAACAGACAGAAGGATGTAGTCTGGGAGACAGGCTCTATAAAGGCAGAGGTTGACAGGCACCAGGCCCTGTGTCTGGGTTCACCCTCCTTCTTCCCCCTCCTCTCCTTCCTTCCCCCATGCTGAATTCGTCATTAATGTATTCATGTATTCCTTCACCTAACAAGCCCTCTCAGAGCACCTCCAAGTGCCAGCCTTCTTGCAGGCTGAGGCTCCATCAGTCCTCAGGGTGCCAGGCTGATGGGGCAGGAAGGAGGTGGGTGAGTGGGGAGGGGGTGCCAGGCACATGCCAGAAAATGCCACACATTTGAAGGTGATGCTTGTGCAGGTTCATTTTGACACTGGTGAGAATCTGTACAAGAATGAGTGAGACTTGGATGGGATCAGGAGACATGGGCCTGCTTTTCCTGTGTGCTTCACTCTACTATTTGCCCTGCCTTGGTATGCTCATTCTGCCCCTATGTGGGTTATTCAAAAGCCTAAAGCATTCCACAGGCAGAGCTGGGCCTGCTGCTGCTTGGATTTGAAAACCAATTTGTGTTTCAAAAGAGGAAATGTGACAGGCAGTGAAGTAACAGGCAGTGAGCCTGAACCTGAGACTGGAAAAGAGGCAGAATGTGGCTGGCGTTCGCTTACTTGCTGGGGTCTGAGCAACTTGGGTGTGCAGGAAAGCATGTTTTCAGCTGGCCTTGCAAAGGTCCCCCCACATGGCCCCTGCTACTGGCCTATTCAGAAGCAGAGTTTTGGGGCTATTTATATCCACTCCAGCAAATCTTTTGATCTTGATGATCCTGGGCAAAGCTTCTGTGGTGCTGGCTTTTGCATGCAGTCCTCCCAGAGTGACATGAGCAGGAAGAAAACACAGTTCCAAGAGTGGCAAGGTTAGGAGGCTTCCTGTTCATACCTTAGCTTGGACCTTAGAGTCTGGACAGCCAGCTCAACATCCAGCCCTGTGTGACGCTATCTTCTCAGTGTTTCTCTGTCCTTAGGACAGGGGGACACTATCCAGAACTGGCATTAGTTGAAAATCTACTCTGTCTTAGCTATTTTACTCGTTTCCTCAAAGGAGGATTATTTTAGTTTTAAAAATTGTGGAACTGCGAAGAATGCTCAGTGGGTAAAAGCACTTTCCCCATAACTCTGACAACCCAAGTTTGAATCAACCAGAACCCATGTAAAATCCAGACTCAGCTCAAATGTCTAATCCATGTGTTCCTATGGGGAAATGGGGTGTAGAGATAAGAGACTTCCCAGAAGTGTGTACACCAGTTAGCCTGCACACACAGCAGGAATAAACAAAGAGATCCTGTTTCAAACAAGGTGGAAACTGAAGATTGAGATTGTTCTCTGACCTCCACATGCATGTAGTGGCACATATATGCCCCTCTGCATCCACATACACATGCATACGCACAAACACTGTATACATAAAAATTGTGATAAATCTGTACTTTATAAAATATATAGAATTTTCACTATCTTTAGATGTACAGTTCAGTGGTACCGAGCATGCTCACATTGTATAGCCCTCAGGACAACCAAGCTCCAGAACTCTCTCATCTTCCCAAATAGAAACTCACTAAGCACTACTCTTGTATCTACCTACTCTTGACACCCACCATGCTACTCTGTGATATTCTAGAGATGACATGTAAACAGAATTCTCAGCACCTGTCTTCTGCCATTGGCTTATTCAATTGAGTATCACAGTCTCAAGCTCTGTTCCACTGTAGCACTTGTCATCCTTCTAGAAATGGAGTAAGATTCCATGATGTGCCTCTACCAGAATTTGCTTCTCCAGAGTCAGGGACCCTTGGGGCTCCCACCTCACTGCTGTTGGGCATGCTGCAGCTGAGCAAGCAAGTAAAGACCCTTCTCTGAAGCCTTTCGGTGCTCAGGGTAGGTACCAGAATGGAAATATGTTTTGGGGGTAACATGCCAGGTATGTCAGATGTCACTCATCCCCATGTAACCCTTTAGGTAGGCATTATTATATGTGTTTTGGATGAGAAAACTAAGGCAGGGTAATGGCAGATAAGGATAAGGGTGGATTCAGGGCAGCCACTCAGTTGGTCAGTAAATGGGTAGTTGCCCTGAGAGCTATGTCACTCACTCCTTCACTTCTTTCTTCAATAGGGAACTAATTATAATTTTTAAACCAAATTACTTTTGAATAGATGCAAAAATAGAATGAGATCAATCAATGAATCTGTCACCCAGCTTCTCCATCACCAGAATTTTACCTTTCTAATTTAATTTATTCCCTCTGCTTTTAGCCTCTTCCTCCATTTGGGGGGTTTCCATGCGGTTGTGGCTGTTCCCAGGCCTTTCCCAGTCCCATCTCTCACCACAGTTCCCTTATCATCCATATTTTCCTTCTTAGCACCAGACTCTGAGCTGCACGTGGAGTTGTTTGCTTATTAGATGTCTCTCCAGAGGATGTGTGCCACTGGAGGACACTTCTGTCTGTCTTGCTTACTCCCATCGTCTCAGCAGGTGATATAACAGGCCTTCTGAGCAGCCATTTGAGCGACTGCTTGCATATTGCTAGCATTCTTTCACTTCCCTGCTAGTTCTGCATGGCCTCATACTGCAGCCTAGGAGCTGAAGGCTACCTTGACTTACACAAGGGGAAGTCTAGCTTGGTAGTCTCTCACCACAACGTGGTTGGCCCCATACTCTGGACTGATGGTGATGAAGTCTCCTCTGCTGCAGTTATTAGCTGGGCTTGTTGGTGCTCTGGCTACTCCTAATGCAGAGTTCTCTGTGCTGGTGGTGGCAGCTTTGTTGACACGGTAGCCCCAGCTACAGTTGGCAGGTGTCTCCCACTGTCTACAGCAAGTGATAACTGCGTTCCATAGCCTTTTCTCAAACCCCTAGTGCAGAGGATCGAGCAAATCACACTGACTGCCAAAACATTCATCATTGCTGTCCAGCTGAGGTCTCTCTATCCCTGTGTGGCCATTTATTTCCCGTCACCATGTCTACCTGCTCTATCCCCTGATGCCTAAGCTTTCTTTTCTGCTGGGCAGTGTCCTTGTTCGTTGTGTCCTCATTCAGTGAGCACTACCATTTGTATTTTGGTTGCCACAAGCTAGATCGCCTTTATTCACTATTGTTTCCATTGGCTGCTAGTTGAATGTACCTTTGGCTGATGAAGACCTTACCCAGTCAGGCCTGGAGCTCTTACCCTCGTCTGAGGTACAAATGACCTATGATGGGGGCCATAGAAGTCCAATGCCTGGCCACAGGTAGAACCTCTCTTGCAAGCTTACTCTCTGACCCTTGTGGATCAGACCTGGTCAGACTTTCTTGTGAATCCCTTCCCACTTCTCTACACTTGAGTGAAGCCCATCAGTCCGTAGGGAACCCTTTCCTGAGGTTCCTCGTATTTCCTGCTTGTGCTGTGTGCTCGGGTGTGTTTGGTTCCTTCTGACTTGGCTCTGCATCTAGCATTTGTTTCTCTACCTGGTCAGAACCCTCAGGAAGGGTGCCACCCTACTCTACTACCTGCTACTCCAGGGATGGGTGCCTGGGCTGCCTTTATTATGGGTTGTGTTCAATGTGGCATCTTCCTGTATTATGCCACAGGCACCTGTGTGAGGATGCCTTTGGGGCTTTGAGGGTACAGCATCTGGTCACCATTGGACCACATGAAATAGATCATCTTCTTGAAAAGCATTACCAGGTGATGTTTTTGCTCATGTCCATGTATGACATTGTCATCCCCACCTCCACCCCATCCAAGGCAAAGGTATGGCTCTTCTGACCTTCAAGCTCTCTGGAGGTGCTTGTCACTCCAGCTCAACTCTTGCTCCTCATTCCTAGTCCTCCTAGGGACTGCTCTTTCTAGCTCCAGGGTGATAGCTCATCTTCCTGCTCTCCTACCTTTGTGTGGACTGTACTTTTGCCTCACCTACAGCCTTCAGCCAGTGACTAAGCCCAGATTTTGCCTTCAATAGGAAACCTTCCTAGCTCTGGCTTGTCCACAGTGTCAGGTTGGCCTCCTGAGACCTATGAAGCCATTCATATCTGTAAAATAAGCAGCAAAAAGGCCTGTAGAACCTATCTAGTCCTCTCTGTGAGGGAAACTTTATTCTCTCTGCTTCTTGTTTCCTACTTGGCTGTGTATTTCTCCTGCAGGAGGCAGTGTGATAGGAAGTCATCCTAAGGGCGTGCAGACTGATAACACTGTTCAGATGGAAAAAGGCCTGGGGAGCCACTGACAGCTTGTGTCTCTATCTCTGTGACAGTGACTTCTAGCCTGGTCCATGCTGGGGAAGCCCAGGTGTCGGCCTCAGTCCTAGCCTGGCTCTTTGGGGTTTTTTTTTTTTCATTTCTTGCAGCCTCAGTTTCATCACTTGTGAAATGGGCTAATGACCTGCCTTTCAGGAGTCCAGAGTATCAGGAGGGCTTGTCCTGCAATTCCTCAGCAAGGCCTGGTCCCTGTGCCTTTGTCACAGTCCCTGGTGATCTTTCCCCATCCCAGGGTGGTTAAGCTGGGGGTAGCACTAAGTTATTGAATAGCACTAACTCTACCATTAAACTGCTGAGTGTGGAGTGTCCAAAACTCAATGTGTGGCCTCTGTACCTCACAGGGCCTTTCTGTGCCTTGGTTTCATCTGCAAAGTGTGGTAATGAGAGCCTTCTCAAGCTTGTTGAAGGTGGAGATATCCAAGATGCTGAGGTCAGAGACTCTGGAATTTAGTGTGGCCAGTAATTGCCTGTCCTTATTGCCATAACCACTACCACTACCATGACCCCAGGCACTTGAGGAAGTGGGATTCAGAGATGGAGGCCCAGTGCCCTTTGTGCACAGCACATCAAGGGGCAGACCTGTTGGAGGTCCTGCTATATGGCCACAGGAAGGAAGTCTTGTTCTTGACTCCTGGGTAGATGCACAAGTAGCTTCATGCAGTCTCAAGAACTGTGGCTTTCCCCAAGATATAAAACACTCTGACTTAGGAAATTTGCCAGAGACAGAACTAGCCAGATAGTCTACAAATCTATAAAGACTAAGGTAGATGGTTTTATGCTGGGTCCTGGCTGACTTTCCTGAGAGAGAGCTACAAAGGGTCATATTTAACAATGCTTGTAGCACAGGGTGCCAAAGATTACAGAGGGAGCTGAGGTGTGAATTTTAGGGGTTTGTTATTCTGGAGGATTCATCTGGAATAATGGAGTGAGGTTCTTAGGATACCAGGTTATCTTTCTGCCCTAGCTCTGTCCTAGATTCCAGGGGCAGATGCATGAATACCCATCACTGCAGCCCAGGTGATAGCAAGGCAATGGGAGCAGAGGGCAGAGGACTAAGTTCTGATGGGGGACCTGGGTGTGTTGTGTCTGAGATGGGACTTGAGAAAGAAAGTGGGTTCATTGGGGCTGGAGAGATGGCTCAGCGGTTAAGAGCACTGGCTGCTCTTCCAGAGGTCCTGAGTTCAATTCCCAGCAACCACATGGTGGCTCCCAACCATCTGTAATGAGATCTGGTGCCCTCTTCTGGCCTGCAGGGATACATGCAAGCAGAGCACTGTATACATAATAAATAAATAAATCTTAAAAAAAAAAAAAAAAAAAAAAAAAAAAAAAAAAAAAAGAAAGTGGGTTCATTGAGAAGCTCTTGGGAACAGTGCTTATAAGAAGGTTTGTTTTAGAAAGAGGAGACATTGGAGCATGACAGTCTCAATAGAGGTTCTTCAGCCCATACCCCCAAAGCTCTGGAGCTGGGATGGCTCTGCACAATGGTCCCTACTCCAGGTGAGAGGGTTGGCCCTGTGTCCCTCCAGATTGGACATTGAACATGAGTGTCCCTGGTGAGGAAACCCTGACTTTGACCTGGGGTAGCTCCTTCAGCTGAGGAGCTGGGCCTTGTTCTCTTAGCTGCAAGGAAGTATGGCTGATGCTTTCCTAGTCCATGTCACCTCAGTTGCAGGGCTTTGAGGTATAGGCCAATGTCAGCCTTCGGGCCATGGAGGCTGTGTGTCTCTTATTCTCAGCCCATGTTCAATTTCAGGCATAGACTAACAATCTAAGCTGGAATCAGGGAAGACTCAGTGGTGGGTTGGCCTTGACCTTGGATGTAGGTACTGGATCTTGTGCAATTCTCATTTACTGGGATGTAGGCTTTGGCTACCTGTTCATCCAGCCAAATAAACCCACTTTGAATAAAGTCAGTCATTCAGTGAAGAGCAGAAAGTCATTCCTCTTACTGGATGGAAATCAGCAAGGAGACGGTGGGACAGAAGCTCATTGGTGATTAATGTCAAGTGTAACACACAGCTCATTGCTATCATTTGAGGTTTCCACATCACTGCATAGATACCCCTCTTCCAGCTCCCCTTGAAATGTCAGCTCAGGAATTAGGGAACTCCATACCTTCGTGGTTGCCTTCCAAGAATGTAGCAGAAAATGTCAGTCCAGAGAATGTAGTTAACTAGCATCGTACATATTAAGCCTCTGGGTCTGAGGATTGTACCTCTCTGTCCCCTCCTCCCCAGCCCCATCCAGTCTCCGGAAACCCCCTCTCTGTTCTCAGCCCCATTCACCCTCCAGGCCCAGAGAGCTTAAAACTGCATTCTGGGATCCTGCACCTGGTCAGCCTCTGGCAGGGGCAACTTTTGCTAGAGCAATGTGGCTTCCTACAGAAGTCTTCCTGCCAGCACGACTGTTCTAATTAGTCATATTTTGAAAGCAGATCTGCTTAATTGCAAGCAGTTCTAAATATTGGTATATAAATAAAGTCATTAATAACAGTATATGCCGAAACTTCTCCCACTAGCTCTACAACAAACAGGCCTATTGACCGCCTGTAGCATCTGCCTGCTGGGGATGTCCTGCTTGGCCCCTCCTGGCATCTGTTGATGATTGGAGGTGGAAAGCAGCGGAGTCTCATATACAAGGGCAGGAACAAAAGGGATAGGGCGGGGCTGTAGACCTACAAAAATGGTTCCAGAGCAATCAGCATTGAACAGCAATAGGACTACCTGATGGATCATCTGCACCACCTGATGGATCATCTGTAGTCATCAAGTTAACATGTGCTTAGTGAAAACAGTTATGGCTTTAAGCACTCCATCCATCAGCCTGCCTCCACACCGTCCCCCATTCAGATGCCTGGCCTCTAGGAGTGATGATGTTCCTTGTAAATATTGTGCCTTCTTTCTGTGTGTGTGACACTCGAGTTCACACAGGCTAGCCACTGGGCTGCTTGTGAAGACGGTGATGTTGAGTGTACCTTGGTTTCCTCTTTTCAGGATTGCACATGATTACATTTGTCCAGCACAGTTTGGGATTGCTCATTTGGGGGTGTCCTCACCAAGTATTTACCATGTCCTATTCTAATGGAAATCATAGGTGTCCTGTATGGTGGAGGGTGGGGTAAAGAGGGAGGCTAGCAAGGGCCATAGGAGGAATTGGGATTTTGTTCTGGATGCTGCAGTACATACTTGGAAATACCAGGCTTGGATAATATGGCCCAACTTGTCTGTTTAGTGGCTGCCTCTGGCTGTGGTGTGGCATAGGCTGTAGGAGGTGAAGGGAGGCTGTGGCAGGGCTGGAGAGAAATGGTGGGGCTCACGAGGGAGAGGGGTGGCACTGGGCAGAAGCCTAGGTGTGGGGGTTTTGTGAGACAAGGCTCAGAAGTCCCCAGATGGGGTGGGGCTCATGTGATGGCATCATGAGGACTGCAGGGATTCTGATTTGAGTAGCTGGAAGAGTGGTGGTAGCAACAATTGCTGGGTTGCTGGTGACAGGAGTACAATGGGCACTCAGTATGTGGTGCTTAATCTTTCCTTATTGGTTACACTTCATACTGACGGGTGGCCTCTGATTCTGACATCTTCTCTGGTTTCTAGATTTTTTTTTAGTCCTTTCTTTTTTTAAGTAGACTTTATTTTATCAAGCACCTTAGATGTATGGGAAAATTGTGTGTGTGTGGTCTTTTCAGCAGTGCAACACCCGTATCACATGGATGACTCTGTATTGATGTGCCGTTATCACCCGTCTACAGCTTATGTGAGGGCTCACTTTTGGTGTGAAATGTGCTGTGGATTGGGTAGATGTATAGAGATGTGTGTATACCACTACAGCTTCACACAGAAGAGGATCATTACTCTTAAAATCCTCTGAGTGCCATTTGCTCATCCCTCCCTCCCTTCTGAGCTCTGGCCACCATGGATCTTTTTACTGGCCTCATGTTTTTATCTTTCCCAGAACTGTCAGCTAACAGGACAGTAACTTTTCAGAGTGGCGTCTTTCACTTAGTCATGTGACCTAAATTGCTGCATATCTCTGTGGCTTGATTGCTCTTTTCTTTCTAGTGGCCAATGCCATTCTACTGTCTGGGTCTGCTGCAGTTTGTTTCTCTACTTGCCTGCTGAAGGACATCTTCCTTGATTGCTTCAGCAATCATGATGAAAGCTACTGCAGACATGCATGTGCAAGTTTCAATATGAACCCAAATCCTTAGCTCCTTGGAGTAAACACTAGAATGTGATGTGCGATTGTTGGTAAGAGAAGGTTTAATGTTGTTCAGAACTGCCAAATGTCTTCTGAAGTGACAATACCTGAGGTTCTAAATGTTGGATACTTTTTGGGGCTCTGAGTTCACTGAACTTCACCTGCTTGAATGCCCCTCCCTCATATCTTCAGCCTTCTTAGACTCAGGAGCACACAGAGCTCCCTGAACCTGAACACAAACAAAGATGTTCTCAAGGGTCTCTGATCTTTTCTGGGCATCAGGCTGTGCAGGACAGGCAGGAGGTGTGCTGGGCTGGGCTTAGTTGTTTTGGGAACTGAGGTAGCATGTTTGGCTCAGCTAGGGGCTGTGTAACATGGAACTAATGGACTTAACAAAAGTGTGACCCTGGCACTGTGGGCCTCGGCATAGTCTGAGAAAGTGGGAGTGTCTTTACAAATGATCTGCCTTGCCAGAATATCAAACCTTCTAGTGAGTGTTGGCTTGCTTGTGTTTCTCTCTTATATACAAGAATCAAGAATGTGGCATGTTTGTCCCAAGACCCCAGTACTGTGGGGTGCATCTATGTGACTGTACCTTGTTTTTCTTATCATGTTTACTTGTATTATCTGTGACCTCTTTTATGAGTCAGCATGGTGCTCACTGTATGCACATGCTGCCTCATTCTTGTAACAACACCCAAAAGTAGATTTTGTCCACCTCTTTTGATGGGATAGAACTAGGCACAGAGAAGTTGAAGAATGTGCCTGTGAATACCCAACACGTGGGCTGGGATTTTGTAAGGCAATCTCCAAACCTGTTCTTGGGTTGGGGAGCAGGGTCCAATTGTTGCTGGTGCCACACACTCTCCTTAAGGATGGACCCCTCTCTTCCTCCTACCTTGCCTGTCTGATGGACACCCTCACTTCTGCTTCCTGTCCCTCTCTTTTGCTCCTTTGTATTTGCCATCTGACATGCCTTACATGTTGTCCTCTGGTTTTGTTTCTGTTCATTTTCTTTTTCTCATAGTTGGATGGGCTCCCTAAGGGAAAGTGTATCTGATTGGTTCCTTCTCACCGAAATGGGCTCATGATAGGGTTGATGTCCTGGGTTGTGATGGTGGTTGATACAGAGTAAACACTTGACATTATGAGCTGTAGCTGCACCTTGACTTACAATGGGTCACCTCTTGATAAACACAGCTTGAACTGAAAATATTGTTTGGAAAGAACATTGAATGCATCCAAGCTTCTTCTACCCATCCTAGCACAGCAGCACAGTTCTCTGTGGAGCGTTTGTTGCTTGCCTTTGTGATTGCATAGCTGACTGGAAACTGTAGCTGGTTGCCACTGCACTGCAAGAGTATCACACTGCATAGCCCTAGCCAGGGAAGTATCCAGATGCCAAACTCTAAGCATGGCTTCTGCTGAGTGTGGATTGAACCATTATAAACTTGAAGTATTGAAAGTTGAGAACCAGGCAGTGGTGGCACACATTTTTAATCCCAGCACTCAGGAGGCAGAGGCAGGTGGATCTCTGTGAGTTTGAGGCCAGGCTGGTCTACAGAGTGAGTTCCGGGACAGCCAGGGCTACACAGAGAATCTCTCTGTCTGTCTCTGTCTCTGTCTCTGTCTCTCTCTCTGCCTACAGATCAGGATGTAGTTCTCAGCTACTGTTCCAGCATCTGTCTGCATGCTACCATGCTTCCTGCCATGTTGATAATGGACTAAACCTCTGAAACTGTAAGCAGCCCCCAGTTCAATGCTTTCTCTTATTAGTTTCCTTGGTCGTGGTGTCTCTTCACAGCAATAGAACAGGGACTAAGACACTGTGCTACCTAACCATAGGCCCAGAAGCAGTGGAATCAACCAGTTATGGAACTGGGTCCAAACAAGACTTTTCTTCTCTTAAGTTAATTAACTCAGGTATTTTGTCATAGGGATGGAAGTAGATTAACAGTTTGGTCCAGCCTATTTGGTGTGGAAAGGAAAGAACTTGTCTCTGGTGCTATCTTCAGTACCAGAAAGCCAGTCTTAAAGTTAAAACCCCAGCATCTAAAATACCTAGTATGGATGTAAAGATTCAGTACAGCCCTTCTAGATGCTTCTGAAAGCACATCTGCTCTCAGACTCAGTGTCTCTATCTGGTGAAGAGTGAAATCAGAGTGAAGGCTATTAAGATGTGACTAGTTTTCTGTGGAACTTTATCAGGATTCTAGAATCATATGAAGAAGGCTGTTGGGTATGTAGAGGACATACAGAGCTGCCCACAATTCCTGCCCAGGTAGCCTGCACCAAGCCATGATAGAGAGGTGGCTTACTCAGCAGCCTGGGACTCATACGCACATATCTCTAAGGTAGAGCTAGACAAAGGTCAAACAGGATTGCCAAGCAGGGCCATCAAAAGCATTTTTTCTGTCATGTGCAGGCAGTACAAGTTAGTACCACCGTTACATGAGTGGATGGAAGGAGGAGAGAGGAAAGTGAGTAGGAACAAGTTTAAAATTCTCTTCACTTCACAGCAGGAGTGTGTTCTGAGAAACTCATCATTAGGTGGCTCTGGCCTGTGAATGTTTAAAGAGACCTAGGTTGTGTGCACAAGTCACACAGTGTGGCTTTCTGATGTGGTCAGAGCATAAGAGGCACACCACAGGCTCTGCAGCTCCCCCCACCCCGTGTGTGTCACACACACACACACACACACACACACACACACACACACACCACAGTACCCTTGTAGAGGTCAGAAGACAACCTCAGGTATTGGCCTTCCCCTTTAGCCTTGTTTAAAACAAAGTCTTTTGTTTGCCCTTTCATATGCCAGGCTAGCTGGCATGGAAGTTTCCGGGGACTCTTGTCTCTGCCTTCCCATCTTGGTTTAGGAATGCTGTAGGATCACTGGAATTACAGATCTGCACTACAGTGCCAAGATTTATGTGGGCTCTGGGGTGTTCAAACTCAGATTCTTGTGCTTGTGTTGTAGATGCCTTACTCACTGAGCTATCGCCCCATTTCACCAACTTTGTTTTTATAATCAGAAGGGAAACACATTAAAATAATGACACAGCCAGGCGGTGGTGGCGCACGCCTTTAATCCCAGCACTTGGGAGGCAGAGCCAGGCGGATCTCTGTGAGTTCGAGGCCAGCTTGGGCTACCAAGTGAGTTCCAGGAAAGGCGCAAAGCTACACAGAGAAACCCTGTCTCGAAAAACCAAAATAAATAAATAAATAAATAAAATAAAATAAAATAATGATACAAAGTGTAGACCTGTCAGTCATGAGCCAACAACACAGCTGATTGATATCAGATTTTAGGCATGCTCTGTACTTGTCTGTGCCAACTGACAAGTGCCATAGTTCTGTACGATGGCCAGTGTGGCAGGTTAGGGTGACTGCCCACACCACGGCAAGGGAAGAATTCATCTGTTGAGGCAGGAGGACACTGTCAGCTCCATTGTAATCTTAGGCTTTATAGATATGGATATGGCCCTTTATGATTGTATCTACTCTCAGAGTGTGTGTTGTTCTCCTGCTCTGGTGCTTGTGCTGGTCTGGCTTCCAGCCAGTTGTGGCCTATGAGAATGCCAGCCCCTGTGTTCTGCTACCTGGCATCCTACCACTACCTTTTGCTGAGAGATTTGGCTACATTTGTGCTCAGAACCATGGCAGACATGTTTGGGAGGTCTTCCTTTTTTGGCAGAGCCAGGTGTCCAGCTGGAGGTATAGGGAGCAAAGGAAGAGGTGGGTCACTGGGGACTAGAGGAGGCAGGTCCTGCCCACCACACTCTTATGGCTGTCGGTAGAGCCTCCTTGCTCCACCCCAGCATCTTCAGGCAGAGGCTTGGGAACTGATATATACTGCCTTGCTCTAAGGGAACAGGCTCAAGTTCATATCCACTATGTGAATTATTATACCCAGGCAGAGGTGTGCTCTCACGTGGGTGGAGTTCCCTTTCTAGTTTGGAAAACCAGAAAGCAAAAAGCAGGAAGTCTGAGTGAACCTCTGGGTGCACACTTGTGGAGACTGCTGTTAGAACCAGCCTCTCCATTCTCAGGTAACTGGGTGGAGGCATGCAGGACTCTATGCAGGAATTGCCAGTGGAGGAGTAAGTAAGAAGGAAGGGCAGCAGGTCTTTTGTCAAGCTGTATGCACACCCTCCTGCAGAGCCCTGTCTTCAGTGCCCTGCTTTCAGTTCCCTGCCTTTATGAAGTACCATTACAATCTAGGAGCTTCTGGTGTCAGCTCTGTCCATCTGTTATGACCACTGCCTTCAGTGGGATCGTGTGGTGCAGTGCCTTTTAGTCCAGTAAACCCTGGCTTTTGATTCGCTCCTAATTGAGCTTTTGTTGTACAAAGGAGCTCCAAGCATCTGTGTCTCTCCCACCTGCAGTAATCTCCCCAGAAAATGAGGCTATTGATACTTCAAAAATAGAGTTGCTTAAGACTATCATTACATTTATCGCCCTTGTGTGCACTTGTATTTCATGTTTAGAGAGCAAATGCTGACTGCTCCTTATCTAATATTTTGATGATAGATGGAATTTTTAGGAAAATGGCGTTGCATTTTGTTTTCTCTGTGGTAGCATAAAGACACGTTTATAACAATTACTGAAGCTTCATTGAACCTTGGTGTGAGCTTTTCTACCTCCCTCTTCACTGTTACTGCACCACCCAAGCTGAGCTAGCTAAACTCACATTTTAATGCTGCCCTCAGTGAGGTGATTAAATTGGGAGGAGTCAGCTGATTAGTGGGTGCCATTCCCCTTATGAGGGGAACTTGCACTCTCGGTAGAGTCTTACCCTCTGGGTTCAAATCCTGGCTCATGACATTAGCTTCTGCACTACTTGGCAAATTTTGAAAACACTCTGTGCCTCAGTGTGTATACCTGTAAAATGAGATGGCAGTGGTATCTATTTCATTATACTGTTTGGGCCTTAATGAGTTAATATTTACAAATCACTTTAAGTAGAATCTGGTCCTGCTCTACAGCATTAGGAAAATGCAAGCCACAGTGTAGTACCAACTCCCAAGCACTAGCTACTGTTTAAAACACTGAAAGAAAGCTGAGGAGTGGTGGCACAGTCCTATAATCCCAGCACTTGGGAGGCAAAGGCAGGTGGATCTCTGAGTTTGAGGCCAGCCTGGTCTACAGAGTGAGTTCCAGAACAACCAGGGCTATACAGAAAAACTCTGTCTTGAAAAACCAAAACCAACCAAACAAGCAAAAAACCTACTGAAAACAAGTCTGTCAATAAAGACGTGGAAAATCCAGGAACCTTATGCATTGCTAGTAGGAACACAAATGGTGCACCTGCTTTGGAAAACAACACAATAGTTCATCAAACATTTAAACAGGAGTTGAAGGTGATAGACATTTATCTAGTGTGTGTGAGGCTCTGGGATCAATCCCTTACACATCAAAACTAACAAAAATGAAGTTTGGAATGAGCATGCATCCCAGCAATCCCACACCTGAGTATTTACCCAGAGGAGCTGAATGTAGGGGCTTGGAGAGTTATCTGAACATCCAGGTTCCTAGCAGTGTCATTTGCAATGGCTGAAAGGTAGAAACTTCCCAGATGTTCGCTAACAGATGAAGAGTAAACAAAATGTATGCCACTGTGGAACAATACTCAGCTTTAAAAAGGAGCTTTTGACACAGGCTATAACATGGATGGACCTTGAGGACATTATGGTGAGTGAAACAAGCCATATATAAAAGACATGTGTTTTCTGATTTCTCTTAGGTGAGGTCCCTTGAATGGTGACATTCACAGGTATAGAAAGTAAGTAGCATGGTGGCTGCCAGGCCCTGGAGAGGGATGGGGTTGTGTTTAATGGGGACAGAATTTCCCCATTAAAGAAAGATGGGAAAGTCCTGGAGATGGGTAGTGGTGACAACTGCAAAGTGTAATAAATACTTGATGCCATAATGCTGGTCACTTAAAAATGGCTACAATGGGATGGTGTCTTAATAAGGGGTTCTGTTGCTATGAGGAGACCATTACCATGGCAACTCTTATAAGGAAACATTTAATTGAGGCTGGCTTCCAGTTTAGAGGTCCAGTCCATTATCATCATGGCAGGAAGCATGGCAGCACACAGGAAGACATGGTGCTGGAGAGGCAGCTGAGAGTTCTACATGCAGATTGGCAGGCAGCAGGAAGAGAGTGAAACAATGGGCCTGACCTGAGCATCTGGGACCTCAAGGCCCACTCCCAGTGACATACTTCCTCCAACAAAGCCACACCTACTCCAACAAGGCCACATCTCTTAATAATGCCACTCTCTGTGGGCCTGTGGGAGCCATTTTCATTCCAAACACCACAGCTGGTGAGATGCTCCACAAGCGAAAACACTTGCCATGCAAGTCTGATGACATGAGTAGATACCCAGATTCCATGGTGGAGAGAGCCCAACTCTTCAAAGTTGTCCTCTGACTTTCACTTGTGTGCCATGGCCACATTCCCACGTACACATTGTCCATATCTACAATAATAAAAGGTAAGAATTCAAAAACAAGTCATGATGCTCAATTTTATGTTATGTGTATTTTACTATAATTGAAAAACTTAGAAGGAAACTAGTATGTATCCTCCAACAAGTGCTAGGTTTGTGGGTTTTCTAGCTGCTGCTGTTCATACATGGTGGACTACATGTCCCAGGCTTATTTCTTTGTGCATGATGGTCTCAGTAGATGAGCTCTCTGGTCTTTAATCTCGTGGGAAGTGGGGGTACAGCCCACTCCTGCTGAGCTTGGGTGGTTGCCTTGCTTTGGCCTTGTTTCAGAATCTTCTGTTGTGCTTTGACTCCTTAGCGTGCGGCAGGACTGACAAGGGTCTCTGCCTGGGCATCGAGGTGTAGCCTTTTCAGGTGTGTACCTTCTCAGTCTCTTCACCCTCCTCTGCCTTGCACAGTTTAGTCTTTCAGACACTTTAAATATGGTGGTTTCCTTCTTCTGTCTTCTGAGTTCTGTCCCTGACGGCTTCCTAAAGTGTTCCTCTATGTCTTGCTGGTGGGGAATTCAGCTCCCTAATATACTCATGAGAAGGCTCTTTTGACAAGCACCATCCACTCACTTCCTCACTCAGGAAATGCTTATTGCATTTCTACCTCAGCCAGATCCTCTTCCAGTTACTGAGAGATTACTGTTGTGCACAAAGCAAGACAACAATCTTCATGGGCTTGCACTGCAGTGAGAAGAAGTAGACAATAATGGAGATGAATATGGCTAATATTTGTTGTATTTGATTGGAAATGTGGTTAGGAGACAAACAGAACAGGGGCAGGGAGAGCTGGGGGTGGATGAGTAGTGTTAGGATTTTAAAGCCAAAGCAAAAACCCAAAGCAAGCAAGGGGTGAGCAGTATGTACATCCAGGCAGAGGTCCTGCCTATCAAGCAAGGGGTGAACAGTATGTACATCCAGGCAGAGGCCCTACCTATCACAGGTGAAGGGAGGAGAGTTCACCTGGGTTCCTGGTGGACTCTGGCTTTCCCCTTACTGGATGGCAGAATCCTCTGCTGGGCATAGAAGGGATATCACTTGAATCAGGAGCCTCGTGAATGCTGCTTTCAGAGGAGACTTGAGGGATGTGGGGACCACCAGAGAGTCCCCTGGAGTAATCAAGAGAAAAGAGAGCTAGGATATGGCTTAACTGGTAGCTAACTTGCCCAACAAGCATAATCCCTGGGTTTGATGATAAACACCACATATGCCAGGTATGGTGGCACATGTCTGTGATCCCAGCACTTGAGAGGTAGAGGCAGGAGTATCAGAGTTTCAAGATCATCCTTGGTGACAAGGAGAGAGTTTTGGACCAACTTGGGCTAGTGAGAATCTATCTCAAAACGGGAAAAAAAAAATCCAGGGAAGAGATGTCAGTGGCCTTGTCAGAGGCAGCAGGTTGGGCCTGGATTGTTGACATCATGTGACATAGTATAAACATCCCTGCCTGAAGATGGTTCCACTCACTGTCTCCTGTAGCATTGCCATTCCTGTGGCTACCATTTATAGGAGGCTTGCATTTGTTCCAGCCTTCATCCACTGTCAGGTGGTGCTTCAGCTGAGCCTTGATTTTGCTGCTTCACTGCCCCTTGATTCCTGATGCATGATAGGTTTCCTTCCACGGTTGGTCTAAATCTGGCTTGTCTTCCTTGAGTTCGAGATCTTTTGCTGTTTGCCATGTTCCCTGAAAGATTGTAACAAGCCCTAGAAAGGCCAACGAGGACATTCATACCTGCATTGTACTGCCAACAATGTGAGCTAGGCTATGAAACAGTAACCATGGCAGCAAGAGAGATGATGCCTATGTTGGTTAATCTTGATAGTCATCTTAGTTGGATGGGGAAGTGCCTTGGAGATTAGTAAAGCACACTTCTGGATATGTCTGTGAGGGTGTTTCCAGAGCTGATTAGCTAAGGCTCCTTGAATGTGGTGGCACCATCCCATAGTTTGGGGACCATGATGGACTAAAGGAGGAAGAAAGCAGGCATGAGCACAGGCATGTTCTCTGCTGCTGTAGAGTGAACAGTGCTGCTCCACCTGGCTGTCTACAAACAGGTCCTGCCTCCCAGCCCAGAAATGACAGACCCAGCCAACCATTGTCTATATCCTTTGAAACCACAAGCCCAAACAAATCTTTCCTCCTTTATATTGTCACAGTAAAACAGTCTAACATATGCCACTGTGCATCCACAAGCAGAGCCCTAGAACTTCAGACACCTAAGGAGCAATAGAGGTAGGCCTCCATTATATAAATGGGGAACTGAACCCATAGTGGCTGTTTGCCCTCACACTACTTGTCAACAACAGAACGCTAAAGACATCCAAGAGTCTCAAGGCTTGTCCCACAGAGTAATGGTGGCAGCAATTATCTGTCCTCAGGATTTCCTCAGCATCAGCTTCCTGGCTTGTGCCTCATCTCATCTCATTTCTTCTCATCCCACACTCCTATGTGACCCAGGCCTTCTAGCTACTTTTCCAGAAGGGAATTGAGACTCAGAGAGATTGGGGTGATTTGCCTATGGTCACTGCAAAACCTGGGATTAAAACCCAAGGGAACCCATTCATCTTTGGTCTGTTTTGGCTTCTGAAGTCAACTGGAATCATTGAACAGAGGTGAAGCAAATTCCTGAGGTCTGTTGGTTGAACACTTTTGTAGTGAAGCCATTTGGGAAACTTTACTACTCTAATTGGCAGTGTGAACCTGGAAGAGTAGGGCCTAAAGAACGAGACTAAAGTCTCATGTTAATAGCTAACTTAATTCAGAGCATCAGACAATTTGTACTCTGTGGGTTAAGAAGAGTCACCAGAGTAAAGTGATAATCACAAGGACAAGCTGCACATGGCATATAAACATATAACCATAGCCAGTTGTAATGAATAATCTAAAGTAAACTCACTCCTACCTGTCACACCTGGAAGGGGCAGAGAAGTACATACCAAGAACAATTGCCTGTTTTTGAAGAAACTGATGGCACAAGACTCTTGTTTTCTTGGAGTTTTCTCAAGCACTCAGAATTCCCTTTGCATAACCCCATTTTTGGACTGTTTCCAACAGGAAACCACAAGGAAATTCCAAAAGGGAATTTCTTTCCTTTCCATACTATGTGGTTCAAGTCTCACCCTTTGGGAAGTAGACAGCCTCAGAGACTCAATAAGGAATGTTAGCAATGAGTGAGAAACAGATCCTGCTGCCCAAGGTAAGTCTGAAATAGAGCTTGTAATAGGGTGAAATGGATTGGGAACACAGACTCTGAACTATAGTGGCTTGACTATGAAAGTGACCCATTAGCTAGGAGGCCCTTGGAAAGTCCCCTCTCTGTGCAGCTGTGTGATCTTGGGAAAATTAGTTAACCTGTGGTGCTTCAGTTTTGTCATCCCTAACATGTATTCACTTTATATAGTCCTGGTGAATTAAATGAGTCAGTAAGTAAGATGCATCTACATAAAAAGTGTGTAGTGTTGAGCTGTTGTCATCCAGTCTTCAGGACTCTGAGGAGGCAGAACACATGTGGTTTACAGCTCTCAGGAAAGGCCTCCTGGAGAACAGGGTAGAGAGAACCAGAGCATGGAGAAGGGGTAGCATTTCCATGGAGGAGAGACTTGGAGCAGCTTCAGAGGTTGGGCATGAGAGTTCGCCTACAGTTCTGGAGGCTAGGGAGTCTGTGACATTGGCATCTGGTAGGGACCTCATACTGCATCACAATATGGCAGAGGGTGTTATGTGCAAGACAAAGCAATGTGCTAGCTTGGGTCTCTTCCACATCTTATAAAGCCACATCATCTAACTCTCCATTGGCTTTGCCCAGATGCTGTCAATATATGACTTTGGGATTAAGCTTTCCATATTTGGTGATGTATTAAAACTATAAAAGGGGGGTTAATTTCTCCAACTTTGATGACCACGAGAAGACCTTTAAAATACGATGAAAGGGAGCTGAGCATGGTGGAGTAATCCCTGAGCTTGGAAGGTGGTCTAGGAAGATCCTGAGTGTTGTGCATTTGACCTGTGGTCTGGTACCAACAAGATCCTGTGTTGTCTGTCTTTCTCTATCTGTCTGTCTGTCTGTCTGCCTGCCTATCTGTCTGTCTTTCTTCCTTCCTTCCTTTCTACCTTCCTACCTACCTACCTGTCTATCTAAAAAACATGGAAGGGTATTCTAGCTTGCTTTTTATTGCTGTGATAAAACACTAATCAAAAGCAACTTGTGTAGGAAAGAGTTTATTTATCTTACAAGCTACAGTCCATCACCGAGGAAAGCCAAGGCAGGAACTCAAACAGGAACCTGGATGCAGGAACTGAAGCAGAGACCATGGAGGAATGCTGTTTACTGGCTTGTTCAGACTGCTTTTTCATATCACCCTGTCACACCTGCCCAGGCACTACCAACCATGAGCTGGGCCCTCTCACACCAATCATTAATCAAGAAAATTCTCCATACATGTGCCCAAATCTGATAGAGGTAAAATTTTCAATTGAAATTTTTTCTTCCCAGGTAACTCTAGTTCCTATCAAGTTGACTACAACCAACCAGTACAGAGGAATATTATGACTTGAAATCCTACATCCCTACAAACTTGAACTTGACCTCAGGCACAGTGCTGGGAAGGACTGTTGAGCATATGACTTATGGCCTGATACAAAATGCTGCAGGGTCAATGCAAATACTGGGAATAGGAGATTCCATGCTCATCCTCCAACAGACACGGGAAGCATTTTCACAGGGCCTCCAGGATGTAGTAACCCTGAGCATTCCCATGAGACTAGGGAACATGCAGCAGCTGGGATCAATAGCACCTGCATGTGGCTCTGGAGATGACAGTGTCACCAGAGGAAGTCCTGGCAGTCCCTACAGATCAGCTCACTTATCACATTTACACTTGATGTGGAACTGAGAGGGTGAGAAGGCCACTAATGTGATGGAATCAAGATTGTAAGTGATGTTGACACCGCACTGCTGGGCAAAGGCTCTCAGAGTGAAAATTATTAGAGATAAATATCTGCTTCAGCTTGCTGCTAGAGAAAGGAATAAGGCAGCTAAGTCCCAGGGGAGGACAAGGGGGGCTAAAATGGAGATGACAAAGGCAGGGTCCACACTTCCTCAGTGAGCTGCACCCACAGTGCAGAAGAGGGTGACAAGGGAGATGAGGCCATGGGAGTCAAAGTTATCATCCAGGTGCTCACCCAGGGGCCTGCTGTATGTGCTGTTGACATCGCTAGACTGAAGTGGGAACCTAAGAGGTCACAAACAGGCTGAGAGCATTCAGGAAGTTCCAGTAGAATGGCAGCAGAGCAATCCCAATGCCTTGTTGGGGGGGGGGGGGGTTAGGTGTGGGGCTCTATCCCAAGGCAATGCCTGTTGGCAGTGTGTTTTTAGGCAGTTGTCTTTTGTACATTAGGGAGTAAAGAAGGGTGATGATAAACGGGTCAATAGCCATCCCCCATAGGTCTTTCCAATATGTTTTAAGAAAAGCAGGTGCCAGACCAAGGTGTGCCTTGAGTAAAACAGCTGCTGGGAAGCAGGTACCCTCAGCCCCCTAACTCCCAGCTGCTCCATAAGCATCATTTGGGTGTCTTAAGACCTCTTTCATGAGGAGAGTGTATGGATCAGAGTTCTGGAGACCCAATAACTGATCAGATCCAGGAACCAGGAATGCAAGAATTCTCCCCATTTGCTACAGATGGGAGTTGGGACCCAAAAAGGACTCACTCTCATGATTCATTGACTATCCTGTTCTGTCTTGGGGAGGGGAACCTATTGGGTTATGGTGGGCTACTACCACCTGACCAATTAGAAGCCATCCATATGTCCGTCATGGTAATTAACAAGCCATATCTCACCTTCATGAGAACCTGTTGTTCATATAATTAGCATTATGCTAATTATCACAGCCTGTGTACTGGACTGGGGACACAGAGCTGGGGTTCAGAACAGAATGACAGGCATAAGCTGCCTAAGGAGGGTGGCTTTTGATTGTGTGCCAGTTGATCATGCTGTCCTGGGGATTCCCAAGGTAGGGCTGAGGGACTGCCAGCGGAGTATGGCTTTAGCTACCTGTCACAGGACAGGCTGTCTAGGGTGAATGCTTGAAAGTGGATTCTAGACAGTGAAGCAAGGGACGTCTGTGCAGCTGTCAGTTTTGCATTCCTGTTCCCTTTGCTTTAGTTTTCATAGTAGTGTGCCCAACATGAAATCTACCATCCTTACCATCTTTAAGGGTGCAGTTCAGCAGCACAAAGCACATTTACTGTCCCTCTCCTGGACTTATTCCTCTTCCCAAGCTGACTTCTCATTCCAACCTCCATCCAGTCTGGTGATCACCATCCTACTATCTGTCTATGAATGAGCATGCTAGGGACCCCTGAGAGTGTCTCCTGCAGTATTTGTCCTCTTGTGGCTGGTTTGTTTCTCTCACGGTGTGCCTTCCAGGTTCACCTGTAGTGCAATGTGTACCAGAATTTTCTTAGCAGGGCTGAATAACACAGTCTTATGTATGTGCTGCATTTTGTATATCTACCCATTTACAGATAGGCCCCTGAATATGGTACTATTTATCTAATTTTTTTTCAAGGATTTATTTGTTTGTTTGAGTGTTTTGTCTGAATGTATTTATGTGTGTGTACCAAATGCATGCCTGGTGCTCATAAATGTCAAAAGAGGGCATTAGACTCCCTTGAACTGGAGTCACAGATGGTTGTAAACTACCATGTGGGTGCAATCAGTGCTCTTAACCTCAGAGCTTTTCCTCCAGCTCTCTCTGTTTTTGAGACAAGGTCTCACCATGCAGTCCTGGCTGGCCTGGAACTTGCTGTGTAGACCAGGCTGGCCTCAAACTCACAGAGATCTGCCTGTTTCTGCCTTCTCTCCTGAGTGCTTAGATTAAAGGTGTTAGCTTGATATTTCTTTGGTTATTTTGAAACGGGGTCTCACTTTGTAGTCCTGTCTGACCTAGAACTCACTGTGTAGTCTAGGCTGGCCTCAAACTCAGGACAATCCTCTTGCCTAGAACCCTAAGTGCTGGAATTATAAATGAGAGCCACCAGGATTGGCTAAAGGAGGATATTCCTTTTGCCACTGGCTACTGCATGCCCCATCCACCGAGACTGGGGGCTGGGATCAATTAGGAATGTCTTGGCAGGTTGCTCATAACCATGCCTAGAAGCCTGGAGCAGGTATTTGAAGAGTCAATTGAGTAATCCATTCTTTGGGGCCATGTTTTTTTGAACATGGCAGACCTCCCCTTTGTCTTCTCAGCAGACATTTATTTAGCACCACTGTTTGTCAAGCTCAGGGCGTCCTGTATGAGTGACAGGTGAATTACATTTATTGGCAATTACTAGGATATCCGTAGATAATTGTTGCCATTTTCAGTTGTTCCTGTACTTTGCACTTTTTGTAGAGGAGGATTTCTAAGTGTTTTAAAAAAGTAGACATTGTTGTATTTAATTACTAGCTGTTTTTTAAAATTCTAATTTGTTTTTGAGACAGGGTCTCTCTGTGTAGTCCAGGGTAGCCTGGAACACTCGTCTTCCTGCTTCTGCCTTCTAAGTGCTGGGATGGCAGGCTTGATGCAATCAAGACTTGCATTTTTTAAAATCTGCTGCTCCTTTGGAAAATGACAGTGTTCAGGGGAGTCAGACTAAGTAGGAGTCAGAAGGGCAGGTGACTTGTCTTTAGCTCTGGTCACAAAGGGAGGCCACCTCTGTATCTGGAACAGTGCCTGGCTCAGCACAAATATGTACCAAGCAAATGAAAGATGTCCTTCCTACCTTGTCTGGTCTTCCTCAGTGCTGTGCAGCCCTTGTCTCTACTCTGAAGCTGAAGGGACACTGGCTGAGGGGACAATGGAGCCACCAGGGGCCATCCAGCAAGGAAGTGGAGAGAGAACTCGTGGCAACTGCCTTGAGAACAACTGCAAAGCCAGATGTTGCTACCATAAAGATCATAGATGGATGAGGGAGCTGCCCCATTCCTTTATTCTTGTCTGTGAAGGGGTCACATCTTCTGCTGGGCAGGGCTGCTGTGGGAACACCTCATCTTAATCCCTCAGAGCCTGAAGCTGTTTCCCAGCTGAGCACACCTGCTTGACTTTGGCTTCTGCAGCAGCCTGGAGGCAGGCAGAGGCTAAGTAGGCTTCAGGCCAGCAGCACCTCCTTCCAGCCATCTGCAGTGAAGAGCCGCCCTCAGAGAAGCGTTCATTCCAGAAGGCTTTGTCTGGAATGGTGATCCCAAACTTGTTTTCTCTCCTGGGATGAGGGACAGCTTGTGGCTGGAAAGGGAGTGTCCAGATCACACCATGTGTGGTGGGCTGATATGTAAACCCTTGCTGGAAGCATCATGGTTTGCTCAGGGTGTGATGGTAGACCTAGGTGTCCATATGGATTGAGAGACACCTAGGAAACTGGTAAAGCATACTTCTGTGGGTATCTGGGGACTGAGTAGGGAAGCTACTCCCTGAATGTGAGTGGCAGCATCCACTAGGCTGGGGGCCTGGACGGAGCTATCAGCAGAACACAGAGCTGCTTGTGGTTCTTCTCCACAGCAGGTGTGTTTTTGCTGCTGCCACCATCCATGACATCAGACTCCAGGTTTTTCAGCCTTTGAACCTGGACTCACACCAGTGACTCTCTAGAGAACTTCCAGGCCTTCAGCCTTGGGATGGGGATGGATCACATGATACTTTTGTTCTGAACCATCTAGCTTCACAGACTGAGTGGCTTGTAGGCAGCCAGGCAGGACTATCAGCTTCTGAACATGGAAGCTTCTTGATTATGTATACTTCCCATTGGTTCTGTTCTTCAGGAGAATGTTGACTAACACAATGGACAGAGCCTGGGCACCACAGGAGGTCACATTTACCCTGCTGAGAATGTGCAGGCAGTGCTGTGGGGGAAGGCTGGTAAGGATGGTGTACCATTTGACTTGGTCCTGAAAGACATAACTTCAAGTTAGGAACATTTCTCCACCTATCCAGGCCTGCACTAGGCCAAGGGCTCATGTATGCTCTCTTTTGTGTTCGTAAGTTGTAAGACTAGCTCCTAATTTGTCTAGGACAATTTTGAGATCCAGTTTACGCAGCAGCAATGAACTGTGTAGGTTAAAGGTCAGTAGACTCTCAAATGCTCTTATCCCTGTCTCTCCTAGAATTTAGAGTTTTATGTGGGGCCCCAGAACTTGCCAAGAGGTGCCTTCCCTCCCTCCCCACCTCTGACTCCTTTTTCTTTCTCCATTTGAACCAGCTGTGTGGGTCTCACTGTCCTATGTGTAGGGTTAGTTATGCACTGTCTTCCCAAGCCCACATATGGTGCCCTATTGTAATGTAAGGCACTCCCAAGGCTCTTCGGGTGGGATTTTTGCCCCCTCCTGGGGTTTTGTAAAGGTGAAAAGACTTTCTTTTTCTTTAGTCAAGCATCCATCCATAAGCGTGAGTACCAGTGTCAGGAATATAGCAACTGGGTTGTGACAAAGTTGACCCTGTCCAAGACAAGGAGAAGGGTGTGGCTGACATTCCTCATTCCCATCAGTCAAGACACTGCAAAGGGATTAGGTGGGGCTTGGCCATGGTAGAGGCAGCATGGTGGGTGGAAGAACCTAGTTTGGCTGACTTTCCAATCTCTGCAAGTTAGTTAAGCTCTCTGAGTGTGAGGGGATCCCCACATGCCAGTCTTTCCTCTGGATAACCCAGCAGCCAGGAGCCACTCGGGAAACTTCTGTACCTGAAGGACCACCACCTTGTGTTTGGTCATGTCTCCACAGTTTAGAGGTTGGATCCGATTCATCCAGCTCACAGCCACCAAGACAACAAGCTGAACTGGCCCGCATAGCTCCTGACATTTTCTCTCTTGGATATTTCCTGGTATCCTCATGCCTAGCACTACTTGGCCTGCAGCTCTTGGACTGGGTGTAGTACATACAGTCTTGCCTTTTTCCCCTGTGGTTGTTTCATTAATGCATAGTAAAATGAATTAAACATAGAATTGACACTGTAACAGTTTTGGGGTGTCCAGCTCAGAGGCATTCAGCCCTGTTATACCATGGTGTCACTATTACCCAACCTACCCCCAGAACTTTGTTTTCCTCTCCTATAGTTCCATGTCTTGTTCACATTTAAAAACATTTTAAAGTATTTGTTTACTTCTTTATTTAGTGTGTGCATGTGTGTATGCATGCATGTATGTGGACATGCTATGCCATACCACATGGGTGGAGGTCAGAGGACAACCTGTAGAAGTTAGTTTTCTCCTAATTCTGTGTAGGACCTGGGGATCAAACTCAGGTTGTTAGGCTTGGTGGCAAGAGCCTTTACCTGCTGATCTATCTCACTGGTCCTCTCTTTCACTTTAATTTGTAGTTTATTATTGGGTTCAATGCTAAAGATTGCACATGGGTTCTTGTTCTCTACCATAGAGACAACTTCTCCTGTCTCCTGTTGGTAAAAGTGCCACACACAACCACTTCTCACACCTCAGGCTCCCATGGGGTACTTGTAGAAGGAAGGATCTGTTGGGGTCCCCTGCTCTCAGGTACTGCTTCTGATGGTCCTAGCTGCTAAGGGGCCTGTTGTCCCATTTCTGAAATGTGGAGCTGTGGGAACTGGGTCAGAATGTATTGAGTCACCCTGTCCTGAATCTCACAGACCCACACTTCTCATCAGCAACAAGGACATTCAAGACGCAGCTCGACCCCTTTGCTAATTCAGAAGAGTAAGGCAAAGTGCCAGAGCACTTGCTGGCCTGGAAAGCAGCTTGAGTGAGAGGCTGTGACTTAAGGGGCTGGGCAAGGTGGCCCAGGCAAGCGTCACTACTGAAGGACATCAGAGCTGGTGCACCTGCTCTCTGGCATTGATAAAAGGCAGAAAGGAAATTGCTCTAGGTCAGCTGTGGTCAGGTGATACAGCCTAGCCCAAGCATTGCAGTAAAGGAGTTCAAGTAGGCTTCAGGAAACTCCCAATGCTGGTAAAAAGTGCTTTCTCCAGCCTGCTCATGCCTGGCCTTTTAGTATTTTTCAAGCCTGATGTCTGTAAGGCCACAAAGCAAAATGTTTCATTGTCAGTGAAGCTGAGGGACTGCTGGGCCCATCAGTTTTTGTGCTGCAGGCCTTTTTTGAAGCATTTATGAGCTGATAGGGACAGTCTACAAGCAAAGGCTGGTCTAGTATCTTCTGGCCATCAGGTAGTCTATCTAAAGATATCCCCACACTGGAGCCACTTATGTGCTGCTGCAGAAATTGAGAAATGCCTCTGGTGTTGATTTCTTAGGTGAAGGAAGACAACTTCTGCACTCTACCTTGAACTAGCTCAGTAAATGACTGGTTTGCTATGGTTGGTACCCCTTGGGCCTGGTGTTCCAGATTCTTTGAACATGAAATCCGTCCATATACAGATGATCTCAGCTATGTAACCTCTCAAATTCTGATTTGTGAGGCCAAAATTATACCCATTCTACATTTATGTTCTGCACTTTTGTTGTGCCCAGATCGTGACCCTCAGAGAGACCACCAAAGACGAGCATGCCGGAATGCAAAAGCAAGGTTTAATTCTAGGATATCCAAAAGCAATACAAGCCTAGGCAGGGACTTCGTCCAATACTTCTAACGCAGTGGAAGCTGGAGGAAGTGCCTGCCTGTCTGCAAGCTCAGTTTTTAAAGGGAAAAATCACAAGGTTACATCGTTTAGGGGTGCTAGTATGGGTACAATTCTGATTGGCTCGCTTCTAGGGGCTTTCTAGAAATCATGGCTTAATCTTACTTCTAAGGGAGTGGATGCCCACCACCATTTTTCATTGGCTGCCCTCAGGTGGGAGCATTTTTATGGTCAGTTACCCTGGAAACCAGGGAGAGGACATTCCATAATCCGGCAGGTATTACCTTGTGACTATCTTGTGACTCTATACTTTTACACTTCCTGGTTTCTGGAATCTGAACTGACTTGTTTCAGTAACTATTGACCTATTCCTGGAAGGAGAAATCTTAGGCCTTAGTTTTTGGGTGAAGGCATTTTGGTCTTATTTCTAAGATGGCTCATTTTGGTCTCACACTTTTAGTATGGCATTCCATAAATTGTACAAGATCTTTGGTATGAAGTTGGCCTTGTGCTAGTGGATTTCCCCACATTCAAGGTAGGGTTGTCTGAGTTGGAATGTCATGGTTAGATCAGTTAAATGCATTTTTTATTTCATGCTATTTCTAACTTATGATGGGTTTGTTGAGACATGAATCCACTGTAACCCAATGCACATCTGCACAGTGTGTTGGGGTATGTATTTTTAAGATCTTTGCTTCTTACTTGTCCATCAGAATTGTATTCCACTGAGCCATTTATGGCAGGTGTACTTGATTCAGTTCAATTGTGAGTGCTTCTCTAGTGCCCAGCACTGGGTTTCTGCCTGGGCAGTGGACAATGCAGAATGATTGTGCCTGCCCTTGGCCTCGGTGTGCACACAGCTCAGTTCTTCCAGAGGGAGAATGCTGCTGATGCTGAGGATGACACTGACTAGGCAACTTGTGGTCTGAAGTTGGTGCAACCCATGAACCCCCCCAGCAACTGGCCCCAGGTTCTCCATCAGGCTTCCTGCCTTTCTGCATTGGAATCGCCCCCATGTTGTTGTGTGCCGGTGGCCCACCAGGTCCCTTCAGTGTTGAGAGTTCTAGCTTACTTTGTTCCCTGTGTTTTAAACGTCCTTCTCCTGGAGAACCTCCAACAGTGAAGCAGGTGTTTTTGTTTGTGTGTTTAAAATAACATTTTGATTTTTGTAAAATATGAATGATCTAAAGTAAGCATGCTCACCATTTATACATGTGAAACCCAGCAACATGATGCACACTTAACGTATTGTGTAGCCATCCCTATATCCCCTCTCCTAGATTTGCCATCATCCCAGCCTGAAACTGCCCCTTTTGGTCACTGACTCCCCACCCCAGCCACTGATAGCTATTACACTACTGTGGATCTATGAACTGGTGTCTTTGGGACTTCCTTCAGGGGAATCATGCAGTATTCTGCAGCTATCCTGCACAATGCCCTCAAGTCCCAAGTATGAGGGCAGTGACCTTGCTCTTCTCAGAGACCTAATGGCCATGAAGACGCAGGATTTGTGGAAATCCTGTATCCTGAGTCCTGTGTGTCAGAGAGAACAGAGAGGTTATAAAATAGGAAAGTTCTTTTAACTTTGCCAAACCTGTATGTTCCCACTTCATCTGCCTCCTTCATGCCTATCCAGGCTAGGAGACTTGGATTCAGGTAAAGACCCCCAAACCTTGGGCTGGCTCCTGGGTACCAGTGGAGGGCTACAGCCTTCCATGGAGTCACACCAGGCCAAGGCTGAGCTTCTGTCTGTGGTATGATCCAGAGCCTCCCAGTGGGTGGCAGGGTTTCCAGGGAATTCCACAGTTTTAATTTAATGCAGCCACAGGAAATTCATAACTTACTCCAACGTTGTTCCTTTGAGACACTAATTGTGTTGTCTGTCTCAGCCCCAGTAGGGAAGATCTGCAGGGAGCAATGGCTTCCTCCCAAAAGCCCCACTCTGAGGGCCAGACAGAGAGGCTGGTGGGCAGGGTATGTCCCTGTAAGAACCTCCTTCTCCTCTCCTGGGATTAGAGATAGTGGACATTGGGCATTTTACCACACCTAGTTTTGTCAGAGATCTGGGGTCTACTTTTTTTTTTTTTGGTTTTTTGAGACAGGGTTTTTTCATGTAGTTTTGGTTCCTGTCCTGGATCTCACTCTGTAGACCAGGCTGGCCTCAACTCACAGAGATCCACCTGGCTCTGTCTCCCAGGTGCTGGGATTAAAGGTGTGCGCTGCTGCCGCCGCCGCTGCCACCATCGCCGTCGCCAGGCCTGGGGTCTACTCTTGACTTGGGTGTGGTCCAGATCCACATGGTAGGGGCAGCCTTAGGAGAGAGACCATCCCAGCTGGATTAGACTTGGCATAGAGTTCTGTATCTAGCACATTAGGAAACTGAGGCAGGGGCAGAAGTTGACTCAGCCTCTTGAATGAGGTTGTTTATCTCATCAAGCAAATGTTGATGAAATAATTACTTTAGGTTCTGGAGTATAGGGAGGCAGCCCTACTATCCTGTGGGAAGGATGAATGATATGGGTCTAGAAGAGTGACAAATTCAGAGTATTGGTCCTGAGAAATGGAGGACCATCTCTGAGGAAGTGTAGCTGGGCAGAGCCTGATGGAAGAGATGGATAAACCATGAGGATGTCAGGAGAGCATCTCAGAAAGAGCGGAAGTGCAAGGTCCAGAGGCAGGAACCTGGGGTGCACAAAGGTATGCGAGGGGCCAGAATGTGTGTGTTTGAGATTTGGGAACCATGAAACATTATGTGGAAGAGTAATGGGATCCTGTGTGTTTTGACTGGATCAAGTTGTGGGCATTGGTGCCCTGAGCTGGTCTGCCCATAGTTTTAAGTGTCAGATGAGCATGTGGAGATATAGAAAGTTCCATTAGATTGCTCAGGGCACAGCGGGAACCAGAATGTGACCCAGGCTTTCTTGACCATCAGTCATGGTTACCCCCTCTATATGAACCACAGATATCATGGTGGTGTAGTAGGGCCACCCCTTAGTACTTCTCTACAGCAGGTCATGGGGTGATACCAATGAAGCATTTAGGGAACAGAAGGACATAACATCGGGTGTCTGGGACTTGGTGACTCCCAACCTCAGGGGCATGATGAGTTCTTGATATCATCCTGAAAACTGAGCTGTGTGTGTCAAGTGTCTGCTTCCTGCTCAAAGCCATGGCAGGTGCTGCTTCTGACCTCATTTCTACAGAAGAGACTTGGGAGCAGGCACCAGCCCATTTCACAGATGGGGTACTGACTGTAGAGCTGAATCTTACCCAGCTCACTCAACTTCAGGGCAGACTAGACCTCAGTATACACTGCTCATATGACTTCTGTGCTCTGCCCTTGAGCCTTGTGCCTCAGCCCAGAGCAGTTTTATCCCATCGAATGGGCTGCACAGCTGTGTGTGCTACTGTGTGCTGTGGGCCAGGTCCTGTGGACACACCAGAGCATCTTGAGTCGTTTGCTTTCCGTACTTCATTGTTACCTGGATATACTCACTCAAACATAAATCAGTGGTAGAAAACAAAGGAACAAGCATCAGGGGAAACTGAGGACTGGGGGAAACTGAGCAGTTCCTGAGTGAGAAGTCCCCATTGCTCTGTGCAGATTGAAGCCCTGTCTAGCACCTTTAGAAGGGAAATCAGGTATTGTCACTGCACCCCTCACCCCATGTAGCTGTTGTTATGTCTGGGCTGTCTCATTCCAACTCATGACATCTTGGATGGCCCTTGAATTGTCTATGCAGCCCTTAGGGGAAGGGAGCTTTCCTGACAGAAATGCCTGGACCTTGTGCGTGTTTTAAGTTTCACCAGTAGTCCCCATTTCCCAGAAAACTCTTTTCTGTAGAGCTAGGCTGTGAAAAGTGGGGAAAGCAGACCCCCTCAGGAGGGTCAAGCAAGACTCTTATGTAGCCCTACTAGGACCTAGCATCTTGGGGAGCAGTTGAGTCCCCTCCATGATTCCTTGTGCAGTGGCTGGTGGTAAGACCTGGTACCACTGAGAACACCCTAAACCAGACTTCTGGCTCCAGTCAGTCGAGTGGCCTCCCAAAACTTGGCCAGGAGCTATGTTTTGCTTTTACAGAGGCAGCCTTTGTGTAGCCCAAAGCACTTTGGATAAGGTAGGGATGGGACAGAATCCATTGCATCAGGGGAGCCCAGAGACCTAGGTGCAGAGACCATGCAGGTGTACTGTGAGGAGGCTGGGGACAGTAGCCTTACCCTTCCAGCTACCTCCTCAGCCCTATCAGAGTCTCCCTCATCTCCTTTGCCTCTGAAGATAGTGATCATCAGAGAAGATAGAGAAGGTTCTGGGAATTAGAAATGCCTGAAGGTAGATGAGGAGGACCTATGTAAGGTAGTGAGCCCCCTGTCCTGGTCAGAGGAGAATCAGAGGAACCATGTGCCTTTCTTACCTAGGTCTCCTCTGCTTTCTTTGGCCGGTACCATGGAAGGCCACACACTATGGCCACTTAGAGCAGGGCAGTGGAACCAGAATGCCTAGGTGCCAATCTCATCACCATGCACCCTTGAGACTCCAGCTTCTTTATTTGACAAATGAAAGTGGAAGATAGGACCTAGTTCTCAGGCAGTGTAGGGTGAAGTAAACTAATGTGCCAGACCCAAAGCACTCAGCTTTTCTCTCTTCTGGATATTCTCCAAGTTGCTAAGGATGAGAGGGTGTAAGGGCAAGTTTGAGGCACCATGGAACCATCTGGAACCATAGTTTACATACTAATGAAAACATGGTAGAAGCCCCAAATGTTGATAGAGCTGGCAAGGTGGCTGATTGTATTTAGAATACCAAAAGAGTGCAGGGGATAGTATAGTACTTGCCTAATATGTTTGAGGCCTTGGTTTTAATCCCTAGCACTGCCAACAAACAAACAAACTTGAGAAGATCCAGTGTTGTCAAATATTTCTAATCAGCATATACAGGCTGGGGAGATAGTGACATGGGCTGGTGGGTATGTGGGAGACCATGTGCATATATGCAGACTGTGGGCCAGTTATCTCCCTAGTCCCTGTCCATCAGTCATAACCTTATTTCCCAGCTTAACTAGAAACTGCAACCTTGCTCTCTTGCCCTTGTACTTCTTTGCAGCAGAAGCATAGAAAACATCAGCTGTCCTGGCACAGTGCCAGGGCTCTGAGTATATACTCCCATCCATCCTCCTTGGGAGCACTGGGGTAAGATCTATTTGTCTTGCTTCCCAGGGAAAAAAAAACACACACAAGAAAGTTGCATTTACTGCTCAGCATCCCACACCTAAAAGGTGGCAGAACCAACTTAGAACCAGCCTTAGAAGAAAGATACGCTTTTCCCCTACCCTGCCCACTTGTAGAATGCTGCATGAGATGAAGCCATTGGCTATAGAGGTACCATAAAGAGTTCTAAGGACAAGGGAAAACATTCTCCTGGGATGTGCCCTTGCTCCTTGTTCTGTGCCTGTTTGCCCCTGCTGCCTCCCTTCCTCCTCCCACCCTACTCTGTCATTGCTCAGGGACCAGTAGCTTGAAGCCTTAAGGACTATGCCTGGCCTTGCAGGGCTCCTGGGCATCAGCAGATATACCTGCATCCCCTTCAGGACTCTTTGACCAAATCCCCTCCTGCGCAGCAATAGCCTCACATCCCCAATGATTCAGGTACCAGTAATTGTATTGGTTTGTAATGTGAGGTTTACAGATCCTAGCTGGAAGCAGGGATGTTTCTAGATAGATCTGGGCTCTTCCTACCTCTGAGAGCAGGATAGAAGTACCAGCAAATGGGATGTGCTACATAGTCCTGCCATGAGTCAGGTAAGGGATATGGTTACATTTCTCAGATGCCAGCATTGATGGGACATGACAGGTAGGGAGAACCCCTGGGGAGCAGCCTACCAGGCCCCTGTGTGAGGAACCAGTTAGCCCAACCCTCCTCATTGAGGCCCTTCCTGGTCATTCTTCTGGGTCTCAGACTACTCCAAGGAAACTGATGGATCTCCTCGGTCAACAAAAATCAGTCAGAGCCTGCCCTAGACCTGTGGGCTCTTACTTAGGAAGCCCCATTCAACACAGCTGCCCCCTCTGCTTTCATCTATTCCCAGAACCTCAGCAATAATCCACCTCTCATAGCCGACTGCCGTGGAGCTCAAATCACATTTCAAAATAAACACCATGCGGAGCAGTCGGGGGAAAGAGAGATTTATTAGCTTTCATGGGGTGAGAGACCGCAAGGACCAGAATAATAGGATACATTTCTCATTAGTTGTAAACGCTGGAAAAGAATTAAAGGAACACTAATATTTTCTGTCTTGAACCAAGCACCGTGAGGGTTGTGAAGTTCAGGGGAGGGAAGAGAAAGAAATTCGATCTCTCATGTGGGACTTGGGGTCAGGCAACAACCAGGCAATTTCACATAGTTCTTCACTCCAGATATAACCCATGTCTTCTAGCTGGCTCAGCCCTGAAAATGTGTATTGGTGTTTCCTGTAGTAAGATGAGATTAGAAGAAATTCAGAGTGCTGTTAGCAAGGAGAGTGAGGGAGGTGGGGGTGGGGGTGGGGTGGGGGTGGGGGGGTTTCCTGATGAGACCTGCATCCTGTCTTGCTTCTCCTTTCTGCTGCCCCAGATGGCCCAAGGCAATGTGAGACAAGGTTTGCTTAGGCTCCACCAGAATGTGGAGGGCAGGTAGGCTGGGACTGACAATGGGACCTGCTGTGCCTGTCTGGACACTAGCCTCTGCAGCACAGCATAGGGGCTATAGAACCAGCCAGCTGACTGATACCTGGATGTAAAAAGGGACAAGGGGCAGGGTATATAGAGGAAGCTCAGCAGCAATGAAGGGCATTATGGGAGGCTGAGGAAGGGGGAGTGTCCTGGGAGAGTGATTGGGGATCTTCCATGGAAGGGGAAGCAGCTTAAACTGGTGGCCATCATAGTAGACAAAGTCTAGTCTGCCAGTCCATTGGGGGCTGGGAATCTAGGATGGAGGGTTCAGGAGACAGATGGGAAGGAAAGTATGATTGGTCTTAGAGGACCAAGGACCAACCACCATGACTTGTTTCAGATCTGTAGGTACTAGGTACATCCCAGAGCTGTCCTCCTAGGGACAGACATTGAGTCTGTTTGTAGAAAGGTGACAAGTGAGCTCTTACTTTTGGAGACATGTGTGCGTGTGCACACAGCCTCACATACATAGATGCACATGTATGCACAATCTGTCCAAGTTCAGAAGTGTAAAATGAGACAAGTTCATGTTTAAGAGCTAGAGCAGGGGGCTAGAGAGATGGCTCAATGGTTAAGAACACTCACTGCTCTTGTAGAGGACCCAGGTACAATTCTCAGCACCCACAGGGTAGCTTAACATCTATTACTCCAGTTCCAAGGGATCCAACACCCTCTTCTGGCCTCCACATGTACTTCGTGCATGTGGTATACATAAAATACAAGTGGGCACATAGTCATACACATAAAATAAAAATAAATGATCTTTTAAAAAAGGATCTAGAGAAGGTTGGTCATTTTTAAAACACCATCCAGATTTGAGCAGCACAGGCCTAAAGGCTGCCTTGTGTTGTTACTAATAACAGCAGGTGCCAGTTATAAAGCAGCACCTGACTTAGCCTCTATTCCAAACACCGCACCAACACCCAGTCCTACCCTCCTGGTCACCTGCTCGGGGAAGGAAACAGGCTTAAACTTGGCACTGGAGTCACTGAATTTTACAGGGGTCATACCAGGAAACAAGTGCCTTGCCTAAATCCATCCTTTATAAAAGTGTGGAACCAGGAAGCTGCCCTGTGGCCCCTCACTCATGTCTTTAGGAAAGAGTGAGAAACCTCTAGATCAAAAGATAGAGGCAAAGAAGGCAATATGGAAGAACAAGTGAGAGACTTGGAACCGAGAGGGGGCAAACAGGGACCAGGGAAGAAATGTGAGGGCTATAATGTGGAGGGGAAGTAAGGGAGCTGGGCCACAGTTAGGGACTGGACAATAGTGGGCTGGATATGCTGTGCTGACTCACATTGTGGATATGGATCCTGATGTCCAGTATGAAGCACAGTCTGTGAAGCCATGCTACCACCTATTTCCAGAATTCACCTGGATTCCTAAACAGAAACTCTGTCTCCATTAAACAGAAGCTCCCATCCCCTCCTTAGCCCCTGGTAGCTGTCACTCTGCTTTCTGTCTCTATGAATTGAGGCTCTAGGGACTTCATAGATATGGGATCTTACATTCTTTGTCTTTTTATGTCTTATTTCACTCAGCATCAGGACTGATTCCTTACAGCATATGTCAGAGTTCCCTTCTGTTTCAGGCCAAGCAAGATTCCAGTGTATGGCTGTCTATTCTGTCCTGGGATTCTTGGGGTAAGCTTCTGTTTATTATTGAATACTGAACATGTGATTGTCCATATGGTTCTTCCAGTTGGTGTGTGAAGAGCTGCCTCTCTGTCTCTCTGTCTCTGTCTCTGTCTCTCTCTCTCTCTCTCTTTCTCTCTGACAGTCTTTCTCAGGAGGCCCTGACCCTAGTCCATCCTCTGTGTCTTCTTCCACCCTACCTCCCTCCTGTTTTGTAGACCTTTATCTAGACAGGTTGGGTTTTCTTGCTACCACCATATTCAGAGGCCTCCCAGCCACTTTTCTGCCTTAGGAACATGGGTGACAACAGTCCTGGAAGTGACTATTTCCATCATCAGCTTTTCCTGAGGCAGCCAGCCTTCCCGCGAGGGGATGAGGGTGGTGGAGATGGTGCAGCTGGACTCCTCCCTCCCAAACAGAGGGCACAGCAGCGGAAAAACACTGGAAGGGCAGTCCCACCCGTTCTTTGTCCCTCTGGGCCTCCGCTTGTTTCTGTCCATGTTAGGGAAGTGGAGAAATTGAGGATGAGTGCAGGGCTGCTGTGTTCTGAATGTGCCTCCATGGTCCATTGTGTGTGAAGCCTCAGTTTTCCTGACAGTGCTGCTGGGAGATAGTAGATCCTGGGAGCCTTGAGGAACATGCTTAGGTCATGGGGGCATGCCTGTAGAACAGCTCTTACATACATGCACACACCCTACCTACCCCACCTCACGATCCTGCTGTGGTGTGCTTTTACCTATTGCCCTCACTAGAGGCTAAGCTGGTGTCCCACCCTCACCCATCTTGCACTTCATACTTCTAAGACTATAAGGTAAATGCTGTTTTTAGAAGTCAGCTGCCTCAGGTATCTCATGGTCAGGCAAGAATGGCTATTAAGGGGTCTTAGACAACCTTTCTGAGATAGCAAATACCTTGTAGCCACCACAGATTCTGTACTGAGCATCAGAGCATCTATTCCAACTTGTTAAAAAACCTGCACAGACCCTCGCTGTGCTAGAGGGTAGGAGCATAAGGAGGGGAGAGTCAAAGCTGACCCCTCTCCAGGGTAACTGATGTGTATCTGAAATACCCGCATTCATGACCATGTTGACAGGGCCAATGACAATGAAGGCAATGTCACCACACTGATCTTCAGAGATAAAGGCTTCCACTCCAGTGTCCTATGATGGCAATATCTGACCCATTGTGCACCTGACAGGTGGCACTCCTGGGGAGGGGAGACCCGGAGGAGGCAGGACCTAGGGGATGTCCTAGCTGTGACTCAGAACCAAGTGACCATAGACTGAGCCTCAGCAAACCTCCCCTTTTGATAAGGTGATTGTCTCTGGTATGTACTACAGCATCAAGAAGCTGGTGGGCATGCGCAGTAAACATCTGCAAAGAGCAGCTGTGTGAACATCACCCTTACTCAGCAGCCAGCCTGGGCTCGGCTCCTGGCACCACAATGTCAGACGACATCAGCGACAGACAGTTGTGATATGGGATCTTGATGCTAAGACTTTGGCAGATCAACATGATGATGGGGCTTTCTGTGCCTAGTTTATTTCATTTAGAAGGTATCTAGGCCTTTGAAGGCATAGGCAAGCCTTGAACCTGGGCTGTCCAGGATTTGAGGCTGCTGTGCTGGTTCACTGTGTGAAAGCACATACATAAGAGTGGCACCAGTGGGTGCCAAATCATGTCACAGCACACGATATGTACTGTGTGCCAGGCTCCATGCTGGGCTCTAGTGATGGAATCATAGACAGACAGACACCCTCAGAGTTTTCAAAGAGACAGTTGGAGGTTCTCCTAAGCATCAGAAGGGGGAAAGGAGCTGAAACTAGAGAGACTAAACGGTGGCAGAACAGCCATGAAGCCTTGCTGAGTGGTTTACACTGGAGCCTGAGGAGGGAGCAGAAGCCTCTTGGTACTGGATGGAGTGAACAGTGGTCCAAGCAAAGAGAGCATCGTGTGCAAGGGTCCTAAAGGTTAGCATACCTTTACTTATTTGGAAAACTAAGATGTCAAGAAGGGGCTGGAGAGATGGCTGCTCTTGTAGTGGACCCAGGTTCCAGTCCCAGCACCCACATAGCAGTCACAACTGCCTCTATCTCCAGTTCCAGGGGATCCAATGCCCTCTTCTGGCCTTTTAGGGTACTAGGCATGCACAGACGTACACACAGGCAAAATACCTACGCACATAAAATAAAATAAAAAATAATAATAATTTAAAAATAAAGATGCCGGCAAGGCCAGAGCAGAGGCCGAGTGAGGGGAGAAGAGAGAAACGATTGGGCTCCAACTCTACAGTGTTTCAGAGGGCATGTGAAGGGCTTGGGTAAAGTTTCCAAAGATTTCATTTTTTTTCTCTCTCTCAAAAAGAAATTAGGTCTTTTGTAAGCTAAATTAAGAGTTTGGCTTGTTTTCAGCTTCACAGAAAATTTCAATGTAAGATCATAAAATAATGATTATAATGTTTGTTGTTGCCAAGTGTTTGGTGCCTTTGTTTCTGCCTCACCCAAGGCCATTGTTAGTTCTAGTTTACTGCTGGGACCCTAGTGTCAGGGCTGCAGAGCCTGCCTGTCCCTCAGGTCTTCCAGGAACATTGCCTTCTAGACTATGTCTTGCCTCTGCTCCTTTTACCCTCTGACCTCCGTTTTCCCACTCCACCCTGCTCAGTGCTATTTTGCTGTTTCTGCAGACTGACCTATTTGTTTGTTTTCACATATAAATGAGAATGTGTAACATTTATCTTTCTGTGCCTAGTTTATTTCACTTAACATAATGTCCTCCAAGACTCATCACTGTTGTGGCACAGAGGAAGAACTCATTTTTAAAGCTATATAATATTTCATACTTATATGGCCCATCAGCATGAGTACTATACAGATAATTAAATTGTACTGCATTTGGGATTCACGATAAATAGATTTTAGTTGCCCTCACTACACACAAAACAGGTGAAAGATTTTGGATGGAGGGAGGTGCAACTGTGAAATGGTGGATCTGTGAATTTGTTTCACCTCCTAATCTTTTGACTACTTGTATGTATCCTGTATTGTCATGTGTGTGTCATTGTCATTCAGTTGCTTCTGCCTCTTCCATTAAGGATCCTTCGATAACTAAAGTGTCCGACACTTCCTACTTTGATGAATTCCATGAACCTTTTAAGTGCAGCTCTGAGTTTCTTAGCATCATCAGAACCCCAGCTGTTCCCAGACTATGGCGCCCTCCATGCTCCCCTGGGTGAGGCAGGAAGAAAGCCAATGCAGTTCATGGTAGCAGCTAGTGGAGCAAGACTCCCTGCAGCTCTCTCTCTCTCTCTCTCTCTCTCTCTCTCTCTCTCTCTCTCTCTCTCTCTCTCTCTCTCTCTCTGTGTGTGTGTGTGTGTGTGTGTGTGTGATATCAGCTCCTGCATGGCTGTGCCTAATGGGGACATTGAGGAAGGCAAGGAAGCTTCAGATATGTGTACAGGAAAGGCAAACAACAATGGGTTGGCTCCTGCTCTTTGCCTGGTTTAGAAACTGAGACCAGGCTGCTGAGGTCTCCAGGGAGATGGGACTTTTGGGTGAGCAGCCCAAGCTGGGAGGTAGCTTTAGGCCTTGGCATCTGTCTGCTCTCACAGCTTTGAAGTGAGATAGTACACCTGTTCAATGTGTGGCCTTGGTGTGCCATGCTGTCTTATGGTTCTATCCTGCTGCCTGGCCTCTCTCCATGTGTATCTTTGGGCCCATCAAAATCTGCTCAGGAAATCTGCTCTCACCTCCTGAAGGAGTCCTTAGGCTCCCCCAGTCCTTAGCAGCTGTTTAGAGCATTGAATACCACAAAATTGTCTTCCACACCCTGTGTACCTTCCACCTGCTCATCATGTACTGACTTTTGAAGACTCAAGTGCTCCTGACACCTCCTTCACCTTTCAGCTGTCAGTGATCTTGGAAACTGACTTCTTTAGCATTGTCTACTCCCAGCCTCAGTTCACCTCCACCATGCCTAGCTTCTGCCTGGCTTCTCCCTGGTCTGCTGCACACAAGCGGGCTACTGACCAGTCTGGATGGAGTCGCTCATGCTTCTCTTTGCTTGGCTTCTCACCTCATTCAGGAACTGCCAAAGCCCTGCAAGATATGTCCCCACCACCCTGCTGATGCCACAGCATGTTGCTCTTCCTCTTATAATCTTCCAGCCCCCCCCCCAACCCCAACATCAATTCCCCCAGGACAACATGGAGTGCAAGAGGGAAAGGACCTTTCTTTTGTCCTTCGTGCTTCCGGCCAATCTAAGATGTTTGGTTTACTTGTATGGTATGTCTATTACCAGCTTAAATTGAGGCAAAGAGCTTAGGAATATGTTCAGTTTTATATAAGTGGCAAATGGCAGGCTCTGCACGTAAACCTAGGCAGATGAGTTAACAATCCATGTTCTTGGTTCCTAGTTGCCTCTCACTTAAAATTTGGTGAATTAGTTGGGCATGTTGGCACATACCTTTAATTCCAGCACCCAGGAGGCAGAGGCAGGTGGATCTCTGTGACTTCCAGCTCAGCTAGGCTACATAGTAAGGCACCCCCAGCCAGAAACTGATGAAGTAATAAATGCTAAAGTCTTTATAATTTCTTGCATACTGTATCATAAAGTCTTTTATTTATCTGCTTTTGATTTTCTTTCCTGTCTCTATTTGCATATTCTGTTCTCTCTGATTAGTGAACCTTTCCGCATAAAGAACTCCTATTCTTTAAAACCCAGCCAGGGGCTTGAGCAATAGCTGTTCTTGTCGAGGACCCACATGGGGGCTTACAACTGACTGTAACTCCAGTCCCAGGGTATCGGACATCCTGGTCTGGCCTTTCAGGGTACTGCATGCATGCACTTCATACACAGATGTGTAAGTAGGCAAAACACCTGTATATACAAAATAATAAAATAATTTTAAAAATTAAAAAATAACTGTAATGGAAACCAGGGAGTTTATCCACCCCCCTTCTTGTTTCCACTACCTTGTGGGTATGACTTGGTTATAGTCCTTAAAAATCTATTTTCCCTTCTTTTTGAATCCCCATTTGGCCTTGAGTCTCTTGGTGGCAGGGGCCTATTTGTCATCTTAGTCTCTCCCAGCCTCTGCCTAACACATGTGAGGGACATAATAAATATTTGTTGAGTGAGAGACTCCAGTGTTCCTGGCATTTACCAGCGACCGAGCGACGCTCTGCGTGTTAGACACTGTTTACACGATGCACACTCATTTTCATTCTGCTCATGTCTTTCAAAGAGAGCACAAGGGACCAAATCTAAACCATTGAAAACAACCACATCTAGCTAAGGCTTCCCATACCATTGCTGGGGAGGCTAGGCCTCTGGAAAAGACTGTGTGGAGGGAGTTAAAACAGTTAATGCTCTCTGATGTGCAGTTATGTGATGTCCCCAGCAGCAAAAGATATGGCAGAGACTAAAACTAACTGGTCATAGGAAGGTCCACTTAGGCCATTTAGGCCAGCCATGCCCCTGGAATACAGAGCTCCTGATTATGAGATGTGTTGGCTTCTCTACAGAGGAACATCACATGAATGTGGGAACTATCTCCCCTGAAAGGTCTCCTGCTATTTTCCCTGAGACCAGCAGAAGGTTGATGTCACCTGTTGCTGGCCAGTGTTGTTAATGGTAAATGGTCCTGGTTGGTGAATGGCAGCTGGGAACACCAGTGGCCCCATATTTGAGTTTCTCAGAGCACAGTGACTCTAGGCTGGGGTGTCTCTTAATAGGTCCCAGGACCTTGGCTGGTGGAATTGTTACTGGACATACTGGCTCCTAGGAGGCACAAGGCTTTTAAGCTGGGATGGCTTCCAGCCCTGTATAGTGGGTAGTGGCTCTCTTTGTACCTGTGTGGTTATAGTAGGGAAAATAGTGACAGTGGGGATTATTTCCAGATACCCATGTGAGCTCTGTGGAAGACTCTTCATATGGCCCTGCTGGCCAACATGCTCTTGGCCTGGCAGCCCCAAGTAGCCATTTGCTTCTGAAAATGTGTTGAACCCCAAATATACTCTTGTGGCCACAGCAGGAGTGGAATACAATGCCAGGCTGTCTTGCCATTGAAGGGAGAGCAAATAGTGGATATGTCAGATAGGAACATTGAATAAGAGTCATGGGGTACATGGGGACCATTAAAAACTAAAGACTCCCTCATAGTGCACAGTGCCCTTTCTTCCATGGCCATAGAGGTATTACTTACCTTGACTGATCCTGAGGCTAGGGTCTTGAAGGCCTGTGGTCTCAACACAGACTGGCACCCTTTCACCTTCTGCAGGGCCTGACAACTGGGTCAGGGCAGCTTGCTTCCTGTTGAAGGAAGGGCTGGGTCAGGGCCTCTTCTCCCTTCCTCTGTCTGGGCTGGGCTGCCAAGAAGACTTGTTGGCCAGTTGAGGTTAGCCACGGGGTCCTGCCAGACTCTCATTCTGTAGAAGGCTGGGTTACAGCCCTGCTGTCTTTGCCCAGTAGCCTCCCAACAGCCTCTAGAGCTTTCTTATCTCTACTTCTCAGGTATGGAGCTAGAGATTCAGAGAGGTGAAGTAAGTTCTTCAAGGTCACCCAGCAGGTCTGTAGACAGGAAGGACTCGGGCCCTGGAGCCCACTGACTCATTGAATTGTGCTGACCTCCAGTTCCCTTCTAGGGCTAATTAGTATCCTGTGATTCCACATCATGGCCACCCTAGGAGGTGGCCCTGGGCAGTGAATTTCTAGGGCACAAGATGTCCCCTTCTTCCTCCTTCTGCCTGAGCTTGTCAGTTCAGAAATGCTGAACTGGGACAGGTGTACAGTCTGAAACTGGCCCCAAATTAATAAGCTTTCTCCTCCCTCTCATGCCTTTGTTCTGGCTTCCTCTGCAGACAGCCCTGGTTTCCCAGTAGTTCAGTATGTCGGACACTTCAGATTCAGTGTGACAGCTGAGAACATTGGTGGGGGTAGGGGTGGGATGGGGTCTGAGAACATTGGTGGGGTGGGGTGGAATGGGGGCTGAGCATATTGGTGGGGTGGGGTGGGATGAGGGCTGAGAGCATTGGTGGAGTTGGGGGTGGGATGAGGGCTGAGAACATTGGTGGGGTGGGGGGTGGGGTGGGGACTGAGAACACTGGTAAGGTGGGGGGTTGGATGGGGCTGAGAACATTGGTGGGGTGTGGGCCTGTTTTCCCACTTTCTGCACAGCTGCTGGGACTGCCACCTCACCATCCATTCCATCTCCCTGATGTGAAAGGGGTGTTAGCTCTGAGTTCTGCCCTAGCCCTTGGCAGAGGGAGAATTATGCTCAGAGCACAGAATGTAGCTGTTGTCTTTGAGGAGGGGCCTCCAAAAGGGTGCCAGTGCCACATAGGGGGCAGGTAGAGAGCTAAGATGGTCACTCATCTACTCCTGTAAGGAGGACTGGACCCTTAGAGTCTCTGAGCTACTATCCTCCAGGGTGCCCTCTGTTGGTATCAGGCTTCAGCTAGCAAGTGGGATGGTGAAGGAAGCTCTGACTTTTCATAGTGTTGGCTTCCTGGAGACTTGTATGGAGGTTCAGCCAGGCCAGCTCTTTTTCTGGAAAGGTTGGGCAGGATATGAATTGGGGGACTGGACCTCCCAGTCTTGTCTCATGCCACAGGCTTCTAGAGAATTCTTAGCCCTTTTCTGACGAAAGGTCCAGTTTCATTATTCCCATCCACTGTGATTGATACTGTTGTAAAATACTAAGTCATGCTTTGGATGTCAGCGTGTGGTGGAGTCTGCACATGCTTCTTCACACCAAGCACCACAAATGTCCTCATACATGGAAACTGAAAAAGTTGATGTCATAGAGCAGAGTTTAGAATTGGATCACTAGAGACTGGGAAGGGAAAGGATAGAGGTCACAGAGAGAGCAGTCACTAGAATATAGAGAGGAGCAGTAAGCTCTGGGGTTTTGCAGTACAGGGAACCCTTTCCTGGTCAGTGAGGGTGTAAACACTGTAGAGTGTAGGTGTTGCTGATGGGAATGGTGAATAATGGTGTAATCACTATGCAAGACAATGTAGTAGTTCCTAAAAATGTTAATATGAATTGCCATTTGTGTAGCAAACCCACTTTTGACTATATTCTCAAAAGAACTAGAGCAAATGTTTACATAGAGCATGCTCACAGCAATGTCTTAGATAGGGTTACCATCACTATGATGAAACACCATGACCAAAAACAACTTGAGGAAGAAGGGTTTGTTTGGTTTACATATCCTGAATCACAGACTATTGAGGGAAGTCAAGAGAGAAACTCAAATTGGGTAGGAACCTGGAGGTAGGAGCTGATGCAGAGGCCATGGAGGATGCTGTTTACTGGCTTGCTCTTTATGGCTTGTTCAGCCTGCTTTCTTAAAGCACCTAGGGCCACTAGCCCAGGGGTGATACTACCTAAGTGGGCTGGGACCTCCCACATCATTCACTAATTAAGAAAATGCCCTACAAGCCCTCCTACAGCTCAATCCTATAAAGGCAATTTCTGAATTGAGGTTCCCTTCTCTGAGATGACACCAGCTTGTGTCAAGTTGACATAAAACTAGTCAGCACAGACAGCATTATCCAGAGTACCCAAAAGGTGAAAGAAATCAGGTATCAGTGACAGGATCAGGAAAGACAAGTGTGGTCTGGCTGTATAGTGGAATATTATTCTGTCTTAAAAAGGAGATTCTAACATATGCTGCAACATGGACTTTGAGGGCAATATATTTAAGTAGTGTAAACTGGTTACTAATTTGGAATGATTTTACTTGTATGAGTAGTCAGATTTATGGAGACAAAGTGGAATGGCAAGTTCCAGGGGCTGGGGAGGGAAAGGAAGAGTCACTATCTAGTGGGAACAGAGTTTCAGTTTGGAAAATGGGAAAGGTCTGGAGATGGGTGGTGGGGGTGGTTGCATGATGTGAACTGTCTCATGCCAGAAGTTTCACACTTAATGTGGTTAAGGTCCAGCTTAAGCAGTATGTCTGTCACTGGTAGAAAGGAAGGCACCTCCCTGGAGATGCAAGGTATAGGGCTGGGTACTTCTCTCTCTCCTGCCCCTCCACCTTGGGCCTTCTGTCTCTGGACTGGGCCTCATCCTGGCTGAAGAAACTCATGCTTCCTGGGACATGTGATAAATGTCTAGATTAGCAAACCATCTGGCCCTAGGTCATTTGTGAACCCAATCTCATTCTGAAGATTGCTAATTGCAAGGAGATCCTTGAGTCTCTAGCAGATGCTGGCACTGGTACCTCTGTGAGAGGGGCACTGGCCCCTCTGATGCGTGCAGTCACCAAACCATATGCCATCGTACTCGAGCTGCTGGAGTACCACTTAGAGAGGATCCTGAGCCAGTACACACTCTAGGCATGTATCCTCATGGCTATGGGACCCAGTATGGTATTTGGGAGGTCTTTATTGGCAAAATAGGATGGAGATTCATGAAGGTGGGCTTCCTATGTGGTCTCATCTGTCAGGTTCTTCACAGGCCTCCTGCGAGATGATGGCAGCATGGAGGTAGCCTCTGTGTGACAGTCACAGAGCAGTCCTGAGGCCATCTTAACTTTATTTTCTCCCTGGCTCTGGCTCTTTCTAAAGGACCCTTGGATCTGTTGAGAAAACTGTGTCTTCCTCTGGTGGATCTTGAAGGTCATTGGCCAGAAAGGCAGCTGGGCAGCAGGCCAGGCAGAGGGCCTTCTGTCTGCACATAGAGTACCAGAGTGATCTCACCATGACCAAGGGTCTAGGGCAGTAGCTTCAGAGGTAGAAAGGCTGTTTGCCTTTGCACCAGCTTCCTGCCACCTTTATTCAAGACCTTTCCTGTGCTGTCACTTTGTAGGGTTCTTCCTGCTCAGGGGTGGGTATGAGCCATGGCCTCAGAGTTATATGCACTAAGTTCATCCTGGCCGTCCTGCTCCCAGGCCTGAGACCCCATTGCTGCTGTTCTCCAAGATATCCTTTATGCAACTGTAGGGTGGAGTCGGCAGCTTGAGAAGTCAGTTTGAGAAATAAGTGGCATCCGTGCCTGAGTAGTGTCCCCAGAGCCAGGAGCTATTAATAGAAGCAGTGTTGGCAGTGGACTGTGTCCATGCGGCTGTAGATGCAAGTGGCTCCGAGAACAGTGCCAGGCTAGACTGTGAGTGAGGCTGAGTGCCTACATGGCCTAGTGTGTGGGTAGCTGAGTGGGCATCACCCTTTTGATCATCTCTGTAGTAGGGGCACCCTCAGGGTTTCTGGGGGTGGCATATGTGTGTTAGGGCTTCTCCTGATGTCTTTGTAAGCCAGAGTAAGCCAGCAGCAATTGGAAGGCTGTACCTTGTTTCTGACCAGAAAAAAAAAAAAAACAACCACATTCATTTATTAGGTATTTAATTGAGCAAGTACCAGGCATCCTCCTCCCAGAGTATCCAGAAGCCCTGCTCTAGGGAGATTCCAAGTCCAGATCCACCAACAGATGATAGTCACAGAATGAAAGAAGCCCAGCAGAAGCTCGTGGGGTGTGAGCTGAGCCGCAGAAATGTGGAGAAAAGGAAGCTGCATGAGATCAAGGTTTTGCCATGGGCTTGCCCTTCCTTGGCCTGAGTTTCAAACCGATGGTGTTGGTCTCAAGCTATCCTTTTCATAAGTGGTGTTTCCAAGTTTGTCATTTGGGGCACTGGGAAATACAGGTGAGCTGAGTGGACTGGCCTTTTTGAGAGGCCTCAGCCAGTCCACTCATTCCCATGACTCCATCCAGCAGGCACATGAGTGACAAACCCCAGTCTTAAGTGCCCTTGAAGATTTTAAGCTGTGCTCACAGCATGAATGTGTTTTTAGCCTAGGACTTGTGTTCCAGTAGGAGTGAGTGAAGGCCAAACCCAGGTGGCTGCTGGTCCTCAGTTCTTTGCACTGGCCTGCAAATGTCTTTGCTTCTTTTCAGATTTCTAGTGAGGAGTCACCATGCTAGAACAAGCAGCTGAGAAAGAACAGAATTAGGCAGATCCCAAAGATAAACCCCTGGGCACATGGACAGCACCAGTGTTGCTGAGGTGAGCTGTACACATACCCAGGACCATGTGAGAAGAGGGACCATCTCCCCTTCTCATGGCCAGAAGTCAACACATATCCCCCATCCTCACCCTTGTGTTGTCCTGTAGAGGTGGCCAGTCCTTGGGCAGGCGTCACACTGCTGCCCAGCAAGTGCAAAGCTACAAGGCGCATGGCAGGGTCTGCTTGTCGTTGAATTATTTAACATCTTAATGAGTCCATTTTTCACATCCTCTACTGGTCCCACAGGAAGGCAGGGCGGACAGTTGGTAAAGTGGCAATGAATATTAATAGAGCCGTTGGGAGGTGTGTCTGCTTAATGGATCTTTCCACCAGGGTGGGGCTGCTCATCCTAACTTCCAGCCACCAGGGTCCCAGAAATATTTTTATGGGGAGGTCTTCTGAAGGCCTGTGGGGATAATCTGTCACTGCAAGCACCTCCTGAGGCAGTTCATATATGTCCCTGCCATTGTCTGTGAATGTGCAGAGCGATCCGCTGAGTCTAGGCCCTTCTAGTACATTTCTGGTACATTTGGAAATGGCATATTTAACACCCATTGCATCAGTGGACAGCAGCTCCATGATGGACTGTGAGTATGTATTTATGAGGATGTTGAATTCCCTGGATCTGGAGTTAACAGACAGTTGTGAGCCACCATGTGAGTGATGGGAATTGAACCCAGGTCCTCTGGAAGAACAGCCAGTGCTCTTAACTACTGAGCCATCTTTTCAGCCCCAGGGTGAGTGTACTTAAGCACAAATATGAAGTGATTACCAGAGGCCAGGGAACAACACTGGGGAGAAAGTGTGATGAATCAAATTGAGGGTAATTCAGAGCTGGTCAGGTGCAAGGCTTTCAAATAGATGTGGAGGTGCCTCACTCCTGCCCTTTCTGGAGAGTAGGTTCCTCTCAGTTTCTGGGTAGGAACATTCTGGAAAGCATTGTGACTGTATCTACAGGTGCATCCATACAGTGGGACATGACTCGTCTCTAAGAAAGAATGAGGCCCTTGTGGAGCTCCTGATGAGCAAAGCTGCATCATGGGTAAACTTCACACAGTGCTGAGTGAGAGAGCCAGTCTAAGGCTGCTGTCATGGAAGGGTCTGTCCATAGAGACTGGAGTGAGGGGCTGCTTGCCCAGGGTCAGGGATCATTAAGGGAAGTGCATCATATGTCAACAGACTTGAAGGTTTTATCTGTGGAAGAAAATGTTTTCAAGCTGATTTATGGCAGGGGTCACCCTCCAAAGGTGCAGCTCAGCAGCAGAGCACCTGTCGAGCATTCTTGAAGCTCTGGTGTAATTCCCAGCACCAAGGGGGGAAAACCAAACACACACACACACACACACACACACACACACACACACACACACACACCCCAGATTATAAAGTAGAAGAAAAAATCCTGAATCGTCATCACACCAATTATTGGAAAATAATTTTTAACCACAAAGAATAAAAACCATCCCTAGTCATCTATGGTGAGGGGAGAGTTTCCTTCTGGGCTTTTCGCCACATACAAATATATCAGGCCATGCTGTCAGGTTTTATAGTTAATTTCATCTGCTTGGTGGTATGTTATGTCCTATACTTTTTTCTTTTCTTTTTTTTTTTTTTTTTTCGAGACAGGGTTTCTCTGTGTAGCTTTGCGCCTTTCCTGGATCTCGCTCTGTAGACCAGGCTGGCCTCGAACTTACAGAGATCCGCCTGCCTCTGCCTCCCGAGTGCTGGGATTAAAGGCGTGCGCCACCACTGCCCGGCTCTACTTTTTTCTTTTTTTGATCCTTTAGATCCCAGGACCTTGTATATGCTAGGCCAGTCCTTTACCACTGTGCCATAGACCCCAGGCCAATGTCATACATTGTTATTAACTTTTCACTGTAACCCAAAGTTACCAGGAAGAAAGATTGGTAAACTTGGGGGTGAGTAGGGATAAGCAGAATTAACTATGTATGTGTAGACTAATAGAAATGTGTTTTGATGCTCTAAGGGGGAGAGAGTGTATCGGGTGTTGTGCCCTCTGTCCTCGGGATCCACTGTTTCCCGCTTTGCATGTCCTGTGTCCTGGAAGACTGCCCTCTTTCACCTGAGCTCATGCTGTCCAAGTCCACAGATGGGAGAGAAACTCGGAAGAGAAGCGCAACAGGAGACCAGTGAGCCAAATGGATGGGGGCGGGGCTTCCATTCTTCCAGTACCATTTCTGCTGTTCCTCTATCCTCAGTTGTCTCCATGGGTCCAATGTTCCCTCCTCTGTCCTTTAGGGAAGGGTGAGTTGGTCCTGCTGTGCTAGCCTGGGTGCTTGGTTGCCTGACCTAGCCCATGTTGCTGAATCACTCCTTTCAGGGCTACTGTTCCCTGCTAGGCGGTGTATTCTAAATGATGTGGCCAGTGTTTCTCACAGAGGCTACATGGAGCTAATGGCCTGTGGGATACCCATCCAGGAGGATGTTGTTCTCCAGGAACATTTCTGCAGTGGTGTAAATTCCCATGTTACCTGTGGGACCTGATGATGAACAGGAGCTCTTGCTGCCGAGCATCCAGCCACTGCAGTTGCTGCTTTGCATCTGCAATGATAGTGTCCTTTAGATAGGTGGCCAGAGGGCATGCCCTCTCAGATGGATTTCCAGCAGATAGTGGACAGAGCTCTGGCAGGGGTTTAGCTGCACAGCTCTATGGCACTGCCTCTGGTGTCAAGGAATCTCGGGGGTGGGGGACAAAAACAAAAACAAACACCCTTTAGCTGAGAGAGCTGAAGACAGAAGTTTGATCTGGAGACCCCAGGATCAGTTTCTTTCTGGGACACTGACTATGATTATTTTACTTATGTGTATGTATATGTTAATGTACACCATATGTGTGCAGGTACCTACAAAGGCTAGAGGGTGTCATATCCCCAGGAGCTGAGTTATAGGTGGTAATGAGCTGCCATATGAGTGCTGGGAACCTAATTCAGGTTCTATGCAAGAGCGGTAAGTGCTCTTAACTGCTGAGCCATCTCTATAGCTGACAATACTTACTTTTTGAGCTCTTGAACAGACCCTGTCTCAAGTGCCCTGGCCAGATGTGAGATATTTGAGCCACATGTTGCATCCCAGCTCTGCCCCTCTTCATTTGTGCCCATCTCATTGCCCTCTAAGGTCTGCTGTTCTGAAGCAGTTTGTCATGGGCTGGCACAGGATGGGTTGAAATTGTCTGAACAGACAAACCACTTAGGCTGCGCAGGGGTGAAATACAGCAGCCTTGTCTTGCCTTCTCCATGCACCATGGACACATCGATAAATCATCCATGCTGAGGAATTTTATAATGTCTTGGTGCTTTATTATCTGTGTGCATTTGCCTTCCTAGCCCCAAAGAGGCGTTTATTAACTCCCCTAATCCAGAGAGTGCATCATCTAGCTAATTATGTCTCTGCAGCCATATGGGGTCACAATATTTTATAACATAAAGATCTTTAGGGGCTGGGAGGTAGCTCTGTGCGTAAGAGTGCTTGCTGCACAGGCATGAGGACCTGAGTCTGGATCCTCAGCAGCCTTATCAAAAGCTGGATGTGGATGCATGCCCTTGTAACCTCAGGGTATTTGTAGGACAGGAAGATTGTTGGTGTTTGTGGCCAGCCAGCCTAATTGAGAAAACATTAGAGATCCTGTGTCTCTAATATGAGCTGAGCATGATTGAGGAGGACACACACACACACACACACACACACACACACACACACACACACACCCTGTCACCCTTTGCTTGTCTGAAGGAGTTTGAAGGTGACCTTTTCAGCTGTCACAAAGCTACCTGATGGACATCAGCTGGGACCTGGAAGGTGGACACTACTGTTTTGCTGTACATAGAGCTCAGGCCCCAGGAGGTTATTCTGCTCATGCTGAAGATTGCCACTAATTTAATCGCCGTGTCCTTCTTGATTCCATCAGGCAGCTGGCACGCAGCTTGCTCTGTCCTCCGGCAGGTCCTCAAGGCAGCCGTTCCGCACCTTGGCCAGTAGTTTATTTGGGAAACTTCCCTTCCCTAGATCAAAGGTTTTGTCTTCACTCTCTTCAGGTTCCTTCCTTGTGTGATGTGGGATCCTATCTTTAGGACTTTCTGTCACAGAGGCCATGCATCCTGCCCTGCTGGTGCAAGGGGAGGTGACAGATGATTGAAGAGTCACCTTCTCTTTATTTGCCAGATGGTGAAGAAGGAGCTGAGTCCCCACCATCTGCATCTCTCCTCCCCCAGCCTTTGCAGAGCACAGCCAGCATCAGCAATTATAAAAAGTAGGTGCTCACTCATTCTGCCAGTCCTCAAACATGGATTAGAGCCTTCCCTCAGCTAGGCACTGTGGGCTCACAGTACACTGAGATGTCATTCAGCCAAACCTAGGCCAGTCCACACTACATGTCTTTGGGACAGTCAGAGTGTAAATGCCCAGTCAACCAGTGTTTTGCAAACCCTGATTCTTAGTTGCAGACAGTAAGTTCCATTCTTGTCAGTTCTAGCAGAGACAAACATTGCTCAAGGATACCAGTGACTGTGCTTCATCTTGGAGCCCAGAAAGCCAGCGTACAATCATAGACCAGCTCACCTGAGCCCTCAGATCTGCCTTGTGCTGACAGGTATTTCTTGTGCGGTGGCTTTTTACAGGAGCTACTTCCCACCTCTCAAGACTTCTGGCAGAGTTCTAGCCAAGGACTGGCAGTGAGAGGCCTGCTGTATGAATGCCACACAAGCTGTGACTTGGGAGAAGGGAGGGCTTGTCAGGAGGACCCTACTCCAAGTTCAGGGCCTCAACTCAAGTTCACTGCAGTGCTTCTGTGCCCTTCCTGTGCTGGCTGTGGGTTTAGAGGTAAGAATCGGTTCTGGACCACTCCTGAACCACTGTGCCATGCATACCACTTGTAAATCAGGGCACAGTGTTCCAGGTCCTTAGCTGCTTTAGCTCATAGTCTGGGCATGTTTAATATGCTGAGTGATAGAATTTGATTTGGTTTATAAGGATCTTTTATTTCCCAAAACAACTCAAAGTGAGGGCTATCTAAAGGAGGCCTGATGTAGTGGTGCACACCTTTAGTCTTAGCTCTGGGGAGGCCGAGGCAGGCAGATTTCTATGAGTTTAAGGCTACTCTGGTCTACATAGTGAGTTCTAGGCCAGCTAGGGCTGCATAGTGAGACCTTTGTCTTTAAAAAATAAAAAGTTTAAAGGAACTCTGGATAAAACCTGGCTATAGAATCAGATTGATCAGGAATGAGGGTAATCAGCTGACCCAGTGATTCATTTGGAATTGTTAGTGCGAGGACTCCTGGAGGAGAATGGAGTTGATCTCACAATCCTGCTTTCAAAGCTCACGAGAAGCAAACGTGATGGAGATGTGCAGTGATGCAGTGCTGACCCAGGCAAAGGCTAGTGGGGTAGTGGGGTAGGACTGAATGTCCAGAAGGGACCCTCCATCTCCGGGCTTCTCTTGATAGGGAACCTGGGTCTGTCTGTGAGGGAAAGAACAGTCATGAAGTCTTGCATGGTGCTGGATATTTGGCCCCCCACTTGAAACGGATGGATTTAGACTCTTAGCTTAGGCTGTAAACCAAAACCTTAAAGTGTAACTGTAAACAAAGAGCTAAAGATGATAAAGGTGCTTGCATGAAAACAGGAATAATCTTTAAGACATGGCGCCTGGCAAAGAATTTTTAGGTATCACATAAAAAGCATGAACAACCAAAGAAAAGAGATAAATTAAATTGGATTATGCAAAGTCCAAACCTCCTGTGCCCCAAACCCTCAGAAAAATCCAGGGTCACAGGACCAGCAGGCCTATGGGGCCTGTCACAGCAAAAGACTCTGGGAGCTGGAAGTCGCTGCTATCCCAGAGCCCTTTGGTCAGGAGGTTTCATGGCTGCCTCTGACCTATGCAAATGCTCTAGTGGGGAGTAGACTTGTGGGATAATTCTCATGTCCTCAGTCTGGCTGGGGCCCTAGGGACCAAGCTCCCCATTGCCTCTGCCTCCTGCATTCTGAACAGCTGCCAGGATCTGTCCTTCCCTGGGCATTGCTGATCCCCTTGGCCACCTAGACTTTTCACCTGAAGAACTGGTTTGTCTTAGCTGCTGCAAAGTTCACTTGTTGCTGGTAAAGTTTGCCAGGGGTGGGGCTGGAGAGATGGTTCAGCAGTTAAGAGCACTGACTATCCTCCCAGAGGACCTGGGTTCAATTCCTAGTACCCACATGACAGTTCACAACCATCTGTAACTCCAGTTCCTGGGGATCTGATGCCCTCTTCTGGACTTCTCAGACACAGCATACACATAGTGCACACAAATATACACATCCATATACATAAAAAATTTAAAAAATTAAAATTTACCATGTATGTATGGAATGTTCTCGTCACCAGCATTGTTGTCATTAATAGCTGATTTATTAGGATCTCCTCTGGGTAAGGTTGTCTCCCAGAAGTGTGACTCCTATGGTCTTGTTTAATCTGTCACACTCTTGACTAGAAAATGTGGTTGTTTTACCACACAGATAAGCAGAAGGGGCTGGGGAGGTTAAGGGACCTGCACTTAACCTGGAGAGGCTAAGGATGCACAATAGTGCTGGGGAAGAGCCCTGTTCAGATTCCAAACTGTGTGACTCCGAAGCACTGCACATTTTCGTATGCAAACCTGTAGGCACTCAGAAGTCCTGTGGGTGCTGGAGGTCCTGTGGTCATCGTGTGGGCTATGAGCATTTGGACCAAGAGCAGTGTGATGGTAGCTTCCAGTATCATGAGTGCCTCCAGAGGGTGTGGCCTTTGTGTGGAGTTTTAAAGACTGCATCTGTCTCCAGGGGATGGGATGAGAGAAAGGCATCCCAGGAGGAGGGATGTTCAAGGAGAAGGTCTGGTGCCTGGGTACCTCAGTTTATGTTGAACAGATCTACTGAATTGAGCCAGATGGTGGCAGAGTCTGGGAAGTAGTCTGGCCTTCTGTGGGGGTTAGCTCTTCTGGTGGTCATGGCAAGCCAAGGGTAGTGACTTACTGTGGCCCTGGTGGCTTTTGCTGGAGGTGGAGGAGAACTCATCCAGGGAGATGGCTGGGACTTGCTCCTAAAAGGGGTGGTGGGGGATAGGTGCTGAAGAACCCTGGACTCTGGGTCTTCGTCCTCATAAGGCTGACATGGGCCAGGAGCGATGAGGTCTGAGGGAACCTGGGGAGTAGAGTGGGGACCTCAGCAGGATAGTGTTTCCCTCACCCATGCAGAAGTGTTGTGAACCATTTCCAGGGACTCTGGGCTCTGGAACAGCAAGATGAACTGCTTACCGCTAGAAGAGCCTTCCTTACTCAGTGCCGTGGAGGCGGTAGTGAGGACTCTGTCACCACACTACAGGCTGTGCTTCAAGCACACAGCAATCATGCTGGGGAACCCTAATCTGCCCCTTCCTTCGTCTTCCTCTCCCTCTTCGTCTCTGTCTCTCCCTCTCCCTCCTCCTCTCTCCTCTCCCCCCCTCTTTATTTCTTTGGCACAGGAACTATGAGCTCCTTGAAGTTAGAGGTCACAGAGTCATTCAGCAAGCTTTACTACGTACCTACTGGGTGCCAGGCAGTATGGGAGCAGAGCACACAGGTTCCCTGCTTTCTTCTTTCTCTCCCAGTGCACAGCCTCAGATCATACCCATCAGCACCCAGGACAGTGGTAATATTTGCCGAGTGTCTCTTATCAGGAGAGCTGTATCTGGGGTATTTCCATGGTATTTATGGATCTGAGGTCTTCTCCCCTCATTAGCCAGGCAGGGGACCTTTCAGTTCCCAGCAGGCCACACCCTCTGCCTATTCCCACAGACAACATATATTTACAAGGCGTTGGGGACTGCTTCTGACTCCCTCTTTCCACAGGAATGTCTTCATTTGGGTCAACTCAAGGTGACTGCACTGCACATTAGCTGAGGGTACTGAATGCCTGCTTGGCTTCTCAGAGGCCCACACAGAGACATTCCTGGGGAAATCAGGGAAAGACGCTGGCCCTTACCTGTAAGGCTTTGTGTGCTCTGCTGTTTCTGCTGCAGCTTCTCTGTGTGAAATGGAATTCTCTAGAGTAGTTATTGGGGCTCCTGGGCCTAACCTCTTGAAATACTAATGAATCTCCTCCTTCCAAGGATGGCACACAGCACAAAAGGGTGTGGTGGTCTGACATCTGGTACCTCTGTGGATAGGAGTAGGTCCTTCTCAGGGTGGCCCAGTGAGGCGGAACAACTGCCCACATATGGATGTATGCCACATTAGATTAGAGGCAAAACTGGAGGTTCTTGATGCATCAAAGATGAGGGCAGCTTCCATCAGCTGAGAACCTACTGTGTGCTGGTGCCTGACCTTCCAGCTGTCTCACTGGGTCCTCATGGCTGGAGGTGTTACTGTAATTTCCGTTTTACTCACAGGGAAGCAAGTCTGTGATCAAAAGTCACCAGTGGCATCAAGTGGAGCTGGGATTCAAGTCTGGGGTATTGGCCTCCAAGGCAGATATCCAATCACCAGGGTTTCCTATCTTCCATAGGGCTGAGACTCCAAGAGGTGAAGTGACTTTCAAGGCTACACAGCAGGTGTGTGATGTTGCTGTACCTCATGAACTTCTACTGCAGGATGGATGTTAAGTAGAGTGTGGGTAATAGTCTTGCTCCATTCTGATGAAGGAAATGAGGGGATGGGGAGGGGGGCCATAGCTGCAGGGATCATGAGAGGGAAATAGCTCCAGACCTGGTCTCAGGCTGCATCCAGCTCTATGTCCAGTACTAGCCTGTGTTCCTGAGCTGCAGGCAGCTTGCATGTGCTCAATCTGAGAAGAGAAGTGAGCTGTGGGTTAGGACTTTAAAAACCCCAGGACATGAGATGTCCAAAGTCCTGGACCTTTGAGGGGTGGGCATGTCTAAGAGGGAACAGAAACAGCAGTGAGCTTCTAGCAGACCTAGACCTTAGGCTCGTGGAAGGCAAGAAGGACCTCAGAAAACCTCTGGATTGCTAGAGTGATACCACTTTGGAAACAGCAGTTAGAAGTGTCCAGAAGGAAGGCCTAACACAGCCTACACTAAGCAGACAGAATGCCTGCAGAAGCCTCACAGAATGGATCTGCAGCTGGTCAGCAAATACTGGCTGGTGCTTTGGGCCCAGGGGAAGAAATTCATCACAGGGAACTGCAGCACAGGCACGTTTAATCTCTGCTAATTTAACCATATTAGCTAGAGAAATGGAAGGAGGGGAGGGAGAGGAGAGAGGAGGGAAGGAAGAGAGAGAGAGAGAGGGAGAGAGAAAGAGAACACAGCTGTGATGGTGGAAGCTATCTGCCTCCACTTCTTAGCTCAGGCTACCCAGTGTGAGCCAGGGCCAGTTAACAGGAGCCACTTGAGTCAGAGTCCAGGGTCTATAAACTTTGGCTCCTGAACACAAGCTGGTTGCCTCTTCCGGGTTCCATCAAGGAGACAATGGTCATCTCTCTAAGGACAAATGACCCTGGAGACACCAGGCAGCTGGCATGTGACTGGGTCTCTGTGTTGCTCACTCCAATCTGGTGAGCTGCACTTTATGGGTGATTCACACTCTGGCCAGAGCCACATTGAGATCACCAGCCTGGGGATAATGTTTGCCCATAACAACTCTCTTCACCCCAACTACTGGTCAAGCATGACCCTGTGGTGGGTCTGGTCTTGTTGCCCTGTGTGGTTTGAGATGAGGCCTTTTCATTATGGGGTGCCTGTGGGTCCCCCAAGCAAGGGACAGTGAGACTCAGAAGGTAGATACTGCCTGCTCATAGTTATAAAGAAAGATGGCATGAGGATGAGTTTGTGTGGGCAGCTTGGAGAGTAGGTTAGGGGAGAAGAGCAATGATGGATTGGGTCAGGACCTAGGTGCAATGACCTGCCTCACTTCTGAAACTTCAGGAACTTGTAGCCATCCCTGGCTCGGGGTAAGCATAAGGTGACCTAGAAAAGGGTCAAAAGTGATCTGTGCAGGGAATCACGGACCAGGAGTTGAACAAAATCTGTATTAGAGGGACTGGGGAAGAGCTGTGTTTGAGTTCAGGCTCAAACATAAGAAAAAGTGTCCCCAAGTGGGTTCTGAGCCAAGGTTTTCTCAGATGGATATAGTAAGGGGCAGAGGAGGATCATGTGCAGAGGTGTGGTGGGGAAACAGTGCAGTGAGGGTCCCAAGGGTTCTAGGATCTGGGGTGGAGACAGTACTGTGGCCAGATCCTAGATGGTGTCTGTGGGCTTCAGAGCTCCTGTTTATCCCTGTAGAGGTGAGTTTCAGAGAATCTACTGGAGAGGCTTCCTCCTTAAGCTATTCTTTAGCCATCCCTGCTCAGTTACCCATTGAGTGCTGTCAAGTCCCTGGTTAGTATGCAGCATCTGCTCACTCTTTATATTGCTGTATCCAGCTCCACCCACCTCTCTCTACTATGCTTCTATCTCCTGAAAACATTTACCTGGACTTTAAACCTGAAAGGTTTGGCAAATCAATTGGTTGGTAAGTCACAGAATGATGTCCTTAGTAGGAATATTTGGTTATTCATTTATTCATGATGCATTTATTGAGCACCTGCTGTGTGTCACTCTGGGATAGAGGAGTGAGAGCGCTCTTCTCTCTGAACTGTATGTCATGGTAGGGTAAGGTGAATGGAGTAGGCAACAACTCAAAAGGCAAGAGAGGAGGTGGCCACAAAGATCACACAAGAGTGCCCTGAGAGCATTAGATATGGAGATCAGAGAGGCTGCTAGGAAAGCCAGTGTTTGCATAGTGAGTGACAGAAATAATCTTGAGAGGGAGCTGAGGAAGGAGATTCTAGCAGATGGAGCAGCCGCTGTGAATGCTGGGGTAGGAATGCTTGAGGAACATCCGGGAAGCTGGTGTGGGCATAGCAAATATAGGGGACAGACTCAGATTGTGCCAAACTTTAATTTATGCAGAGTGCAAAGGGAATCCATTGGCAGTTTGGAAGTAGGCGGTGACATTATCAAAGTGCTCTGTGGGATGAATCCTGGAGCAGAGTTGAAATGGCAGCTGTGGGTGGGGCAGCCAGAAGAGAGGGGCATCTTTGTGACTAGATAGAGAAGGTAGGCTTGGGTCAGGGTAGTGACTGTGGGGAGAAGAGGAACATGGGTGATGGGTCTTGGAGATGAAGGTACCAGGACTAGCTGGTGAGGTTGGATATGGCCCAGGACAGAAAGAACAGGGACTTTGAGGTGGGCTTAGTTGGGTGGGATCAGGGTTTGGTTTGGGGTGTGTTTTGTGCCTGTAGGGTGCCAAGGGAAGGGGACAGATGAGCAGTTGGGCATACAGGTTGGGTACTCATGGTTCACAGCAGCTAAAATTGTAGTGACAGGTGCTACTACAGCTATATTCACCTCTAGTGAGCTTAGATGGGGTTCCCTAATTGAAGGCTAGATATAGAAATATCAAGGCTCACCTGCTTGCCGACCCAGGACCTCAGGGGCATTGGGATAGTTTGGGTGTGTTGATGGCTCACTCCTACCAGTGGTCTATATCTGGACCTATTTACCTATTATGATGTTATGCAAATGAATGTCCCACCCAGCCCCAAAGCTACATAATGTATCATGGGTCAAGTGCATCTTGGCATGAGACTCAGGGTTGATGTACTGGACCCCTTTGTTAACTTATGAATGTGGATCTCAAACTTGTAAACAGGCTAACTTAGGAGTCTTATGCTGGTGGTCTGCTGTCCTCCTGAGTATTGTACCTCTTGCTGCTTGCCTTTCATGCCTGGGAGAGGGTCGAGGTGCTAGTCCCCAACACTCAGCCTCGTGCTGAGCCTTGTTTCCTGTTCCAGTGGTGATAGAAGAGCAAAGAAGCCCTGCCAACCCCCTCAGATGACATGGGGCACCTGCACAGATCTGCTTCACCACGTGGGAGATGGGCCATGCAAATACACTGGGGGAGAAAATAAAGCGAGACAGAAAGGGAGAAAGTCAGAGGGAAGGAAGGAGCAGAAATAAAGAGCCCAACATAGAATCTTGAATGTAGGACAGCTTCTTTTTAGGAAATGCAGGCTGAAATTTTTAGGAAACATCATAATTCTGGCAATTTTTTTAAAGCAAAAACATATAAATAAATGTTTGCTGAGTGTGTTCTTAGTATTAACTTGAAATATGTAATATTGTGTATCTTTATGAATAAAAAATGGGTTACATTGTTGACAATATGATATGATTCACCTTAAAGGTATCTTTCTGAAACATTTTGTAACCTGATGCTAGGAGAGGGGAAATGGATCATAGTAATAAAACAAAATGCCACCTTGGGAAAAAAATCCTGAAAGGACAGAAAGCATTTCCTCATAACTGTTTCACACTCTAAGACAATTAAAAGGAACTCCAATTGAGTAATTTAGAGTTAGAAGATTTAAATGAAAATCAAGATGAAATGAAAAGAAAGAGTGAAAACTGAAGGAAAAATCTGTGGGTCAAAGCAATGGTCCTTAGGAGCTCAGACATAACTTATTAACAGGGACAGACAGAACACGTGCTCCTAGATGGAGACAAGAAACAAGCAGAAAGGAGAACAGTACAGTGAGTGAATCTGGGCTGGGCTGGGCTGGGGTGGGAAAAGCAGTCCCCTTTCTCTAAAAGAAGGCACAGGTGACCCCACAAGGATCATAACGTCCTGATGTGAGAAGTTGTTAGAGACTAAATGGTGATCTGCTCCACAAAAAAAGCCAAGAAAAATTGGAATCAACAGGTCAGATAAGCCCCCTGCCTTCTGGATAAAATTCTCCACTTCAGATACACCCAAGACAAAATGGAGGCAGGAATCATACCTGTCAACTCCAAGGGCAGATAGAGCATGCTGGTCTCACTTCTGACAACACAGTTTCAGAGATTGATGGAGATGTATGTGCAAGGCTGTGGGTGGTGGGGTGTCCCTGAGAACAGCTCCCACAGCCTAGATTTGGTTTAAGCGGCAGCACACTTTCACAGACTTGCAGAGAGGAAGTTTCCTAGAAAAGTCTGCTTAAAGGTGAGACACATTTGGTTTGTGGCTAAACCCAAATGAAGATCTGGGAAGGGAGAAACTATGATCAAGAACTGGGCTTGAACCATCAACCAGTTCTTCTTGAAATGGATGAGGAGGAAAAGAAGACGTGTGTTATTAAACATGAATGACGCGCAAATGATGATGCAGCTCACAAAAACTGGGAAGTGGGTGGATGGAGAGATGGCTCAGTGGTTAAGAGCACTGGCTGCTCTTCCAGAGGATGAGGATTTGATTCCAAGCACCCACATGATTTCTCATAACAGTAACTCCAATCCCAGAGGATCAGACACCCTCTTTTGGCCTCCACAGATACTACATGCATGTGGTGTACAGACATACATACAGTCAAAACACCTATATACGTAAATTAAAATTTTAAAAAAGAAAAAAATTAAGGAGTGGATGGAGCATGAATGTCCCTATGTTCTCACCTTCTAAGTTTGGGATTTATACCCACTCTATAGCCCCCACTCCACAGATTTTCCTTCCCTCCAGCACTACCAAACTAAGGACCAAGCTTTCAGCACATGAATATTTGAGGACAAAATGCATCCGAATCACAGTAGAAGAAGGCAGGGGTGCATGGATGAGTCCATAGATAGATGGAGAGATAGTTGGATAAATGGATGAAGGGATAGTTAGATAGATGAATGGATAGATGGATGCTGAGTGTATGGATAGAAGGATAGTTGGGTGGATGAATGGAGGGATGGAGGGATAGGTGGATGGATAAATGGATAGATGGAGGGATAGTTGGCTGGTGGATGTATAGAGAGGGATGTATGAGTGGATAGATGGAGGGATAGTTGGATGGATGGGTAGATGGATGGATAGATAGAGTGGATGGATAAAAGGATAGTTGGATGAATGGAGATAGGGAAGGATAGGTGGATGGATGAGTGGGTGGAGGGATAGATGGAGGGAAGATGGGTCAAGGCAAGAATAAGCTCAGGTAGCATTTCATACAGATGACAGACATGTTCAAGCTGCCTGGCTGCCCTTTTATGGCACTAGGACATGGCCCTGAAAGTTTATAATGCAGACTTAAGATTCTGTGATTGAAACAAGTGACTTAACTAGTCTGTGTACCCAAGTTCAGCTGGAGATAACTTACAATGCTCCCCAGTGTTGTACAGGATCTGGTTTTGAGATAAGTAATGTCTGCTTACTGCTATAGTCTTACTATTCAGGACAGTGTCAGAAGTGTATGCTGGGCTAGTCCCCTGAGGAATGGGGAGGTGTAGCTAGGAAGAGCAGGAAAATAATTTCTGCAGAAAATTTATGACAAGGGTGGATCTGGGAGATTGGAAAAGACTGGAGAGCTGGCCTACCAAGCTGTGACTGAGTGCCCAGCACAGCACAAAAGGGGTTTCACTCCCAGGTGTCCTATTCAACTTCCGCAAAATTCCAGAAGGCTACTTCATGATTCCTCTGTAGACACCAGGAAACCGAAGCTCAACATCCTTCCCTCCTGCTCACTATGGGCAGCCCGAGGAACCTCTGCAAACCTTACTCTGGGTGAGATGAGACCTGTTGTACATGCTTGCAAACTGTGGTCCACTGTGCACTGAGGCAGCTGTCAATCATGACTCAGTTGTTCTTCCTGGGCTTGGGATTCCAGTGCTTTTGGTGGGCACAGCTGCTCATTTCAATATAGTGTTGGCTCTGCCATGTCCCTGTAATTACTCTGATGCTGGAGCTGCTTACTGAAGTTTCTCTTTATGTCCATCCCATGCACAGGTGAAAGGAGCACCAGCTGTAGCACCCAAGCCCTGCAGCTCCATGTGAGCTTTGTTTGGTCTGTAATCTTCCCTGAGCAGCAGGGACTTATCACTGTGCCATGAAAATGGAAAGTGCCGATCTCCTCACTTTCCCTAGACAATACCCTTCCTGGAAGGGGTTTCACAGATGGGTAGAGCTGATGGGTGGGGCTTGCTAAAACTGCTTTGAAGGTGATCTAGAGAAATTCTGAGCTCAGTTCCATGTTTAGCATAACCTGGACTCAGGCCAGAGCACTAGAAAGGCTGATTCTAGGGTCAAGAGCTTGCCAGAGCCCCCAGACACTTGCCCATGCCACTGTTATCCACTGGCATATTCCTGACTCCTGACTCAAGCCCAGCATGTAATAGGTACTTGGTAAATATGATACAGGAGAGAGGTACTGTTGGAAGATGGTACAACCTTTCTTGGAAGTGGAGCCCTTGGGGCTTCCCAAGGTCATTGTGAGCATACCCTTGAAGAGGATATTGGGACCTCAGACCTGTTGTTGTTATGAGTGCGTGTGTGTATATATCCATGTAGAGATCAGTGGACAATCCCAGATATTATGCCTCAGATACTATTCACCATGTTTTTATTTATTTATTTTTAAAGTTTGTTTAAGACAAGTTCTCGTTTTGGAACCCTGGCTGGCCTTGGAATTCTTGGGACTCATGTAGAGAGGATTGGCCTCAAACTCACAGGGATCCATCTTTCTCCTCCTCTTCCTCCTCCTCCTCCTCCTCCTCCTCCTCCTCCTCCCCCTCCTCCTCTTTTACAGGGTTTCTCACTGATCTGAAATTTACCAAGTAGGCTAGGATGACTGGCCAAGGAGCCCCAGGCATCTGCCTGTCTGCCTACCCAGCCCCAAGTAAAAATTGAAAATTGAATACTACCTACCAACTTTGCTTTGCTTTGGTTTGCTTTTCTTTCTCTCCCCCCTCCCTTCCTCCCTCCTCCCTCCCTTCCTCCCTTCATTTGTTTTAGAAGTGAGATTTTGGGAAGATGGCGAGATGGCTCAGTGGTTAAAAGCTCTTGCTGTTCTTCCAGAGATAAGTTTCCAGTATACAAGTCAGGCTGCTCACAATCATCTCTAACTCCAGGTTCAGGGATCTCAGGGGATCCTATGCCTTTGGCCTCCACCGGCATCTGCACTCATATGTACATACCCATATACAGACGTAACTAAATCCTTTTAAGTAAGTTTTAGGGGTTGAACTCATGTCCTCATACTTGGAAGGCAAGCACTTTATGGACTGAGCCATCTCCCAGACCACTTTTAAAGTTGATTGTCTTAGATGTTTTGTTGTAGTTATGCAAAGCTGACTAATACACGGTCGTTTGTTTTTCATTTATTGTTTGCTACTTATTTACCCTCTGCTAGAAAATAGGTTTCATGATTTCATTTTAAACTTTACAAATTGTGCTAATATTGGATGAATTTGTGTGACAAGTTCATTTTGGTGTTACTATGGAAGTGGCTTTCAGGTCCCTGGAACAACCATCCTTTGTGTCCTGTGCTTATTCCCTGTGTCCAAAACACTCCATGGACATTTTCTTTTATGGCAGTGTGGAATAGGGACATTGTGAGGATAGACTAAGGTTATCCTTGGAATCTGGGATACCCACTGTTTGAATTATATCCTGTTCATGTAGGCAAAGAGAAGGTCCAAAGAGGTCTTGGGAAACTGAGGTATATTCAAAGGGAGGTTTGATAAAGGGACAGTTTACAGAGCTGTGTGTTAGAAGGAAATTAATCAGTGCTAATACAGCTCTCAGGGATGAGCAACAGAAAGGAAGAGGAGTGATGGAGGTAGGGGGTTCGGTTAAAGGAACACTCTGAGTACCATAGCTACAAGAGAGGACTTTCAACAGGGGCTGTGTGCAGAAGAGCACAGCTCCTCCCTTGACATAGGCCTGCCTGTCTCTCCTTTGTCTGTACTGCCTCCTACTGTCTCCTCCCCTGACCAGATGAAATAGTTCAACCAGGAAATGGAAAACATGAGTGATGTACTCTGTGGAAGTGGGCCCCCTTAACCCCTAATACATAGCTGGACAGAAAAGACACCTGAAGAATGGGCAGTGAGAGTACAGGGCTTAGGGTTGTGGGAGCAACTGAGGTCACCCTGCTCTCAGCAATGCCTGGCTCACCAAGGGCTCTCATAAACAGTCCTTAACAATTGTTATGGGTCCTTCTATGCCTCTCACAGTAGGTGCCTATTCACAGACTTATTTTTATCTAAGCCATGAAATGTCCCAAATTAATCAGTCTTTAAGTACATTCACAATGTTGTATAACCATTCCCACCATCTATCTCCAGAACTTTCCCTAAACAGAAACTTTCTTCAGTAAGTCCTAATCTCCTTTCCAGCTCTGGTATTCACCATTCTGCTTCTTTGGTTTGGATATAGGGTTTCTACTGCTGTGAAGAGACAACATGACCACAGCAATTCTCATAAAGGAAAACATTTAATTGGGACTGGCTTATAGTTCAGAGGTTTAGTCCATTATCATCATGGCAGGAAATATGGCGGCACACAGACAGGCATGCTGCTGGAGGGGTAGCTGAGAATTCTACATCTAGATCCACAGGTAGCAGAAAGAGAGAGTGATACTGGACCTGGCTTGAACATTTGAAACCTCAAAGTCCACCCCCTACAGTGACTCACTTCCTCCAACAAGGCCACACCTACTCCAGCAAAGACACACCTCCTAATAGTGCCACTCCCTAGTGACCAAGCATTCAAATAAATGAGCCTATGGGGCCATTCTTAGTCAAACCACCACAGATATGAAGTGTCTGCTCAAAAGGCTTATGCGCTACAACCTCCATTCCCATTGTTATTATTCTGCAATACACATAAATAAATAAATAAATAAAGTATGTAAAGATGTATTGCATTTATTTAATTGTGTAAAGATGTGTTGGTGTTTTACCTTTCCTGCCAAAGGCACCTGATTGTCTAATAAAAAGCTGAACAGCCAATCAGGAGGGAGGAGGTATAGGTGGAACTTCTAGGCAGGGAGAGTAAGTAGGAGGAGAAATTTAGGCTTGAGTAAGAAAGAAAAGAAAACATGGAGGAAGCAGAAAAGTAGGAAGTATGGAATGAAAGAAAGGTTAAAAGCCCCAAGGCAAAACATAGATGAATAGAAACAATTTAAATTAAGTTAAAAGAGCTAGTGGGACAAGCCTAAGCTAAGGCTGAGCATTCATAATTAATAATAAGACTCTGGTTGGGCGCCCAAAGAAAATGGAGCTACATATGTGGGCATGTTTGTGTAGGGGTGAATATATGCATATGTGTGTGGAAGCCAGAAGTTAACTTCAAGTGTCTTTCCTCAGGAACCACCTACCATTTCAAATAATAAACAAAAACAAAAACTTTTTTTTTTTTGAAACAGTGATCACAGAGATCTGGGTTCTTGTAGGTTTGACAAGGCTAGCTGACTGGTCAGTGATCCCCAAGGATCCTCATTGTTTTAGCCACTTTTCTGTTGCTGTCAATAGGCACCATGACCAAGGAAACTTGTAAAAGAGAGCACTTAAACTGTGGGCTTCCTTACACTTTCAGAGAGTGAGTCCATGACCATCATGGCATAGAGCATGGCAGCAGGCAAGCAGGTATGGCAATGGAACAGTAGCTGATAGCTCACATCTTGATCTACAAGTTGGAGGCAAAGAACAAGACTGGGCTTTTGAAACCCCCAAATTCACCCCCAGTGACATACATTCTCCAACAAAGACATACCTAATCTTTCCCCAAATAGTTCTACCTGCTAGGGACCAAGCATTCAAATATAAGAGCTGTGGACCATTCTCATTCAAGCCACCACATCTTGTAACCTCCTCCCCAGTGCTGGGATTACAAGAGTGGATTGCTACACCTGGCTTTTTACATGGGCACAGGTTCTTATGCTTGAGTAACAAGAACTTTATGGTGGAGCCATCTCCCTAGCTTCTGGAGGTATCACTTTTAGCAAGTGATTAGATTATAAATGCTCTGACCTCAGCAATGCGTTAATTAGGTGATGGATTAATTATTGGGAGGTGGTGGAAATTAGGAGGTGGGGCCTACTTTGGAGGAAGTAGGTAAATAGTAGTATGTCCTAGAATGGTATGCTTTACGATGTCCCTATCCTTCCTGAATCTTTCTTTACTTCCTGACCACCATGAGGTGACATTCTGCTTTATCTCAGGCTCAAAGCCATATATCAGCTAACCTCAGACTGAGGCCTCTAAAACTGTGATTGGAAATAAACCTATCCCCCTTTCAGTGGTTTCTCTCAAGTATTTGCCAGTGACAAACAGTCTGAGGAGCACACTGTCTCTGTAGAGTACAGTGTCCTTTGTTTCTGGCTTATTTAACTTAGCACAGTGTACTATATGCTAGAATTCTCTTCCTTTATTAAGGCTGATATGTGGATAGG